>NC_143099.1:10037500-11237500 GCF_061535455.1 Colias philodice | reverse complement strand
AAAAAAATACTATAATAATATTAGACATTTCAACAATATTATTGGTGTAGCAAAATTCCCAAACAGTCTTCTCTTCTACCGAGTACCAAACCATAATTTAATACCAGCAAGTATTAGTTTGTACTAATTCCTAGATTCGAATTCGAAAAAAAAAATTGAGAAATAATCAATACTAATATTATAAAGCTGAAGAGTTTGTTTGTTTGAACGCGCTAATCTCGGGAACCACTGGTCCGATTTGAAAAATTCTTTCGGTGTTAGATAGCTCATTTATCGAGGAAGGCTATAGGCTATATTATATTATCACGCTACGACCAACAGGAGTGGAGCCACGGGGGTGAAACCGCGCGGAGCAGCTAGTGTATAAATAAACACGAACAGAAAAAGCTAGATAATACCTAGATACTACTGAGAAACTAATCATCAGTAATCTATCAACTCATACAAATCTATGAACATAAAAAAATGCTTTCCCGTAAAATTTACATCCATAGCAAACTAAATTCGATGAAGTCACTTCACTAGAGAACATGAAAAAATCAACGCAGCTCACGGCTCAATTACGCTTTAAAATGGAGGGAAAAAATTATGAAGGATCGACTGCAAGATCGGAATATTTATTGGTGTTGGATATTACAAAACATTGATCCTGGGACATGCAGCCTTTCTGAGCTACGTAATTGGATGACCTGGTTTTTTAAACTTATCTTTAGGTATATCTGTAGAAGTAAATAAAATTGACTTTTTCTTTAAATCATAGGATTTTATTATATTTTCAGGTTCAAGGTAAATGATTTTCAATGATTATTAATTTAAAAATGAAAAAGTGAAATATTTTTTTTCACATCACTACGTACATAGTATAAAATAAAGTCGCTTTCTCTGTCTATGCTTAAATCTTTAAAACTACGCAACGGATTTTGTTGTGTTTTTTTAATAGATAGAGCGATTCTTTATAAGAATTTCTGAAAGAATTCTTTTAAAGAAGAGGAATGTTTTAGTATATAATTTAGTATTGTTTTTAGACGAAGCGGGCAAAGCCGTGGGTGGAAAGCTAGTAATGTATAAAATGGTATTTCTAAGATATGTTAAACCATATAATACGTAAAGCACTGTTCTTTATCTTAGACTAGCTTTCCGCCCGCGGCTTCGCCCGCTTTGTCTAAAACCTAATAAATTGTATACTAAAACCTTCCTCTCGAATCACTCTATCTATTACAAAAAACCGCATCAAAATCCGTTGCGTAGTTTTAAAGATTTAAGCATACATAGGGACATAAGGACAGAAAAAGTGACTTTGTATAAAAATACTATGTAGTGATTAAGGAATAATGCCTGAATGATATTTGTTTTGTTAGTTGTAGATACATCTCTTAAAAAAGTCTTACGGTATTGAGAAATTCGTAGAATATTATTTTTATCTCAAAGAACTGTTCAAATCGAATCATCCCAAAACACGTAACAATATATAAGCAGTAAAATGTATCCAATAAAACATTTTTATAGTAACATCCAGAAAAACAAGACGCTATAAATCTTCTAAGAACATAGGCTGTAGCAAAGCCTTTGAGAGGCGGCTATCAAATAAATTATGACCTGGATTCAGGATACCTATATATTATGTGGGAACGATTAGATGTAATTTTTATTACCTTTGTGTACCTGGAATACGAAATAAAATAAATATTATGGTATTATAATCGCTTGTCCGACTGAGATGACAGTTCACACATATTGTTTTTGTTTTTGTCGTCGTTTTTGTTTTTTGTCATTTTTTTTAACTCGAGTACAGCTCGATCAAATCAACAAATTTATAACGTTTTTTAAGACCTAAGGAAGGTATACCGAGAAACAACGTAACAGTTAATTAGGCAGAACAACGTCTGTCTTGGCAGCTAGTTTATCATAATATTAGTACAGTCACATGGAGGTAGAAGTGTATACAAATTTCCATGTAATCTAATTCTAAAAAATAATAGGCCATCTTTGTCATCCTATTAAAGTTTTATTTTTGGAAGCTATATAATGTATAATATTAATAAGTATATGATAATATATAACACATCTTTCGATCTTTTTCAGAATTTCACAGAATAGCCTGTGGAATATCACTGAATTATTGAAATTTTCATAACTAATATTGACGGGCACACTGACTGAAGACTTTTAAGCATAATAATGAATTATTCAGTTTATTATATTTTCATAGTCCTTTTTCTTGGAATCGGTCATTAACTTCATAAATGCGAAAGATACGTTATAATAATCAAGAATATTGAAGTATTAGTTCTTTGAAGTGGCAATCAAGGGAATTAGTGTAAATATAGAGTTATAATAGTAGAAAATACATACAGGATTAAGTAGGTAAAAATACAGGATTAAGTAGGTAAAATGGTTAACTAAATAGGAAAAAATGCACTCAGAAATCTAAGAACCGATTCTACTAATAGGAAAAAAGATACTTAGAAATATAAAAACCGATTGATTGGAGCATGCTTTCTTGCTAATTACAAGTTATGCCTTTATTTTTAATTTCTTGTTATAAAAGCACTAATTGTGTTTCTTTTGTAAATAATGTTTTTTAATTTGTTATTTGGAGATATAGAGCTATGGATCTAATACTTGCTGAGGTCTCAATAAAATTAAACATTAATCGTTTATTACAAAACTTAAATACACCTGGTTTGAACACTGACTAATGTCGTGGTTTTACTTTTGTATATAATTTTTAATCTTTTCCTCACGGTTTAACGCCAAAACATGTTTTGTAATTTTTTATAAGACTTTCACTTAGACCATAGTTTTAATACATTTTAGACTCTGTAGTTAGTCCCTGTTTTATAACAAGCCGTTAGTTTTCACATAGTTTTTGTTTAATTTCCACACATAGGCACATAGGTACATAAAGATTTTTTTTTTGACGAAAGAATATACACGCAATATCTAATGGGTATCATATATATGAGTGAAGCCAATATCTCAAGCATGACCTCTTTAATATGAGATAAAGTGGGTCCCGGAGGAAATAATAGCCGTAATATGATTCGAGCCGTAACGTGTAGTGAGCTCGAATGAAAGAGTTCCGTATAGATATTTTAATATAAATGATTTTGAATAATTCATTGGTATATTGTGCAAAGAGCTTAATAGGATTTGTAATAACACTTGAAAAACAGGATGTTTAAGAAATTTTTGAAGTGAAACTTTATTATCGGGGTTGGAAAAAAATTTAGTGTAACATTTTTTCGTTACGCGTGACATTTTTCCGTTACGCGCCATCTTTTTCTTATCCCTACCACGCGTGATTCGACGTATTTCTGTAAAGTTGCATATAGTAAATTATTTTTTGAAAAATAAGGTCATAAAGAAGTTTTACTTCTTACGTGTGTACACTAGTACACGCACACATTTTTTTATTTGGCAGGGATCTGATTTGGTTTTGTTGAAATTATACCGTTTATTAAATGTTAGATGATACTTAGTCTTGTGACATTAATTTGGAAACCTTAAGTTAACGTATAGCACGTTTTGAGGCTCGTAAAGTAATTTAAAATATTTCGTTCAAAAGCATTGAGGTACCATGTACTACGTACTAGAGAGGACATCGCTATTACACTATTTGTAATACGAGTTAGAGCCAATCGTCTCAAACCAATTGCCGCCCCGCGCCGCCGCGGCCGCGCACAGATTTTGTTCGTGGTGTCCTCTCTATACGTAGTAATAATACCTCAATGTTCAAAAGTGCATTACAAAATACTGACCCACGCAATGTCGTCTGATTTGATAAAAAAAAATAACATACGTGCAATTAGTTGCTATGAAAACCGTTCCACCAAATCAATTTCAGTTTTGTAATATTGGTATAAATTACAACATGAACAAACCATAAATTTAATTTATCCTTAGTACATACATAATCAAAGACAATAATATAGACATATTATACCGCTCACCTTTCTCGAATTTCACGAGAAACAATTGAAACATACAATGTTTTCACGCGGCATTAACTATTTATGCGCACAGAGGAAGCTGTCAAGAGGCGCCATTTTTTCGCCAAAACAGGAACAGGTATTTTTTGGCCTTGTTGTGTCCGAAAAATAAATGTTTTTCTTTATTTAGTTCTTATACTTTTCATATACATGGAATAATGCATATTTAAAATGGTTTAGGAAGATTTCACTTACATCAATTATAAAATTCTATATTTTTACACTTTATTATAAGAACTAGTTTTAATACAGAACCTTTTAAAGTTCAATTTATCTTTCTGACTTATAGCAGATTCATTGAAATAATGCTATTTAAAAATTCATAAACCCATGAAAAACATTCTATGAAATAATAATACAATCATTGTAACGTATTTCTCTTCTACACACTTTGATGAGAATAAACCTAAGCTATATACAAAAGTAAATGTAATACATTTACGATACGCTAGTGACTTTAATATTTAATCAATAAACAATCAAATAAATAATTCAAGAAGCAAGGAAACACAATCAGGGACGTGATGTCCGTTCATTTGTTATTGTAATTATATTAGAGCTAAACTTTGTTAGTAGCTTAATAGAGAAGAATCGCATTTGTACTAAACTAGCGCGCGCCCTGGCTTCGCACTTTTTTCGCGTAATTTTAAAGATATATAAAGGGATATATATACAGATACCGGAAAGTGACTTTGTTTTCTACTATATAATGAAATATGTTCAAGAAAAACGTTCTACAACTTTCAATGACGTTTGACTTCTGCCAAGTTACACTCTGGTTTGCATAGTTAAGGTTTAAACTCATCGGACGCTCATGTCCCTGCAGTGGGAACAAATATAGCCCGATAGTGATTGGACGGAGGCTTTATTTACTTAGTATCTGAGTGAACCCAGGACATATAGTTGTATGCTTGTTCGGAATTTGGAACAGGGAGACAGATTTTGTGAAGCTTTTTGAATAGAACACATGAACGTTAAAACCTGTCTATACATGGTCTATACAATAAAGATTTATCAATATGTAAAAGGTATAAATCAAAGGATAAAACTTTAAATAAAACCTTTGATGATACCATGTTTAAAACTAATTCAAATATCGATGTCTAATACGAAAGGAGAAGGTAGAAAGTAATTTAAATAAGTAAGCATTCTATATGGTTTTCTATCAATGCAATTTATATGTAATCGAAATAAGAGTAAGGGGAATAAAATAAAATAACAATAAAGTATTTATTGAAGTGAAACTTCTTTATCGGGGTTGGAAAAAAATTTAGTGTAACATTTTTTCGTTACGCGTGACATTTTTCCGTTACGCGCCATCTTTTTCTTATCCCTACCACGCGTGATTCGACGTATTTCTGTAAAGTTGCATAATATAGTAAATTATTTTTTTGAAAAATAAGGTCATAAAGAAGTTTCACTTCTTACGTGTGTTCACTAGTACACGCACACATTTTTATTTAGTAAATAGAAAAGTCTGAGAGTCTTTGTAAAGGAAATTAATAACATTGCCTTTACATAAGTCGGAAACTGAGCATCAATTCAAAGAAAAAAACTTTCTAAAAACGTTTATGTAACAAATTGAAATCTAGTTTTAATTATCGAATTTTGAACAAGATGGTTGAATTAAATTGTAATCGAACTTTTTCAATATTAAATCCATGTCTTGTTAAGAGTATTAATTAACAAGATAATGAATTATCTATTATTTCTTACTAGCGGTCCAACCCGGGTTCGCCCGTGGTACATGTTTACGTTTTCTCTCCAAAAGAACCATCCTCGTACTTCAAGGAATTAACGAAATCGGTACCGCCGTTCTCGAGTTTTGCAAATAGCAACACATTTGGCGATTCATCCTACTAATATTATAAACGCGAAAGTTTGGAGGATAGATGGATGGATGTTTGGTATTCTTTCACGTAAAAACTACTGAACCGATTACAATGAAATTAAGTATATCGGTAGATGAAGACCCAGAATAAGGCATAGGCTACTTTTTATCGCAATCTCACAGAAACGGGAACTATGCGGGTTTTTCTTTGAAAACGCGGGCGAAGCCGCGGACGTAAAGTTGGACGTAGTATCTATATATATAATTCTCGTGTCACAATGTTAGTCTGCATACTCCTCCGAAACGGGTGGACCGATTCTCATGAAATTTTCTGTGCATATCGGGTAAGTCTGAGAATCGGCCAACATCTATTTTTCATATGTACCACGGGCGAAGCCGGGGCGGGCCGCTAGTTTATTATATAGATGTCTAACATACGCGCCATCTATCAAGAATAGCTATATCATTGACCTTACTTCAACCTATGAAGCTAACATACGTTGCGTAGGTACGGTGTATCACTAACGAACTTATTGTTTCAGAAGTTGATGTCATTTCTTATTTTTGTGGAGCTTGCTGTTCATGACGCTATAGCAAAGCGAATAATATAACACAGAATACGAATAATCAAGTTCCTAAGATAATGACGATTTACACACTCTTTAATAATATGTTATAATATGTTATGTGTACAAAATATATATAACCATTCTATGCGAATAAATAACTATACAAGTTCAAAGAAAGTAAGTATAACATAATTTTTCCTGAGCTTTTTAAATCTTGGATATTTTTTAACATTATTTTCAGTTGAATAATTATATCAGTCGCATAAAACAAAAGGCCAGTTATAATTTTGTAGCATAAAATAAATCACCAGTCTATAGATTGGAAAACGTCTCCAAAAAATGAAGCGTCACTATTTAGGTTATACGAGCTACGTGTTCATAAATACTACTAGATGTAATATTTCATGTATATTTCCAACTGTTTCCTCGTAAGAACTATCCAATAAATACTTTAATTAAATTTGTATTATTCAAGGTCATGCAATCACAAATTTATTTTACTGGATTACATAGACACGAATAGATTTCTTAAATATCCAGAATAAATGTTTACATTGTAAGCTGCATTTTTCAATCGAAATTATTGTGACTTAAATTTAAATTATATTTCCTAAAACCCTTATTTAAACTGCGATAAAATATGCATAATTCTACATATTTATTAAACTAAAAATATTGTATCTACATAAATAACTTTCAAAAAAATTCCGCTCTCACAAACATACGCGTCGCTTAAAAATTCACAACCAATCAGAACCATCGCTTATATCCAACTTAAAAATAGCTACACTCACCATATGTTCAAGTTAGATAACTTAAGTTTACACAAATTACATATAAACTATACACACACTTGAACGAAATGAATCGTAGCACACCGTAGCGGCGTAGACGTTTGCTACGTTCGCGCGTCGTAGAGATACTAAAGCTACGAGGGCTACATCAAGATACCTATAACCACGATAGCTATAGGTTGTGTTGTTTTCAATAGTATGGCTTTCAAATAACTGAAATTATTATATTCTATATTATAGCGTTATGGTTATTAAGCTCTCGAAACTTGAAGAAGCGGTAACTTTATTTTAATATTATAATCACTTAATAAGATAACAATTCAGATATTGTAAATTATTGTAAACACATTAATTTTAATGAAATATTAATTCATTTATAAACCGACGTAATTATATTGGAAAAATAAGTATAGATAACCATAAAATATATTGTAGTTTTATTAGCTGTTGTTTTTAATACATTTCATAATTTGAGGGTTTCGGCGTATTGTTATTTTCGTAATAAGGTTATTTGCTTGTTATTGAAACTCCCACATATATTTATTATTTATAAATGAAAATTTTTATAAAGAGGCTTTCAATATTTCCACAAATAATACTAACAGGCACTTTGATATTTTTAAGAGCTTATAATAAATTCGATCGTAATAATATATATATATATATATATATATATATATATATATATATATATATATATATATATATATATATACTAAATTTTTCTCAGAAAAATTTTCTCTACAATATTTATTAGTTCTTAAAGCTATATTTACGTAAGCATAAAGAGAAGACGATTTATTTTGCAAATATTTTGAAAAACTTATCGTTTGTTAAGTTTAAAACTAAATGTAGTGATTTGAACATGTTTTGATAATTGAACCTGTGTATTATTATTAAAACCTTGTTGTTTCACGATAATTCAGTGGTACCAGATCTACTTACCGCCTCCTTGTTATAGTGGTTGACGCGCAAAGTCCTGAGTTCGATTCCCGGTTGAGATGAAGAAAAAAAAAGTCTCAGTCTGGTAGGACACAGAAGGCTGATCACCTACTTGTCCCTAAAGACAGTGAAACAGTTGTATAATGTATCTGCCCCTTACCCCACTAGAAGACATGGGGCTTCACTTTTAGATCTACTTACAACGTTGTGTAGCGGCGCCTAGCTCTGAATCGCGCTAGTGAATTATCAAAGTATATAAGCAACTCTATCCAAGTTAGCCTTTAGGTCATTGGGTCATTTACACTAAAACGAATTTTTGCGCCTTTTCTAACATTTTTATTAAAGTGATATAATTCAAAAATAATGAAGTGGATAAACACAGACACACACACAACGAGCAGTCTTGCGAAGTATTTTCCGTGAAAATGACGTTATTCATTTGCCTCGGTCGAGGCACGTCCATACTGAAGAAACTGCTTCACGCAGCAATTGCTTCGCGACGCTGCTTGCTCTATGGGGACCTAATGACTCTTATGAGGTGAAACTTCTTTACGCGCGTTGAGAGTAAAATTTGAAGGTCGCGGCATGGCAATACCGTCACGTCATGGACTAAGGCGGCGATTTTGGTATCTTTGAACCTTGCCAAAGAAGTTTCACTTCTTACACTCTTTTTTACTATAACTCTTCAAGTAATACCGAGATATTTCTTTTGTTAAGTCGCTCAGCACGACTGAAGCTTTCCCTTTAAATTTTAACCAAGTTATTAGGGGAAAAGTTTCACTAATTAACTACAGAATTCTGAAAGTCACTCGAGAAAATTCTTTTCATTCCCTCAATTAAGATTTTTGAAACACGAGTAATTTTGTAATTTCCTTTCCGGGTAAAACTATAAAATTAGGATGACAAAATGGTTCCATTTTTCTTTAATTTTAATAACAATTGGTGTACGTATTGACATTCCAATTATCGTGTGACATGAAAATTTAACCAACGTCACTAAAATTGATTTATTTTTGAGTAAACAATTGGCTAATGTTTTCATAAAATAAAATAGAATGAACAATGTTGTTGAAAATAAGGTTAAGAATATGAAAATATTTCGCGTGAAGTTTATTTGAAATCCTGCTGGCAATGTCAAATACATTTTCTAAATGTGAAACTTGAAAATGTAAACTGCGCTTATTATATGTTATTATGTTACTATATTATATCTGCGATACATTTTCTAAAATTTTTTGTTTATCCAAACCAATGCAGGCGTTACATTTTCAAAAAAATCCTGCATAGTTTCCGTTCTCGTGGGATTTCCAGGATAAAACCTATCCTATGTGTTAATCCAAGTTACCCTCTATATGTGTGCTAAATTTCATTGTAATCGGTTCAGTAGCATTTGGGTGAAAGAGAAACAAACATACATACATACACATACATCCATCCTCACAAACTTTTACATTTATAATAATATTAGTAGGATAGGATAGGATAGAATACGTCTGTTATAGAATTTTTTAAACTCAAACTCGAACATTTATTTATTCAATTAGACTTCTTCTAGAAGCACTTTTGAAACGTCATTACATATTTTTAACATTTACCACCGATTCGGAAATCAGTATCTACGGAGAAGAACCGGCAAGAAACTACATAGTTGCTCTTTTTTTAAATATTAAAATTAAAAAATTCTTAACAGCCTGATAATAAATGAAATCAAAACACATCGATTTATGTTCCCTTGATATCTTTAATGCTTTTCTGATGATTGGGCACCGACTAATGACCTGTGAATCTTTGATAACAACTAATGGACGATACAAATTAAGTATAGTATTTAGGCCATTTTCATAATGTACTCTATTGTTATTTAATAATATGTCGTTAACAATTTAAGTGTAGTTTTAAATTTTGATTTATGTATTATGAACTAGCTTTCCGCCCGCGGCTTCGCCCGCGTTTTCAAAGAAAAACCCATTCCCGTAGGATTTCCGGGATAAAACCTATCCTATGTCCTTTCTCGGGTATCAAAATATCTCTATACCAAATTTAATGCAAATTGGTTCAGTAGTTAAGGCGTGATTGAGTAACAGACAGACAGACAGAGTTACTTTCGCATTTATAATATTAGTATGGATGGAGACTTGTAAGAAACTAGATTTTATAATGATTGTATGTTTCTAAACGCTTTTGACTGATTTATAAAGCTTTCTAAGTTTTATTAAAGATTTTTTATTGTTACCATGGTAGAGAGCGGGGTCAATTTGTATATACATATGTATATTGTACATAATGTTTGTGTTAAACAAAACAGGGAATAGTATTACCATGGGTGAAACTATGTACTCTGAAAAGAATAAGCCAATTTCGAAAAAGCTTTTACTGGCAAAAGTTCATTTCATACGTAATATAATAATATGCTCTAACACGAAATGATAAGGATTCCAAACAGAATATTTAACGTGCTGAAAATGTAATTTAATATTACGATAAATTCATATAACATTTAATTTTGTGTAACAATGATAAATTAAAGCAATATAATCACTTGTGAGAAACAAAAGCTTGAGTGGATGTAGGTCAATTAATGCGGAGCCCCCTCGACGAAATGTCAATGACCTTAGTAATTCGGTACGGAAAGATCTTTAGGTAGTAAATATTATATTCGTGTATTGTATATTTTGCTAACATTTTGCGCGCGGCTTTGCCCGTGTTGGCAAAGGAAACTCAAATAGAAATATGCCGTAATAAGTGGCATCTTTCTATCTTTCTATCTTTCTTGACTCTTAATAATTATCTCTAGATACAAAAATGTGACCATTTAATCGCTCCGTTGCGGTTTGAGAAAAAAAAAATTGGTTGTCTGTAAAGTCGGTTTACTGCAGACGATAGTTGAACGTGACAACGTCGGATTGTGCTTCTTTGTCGCTCGTTCCGCGCTCTCGCTTGCACTTCAAGCCTTACAAGGAACGCCTCAGAGCGAGGTAACGCCGCACGAGTCATGTTTTTTCGTGCGTGCAGCCGGCTCTATCGAATTATAAGACGTTGTCACGTCAAAAGAGTAAAGACGTGTGGCACTCGGGGACTGCCGCGGTAAAGCTATTGCATGCTATGCCTTCAAGCCACACCTCCGCGCCCGTCGGAGTGGGGAGCGTGAGGTTTTTCGTTACTAAATTTCTGGATTCGGTCCCCGTGCTCAAGGCCCACGATAGAAGCTATGCAATAGCTTAAAAAAACAGACAAACAAACATGTCCCATTTATAATATTAAAACGTCAGTCCTCGGATCACAGACACAATAGAAAATCTATTGTGTCTCGGCCCGATCGGGCCGCTCGGTGGTCAATGGGTTAAAAGCCTTCATAGTAATAGCAGGTAGTTTATATCTATTTATATTTCTCGGTTCTTAAACTATATTCATGCCAAATTTCCCTCAAATCACACACAGTTACTTTATTTAAGTAAAGACGGTAGGGATTAATAGATAACGTTTACACTAAAGGTAGTATGAATTATTAAAAAGTATACTTTTTAATTATAAGATAAGAAAAATATTTAGTCACTTTTTCGTGAAAAACACCTGATAATTATAAAAAACCGTTTGAAAAATACTTATATTGAGATTAAAATGTGGACTAGCTACTAGCCATAGTTTAAAAGACCCCTCAATTCACTTTATGGCACTACAGGCTCATTAATATTCACAATTGCTCGTTTATGACTAACAATGTGTATAAACATATTGGAATATATTATTAAAAAGTTATGTAGGTGTTATAAAGCTTGATAAAATAAAAAGAGATAAATATAACTTTAATAATATACCATATTTCGATATAACAACTCTGCATTTGTCAAAGGAACACAATTGATAGTCAAGCCATGAGTAAAATCAAAGAAACGAAACATATTATTTTGTGCCCAATTATCTCTTATTTGTAAATTATTTTATTTTTAACTATATTAATTGTTACTGTATGAATTATGTAGTGTCTATATAAAGTACTAGCTGTGCCACGCGGTTTCACCCGTATTGCTCCACTCGTGTTGGTATTAGCGTATAGCGTTCCCCGATAAATGGGCTACCCAACACCGAAAGAATTTTTCAAATCGGACCAGTAGTTCCTGAGATTAGCGCGTTTAAACAAACAAAGAAACTCTTCAGCTTATAATATTAGTATAGATTAAATTGAATGTATCTAAATATTATTTTAATTATAAAGTGTTGTGTTTGATTTTGCTTGTTCAAAAAAATCGACTAACTGTGTAGTGTAAGATATATAAAACGTTTTTTTTTGTTTTATGAATTGAACTTTTTATGTATTGTTTAAATTATAGATAATAATAATTTATATTTTTAGAAAAATAATAATATCATTGAATACTAGTAATCATTTTGAGCTTTTAGACTCTCTACTTTTCTTTATCAGTGGATATTGTATGACGATACTTCTAAAACTAAACAAAATCATAAAAACGAATACAATAAAATATTAGCCCATTTAATAAATATCACTCAATCATAGTATAAAACAAAGTGACTTTCCGATGTGTGTGTGCTTAGGTCTTAAAAATACACAACAAATTTTAATGCCAGTTTTTCTAATAGATAATAGATGGAGAGAGAATTTTTTATTTATATGTTTTGCAGGCATGAGTAGCTAGGCGGTTTGCTAGTAATCATAATATTATATATTACAGATGTTGAGTATATAAATTTATAATGTAGTTTATGTGTATCTGTGAATGCTATGGTACAAACTGTCTTTGTAAATGTTTGAAGTTTCTCGTTTTGACATTTGGTGCGCTATCTGTCCTTTTCATGGTTGCTCTGTGCTGTACTGCTGTGTAATGTAATGCGTTTATCTTTTAATAAATACATCGGTTGTAAAGAAGAAGTTTTATTGAAAATATTACCAAATCCCAACAGGTTATGGGCCCAGGCATATTTAAAATATATTTTCAATAAGAGAAATCTATAAAAGAGCAAGATTACAACCGGTGTAAAAACTAACCTAAAATGGAGGTCGCGAACTCGATGAAAATTGAGAAGTTTGATGGGAGAAATTTTAAACAATGGAAATTTCAAGTTAAATGTGCATTACGAGCAAAAGGATTGAATATCGAGAAGGCAAGACCTACGGAAACCAGTTCGCAAGTGCAATGGGACAAAGATGATGGCATGGCAATGTTCATTCTGACATCGTCCATGGATTTAAACCAAATATCTTTAATAGAAAACTGCGAGACTGATAAACAAGTTATGTCAAAATTAGAAGCTATCTATGAACAAAAATCTGAATACAACAAGATGTTGATTCATGAAAAATTTTATCAATATTCATATAATGGCAACGATACTATGGCACAGCATGTGTCCAAGGTAGAAAGCTTGGCAAAGCAACTACGGGAGACTGGTGAGAAAATCAGTGACACAGCAATTATGACAAAAATTCTAAGTACATTACCATCAACGTACCGTTCACTTAGACAGGCATGGTTGTCACTTGATGAAGGAAGTCAAACAATTCAAAACCTCACTTCTCGGCTAGTAGATGAAGAAGCCAGCCTTGCCAATGATATAAATGTTAGTGAGACAGCATTAGTGACATCAAAAAGTAATTTCATATCAAGAAGTGAAAATAAACAGAAATCTTCAAAAGATCAACAAAAAACAAGTCATAGATTCATATGCTATAATTGTAACAAAAGAGGCCACTTCGCTAGAGACTGCAGACTGCCAAAGAGAAAGCATGATAAGAAACCTAACAATATGTTGGCTTTCAGCGCTGCACTGAAGGAACATGATGAAGAGGCATGGATTCTTGATAGTGGAGCCTCAATGCATATGACATTCAAGCGGGACTACTTCTGTGAGTTTAACGAGTGCCAAGAGAACAATTCTGTTAAATTGGGTAACAAACAGAATATAAAAATATGTGGTAAAGGAACTGTACTGATAGACAAAAAGGTTAATGGTTCATGGGAGAGGTGTAAACTTGAAAATGTTTTGTATGTACCCGACTTGAGAAGAAACTTATTTTCGGAAGGTGCTGTGACAAGAAAAGGATATATGATAATGAAGAGCAATGAAAAGGCAATGATTATGAAGAATAATGTTGTTGTTATGATGGCATATCTATCAGAAAATAACCTATATGAGTTAGATGTCAAAACAATAAAACAAGAAAGTTGTAATGTTGTGCAAACAGATATAAAAGTTTGGCATGACAGATTGGGACATTTAAATGTGAAGGAACTTCAGAATATGTGTAAAAATGGTATAATTCCTGTTACATTGAGTGGAAATCAGGATTTTATTTGTGAAGCGTGCCAGTATGGAAAGCAAGCAAAGCGCCCTTTCTGTAAATCAACCAGAGGTCCAACACAGCCTGGTGAAATTGTGTACAGTGATGTTTGTGGCCCTATAGAAGAACTTTCTGTGTCTGGTATGAAGTACTTTATTTTATTCAAAGATGGAGCTACAAGCTACCGCCATGTTTACTTCATAAAGCATAAGAGCGAGGTATTTCAATGTTTTCTTAAGTATAATGCAATAGTGAAAAACAAATTTCAACATGATTTGCACATATTACATACAGATAATGGGTGTGAATATGTGAACCAAGAATTTACATCATATCTGGAGAATAAGGGAATAACACATGAACGTACTGCCCCTTATACCCCTGAACAGAATGGGAGAGCAGAGAGAGAGATGCGTTCAATCATGGAAAGTGCAAGAACTATGTTGTATGCGAAAAACATTCCTTTAAACTTGTGGGCAGAAGCTGTCAACTGTGCAATATATTTATTAAATAGAGGTACATCAAGCCAAACAGGAAATGTTACACCATTTGAACTGTGGCATGGAGTTAAGCCTAACTTGCAACACATAAGAATATTTGGGTCCATTGGTTATGTACATGTACCAAAAGAAAAGCGAAAGAAACTTGCAAAGAAAAGTGTGAAGATGTTGTTAGTTGGGTATGAACATGAGAACTACAGGATGTTTGATCAAAATACTAGAAAGATTATAATATCGCGGGACGTGAAATTTGATGAATACAGTATGCCAGAAGAAAAACAAAGTTTTGTAGAAGTAACAGCTTCACAAGAAAGAGATCAAGATCGTTTTACAAGGTCTACTCCAGAGGATGAGTTTCAAGAAAGCAGTACTGATGATAGTATGAAGAGCTCAGAGGATTTAGATGTAACTTATATCCCTCCAAGAAATATATGTTTGGAAGAGGAACAACTGAGAAACATCACACTACGTCCACGTCGGAATAGAAACCTGGAAGTAAATATAACTGAATTAGAATTACCTAACACTTATGAAGAAGCAATGAATAGTCCAAATTCTGACCTATGGAAGAAAGCTATAGATGAAGAATTTCAGTCACATGAAAAAAATAAAACATGGATATTAACTGATCGAACTGAGAAGAAGCCTGTTTCTTGTAAATGGGTGTTCACTATAAAGAAGAATAGAGATGGAGAAATAGTACGATTCAAAGCACGACTGTGTGCACGTGGGTTCACACAAGTCAAGGGCGAAGACTATAATGAGATTTTTTCCCCTACTAGCAGGTATGATTCCATCAGGGTGTTGCTGAGCATTGCTGCGAGAGATGAACTGCATATCGAGCAATTTGATGTGAAGACGGCCTTCCTGTATGGTGAGCTCTCTGAGGAAATTTTCATGGAGGTGCCCGAGGGTTTGGAAACACAGTCTTCAAAAGTATGTAAGTTAGTTAAATCTATATATGGTCTTAAACAATCATCGAGATGTTGGAATGAAAAATTTAGTTCTTTTTTATCTTTTTATGGATTTAAACCATGTCCATCTGAGAATTGTGTATTTGTAGGATATTTTAAAGATGTTAAAGTAATATTAATTCTTTATGTTGATGATGGTTTGTTACTGGCTAAAAGTAAAGTTGTTTTATCTGAAATAATAAAAATATTCATGCAAACATTTGAGATTAAGACTTTAGACTGTAATTCTTTTATTGGAATGGAAATAGATAAAGGAAAAGGTTATATTAGTGTAAGTCAAAGTCAATACATTCAAACAATAATTAATAGATTCAATTTGTTAGATGCTAAGGGTAGCAGTACCCCCGCTGATGTAAATGTAAAGTTGTCTAAGAATACAGTTAGTGATAAACTTATTAATTTCCCATATAGAGAAGCGGTGGGAGCATTGTTATTCTTATCATCAATATCTAGACCTGACATAGCTTATGCTGTAAATGTTGTTAGCAAGTATGTCAATAATCCAGGTCCTTCACATGTTATAGCTGTGAAAAGAATCCTACGTTATTTAATTAATTCAAAAGATATGAGAATTGTTTATCGAGGTAATGCTGACTTAGTTGGTTACTCTGATTCAGACTTTGCAGGTGATATGGATACTAGAAAATCTAATACAGGTTATATATTTCTTATGAATGGAGGTCCTGTCACTTGGTCTAGTCGTAAACAAAATACTGTAGCATTATCCACAACAGAGTCAGAATATATGGCAGCTAGCGAAGCCGCTAAAGAAATTTTATGGCTTAGGCAATTTCTTTGTGATATTGGGGAGCCACAAGGCTCAATAACTTTAACTGTTGACAATCAAAGTACAATCAAATTGATACATAATCCTGTGTTTCACAGAAGGAGTAAGCATATAGATATAAGATACAACTTTATCAGAGAGAATGTTGCAAATAAAATTGTCAATATCAAATATATTGAGAGTTCAAATCAATTAGCTGATTTCTTAACAAAAGCTTTGCCAGCAAATAAATTTAATTCTATTAGAGATAAGATTATGAGAAATGTTTAATGTTATGTAAACTTCATATAAATGTGCCTAATGTTTAACTTTTATAAACTTCATATAAGTGTGTCTAGTATTTAACTTTATATAAAGTTAGAATAAAAAGTGTATGTAAGTTGGGAATAATATTTAACTTTATATAAATTTGGAATTAAAAAGTGTATGTAAGTTGAGAATAAAACAGTTTGTAGTTTATGTATTAGAGGAGTTATATTTTGTTCTTTATGAAAAATGTATGAAGTTAACTAGAATATTTTATGTTTGTTTAAAAAACATTTAGGGTGCACTCACACACATCAGTCACCGTCAAGTCACCGATGACTGATCGGTGACGGTTTGTGTACGTATCCACAAACACCAGTCACCGTCATGTTGTCCGTCAGTCACGTCGCCGGTTTGACTGAATCATTGAACACATACATCAGGTTAGTCAGTGATTAGACGTGTGTCACGCTAGAGAACATGTAGCAATTGACGGTAGCACGACGCTGACTGAACTGAGACGTGACGTGATAAAAGTATGGTACATGTATGGAAAGATTATTTGACGTGCCTGACCGGGGACGTCACTGATAGATTTCGTGCCGGCGACTGTCGTGTGGGAACAGAGTCATACTAGAACTATTGATACATATTTTTTTTTAATCCTGTCCGGTGACGTGCCGTGACGGTGACTGATGTGTGTGAGTGCACCCTTAGTTGTCAGTTAAGTTGTTATGTCTACCTTATAAATTTAGGTGGGAGTGTTGAGTATATAAATTTATAATGTAGTTTATGTGTATCTGTGAATGCTATGGTACAAACTGTCTTTGTAAATGTTTGAAGTTTCTCGTTTTGACATTTGGTGCGCTATCTGTCCTTTTCATGGTTGCTCTGTGCTGTACTGCTGTGTAATGTAATGCGTTTATCTTTTAATAAATACATCGGTTGTAAAGAAGAAGTTTTATTGAAAATATTACCAAATCCCAACAACAGAAATAAAATAAGTTGGAAATGAGAATATTCAACAATCTCAACGGATTTCAAAATCACGTAAAAGTAAAAACTCTATCAAAGGCCAAAAAAGCGTTCCCGTTTCCAATTTCGTGGGTTAATAGATTTTTTACGTGTTACGTTGAAGCTGAATCGTACTCATCAATCAGTCAGCTGTTGCTATGCGCCCTTGAAAGTTCTTCGATAAGATTCGTATAATTTTGCTATGTTAAATTCTAGTTAGGTGGGTTAGAAGAAGTGTTTATTTGTTGTGTTTTAATCGTTTACATAAGTACTAGCGGTCCGCCCCGGCTTCGCCCGTGGTACATATTTCGCAATAAACAGTGGCCTATGTCCTTTCTCGGGTATCAAAATATCTCTATACCAAATTTCATGCAAATTGGTTCAGTAGTTAAGGCGTGATTGAGTAACAGACAGACAGACAGAGTTACTTTTATTAAATAGGTTTGAAGTTGGTGCCGAACATTAAGCACTTAGTATTAAGCCCGTGCACCGACATTAAACCTTTTTAATAAATAGCACATATAAATAATATGTAGTAAATAAACTTTTCCGTTTTTGAAGTCGGTTGTTTTTAACGCAGTTATTTTTATTAGTGAATAGCTTTCCGTGGGATTAGAGCTTTTTATGAAAATTAAGCTCTCCGTGTGATTAGAGCTTCTTGTGAAAATTAAGCTCCCCGTGCGATAAGAGCCTTTAATGAAAATGAAGCTCTGCGTGCGATTAGAGATTTTTGTGAAAATTAAGCTTTCCGTTCGATTAGAGCTTTTAATAAAAATTAAGCTCTCCGTGCGATTATAGCTTTTTTGAAAACTAAGCCTCCGTACGATTAGAGCTTTTTGTGAAAATTAAGCTCTCCATGCGATTGGAGCTTTTTGTGAAAATTAAGCTCTCCGTGCGATTAGAGCTTTTGTGAAAATTAAACTCTCCGTGCGATTAGAGCTTTTTGTGAAAATTAAGCTCTCCGTGCGATTAAGAGCTTTTTTGTGAAAATTTGGCTTTCCGTCTGAATAGAGCTTTTTGTGAAAATTAAGCTCTCCGTGCGATTAGAGCTTTTTGTGAAAATTAAGCTTTCCGTGCGATAAGAGCTTGTTGTGAAAATTAAGCTCTCCATGCGATTAGAGTTTTTTGTGAAAATTAAGCTCTCCGTGCGATAAGAGCTTTTTTGTGAAAATTTAGCTTTCCGTGCGAATAGAGCTTTTTGTGAAAATTAAGCTCTCCGTGCGATTAGAGCTTTTTGTGAAAATTAAGCTCTCCATGCGATTAGAGCTTTTTGTGAAAATTAAGCTCTCCGTGCGATTAGAGCTTTTTATGAAAATTAAGCTTTCAGTGCGATTAGTTTTTTGTGAAAATAAAGCTCTCCGTGCTATGAGAGCTTTTGTGAAAATTAAGCTCTCCATGTATGAGTTTTTTTGTGAAAATTAAGCTCTCCGTGCGATTAGAGCTTTTTGTGAAAATTAAGCCCTCCATGCGATTAGAGCTTTTTGTGAAAATTAAGCTCTCCATGCGATTAGAGCTTTTTGTGAAAATTAAGCTCTCCGTGTGATTAGAGCTTTTTGTGAAAATTAAGCTTTCCGTGCGATTAGAGCTTAATGAGAAAAATTAAGCTCTCCGTGCGAGGAGAGCTTTTTGTGAAAATAAAGCTCCGTGCGATTAGTTTTTTTGTGAAAATTAAGCTTTCCGTGCGAATAGAGCTTTTTGTGAAAATTAAGCTCTCCATGGGATTAGAGCTTTTTGTGAAAATTAAGCTCTCCGTTCGATTAGAGCTTTTTGTGAAAATTAAGCTCCATGCGATTAGAGCCTTTAATGAAAATTAAGCTCTCCATGCGATTAGTTTTTAGTGAATATTAAGCTTTCCGTGCGATTAGAGCTTTTTATGAAAATTAAGCTCTCAGTGTGATTAGAGCTTCTTGTGAAAATTAAGCTTTCCGTGCGAATAGAGCTTTTTGTGAATATAAAGCTTTCCGTGCGATTAGAGCTTTTTATGAAAATTAAGCTCTCCAATGCGATTAGAGCTTTTTTGTGAAAATTAAGCTCTCCGTGCGATTAGAGCTTTATGTGAAAATTAAGCTCTCCGTGAGATTAGAGCTTTATGTGAAAATTAAGCTTTCCGTGCGATTAGAGCTTTTTGTGAGAATTAAGCTTTCCGTGCGATTCGAGCTTTTTGTGAAAATTAAGCTCTCAGTGTGATTAGAGCTTCTTGTGAAAATTAAGCTTTCCGTGCGAATAGAGCTTTTTGTGAATATAAAGCTTTCCGTGCGATTAGAGCTTTTTATGAAAATTAAGCTCTCCAATGCGATTAGAGCTTTTTTGTGAAAATTAAGCTCTCCGTGCGATTAGAGCTTTATGTGAAAATTAAGCTCTCCGTGCGATTAGAGCTTTTTGCGAAAATTAAGCTCTCCATGCGATTAGAGCTTTTTGTGAAAATTAAGCTCTCCGTGCGATTCGAACTTTTTTGTGAAAATTAACCTTTCCGTGCGATTAAAGCTTTTTGTGAAAATTAAGCTCTCCATGCGATGCTACTTAATGATGCTGCTAGATTAGCTACTTTCATAGCATTATGTCCTATGGAATTCTGCTATGGGGCAGGGCTGCAGATATAGAAACTATATTTATATTACAGAAAAGAGCCATACGCTCTATATATAATTTACGTGCTAGCAAAAACGGAAAAGTAAGAAATAAAAAAGATTTGATATTATTAACTACTACATAATATTATTGTACATATTTCTCAATAAAAATGACCTATGTCCTTTCTCGGGTATCAAAATATCTCTATACCAAATTTCATGCAAATTGGTTCAGTAGTTTAGGCGTGATTGAGTAACAGACAGACAGACAGAGTTACTTTCGCATTTATAATATTAAGTATGGATTTTAAAGTACTGTGTTGGTTTTTAAATGCGTTATTTATTAGTAAAATAAACTGTTATTAGTGATATCATACACTTAAAGTTATGATGTAATAATTTAAACAGTTAGAAAGTAATATATATATACATTATACTTAATATTATAAAGAGGAAAGGTTTGTATGGTTTTCACGCATAAACTACTGAACCGATTTTAATGAAATTTAGCACACATATAGAGGGTACCTTAGATTAACACATGGGATAGGTTTTATCCCGGAAATCCCACGGAAACGGGAACTATGCGGGTTTTCCTTTGAAAACGCGGGCGAAGCCGCGGGCGAAGCCGCGGGCGAAAAGGTACTACATATTATATAATATACTACTTTTATTGAAAACTCGCCGCTCCCGCAGACCTTGTTCTGACCTATTGTCCCTTTTTCATGATTTCCTCCATATGAACCTTCCTTGTCCCTTGACAAAAACGTTAAAAATTAGCCAACTTTTTCGAACGTTTCACGAGCGTTTGGCGATTAATTTATTTTTTCTCAATTTTTTTATGTTTATGGTGTAAATCTAGATTACCAGGCAGATAAAAGTTAAGAATGATTTTTTTTTTGAAACACAGCACACTACAATTTATTTGAATACACATTTCATAAATTACATTGTCACAACAGCAAAACGTTCCTAAATTTTTCCTCCCATTTTCTTGTACATTCTAGCAAAATTCACTATTAAAATAACGCTTTTATCTCCTTAGATCTTTAAACAAATGCATTATTCGCTGCAGCACATTTATCACTCTCACCACGTTTCCTTTTAGGTATTACCTTGTACACTTTGGGATATTTTAAAGATCCATTTCGAGATGTTTGTTTACTACCTTTTGTTATATTGTTGATATGATAGGTTTATAAGGCTGCTTTTCCACCAATAATGTGCGAGGATGTATAGCGAGGAATGTGTCTGTAAATAAAAATAACTGCGTTAAAAACAACCGACTTCATAAATAGAAAAGTAAAAAATAAAAAAGATTTGATATTATTAATTACTACATAATTATTATTTAGATGTGCTATTTACTAAAAAGGTTTGATGTCGGTGCACGGGCTTATTACTAAGTGCTTAGTGTTTGGCACCGACTGTTAGTGTGTGGCCACCTTCCGATTCCATCATCAAATCAGCTCTATGTCATGATAATTTTCATCGCTATCCAATTTACATAAGTATACAAATTTTCAGCTCAATCGGTTACTGGGAAGTGAATCAAAGTTACTTGCTACATTTCAATGAAGTCATCGAGTACAGACAAAAATGCTCATAAAATAAAAACTACCGGTATACAAAAAAAAAATTATACCGGCCGAATTGATAACCTCCTCGTTTTTTTTTGGAAGTCGGTTAATAACCAATAGTATCGATCAAACTCTTCAAACTTCAAATAAATAAAGCGATATAATATGATTGGTTATTTAAAAACACATTAAAATTGTCTTACTGCGATAAAACAAAATACAAAACTGTTGAATTATTAACCGAATTAATTGTGTTTTTTACAGATGGATGTTTTCACGAGCGCATGTTATTATGAAGATTTTCTCAAGAGATGAACACGTGATTTACTGATTCATATTTAACTGCGTGGTATTGGACTAAGAAGAAGTGTTTTAAAAAATGTTTTAATAAATAAGCATGTCAAATGACAAAATACCAGATTATTTTTAATTGACTTACACTAGCATCCTCGTATTAGATTAATTTAATTTATTTATAGTGTTCTGAAATAAAGTTTATTTGTTCTTTTTTGAAATCATTGTTTCATTTATTGACAAATACATGTATGACATTCTATTCTTAGATTACAAAATAAAATACAGATGGAGCATGTCAATCATTCATCGCCCTTGTCAAAGAAAATACGAAATCAAAAACGAATACGTTCCTCCGCTAGTGCTATAGCGATTCTAGTGTCATGCAATACGTCAAAAGGGGTTTGATATTTTAGTAAAAAAATGCTGTCTTGTGATATCAAAACGCTGTAAAACTTGTTCCCGAAAACAAACAAAAAGATAAAACATCGTTTTACAGATTTTCTGTAGATTATTTGGCTTATTTAATTTTGTATACTAATAATAATTTTACAAATACGAAGGAATTCAAAACTTCAACGTATGCTGCCAGTATTTTGAAAATGAATTTGCCATTTTTAGGGGTAAAATGGTTAAAAGATATTCGGGGTAGTGCTGTTGGATTTTTCGATCGTGAATGTGATTATTTGTATAGTGCAATAAAAGTTCATGGTCATTATTAGATTATTTTAAAAAGTATTATACATTTTTTTGTTACTTTTATAAAAAGCGTCGTTTTCGCTTGCGATTTAATTCATGTGAACACATGATGGATATGATGAAAATAAAATCCCGCATTCTCGACTAAAAACTACCGCTATTCGCATTCATATGTTTTGAAAAATAAAAACTTTTTTTAATGTAAGTAATTTATTTAATAAATTTAATGTAATTTATTTAATAAAAATTGAATAAAATTATTTTGTCCATGTATAACTTTAGTAGATAGGTGATAAAATAATTTTTACAATATTATAAAATAATATCAAAAACCCGAATTTATATTAAAATTAAAATTAAAACATGACTGCTAATAATTTATGTAGCCTACGTCACTACCACCACAGCTACCTTCATAATTCAGATGATTGCAATGACACCTCATAAGTCACAACTCAAAATCGATCCAACAGTTTATACTGCAGGGCGTGTCAAAGAAATATTATACATACATACCTACACTCGAAAAACATAACCCTCTTTCTTCCGTAGTCGGGGAAAATTTTGGGAAAATTTTCAATATCTGGTAACATAACACCCACACAGAAGCACCGTGTACGTACAGTGCAACGGCGAAATGACAGCACACATAGCTTTATGGAAATGACGATAAATTATTCGGTTTAGTTCGGCAACGCTCCATCTGTCTTTTATTTTGTAATCTAAGATTCTATTCTTATGACCATTGTATTAGAAGAATTTAATAATATACAAAAATATATGAAATTATTTATCTACAAGGTCCATTAGAGCTGAGTTGCTCGTTTAAATTATTCTTAAAATAAACATCGTTATCCTTTAGCGCCTTCTTTTTGAGGCCATTAAAGTGACTAAAAAGACTACTATGACTTAATTAGAGGATAGGGGATACCCAACCATTTGATATATTTTTTTTTAATAATTTATCTTCCATTTGAAAGTCAATATGTACAGTATTGACAAGGTACCTAATACCTATGAATATGAGGCAAGTTAAAAATAAAGTTGACAGTAAGTAAAGTGTAATTTTTTATAAATTATTCTAATTTGAATCATAACAGATTAAATAAAAGCGAAATATGGAATAACAAATGTCACCACACACCTTTATTTATTTTATGAATAATATTGATACACATTATTATATATCTTACTTTCATAATTAAGAAGGTTCTAAAGACCCTTCTCTCTATTGCAATAAAAACGATTTATTTTTTATTTTTATGTACATCTATTTGAAATACCTAAGTAATTTTTATTGTATTATATTATATTTTATATAATGACGTGGACAATTTATCGCTTGTCCCATGGCCCCGTCTTAGCCCCCGACTGAAACAAACAATGTTTGCGAGCAACAGTCCAAACAACGTTTTTTGTGCCTTTTCTTTGATAAATATATTATTAGTAGCTTTTTACTTTAAGATTTTTGTGAAAGCTTTTAATTGGCTAGTGGAATGAAATATAGGAAAATAACAGGACTTTACTTGGATTTACTAACTCAGGCCCCGGAATCACAGACACAATAGAAAATCTATTGTGTCGTGGACCGATCGGGCCGTTCGGGGCTCAATGGGTTAGTGATATAATTATTTATAAACAAAAAAATTCTAATTGGACTGTTTTAAAAATAATCCTTGAAGATACATATCATTACATAATATTGTAATATATTTCCAATCAAACAAAACTTTTAACAAATTTTGTTTCTTTTTCAAAGCTAGTGGGAAGTTTCAAAGCAAGTAATAGTGGGAGTCGAGCACGCTTCGGCATGAATTGGGCCAGCTCGCACCGGGGAAGGTACCACACCCCCACAGAAGATCGGCGTGAAATAGTGGCATGAAAATGTGACTGTGTTTCGTACGATGAGTGGGGGCACCGGAGGCCCGTATCCCTCTCCTACCCATCCCAATCCTTTCCCATTATTTCCCGTGTTAATCCTATACAATACTCCCTCCTCTCCTCATATCCTCCTCCTAAAATTAAAATCATGGCAGCGGATTTAAATTATAGACTACCCCAGGAGGGTACTAACCTCACTAGTGTTAGAGAATCCCTCCCTGAGTGTCAAAACTCAGGCTGCCCTACGTACTCTGGGGAGGGCAAAAGTCCGCTCAATAAACCACCTAAGCGTAAACGGCGCAAAAAGTCATCAAGACCACCACCTGTGCTATCAGTAGACTTCTGCAATGTGAGAGGCTTACACTCCAACCTCAATGCCGTCCATCACCATCTGGAAACGGCAAAGCCAGACTTATTATTTCTGACAGAGACTCAAATTCGTCCTCCTCTTGACACATCATACCTTCACTACCCAGGATACAAACTGGAGCACACTTTTATTCCTAAAGCTGGTGTATGTGTTTTTGTAAAGGAGGATATTAGTTGTCGTCGCATCAACAATCTCGTCAACTCTAACCTGTCGACTCTCTGGCTTCGTATAGACTGCAATGATCATCCTCGGGTCTATGCGTGCGTGTACAGGTCGCATAGTGGTGATGCTGAAACCGATCGGCTTATGGAGCACCTTCAAATCACAGCTGACGAAATACTCGAACAGATCCCCTCTGCTGAAATCATCGTTTTAGGCGATTTTAATGCCCACCATACTCAATGGTTAGGGTCACGACTTACTGACCATGCGGGGAGATCTGTTTACGACTTTGCATTGGCTAATGGTCTAAAACAACTGGTGGCCTCGATCACGCGGCTGCCTGATATCGTGGACCATACTCCTTCCATGCTAGACCTCCTGCTCACCTCCCATCCGGATAACTATCGGGTCGACACAGTCGCCCCTCTAGGCACATCCGACCATTGCCTGATTCGCAGTGTGGTGCCAATCTTGCGCTCAAGGCGGCCCCGATCAGGTGGCTGCCGTCGCGTTTGGCACTACAAAGCGGCTGATTGGGATGGGATGCGGGAGTTCTTTTCATCCTACCCCTGGAGGCAAGTTTGTTTTGCACACGATCCTAGTGCTTATGCTGACTCTGTCGCGGATGTGGTTCTGCAGGGAATGGAACTTTTCATACCGAGTTCTGTAGTTCCCATCGGCGGCAAGTCTCAGCCTTGGTACGGTCATCTTTGCAAAGTGGCATTTCGCCAGAAGCAGGAATGTTTCCGTAACTGGGCAGACGCATTATTAAAACAGGATCCGAATACCAGTGCTCTTAAAAAACAATATAACTTTGCCTCCAGACACTACAAAAGGAAAATAAGCATAGCAAAGTCCGAATTTATAAGCGGCATTGGCAAGAAACTGACACGCTACCCCTCCGGTAGCCGAGCTTTCTGGTCGCTTGCTAAAGCCGCTCAAGGAAACTTTTGTCAGCCGACGTTCCCACCTTTGCGCCGGGAAGATGACACCTTGGCACACTCGCCCAAAGAGAAAGCCGACCTATTGGGCACTCTCTTCGCTTCCAATTCCACCTTGGACGATGGGGGAAAGGTACCGCCTACTATCTCGCGGTGCCAGTACTCTATGGCCGAGGTGCGCTTTACACAAAGTAAAGTGCGAAAGGTACTTTTCTCTCTCGACATCCATAAAGCGAGTGGCCCTGATGGTATCCCTGCAATTGTCTTAAGAACGTGTGCTCCAGAATTGGCTCCCGTTTTTGCACACTTGTTTCAACACTCTTATGATGTCGGCATTGCCCCTGCTTCGTGGAAAACCGCCGCAGTGCACCCGATCCCTAAGAAAGGCGATCAATCGGACCCCTCTAACTACAGGCCCATTGCTATTACCTCTTTGCTCTCAAAAGTCATGGAAAGCATAATCAACCGTCAGCTCTTAGGTTACCTAGAGGAGAACCAGCTGATCAGTGACCATCAGTATGGCTTTCGCCATGGACGATCAGCTGGTGATCTCTTGGCCTTTCTAACTCACCGATGGGCTGCGGCTATTGAGAGTAAAGGGGAGGCACTAGCCGTTAGTCTTGATGTCGCAAAAGCCTTTGATCGGGTGTGGCACCGGGCTCTTCTTTCGAAGCTTACATCATATGGACTCCCCGAGAAGTTACACACATGGATAGCCAGCTTTCTTGCGGCACGAAATATTCGGGTCTTGGTCGACGGATCGAGCTCGGATCTTATGCCCGTTAACGCTGGCGTACCCCAAGGCTGTGTTCTTTCACCCACACTATTCCTTCTGCATATCAATGACATGTTACAAATTAGTAACATTCATTGCTATGCAGATGATAGTACTGGAGACGCTTTTTACACTGGCCATGCTAACTTCTCGCAAGAAAATGTCGATGAGTGCAGAAACACTCTGGCGTTGAAAATTGAAACTCTTTTGGGAGAAGTTTCAGAGTGGGGACGTCAAAACCTGGTCGAGTTTAACCCCGCTAAGACGCAACTATGTGCATTTACGGCCAAAAAAAAGCCATTTGAATCAGCTCCCCTCTTTATGAACACTCCCCTCAGCGTCAAGCCTAGCATCGCAATTCTTGGCGTCAATGTTTCTAACGATGTTCAGTTTCGCGATCATTTGGAAGGTAAAGCTTCTCTAGCTTCTAAAAAACTGGGCGTCCTTAATAGAGCGAAGCAGTACTTCAGGCCTGACCACCTTCTTTTACTTTATAAAGCTCAGATTCGGCCACACATGGAGTACTGCTCACATCTCTGGGCTGGAGCCCCGTTTTACCAACTCCTTCCACTTGATCGCGTACAACGTAGAGCAGTTAGAATGATTGGCGACCCAAAACTTAGCGATTGGCTTGACCCTCTTGCTTTGCGAAGGGACATTGCCTCACTGTGTGTCTTCTATCGCATATACCATGGGGAGTGTTCAGATGAGCTATTTGAGCTCATACCTGCTGCGGAATTTCATCATCGCACCGCCCGCCACAAAGCCAAGTTCCATGCACATCATTTGGACCGCTGGCAAACGAGTACCGTACGCTTCTCGCGAAACTTTTTTCCACGTACCACCACCCTGTGGAACAGTCTACCCCGTTCAGTATTCCCGCACATGTATGACATGAATTTATTTAAAAGGAGAGCCTATACCTACCTACGACAGTCGGCAACAGCCTCACAAAGGTAACTTTGTGAGTGCTCATGGGCGGTGGTGATTACCTCACTAGGTGACCCACCTGCTCCGTTGCCCGCTCTAATATAAAAAAAAAAAAAAAAAAAAAAAAAAAAAAAAAAAAAAAAAGCTTTTAACAAATTCTTGCGGAAAGTGTTCCGAACGAAGTGTCGTTCTACCGTTGCCAGTTTAAAAAGATGTTTTTTTTAATTTTCGATGTTTCTGTTACTGTATAATAAACTAGCTTTCCGCCTGCGGCTTCGCCCGCGTTTTCAAAGAAAAACCCGCATAGTTCCCGTTCCCGTGGGATTTCCGGGATAAAACCTAGCCTATGTTAATCGTGGATGATGTAGCTTTCGAATGGTGAAAGAATTTTTAAAATCGGTCCAGTAGTTTATGAGCCTATTCATTACAATCAAACAAACAAACAAACAAACAAAGTTTTCCTCTTTATAATATTAGTGTAGATAGAAAGTACTATAAAAAAAGAGTGAAGATACGCCTTTGTCTGTGTGTTTGTTTTAACTTATTACCGCAAAAAAATCGGTGGATTCTTAAGAAATTTAGTATGAAATAGAATTACAGCAAAGACGAATTTTTTGTTTAACCCGTACGAAGCCGGGGGAAAAGACATAATACCTACATTTAACGAATTTCTTATAAGTCTTCATTTAATTTGAGAAATTGTAAGATAATAATTCCAGTAGGTCTAGAATCTAATAAGATTAATTTTCTAAATAAAAATGAAATATAATACTTTATGAGAATTTTTCTTTAGTCAATGAGTCTTATTTTTACAATTACAGCTCGTAATAAGATGAATTAATGGTGTTGGTTATAATACCTACTCATTTATATTTTAATGAAACTGATTTAAATTAAATAATAAAGTAATAATGTTTATTACTGGCTTTAAATGTCTGATTTGATGAATTTATAATATATTTTTACTGTTCCACAAACATTGGGTAAGAAAAAGAAAACCGTCGTAAATATATTTTTTTTACTTAAACAGTAAATAATTAGCCGGGTGTTTTCTTCAATAGATCTCAATTTAATATTCAGAAGTAAAATAAGCTTTTTTATCATTTAAGTCTCAAATTCATTCATTTTTCGTCAGTGTCAAAGGCCATGCGAGTGTCTCCTAACGACACCATTATATTCTGACCCAGTTTTCCTTTCTCTCGTGAGATATTGTCATGTATTCACAAAGACGAGGATTCGTGACATTCAATAAATAAATAAAACCCAAGGTGAGAATGGTCTAGATGTAGGTTAAAATTTGGGAGGTCATTCTTTGTTTTTCTTTTAAAATTCACAAGAATAAAGGATGGTAGATGATCTTGGTATAGGTAAAACGATATTTAATTTTTAGATAAATAGATAATTATTGCACACACACATATAGATATAGTAAGACAAACAGAGACAAATCGTATCGCTAGGTATCGTATCTCGTATATAATCGTATCTCTTCCAAATTACCATTAATGTTTCTCTTTATTCATATTATTAAAAGGGGTGGTTGAGAAAAAATTAATGCGTTGGGAAAAATTATATTTTTTACTTGAAATGAGCAAAAGATATAGATAATAAATTGATATGATAATACATCAACTTTATTCGAAGCTTATTTATACCTAGTATAAAGTTCAGCGACAAAGTCAATTGTCTTATTATTATTCTATCTTTCATCTAATCTATAATAACCCGATTAATGTACGTCCACAAATGAATAGTACATTTTTTTAAGTATTCGTTTTTTAATTAATAAAAGCCGCTAAATCGTACAATAATTCCAAGCATCAATCTACAATCAATAACTAATAATACGCAATCCGTAATCCCTTTACAAAAAGACGAACCAAATCCCTATTATTTGTTTCCCTAAAATGTTAGAAACTCCCCAAAAATTTGTGACACGCGTCAAAGTGACAATAATAATTATAGTATAATGTTGATAATGGCTGATGGCCTGTCAGTATAGTATTATGGAGAACAATATAATTATAGGATTAGGGATAAATGTTGAACGTGATTTTTAGTTCAAATCTGTCTCTTTCATAAGCTTTCGTTTGCTTATTTCCCCACTAGCTTGCGCCCGCGGCTTCACCCGCGTGGTGTTTTGATAAAATGTAGCCTATGTTCTTTCTCAGGGTCTAAATATTGTCATTTCATCAAAATCAGTTGAGAGGTTTAAGCGGGAAAGCGTAACAGACAGACAGACAGATAGAGTTACTTTCGCATTTATAATATTATATAAGTAGGGATTAAGACACTATTTTATAATATTTAAGCATAAAAATCGTAAGTATAAAAGGGATAAGCTCAATATCTACTAAATCATTGTAGATAACGGATTCACCATTACAATCTAGTAAACTTGATATATAAGTTTCATTTCTTTTTATTTTCTATCTCGATTGTACCCGGAGGCGAGAGAAAAAATAAACATCGCAATCAGTTTATTCCTCAGTAGCTAGAACATTTTTTGTTTAGTATAACATATAAAAAACAATTTGATAACCTCGGCGGTACAAATCTGCAAAGCCCAGGTATGCAATCACTCCAACTATGAATCGATCGAAATTGTCCTACAAATCCAAACTTTACACACACCGCTCTATTGTTCACAATACAAAAGGATTGTACTTTACTTGATATGGATCTTGCAAAAACAGGGTCAGAATTGTAAAAAAACGTAAGGGTTAAAAGATTGTTTTGCCTGTACGGCCATTTTTCTTGTGACCATTTGAGGGTTAAATTCGAATGGATTTAATTGGATGGTGTTGATAATTTATTTGAGGTATTGTGTTGTTTTAAATTAACAGGGTTAAGTGTGATTAGTTTTTTTGTTAGCTACATGAAGTATGGGTATTACGTATTCTTTGTTATGTGTATGAATTCTGCCCAGTTTAACATGGGCTAAAATTTTACGTTTATATACCGCCCGCGGCTTCGCCCGCTTTGTCTAAAACCTAATAAATTATATACTAAAACCTTCCTCTTGAATCACTCGTTCTATTAAAAAAAACCGCATCAAAATCCGTTGCGTAGTTTTAAAGATTTAAGCATACATAGGGACATCGGGACAGGGACATAGGGACAGAGAAAGCGACTTCGTTTTTTACTATGTAGTGATAACATTCACTCAGAATTTATGTAGCTCTTACCAATGTAAAACAATTACCAAATTCCATAAAATGTTTATGTCTATTACATACAAACGAAAAGCAAGCCTTACCTATTCATAATGTTCTTAAATCAATTCTTCTTCAAAAATTACATCTTATTTCATAAACTTTGAGCACAGATGCATTCGTAGCGAACCTCAGCTGCATTGGAGCGTTAATTCCATTAATTCAAGTTTAGTAATTCTGTTGGAATAGAGGCGAGATAAGAGTAGACAAATATAAATAATCTACTATGTTAAAATATTATTATCAATCTACAAACTGCAATCTAAATAGATGAATTAAAACATTGCAAACAATAAATAAATGGTAAATCAGTTCATCTATAATATCTAAGATAATATCTAATGTGTTAAAATAAGAAGAGATTTGATTTGATTGTAGAAAGTCACCGTAATTTCTTTTAGAAACTAAGTTAATTTATATTGAAATCCTAGAATTCCACTGCACCTGTTGGTTTATTGTTTATTTAATCGAAGTGTCTAGTCGTCCGCTAAACGGATGAATAAAATAAATTAGTCGTCCGATTACCGGATGAATAAAATAATTTAATCGTCCGATTACCGGATGAATAAAATAATTTAATCGTCCGATTATTCGGATTAATAGATAACCTTTTAACACTAAAGCTAGTTGGGTTGGACTAAAGCAAAGGGGGCGCAGGACTTAAAAAATTTTTGATGGAGTTGGTGTCATTATAACAACTATTTATTATTATTTTATCGTAAAGATTACGCTAATATAAGCATGTTTTATAGGAACAACTTTTCTCTAAAATCAAAAATGGCCGAGATATTCGCCCTTAATTCGTTAGGTTAGGTTTAGGTTAGGTTAGCCGTTAGGTTAGGTTAGGTTAGGTTTCTTAAAAAAAAAACTACACAGAAATAGGAGCCCCGCGAAGCGGGGCTCCGTCGACGCGCAAAAAAAAATCAAGTTTAGGTTAGGTTAGGTTAGGTTAGGTTTCTTAAAAAAAAAACTACACAGAAATAGAAGCCCCGCGAAGCGGGGCTCCGTCGACGCGCAAAAAAAAAATCAAGTTTAGGTTAGGTTAGCCGTTAGGTTAGGTTAGGTTATGTTTCTTAAAAAAAAAACTACACAGAAATAGGAGCCCCGCGAAGCGGCGCTCCGTCGACGCGCAAAAAAAAATGAAGTTTAGGTTAGGTTAGGTTAGGTTAGGTTTCTTAAAAAAAAACTACACAGAAATAGGAGCCCCGCGAAGCGGGGCTCCGTCGACGCGCAAAAAAAAATCAAGTTTAGGTTAGGTTAGCCGTTAGGTTAGGTTAGGTTAGGTTTCTTAAAAAAAAAACTACACAGAAATAGGAGCCACGCGAAGCGGGGCTCCGTCGACGCGCAAAAAAAAATCAAATACCAACGTGTGCCCTCCTCCCCCCTCCTCCCCCCACAAAAAACCTATAATACGTGCGGCAGTTCTCTAAAGAAACCCCGATAACCTAACTATATAGATAAATAGATGTTATCGGACGATTAAATTATTTTATTCATCCGGTAATCGGACGACTAATTTATTTTATTCATCCGTTTAGCGGACGACTAGCTTTGTCCTTATTTAATTTTCAGTATTCAATATATTGTTCGTTCTTCTGTAATTTTGTGCGTCACATTGTTTATTTGAACATGTATATTTTATTTTACATAAAATTAATAAAGTACAATAAGGTGAACTCCATTCTTTCGCAGGTGATTGTCCTCTAATGACATTGCGACGCCAAGACATACAAGCAAACTTAATTATTTATACTGTTTATGTTGTGTTTTCACGCTATATTCAATAATTATTTTGTATGCATTTGATTAGATTTTCATGTTATCTATACTATATATATTATAAAGCTGAAGAGTTTTTTTGTTTGTTTGTTTGAACGCGCTAATCTCGGGAACTACTGGTCCGATTTGAAAAATTCTTTCGGTATTAGATAGCTCATTTTCGAGGAAGGCTATAGGCTATATATCATCACGCTACGACCAATAGGAGCGAAGCACTGTGGGTGAAACCGCAGGGCACAGCTAGTGGACAAATATTATTGAGGCTAATTTATACATATTATATTAATATTTAAGTAGGTATGTTGGTGTGAATGTGCTAACAACGCGATGAATTATTTTTGATCAACATTAGCAAAAAGATAGATATAATGTCCTTATACCGACGGATAGAGATATACCAAATTTTAAATGTGCGGATCAAGTTTAAATGGTATATTAAAATAAATTAAACTCTTAATCCGTTTAAAATCTATACAACATGCTTTTATTGTCTAAACTCTACATATCAAAAACTTATATAATATCTTTCATACAACACAATAAAAAAAAATCCAAAAGTGCACGCTATCGTGTTAACAAGAAAATCCTCCGCACATACAGACACACGGACGTCCAAGACAGAACTTTTTTAAACTGTTTTTTAACTAGTTTAAATAACAAAAATGACATCAAAAATATCATGAATGTTAAAAATAGTGTTTTTTCTTAATATGTGTGTGTATGTATTATCTTACAAGTGCAATGTATGATACATAAAGACATTTTAAGTTTGAAAAATCATATGTTTTGCGCGAAGTGACAGTAGTACCCACCTCAACGCTTCGCTTATGAGGCGTGCAATAAACTCACAGTAATATAAAACGCCAAGCGAATTTTAAAAATATTTTAATAACAGTTTAACTGAACAGGAGATTTATTACAAAGATCTCTCAATCTTTTAAATAAACAATATTAATAATCGGGTCTTTATCTACAACATTCATCTAAATATATCGGCTACAATATTTCTGTATTAACATTTTACAAAAAGCTTGTAATAATTCAAAGGTTATCACTAAACCAAACTAACTACAATTGAAACGTTGGGATTAAAATATGACGGCCATAATACATTGTTGGGCCACGAAACGAGTCGAGCATTTAAATTAATACGTTTGTTCAAAGATTATCATTTGAATTTTTATATGTTTTAATATTCGTCTTCAATTGTTTTTACATTTATATTAAAATGTTCTGTCTTTTTAGGTAATCTGCTGAACATATCTACTGAACAGCTCTCGCTGTAGATAATGAATAAAACTTTAGTCTTATGAAACAAATAATAATAGTTTTCATGCACATAATAATATTTCGTCTAATAAAATAATCATTTCTTCATAATTTCCAAAAACTAAAAAAAAATTGGACAAAGATAGAGACAAAGATCAATAATGTTACAAATATGAAAACTCATCACTTTAATACACCTACCATATACCAACCACACTGAGTAAAAAAATCGCTTCCGCTATACCCTATAGAAATCGCTCGTTTTATACACCTCTATTTGCTAAAGCTAATAAAATATAGAGCGATTTAAACTGTGAGAACATTAAACAAGTTATGAATTACTACTATATTGGAACGGATGTGTTTTGTAGCGAATCTGTGCCCTTTGGCGAAGCTTTGTAAATTTGCTAATATTATTTAGTATATTCACGTTTTTTCTAAATATATGAACAGGTAAAAAAAGATTTAGAATTGGTAGTTCTGCTGTTTGTTTCCCGCCGCTTATGTTTATTTCGTTTTAGATTCAAAAATTCTAATTTTACTCGTAAGTAAGATTGTTTTTGTATTGTTTCATGTTTTAGGGTGATTATTCAAAAATGGGGTAACTCGATGTCATCAGCCAATTTAAACAAAGTCTTATTATATTTTATTCAAATAACAATCTATTTTAAAACAATGAAGCGTCCTTTATTTGGTCACCCAATTTCACTTCTTTATTTAAAATACAAATGAATAAAAAAAGTAAATTAATACCTCAACTTTGGCATGTCACAACTCCGAAAACCAACAATCAAGTGACTATCGTTTAAACATTATCAACGATTTAAGAAAACTTACAAAAACACTACAATCTTTGATGTACATAGTATTATATACTACAAATTTCATAACGCAATGTTTTCCATTTTATTTAAAAAATAAAATTAAACTTTGTCATCGTTTTCACTAGTCAGTCCGTTGTGTGTTTTTTAAATTCGAAATTCTCGATAAATATCACCAAGTCGAGGTCAAATCCCTGTCTAAGTATTAATGTTGGTAATGAAGTTACTTGTGCACCGCATATTTTGACGGCCGTCATAACTGTACCAGCGCTAGGGTTGTGTTTGTCCTCTAAAATCTTGCTGCGCCAGTCAACATTTCAGTCCTATGGTGAGTCGTTATTTTATTGTTAATCCGATTTTTATTTTCATTTATAAATGGTTAACTATGATTTGTAAAAATATAGTTTTTTGCTATTAGAAATTAGGCAAAAAAACATAATTTGTGATTATAACCTCATATTAAGTCCCTTTTCATCAATCCGCTGGCATCAGTCCTTTGTCAGATATCGTGCCAGAGGACTGACGCGACCCCATAGTACTGATGATTCTGTCGTTTTTGAGAACTTTTATCTTGATTGCTATTGGTATAAGCATTTCTATTTTATATTTCAGTTTAAAACATCATGCGCCACGCTAAAAGAACCTGAATTTGACTAGGGAAGAAACATTTAAGAAAGAGTAGCAAAGAAAAGAGCTATTGAAACAAACTACTAATAATTTTATTAAAAAGATCTTATTTTATTTTAATTATTGATTTTGATGCTTTCAGGGCATAGCTTTTTATATTTATCAGATAAATACGTATACGTATATTACTGTGAAGTAAAATTACCTCAAAATAACATAAAAGTTAATTAATATACTTAATAACATTATAAAAATGTCAAGGGGCTCTTATGAAAACTCAGATGAGACTTTCATTCGAGACTTTGGTTTTTAATTTTACTATAATTAGTACTTTTAACATAAATATTGGTAGATTTTTAGGGCTCCGAACCTCAAAAGGAAAAAACAGAACCCTTATAGGATCACTTTGTTGTCCGTTTGTCTGTTAAGACGTTTTTTTTGGGACGCGTGGACGTATCAATCTGAAATTTATATTGGATACTCAAGATTAAGAACCCTTGGGGCTGTAAAAAAATCAAACTTATAACGCAACGCAATCAAAAGATACCACCATCCGTTAATACTGCAAATTTCCGCAAAATTAAATATTCGCAAGGGAATAAAAAAACACACAGGATGCTTGCAGTGTATACAGTCTACTATAAACTGCTATATAGTTTACTTCTACTTGGTAAATAGCAACGTCTTTATAACACAGATAAGGAAAAATTGCTAAAAGTGTAAATTTTTAGTTACAAACATAATAAAAAATAGGTTTTTTAGGACTCCAACTCGCACTTGGCCGTTTTTTTGTTTCTATTGTTTGTGAATTACTTGAAATATCAAGTAAAACTAAGTCAAAGTAGAAAAAGTTAAGTAAGAGAGTAAGAATATTCACGTAGCGTTAAATGTCAGAAGGCTGTTTTGAAACTTGAGACATTGTTTTTTCCCAGTATCACATATTATTAATTATCATTTTTAAACGTAACTAAGTGATTTTAATACTTAAAAGACATGTGCCATTATTAAAACTGAGAGATTTGTAGTAATTTTCATTCAATTTCTTTAAGAATATTACAAAATTGTGTTTTTTATCAGTACCATGTTAGCCTCGTCAGTCCCCTGGAGGCCAATTTCAGAAAATTTAAAATATCTCACAATCTACTTAAAAAACTGGCTGGCCCGATTTGGAACAATATATTCATTAGATTAGCTATCATATACACCCTAATTTGTAACAATCTGATATAAAAAATATAGTAAACAAAATATCCTCAAAAGTTACCCCATTTTTGTATAATCACCCTTTAAGTAAATTTACAAATAAGACATACAATTAGGTACATATTTTATTTTTTCAGTTTCTTAGTGAATTTTGTTTATATTAAAGGTTACTGAACTTGAAGATTTGAATAAATCAACGCTTATTCAGAAAAGTTCTTTAAATAACGCAATCTAATCACTATATACAACTAGAATCTTACGTTGAAAAATATTTTTGTTGTAAAATAGATAAGATTAACAAAAAATATTTTTTAAAGTAATGTTTAGGGTACTTTAATTTTAAACTATATACGAATGAATGAAACTTACCTACAGGGATACATTTTGAAATTTCATTGTCCTGGATGATAGAGTCATTTCTCTTAGATCGATTTAAAAACCCACAGAAATTTCTTTATGTACTAGCCTAATTTGTAAGTTTTTTATAATAATAAAAAAATATCCAAATAGTTCTAGGAGTTGAGTTTTAAAATGGATAACATTCAAAAGTTAGATACAACAGAAAACGCTACACACTTCGTGTTAATTTCGATCGATCTAAAACAAAGACTTTTCCATTAAATAGAAACTTAATCGAACCTTTGTTTAATTAATAGTTTATAAATAGCTGCAAGTTCAATAAAACAATAAACGTTTAAAGCTATTAGTCCCGTGGGCTGCACAATCGCATATAATTAAATTACCAAGTGCCGCTCGCAAAATAATGGCTTGGTTTCGCTTGCGGCTTGCTGACATTAGCGACGGAGTTTACATTAACGAAAGCTAAATTTAGTGTTTTCATTATATAAAACATTATTTTTTCTGTTTTTTTTTTCGTGTGAAATGTATGCCTGTGTACGTTTATTGTTTTGCCGCCCGCCGTGTCAAAGCTGCATTTTTCTTTTTTTGGTTGTTTTGTCGTGAATGAATAATTATATGTTTTTTTTTTAACTAACTGATCGTCGATCTCATGGATCAACCTAAATATACAATTAATATAACATTGCAACACAGGAAATGTAGATTTTTAGGGGAAAGAAATCATTCAAGAAGCATGCAAAAAATTGTAATTACGTTCTTCGAATGGTATATTGTGCTTTAAAATTGTATGCAAACACGATTGATGATAACTAATGCAAGTAACTACCATAATGAAACATCTAGATACCTAAATGGAATCATTTAAATGTATTACTCGTAATAATTACACTAATTTGTTATTTGTAATAATTACAGTAAAAAAAATCGCTGCCTGCGATGACCTATCTCTACAGACTATCCAGTTGGAATTATGTATCCTTCTAGGTTTTGCATCGCCAAGGACTTCGGATAAAGGGTCCTGGATTATGTGGAACTGCCACTAGTCAGTGAGCAGTGAACAGACTAAACAGTGTTATTTAAAACATCGTGACTTTCAGTAACTCGCAAGTATGGTGCAGAATATATAACCCCGCCAGATTTGATTGACTGATTTCTTTTGGACAACTTATTGGTCACATCATCATCATTGCATTTGGTTGGTTAATCTCTTGGCTATATATTCTTGGTCACAAATCATCTCATTTGGTTGGCTAGTCTCTAGGTTAGCCATAATTCAAGAGCATCGACCGCACCCAGTGATTGCTCTCTAGGGTCATTAAAGTAATGAATGTGGTCACTAATTCTACGCTACAGTGTAACCTGTAATTTATGCAATTAATGACGATATCTAAATAATTGCAAATTGGGTTATTAATTTTATGTATGGAGCCTATTAATGCTCTTTATTTCCTTTCCTTTGGTACAAAGCATTTTTGAATTATCTGAACTGACATAATTATAATCTCTTTAGAGATTTACCGTACGTACATGCAGCGTCGACATAAGGTTAAAGATTTGAGATTATTGATAACTAGCTGCTCCGCGCGGTTTCACCCCCGTGGCTCTATTCCTGTGGGGTCGCAGCGTGATGATATATAGCCTATAGCCTTCCTCGATAAATGAGCTATCTAACACTGAAAAAATTTTTCAAATCGGACCAGTAGTTCCCGAGATTAGCGCGTTCAAACAAACAAACAAACAAACTCTTCAGCTTTATAATATTAGTAAGTATAGATGATAAATAATTTGGAAAATCCAAAAGTGCACGCCTCATAATTTTTTTTTAATAAATATTTATTAATTATTATTTTTGTTTATTTAATAACAATTAAACCACATCGAATCAGACCCTGAAAAATGAAAGGGTTCTATTCCTGAGCATACTCAAGCGTAAGAGAAAAAAAAAAGACTCGATTAGTAAAGTATTTCGGTCGCTATCGTGTTAACAAGAAAAAGGATCCGCACATACAGACACACGGACGTCCAAGACAGAACTTTTTTAAACTGTTTTTTAACTAGTTTAAATAACAAAAATGACATCAAAAATATCATGAACGTTAAAAATAGTGTTTTTTCTTAATATGTGTGTGTATGTATTATCTTACAAGTGCAATGTATGATACATAAAGACATTTTAAGTTTGAAAAATCATATGTTTTGCGCGAAGTGACAGTACACTGAGAAAACGTAACGTCTATAAATAGACAAGTTGCTGCTATTTACAACCGAGTAACTTGCTTCGGAGGGAGCCTGCAAAGTTTGTTGCTAAAATTATACAAGTCAACTTTGTTAACGTATGTTGGTAATATAAACCCTCTAAAGTGGTCAAAAAATACGTATTAAAGGTTTGTTGCTTTTAACCTATTCACTCAGTAAACATAACAAACCTATTTACTATATTGAATCGTGTTACTCTGTTAATAATACCCAACGTGCTCTGCTGTTTTTAGCAAAGTAACTCAGTGAATTCAAATATTTTGCTTCGTAAAACTAGCTAAGTAACACGATAATGTTAATCATATTTATTGGGTAGGGACAGCCAATCTACTTTGTTACTTCTACTCAATTAAAAATTTGTATACGTAGCCAAGTTACTGGGTACTGTCAATCGTGTTCATTGGGTAACTATAACTAAATATACTCTGTTCTTTCTAGTCAATTAAGATTGGTATATTTAGCCAAGTTACTTTGTATTCTTAGACGGGTTAATTAAGTAACCATAGCTAAAATACTTTGTTGCAAGTACTAATTCAAACGACACATATTAAGCTATATATTTTCAGTATAAGCTGACCTGTAAATGTTCGTAAAACCTATACAAGGTGTAACAGAAAGGGGATATACACATACGAACAGGGCGTGATGTACTGATTAAACTGAACAACTTTTCCCAAGGAAAATGGGTCGAAAGATGAAAAAAAAAAAAATTAAACCTCTCCATTATTTTCATCTTTTGACCTTATGTTCTTTGGGAAAAGTTGTTCAGTTTCATCAGTAGGTACATCACGCCCTGCTTAGATGTGTACCCCTTTCTGTTACACCCTATATACAATGTGAGGTCAGCTCATACTGAAAATATTTACCTAGTTCGATATGTTGTAATTTGTACCATTATTAGTGCAGAGGGCAAAATTTTGGCATGTCGGAAAAAAAGCCAATGAAACGTTCATGTAGGAAAACAACACTCATTTTGCCGACACACCAAAAACTTAGAGGAAACTGAAAGAAAATTATGCACATTAATGAAATTAGCTTTATTCAGTACACGATACAATCATTTCAAGTAACATACTACTTACACTTAAATACTACTACTTTTAAAAATAGTAAACAATTCATAATGTCAAGAAACGATACTGGTGTTCTGTGTTTTAATTTGCACAATAACTGGATGAATTATAAATCATGAGCAAACTTTTAAGGAATGACTCAGACTACGAAGTACAAACCTGAACAACTTATATTAGGTATAAGACCAAATCCAACATCTTAAAAGAAATATCAACTGTTTCATATACAAAAGTGGAATTATCTACAATGCCAAAATCTACGGAACAGCTGATTTTATTTCACGATGTTGGAGTTTGTTCTCTAATGAAAGTGGTTTAGGTTTGTTTACATAAAAAACAAACAACCATTATGGTAATGTAAGCAAGTTACTACACCTAAATTGTACTTATATGTATTTGATAAGTCAAAAGTTTAGGCAAAAACTATAGAATAAGCTAGGAGAATAAGTAATCGTTTTGATCTAATAATTTTATTACAACCCAACAAGTAAAACCGTTATTTTTTTAAACATTTAATCTAATTGAAACATAATTCACATTCGTCGTCGGGAAAATGATCATAAATGCTAAAACTTAAACATTTTTTGCACCAAAAAAAATTAAAGTACAATAAGCTCTTTACATATTGTTCGTTTTCTATTATAAAATGTTCTGGTTGAACCTCGTTACAAAATGTGAAAAAACCACACCCAAAACACTTTTTAGATAAAATGAAATGAGTCTTCACCCAAGGCCATTTTAAGTATTCCAGCAACTGGAAATGATTTTTATCCAAAAAATTGTCAACATCTAGGATTATAGACATGTTTGATGTGTAGATATTATATCCGAACTTTATCGTATCTTATGTAATTTAACATATTAAAGTAATAGGTATATGACAATATCTTGCTTGATCAGAAGTAACTTACTAATTCAAATATTTTTGGCTTGATTGTGGGGAAGCTTTCAGTGATTTTGGTATATTGTCCTTTGGTTTTCAAAATCTTTTTCTAGCTGTAAACAAATTAAAAAAAATTAAGTATACAAGAGTAATTAAACTAAAGCAGACAATAAATTCAAAAAAACTGAACTCACCAGAAGATATCCTTTGGGTCTTTTAAGATCCGCATATTCATTGTATTGAGGTATTGGATCTATGGTTAACTCTTTTGCAGGAATTAGCCTCGTCTCTGTAGTTTCTTGCCACTTTAGTTCTACGGCTGTCCATGGCTCAGAGGAGATTTTGAGCCATAATAGTTTGTCTTCTGCATCTTGCTCTTCTATAATAGTTTGATGAATCAAAATGATGATGAAAAGTTATTGTTTTTAATGTAAATTTGAATCTGCCTTGTAGGTGCGGCGCTTCAACAGACACGTTCGTCACTCGACTATGATTTGATAGAAATGGCTAACTTTGCGGGCTACGCAGCCAATTCCTTGTTTAATTTTTATCAAGTTACTCGGTCAAAAATAGTATTCGCTCCATTGTTAATTGCCGAGCTGTGCTTATCTACCAATAGATAAGTTACTTGTTTGTTTTTAAGTAAGAAACACGGTTATATGTATCATAGCAAGTTATTTAATTTTAGCCAAATAATATTATGTCTAAATTTAAATGATTTACTTGTCATTCAATGATAATGTGAGCTTGTTTATTTTTAACCGAACTCTGTGTAAATAGTAACCAACTATGGTTAAGTCTAAAATTAAATAACTTACTTATCATTAAATAATAACGTAAGCTTGTCTATTTTGAACCTAATTCGGTAAAGGTAATATTGACCGAGTCGGTAATTTTGAAATAAATAAGTACTTTTTTAATAATAGCCAAGAATATTTAGCAATACTTGCTTGTATAATACTAGCAAAGCTTTAATACACATTTTAAATACGTCTTGATTGAATGCAGCAGAATAATTTTTAACCGAGCTAAATTGGTACTTTGCTAAAGCAAATTTTTCTCAGTGTAGTACCCACCTCAACGCTTCGCTTATGAGGCGTGCAATATAATATTACATTACTTTTTAGTAGTTGTTACAAGTAACTAAATGCCAACAACTTAGGCCTAAACAGTTTTTTTGTTTATGTTGCGAAAACATTGATTTCTTACTTGTTATGTATAGATGTAGCACTTCATACGAAATCGTTATGGAAACTTTTTCCTAATTGGCTATTTGGAGTATTCGGAGATGACGAAGCAATATCGATAATAAACCTATAGAAAAATATCACGCAGGTAAAGGAAATTCAACCTTTTTGTAATTTACCACTAGTATATAACAACTTTACGTTATAATTAGAGGAGCACGTTGTTTTAATAAACAATTTCCTTGTTGTTTTGCGATATCTTCAACAATCTGCCTTAAATGATTTGACATTCTAAGAATCGTAGGTCTGAGGTCTGATAATATGTAATTTACATCTAAGCTCAAATGTTTCAATAACTATATGATGGATAACTGTAGATAACAAAATAAATTTATTTATGCAATGAATTGGGAAGATTTTTATAATTTGTCATGAAAGTTTGACGTATCCAAATTCTTTTCATTGAAACCATAACAATCTGTTTCCAACAGGAATCTATTTACAAGACATTTAAGATAAGAGAAGCCCAATTTATTTGTTATATAATACAATAACAATTACCTGTAGTCTCCTGCATCTGACGGGCTTATGGAAGCTAAATGTTTATCACAATAGGTACTGATTAAATTTTCTTGAAGATTCGGTTACGTGTTATAGATTAATTAGGGGTTAATTAGGTTTCTAATTTGTAAGGTAACATATTATATTGTTAACTAGCGGTCCGCCCCGGCTTCGCCCGTGGTACATAATATTTACGTTTTTTCTATTAAAAAGAATTATCGAAATCGGTTCAGCCGTCCTCGAGTTATGCGCTTAATACCAACACATTTTGCGATTCATTTTTATATATAAGAGAAGATGACTAGCTTGTGGCTTGGAGATTTTTTTTTTATAAACATAATATAAATAGTAATATGGAGCCTAATTACTCCTTATGATAACACATGCCAGTTAGTTTAGTAATAATGTTGTTTTAAAAAACGAAAAATACTACATACTTATTACTTACCTATGTAATTAAAATCATAATATTTGTTCATCATAGTGAAACACTTACGCAATTAACTTAACCGATACATAGGGAGAAGAAATCTTGCTCAGAAAACGTTTAATTTAATCCAAATACTTCGTGTAGTATTTGTTTAAACACTTTAAAAAGCTATTTCTAACCTCTACAGCAAACCATAGGAGGCACTCCAAACCAATATAAAATAGACCATCCATTCAACAAAAATTCGCAAAAGAAAGCATTGCAATTCAAACACAATAACAGTATGAAACAACAATTGTATGTTTCCATTTCGTTACAATTAGCCTTAAACTCGCGTTAATGTTCGCCATTCACAAAATGTTACCTGCTAGTTGTTATAAATTATATGTACTATTGACCACAAACAAGTATGAATGAAATTCTTGAATGAACGTAGGACCAGACAGGCAGGCGTCGGCCATTGTGTAGCAAGTCATGTTATTGAATATTGGCTCTTTGTCAGGTTGATAAATTTGTAGGCCCTTTGGTATGCGAATTTGTATTTCATATGGTTGTGAGTTTTGAAATATTGGTATTTTATAGAGAGATAAATGTGATATTAAATGATAAATAAGTGTGGTTAACAATCTGCTGTTAGAAATGAATCTCTATTCTCTACATATAAAAATGAATCCCTAGTTCCCTTGGTCACGCGGCATCACGCGTGAACGGGTGGACCGATTTTGATAATTCTTTTTTTATAACATTCCTTGAAGTACCTACGAGGATGGTTATTATGGAGAGAAAACGTAAACATGTACCACGGGCGAAGCCGGGGCGGACTGCTAGTATTTTGGATAAATTGGTACTGTCCAGAATATAATTTTAGATTTTTGTTACACATTATGTTCAGAGGATAATAAATTATATCCAAACTCAAACTCAAACATTTATTTATTCAATTAGACTTCTTCTAGAAGCACTATTAAATCGTCATTACATTTTTTTTAAATTACCATTTTGTCGTGAAACGGTATTATTTTAATTAAAATTATTATTCATCATTGCGAAAATATTGCAACCTGAAAATATTCAACATTTAATTCTGATTCATCAATACAGAAAGATTAACATTAAATATGAAAACCATAGAGAGGAAATGGTTTTTATTAATACCAATGACGACTCCATTGACGTATTCAATCGAAGAGTGTAATCCCCGATCCGGGATTACTGTGAGCATTTAATCCGGGATCGGAAGTAAGAAGTCAATATAAAATGCTATATAAGATAATATTGTGAAAACTTTGGTAAATACGTAGAATGTTGATGTTTAAAAGAATAAACTCGACATACTCCTGTAAATTAGATAGGACTTTGGTTTTATAATATTCATTGAATGATTTAAATGGTAAAAGTATTAAAATGGCACGCTTTTTTAATAAGAAATAGTACCTATTTAGTATCTTTCTAAGAAGAATTGGTATCTACAGTTTATTGTGTGTATTTGATGAAAATTATTAACATTGGGTTTATTAATTTAATTGACAGTTAACTGTTCGCGTGTAGTTAGGTAAATGAAGCTTTCATTTTCATGTTCAAAATGTGAATGTTTTTCTGTTTGCATAGATATAATATACTAGCTTTCCTCCTGCGGCTTCGCCCGCGTTTTCAAAGAAAAACCCGCATAGTTCCCGTTCCCGTGGGATTTCCGGGATAAAACCTAGCCTATGTTACTCGTGGATAATGTAGCTTTCGAATGGTGAGGTGAGGTCCAGTAGTTTATGAGCCTATTCATTACAATCAAACAAACAAACAAACAAAGTTTTCCTCTTTATAATATTAGTGTAGATTGCAAACGGGAGGGCCTATTTGTAGGTATAATCAGAAAATTCACAAGTAAGGCACAAAGGCCATAAGCGACCATAATAATGCATTCTGACCTCCTTTACATAATTTATAAATAAGTATTTTACATAGCATATTCCCGGCTGATCCGAATGCAAATTACTTCACTCCACTTCTTTGTTATTCACGTTTTAGAATTCCGCATTGAAATAAAAATAAAAACTAATTTATTTAGTGTTAAATTAAACTCGATTTATTTAAATGTCTCGGAGGGATTGTCTCGTTTGCTGTATTTAAATTAATTAATTAAGAAAAATTGATAAACTAGAATTTATTTGTAGAACGATAATAAATTTCCTTTCGTTTTAAAAATATACATTTTAAGTAGGTATCATTATATTTTTAGATACCTACAAGTAATATAAGCCCTAAGAGAAAATAATCGCTCTCTATATGTTAAAACAACGCTGTAATTGTATTAACCCTCCAGCGGTCGCGCGCGGTCTCTGAGTCCGCAACGAACTTGTTTTAGTCAATATACTGAAACTGTAGACAATAGACGCTTGCGCTTCCGTGATACCTTCGAGGGGGTGAGGTAGCACCTCTCAGTAGCCCTGTGACATTCGTCGCATGTACACATGCTTTCTTATTTGTGTTTGCGGTCTCAGAATCCGCGCGCGACCGATTGTGTTCCAGAACAATCCAGTGCAATTAAACCGAAGCCGAGGTGAATATTTTATGTTTTTTGTATCTTATTATTACTTTTTATGCTTTAGACTATAATAATATAAAAGTATAGTTTTAACAATGTATTTTTGTTGTAGACAAAATTAGAAGACTTAGAACGTCAAATATCTCGCATGTTAAAGGAGGTGGAATCAGAAGATGAGGTCTTCGATGACGGTTCGGACCAAGAAGACGACCCAATAGAAATTTCACCAGCACAGGATGAGTTGACGATGAGTTACAACTTTACTTTGTTTTATTGAGTAATAAAACAAAGTATAGTTGTTTCAAATGTGGAAAACACATGTGTCTAGAATATGTGATTGTTATATGCCGAGAATGTTCATTTCCAGTAGATATTATGGACACTAATGACGAATAGTTTATTATAGTTATTCTAAACAAAAATTAGTAGTTTTTAGGTATGTTTTCTTTATTTCATTTTATTATAATTTAGATTATTCTAGAACTTTACGTAAAATGATCTCAAAAATAGAGTCATTTTAGAGTTCCTATTACACAGTGCCAATTGATGATGAATGTGATTTATTTCTAAGATAATTATAGTCAAGTTTATAAGTTGTTTATTGTAAAAAAGAAAATTCCATTTTGATTTGTTTAATGTTGATTTATAACGGTGATTTCCACCCAGAGACAAAAATTTTAAGTTTTTATAGACCTTTGTTCTATTAAGTACAAATAAAAGAAGTAATGAGTAATTAAGTTGTTTTTATTTCATTTCACATGTTTAAGACCTCTTTTTAATCATGTGCTATACAATAAGTCGAAATATTCATTTGTTTTCCCAAACGAGACACTTAAATTTGCGGAATCACAGACCGCGCGCGACTGCTTGTGTTCGGCGCAAGGGTGCGACCGCTGAAAGGTTAAGAGGAATAAATATTATTCAACAGTTGGAATATATTATAATTTAGTAGCTTTGTCTGTCGCACGGGTTTACGTGTAGACGAATTCGGGAGAAATCTAGTATTTCTTTCTATAGCTCATGACGTGTTATCCTGATGAAATAACCTATATTATATAGTTTCATCCAAAGTGCAATCAAAAAACTTACATTTATAATAATAATGAGTAATAAATAGTATGATATCAATAATATAACAATTCTATTATTCTCAGATTAGTGAATAGCAGGTGCGAGTCATTAGATGGAACGTCGAATTTCGACCAAGACTCACTTCGGCCATTTCTAATTTCGGTTTAGTTTCTACACGTAGTTCGTGTGACAAAAAGTAGACAAAATGGCGTCTGTAATTTATCAACGTGTCCTATTTATCTGAGTCTAGACTTTATGAAGTGATCTAGAGAATGGAACAGGATTCTGACCCAATTTTTTCCTCGAATGTGCAAACGAGGACATTATTGTGAAAGTTCCTTATTCTTCAAATTAATAATATAAAGAGGAAATAGATTTTTGTTTGTATCTATGCTTATAACGATAAAAAATGTCTACTATTTAAAAGTTATATCAATGCCATGTAATTTAAGCTCTATATTAGGTATATTTAATTTTGCAATACCGTCACGTAGCGTCATAGAGGAAGACGACGATTTTCGTACCTATGAATATTGTCAAAGAAGTTTCACTTCTGTCACGCTATTTTTTTGTTCCTTATTTATAAAGCATTTGAATGCTATAAAACGAAACATCAAACCTATAAATTTGTTTTCAGAACAGCATCCTCCATACATAGACCGTAATACTAAATCCTCTTAAACTACTTAAATACAAGTAGTGAGAAATAGGTGTGAAAAAAACTAATTTATTCAAAAGAAAAACTATTCAAGAATTTAATCAGAAAATACAGAACTTGACGTTTAATTTTTCAACGGGCTTAGCCAGACCGTAATATGATTCAAGAGCCGACACTCAGAGGGAAATTATTTTAATTTCCTACTGTGTTTTATTTTTACTTTGGCGCTAGTGGAAAATTATTTTGAGTTACGTTTTGATGTAATTAATATTTTTATTTTTGCGCGAAGGACAGTGTAATATAGGTATTATTTCAAGATTATTGTAGGTTCATGCGTAAAGTGTAATATCTTTTTTTCAGAACATTGTACGTTCAGTTACCTGTGTATTTCCCTAATACATATAAAAAAATACCTACTAAAAGTTTTTATACACTTATTCATAGTAAAGCGATTAACTGAAACAATCACATTTAAAATCATCACCAACCCAATTGTGAAGCAAACATTTATGTTCTTTTCCTTGGTGTTCACTTCTTTATAAATGCTGCTAACCTATTTATTTAGTCTCTTGACTCACTTACGATTTTAAAAATATTTAAACATCTATATTCTATACTCATATTATAAAGAGGAAAGGTTTGTATGTATGTATGGTTTTCACGCATAAACTACTGGACCGATTTTGATGAAATTTGGCACAGATAATCTTTAGACCCTGAGAAAGAACATAGGCTACCTTTTATTGCGAAATATGTACCACGGGAGAAGCTGGGGCGGACCGCTAGTGTTTAATAAAATTGTAGATATACCTCTTACTACGTACCTACTTAATAGGTTACAGGTGTCGAAAGCAAAAATAAACTCAACCAGAATACTAACTACACGTAAAAAGGATATTCTAACAAAATAATATTCTTATATCCCAAAATATCCAAATCCATTTGATGGATACGCCCCCACTCACGATTGTGACCTGCTGGAAATATTTACCGTACGTGTTTCAAGATGATAAGGAATATCCTCTGGAAATTATTTATAGCGACAACCTTCAGAGAAGGATAACCGAGTTTTGTAGGGAATTTTAGGGATAACCGTTGAGGAAAATTTTTATTTGCATTATCTTAAAGTATTTTAATTTTGATATCTATTTGGTTGAATTGATTATACTTTGTATGGTCTATGTGATTCGAAATAAATGTATTTATTTATTTGTTTATTTAGGACAACTTATAAATCAGACCATTACCTACATGATAACAGATATAAAAGCCTATAATGTCGAGTGTTGTTTTAATTACAAGTATTCAATATATAATAATTATGATATAAATAAACAGCGGCATTATTATCTAAATCTAAACGAAGAACCGCGGGCAGATATTTATGTAGCAATGTACACAACAACTATTCGCAAAGAAATATCTATATTACACAGAAATTGCAACTAGACAATAAAATGTTAACAAATCAAGACGTCTCAAACCCATCGATCACAACAACAGGATACCGACTCCTTTGCAAAAGCCGAAAGTGCACTTCAAAAATTACGAATAAAACGTGCATTGCAATATATTTGGAAGATTCTGGAACTTTTTATAACCTTATCAATCAGTAGTATCTGTCATTGAATATTGTACAAAGATACGCCGGCAAAGGGTTTTGTAATATACCGATCGCGAAACGTGAAAAAACAACTCTTTTATATTTGTCGTGCGGTGTGAAACTATTTGTAGGTACCTATACAATTAAAATATCTCGAAAACACAGAGATTTTTTATTTTACTTATGTGCTCAAGAAATTTGCGCCCAAAATGTAAAAAAATATAAAAGTATCATCACTTAATTATTAAATTAATTACAGTGATATATTATGTATCTAACATTATCTTACCTAATAAAACGTCATAATAATATTGAAAATAAACTATTCGATTTCGATTCGATTTTTTTGAATTCATGTCGGTAAATCAATAGAAACACACACGATAAATAAATTTATTTGAAAATAATAGTTACTTGAGAATGTAGAAGTACAAACTATTAAAATTATTTCACTTAGCAACACTATCTACTAAGCGCTAAAAATAATAACATATTAAAAACGTCTGTATAATGAAAAATTCCTCAATGAAGGCTTCAATAAATTCACTATATAAGCTCGCATTTGAGCTGGTTTCAGAGAAAGATTGAAAGGAACATTTCTTGGGAATTTTAAAATGAAATAACTGATGTTTGAAATGCTGTACATGGAATGGTGCTTTTACACATTCGCTTGTTATTTGCCTCAATGAACATTCGTACGAGTGTCATCGCGAACCATTCTTCATTCGTCTTCTCTCTGATTATGTCTTAAAACTGCTTTCAACGCGATTACATGAATCTAAAGGCGAATAGCACGCTTTTTAAAATGATATTAGCTTCACCTGTATGTTTCTATATAACATATAGAACTCCATTAGAGTCGATTTTGACCCACTTTTAACGAAAAGATTTAGTTAAAACTTATCAAACATCAGTGACAGTACAATAATTCATGAACTTATCTTATTAAAACGTGATTTAGTTTTTTGTAACGCGTGTTCGTTATTCGCCTTGCTATTCACGAATGTGTAAACGCACGATAAGAACTAAGTACCTAGTTCTCGTAGGGTCAGAAGACAATTTCCTGGGTCAAGTGTGCTAGAAGACATTACGCTAACAAATGTGAAGTTTGCGCACTATCGTTATATTTTACTGCACTATGTATAAGACGAGTTTTAGTAAGTTTGTTTGAGATTGGTAATCACATGATATTTTTATTTGCGATTTTTCAATGCTTGGATAAAACTTATCCGTCCAATAAAGTATTACACGATAATATTAAAATGTCACGTAAACTGTCAAATACGCGCAATTAGAATGCGTTTTTAAAATGGTAGTTTTATATATTACTAGTGGTCCGCCCCGGCTTCGCCCGTGGTACATATTTTGCAATAAAAGGTAGCCTATGTCCTTTCTCGGGTATCAAAATATCTCCATACCAAATTTCATGCAAATTGTTTCAGTAGTTTAGGCGTGATTGAGTAACAGACAGACAGACAGAGTTACTTTCGCATTTATAATATTAGTAAGGATTCGACGAATAAGTTTTAACCAAGGATTAAAAAATCAGCCCTCTGTTGTACCTATAATGTGACAAATATTTTTGAAGTGAAAACTTCTTTAGCGGCGTTGAGCACTTTTTCTGTAATGGGTATAAAATCTTAAACTCGCGTCAGGACACGTGACCTGATCGAAAAAGCGTAAGACAGATACCATTCCAAAAATATCAAACATGCTCAACGTTCATAATCAAGTTTTCACTTCTGCCGGCACTCCCGGAGTGCAAACTGTAACCCGTCTTTTTTTTTGTTTCGTCTGCGTTTTTACTTCAAAAAATATAATGACGTTTATTAGTCTGCAAATAAAATATATTATTGTGTATTATAATTTTTTATTTCAGATAAATTTGATATCCATATAGTTGTTAGGAGGACCTTAAAAACTATATATTAGTATAGTATAATATGAGACACACATTTGGCCCGCTTAAAGTAAAGTAAAAGTAAAAGTAAAAAATATTTATTCAAAAATCAAGCATACAATCTCGTTGAACTTATTACAATAAAGCTGTTAGCACAGTAAATATGTAGTATACTCTATACATCATTTGAACCAAGATGCCCACACTAGACTCGTGGCCCGTATTGTGAGCATCAATACAAAATATAAAGAAACAAACAAAACTAGACATGGATGTAAATGAAATGTCGATTTATTAATGTTTTAGGTATAAATTGCAATTGATATAGGTATTATTCTTTATGATTTATACTATTAGATGAAACTTAAACTGAAACTGATGAACTTAAAGCCACTTCTACTTATTTTAATTATTTAATTGTGATGTTACTTATAACTTTTTTAGAGCCTAAAACAATATTATTTTTCAAGGCAAATCAAAAACATGGTTAAGTTTTACAGATTCTCCCGAAAAAGTCTTTTCATCTATAGGGTAAAAGTGGGATAGATGCCCTACTTTTTGAAATAGCCTCATAATTTTAAATACATGAATCTTATACGAACACTTTGTATGAATATAGCTAGGTTAATTATCTGTTTTGAATTACTATATATATTTTTTATCCTATCATTTATAGATAATGTGTAATAAATATTTTTGTAGAACACCTTTTTTGAGGATAGATGCCTACCTAGTTGGATAGTTGCCCCACCATGAAAATACTAAGGAGGATAGATGCCTGCAGAGTGGGATAGATGCCTTACATACTCTATAAACGCGAAATCTAATAAAATTAATATGATAAACCAGCAAATGTCATGTTAACATAGTTGTTCTGTTGTCCAAGAATATACTTGCGCTCGCACTCCTTCTTTTCTTTTGTATTTTCGTGGCGTGGTTCTCCTACAATCAGTATAAGGACAGATCATTAATAAGTAAGTATACATAACAAAAAAAGCAAATTAAACGAGTAAAATCGGTTAATATAGAGAAAACCTCTGACGCAATCAGGTAAAAATATAAACAGTACTTGTGATTATCGATAATAACATGTACATATGTATTGAGGGATAGATGCCCTTAGAGGCCCCTAAGGGCATCTATCCCTCGAAAAATAAGGGGCAACTATCCTTTTTGATACGGATAGCTGCCCCAGTATTTTTTTTATTAAATAAAAACAAAAGAGCCACTATTTTCACTTAGATTTGTACTTAATGAACCAGTGTATAGACATAATAAGAAATATAGTGAAATTTATTAATACTTATAAAGTTATGCAAAGGCAAATATCAACCTTTTTAAATTTTAACGTGTTCGTGAAGTTCGCCGCGGATATTATAACACGCACTAGCGAAACACGTCTTCACCAAACAACAGCTCATGCGTACCCGAGGTGCGGGATGATAGGAGCTCCTATTTAAATCATTAATTCGTAGTCACGACTCTGGGAAGTGAGGTTTTTTGAAAATGAGGCATCTATCCCCGTGTGGCATCTATCCCACTTTTACCCTACATATAATAAAATCGTAGGAAAGTCAAAACTGTACATTGAATATTTTTTTAAAAGAATACTTGATCCATGATCTATAATCGATATAGAAGCCAAAAATATAGTTTTTAGAATTTTTGTCTGTTTGTCGGTTTGTCTGTTTGTCTGTTTGTCTGTATGTATTTCCGGGCTAATCTCAGAAAGTACTGCATAGATTTACTTCAAATTTTGCATGAATATTCCTAAGAGGTCGGGTGAGGATAGTTTAAACATATTATCATGATATCACCTTCGCGGGAGGAGCTGTGAACCTTTATTTTTCTTACATATTCCGTGTACTACGACAGCGTACAATCTAAAGACTCATGTTTAAATGTTGGTTTCGAGTAAGCCATGCTATTATCTAGCTTTACAAAATAAAAACTATGTCATTTACGTAATTTGGGCAGAGAAACAGTTTAATGAATTTAGTAGTATAAAGACAAATTTGAAACAGCGCCATCTATGAGATTTCGTAAAAATCAAATCAATTTACATGTTATCACTACTGAACAACTGTTGAAAATTAATAATTTAAATATAATCATGTTATTTATTTAACTCTTTAACCCATATCTTCCCTTCCCTATAAGGTGCACCGTGCGCTTATATTTCGTGTGAATATACTACATTTTTAAAAGTGAGGGTAGATGTTTATTATTTTAAGTCAAACTAGACACCATTACAATTAATCTAATATTGATTGTGTTCATTGGTTACATTTTTAATCTTCGTGTTTTATAAATTTATAAAGAATAGAAAAAATTCGATCACGAGGCGGGACTCGAACCCACATAATTTCGTGATCGAATGTTTCTATTCTTTATAAATTTATTATTTATAAATTTATATTTATAAAGCATTTGAATAAATAAATAAATAAAATTAAAATAAATGTCATAAAACCAAAAATATCAAATTCAATCTTCGTGTTTTGTGAATTTTCACCATGCGTTCCCACAAAAGGTAAGTTGTTACTTTTATAGGTATTTATTTTTATAATGATAGCAATTCATGTTTTTTATTGGTTTTATAATGGTTTTATATTACACTTTTAGAATGAAATAATAAAATGATGAATTCTTTTTGACTTTTACAAGATTTTGAGGTGCGTTGGGAACAGTAGTTTGTTGATAAAATTTTATATGTAAGTAGCTTTTTTTATTGATTTACAATTATTAACGTTTGATTTTTTATTTACAGATTCAATGTTCATAAAATTATATCGCCTTTGGAAGACTATTTCTGCTGACAATTTTACAACAACACTTGAAAATTGATGATTTGATGATGAAGATAGTGGCAGCAAGGATTAAGTGGAAATTAGTAATCATCCGCTTCGTCAATTTTTGACTGAAGTTAATGTCCAACGTATGGTTCAATCATTGGAAGTATCTCGGGTAATTTTGGAGGATATTTTTCAGGAAGGAGAGGAGGGGCAGCCAACCACATATCAAACTACTACGTTTTAGTACCGAAAAAAATGTTATTGCCAAATGAAACATAAATTTTGCACTCACAACTGTACAAGTTATGATTTTTATTCTGACTTTGCTGTTATCTGATTATAATATTTATCGTTATGGCTATCGAGGTACCGACCGTACTGGGATGAGAGTACATGATATTATACCTACTCATCATCCAGGATTGCTTAGAGCATTTTCACACTGAAAAAGATGTTTTCTTTGAATCGTAGTTGCTTCATTTATTTATTTTTAATCATTTTACATAATATGTTTTATATTTGCCCATTTTCATTATATTTTATAAATAAAATGGAACCAACATAACTTTGTTGTGTAGGTATCATTTCTCTATTAATAATCCGTAGGCATATTTTCCGAGCACCCCATTTAAGGTGCGGTCCTGAAATTATAAAAAGTTAATGTATACTTTTGCCTAATATAAGCTCAAGATCATTTTTAGATAAAAATAACAAAAAGAACTTATTTATTAAAATTTAGTAGATAAAAGAAATTATGTTACGATTTTATAAGAAAACACAGTATATTTATTAGGCGGCGGTGATCTCTTCCAGGCAAAAGATATTCATCAGCTCAATAAAATTGAATAGTTGTTGTTAGTTATTCTTTAAATTCACTGATTGTAATGAGCATTTCCGCATGCAAGTTGTATCGTAGTTTAGATATATCATAGTTTTGACACATTACAGTTCCAACAAAACCCTCAAATTTTTGAGCAGAGTTGAGCAAGATAATTTAAAAAATGTGCTGTGTTAAGTATTATAGAAAAGGTTAGTTCGTTGATAATTATCATTTCTTCATCATTTACATGGGTGTTGTTAAATGTTAGTAAAAATAAACTTTGACTGTTAATACTTTTGTTCAGTATTTACCTGTATGATTATTGCTTGGTAATTAATATGTATATTTTCATGTCGTATAGCTAATTATAAACATAAGTGTGATGTGAAACTAGCTGGATTTATTTTTACACACTCACAGCCATATATTTTATATTAAAATAGTGTAAATCATAATATTTTTTCACAATAAAAATATTTCCTTTTTTCTGATGGTGTTGGCATCGAATTAAACCGCGCTGTCGTTTCGTTCACTAAAAGTGATGTTATGAGGACCGAATATGTAGCCGCCTCAACTTACGGAAACGAGAGTAACCTGCGTTGTCTGTTAGTTATTGTATAGTCGAATTTAACGTTACATGGAAATTGGAATCTAAATATATTATGTATACTTAGGTATATTAAATCTGTAGATGAAATATATTTCCTAAATAACTATCACGGGGTGATTAGGGATCGACACTGATGCCAAAGAAGCAAACAGTAAAATTTTTGTCCGTATAACCGGTATAGAAACAAAAACTACTCGACGGATTTAAACGAAACTTGGTACAATTATTTTTCATATTCCTGAGCAGAGCAGTAACTCCATTTTTAAGCTTTCGTCGCGTGTGCAACCTTAATGGTTAAAGCTACACAGAAATCATGTATTCAGAAAGAAATGTTCTCCTTATTATATAAAAAATATCTCCCGACATCATAAATGTCTATCTTTTATGGTTGACTCACAATAACACGTGTAACTTCCGATAGCTTAGGAGTTCGAAGCTTTCTGATTATATTTGTCTATAACACTCTCAGTCCGTTTTAACTCAATTTTTATTTTCATGCATCAGTGCCACCTAAAAAATCTTTATCTCGAAATTCGAGCAAAGCTAAGAAAATGAGAAATAAGAGTTCTCAAGAATCGTTAGAGGTATACTCTAGGCCGAAAACAACACGTGTTATGCCGAGAACTTGAAACCGCTTCACAACGAGAATTGCGGCTCACAGCTGACCGCGAACGGCATGTACTATCCCGTGAGACCGAAACCTTCACTGAGAGGGTATAACGTCTCACAGCTGATCACGGCCGTCACATTTTATCTCGAGAATCTGAAACTTTTACTCAATATGAAGACCGTTTGACAAATGATAGGGTGCACCATAATATTATTCGATCTCTTGAAGATGAACATGAGCATAAGCAATGACTAGAGTAGGGACGCGAATATTACAATTAATTGAGACAAAAACGATTATTAAGTTTGTTTAATGAAAGATTAAGAATTGAAACTATTCGGTCTCTGGAAACGGACGAATAGCGAGAGGCCCCTCTTACTGCAGACAGATTTCGCATAGTCTTAATGACTTAGAGGTAAACATAGAAGATCAATCTACGAATTCGGTGGTGGGGTCCGACAAATATAAAAGTGGGTTTTCTTATAACCTCACAATTGATTACAGATCATCTTCTGTATAGGCGATATTAACGTAGTATGTTATTTTTGTAATGCTTTAAAGTGGAGTAAGGAGTCGGCTTTCGTTTGAAGATACACCGGAACCTTTGAAATCACTACTTTTAGAGGAACATGACGTGCAATCTAAACAGTTCTTAGACAATATTCGCTCTTATAGTAGTGCGTTTCAAATGATCCTTTGGTGCTCAACAATTATCAGAAGGTCCTTTCATGCTTACTTTTAAGATACAAGGTCAAGTTTACCATTTGATAGGATCCCTTTTGCCTGAAGGCCAACCTAAGTTTCTTTAAATATATTTTGTATTCGACTACAACGAATAGTCGAATACAAGAATTATCAATATTTCTCGAATTTAAAACTGAACTCATTTCACAATTTTAGAACATGTTTCATCAGGTTAATTCGTATGTATGCAGTTTTAAATCGACATTAGAAGCTTTTCCTCAAGATGGTGATATTAATATAAGATTGTTATAAATGTCTATCGGCACTCAGGAACTCCCTGGGCGTGTATAACGCCCAGGCCACAGTATTACAATTTTTCCTACAGCAGGGCGACGAATGTATTTTCGCATAGCAAAGGAGGGGAACTCGCTGGGGGTCAAGTGACGCGGGCCACGTACCATTAACATGCTTAGTTTGTGGTACCGAGCGCGAAAGAAAGTCATCGTGTTTTTGTTTTGTTACTATGTAAACTAACGTAATTTAATACTTAGGTACATATTCTATAACGGTGCGCTCAAACTGTTAATCTACATTTAATTTAGATTATTATTTGAAATACTAAGTAATGTAGAATTTAAATCACATTCCTTCATGTTTTCCTCAGATTTTCAATTTTCTCCGATTTTAAGATTTTCAGAGTGTTCAATTTTAATGTAGTTAAATTTTATAAGAGACAATTAAGAACATTCAAAAATAAAGTGTCACGTATTTTTTTTAAACGACGAATGACCTAAAACGACGTAATCGCGGACGAAGTCGCGGGCAACAGCTAGTTCTATATAATTTGTGGCCGGTCGGCAAATTAGTATACCTAATATCCTGATTATTACGCCAGAAGTGACTAAACAACTTTACTGATTTAAACGACATCTTCATTTATTTACCCCTATCAAACAATTATCATTATATTCAAACCTACAAAATATAAATCCTAAAGAACAAAGCATAATTTTATAATCACAGTCACATTTAGCAATTAATGCAAAAACGAGAATATATGACTGTTATAAATAACAATTAGTGTTATTATTATGAAAATCACGTTCGCAATTAGGACGAGGGTAATGAACGTCGCATTGTGTTTTTTGCGGGTGATCTGTTGACAGGACATATGTTACCGAGGGTGGTTTAAAGGGATAGGGTGAAGCGATTAAAGTAAAATACACTTTTTATGTTGCAATGTTGTATTTATTTATCACTTTATTAGTTGTACAAATAGGAAACCTTAGAATTACTTACAGCTAAAAACAGAGTGCAACTTGGCGGCCTTATAACTAAGTAGTAAATAGTTGTATTTTAATTTTGATGAAACTTGTATTAACAAAGTGAACTAAATTAATCCATGTAAAATAACGATATTAAACAATCATTGACGAGAGGAATATAACACCGTGATTCGTTTCTTAATAGGTCTAACTCGCTTCTGTACTGCATCATGCAGAAACTGTATGCATCGTCGTTCGTATTGTTTCACAATCCATAAGAGAGGCAAATACCTAGAACTAGGCGATTTCTAGGTTCCAATTAAATATGAACTGCCAATAAGTTAAACATTACCGTAAGATTTTTGCACAGGTGTTGTAGTATGTGTAGAATTTAAAATTTTAACATAGTGTTAGAGTAAAACCAGATACAGTTAAACGAATAAATATTATTTTTATTCCACCATTCTCACAGTGCGTTCTGCAAATTTAATATCCACTTTATAGGATAGAGTTAAGATATTCGAATACCATCCTTATAAAAATATTCCTAATTCCCACTTAGTAAACAAACAGTAATTTTTAATACCTACAGAAACATGCAGTTAGATTTAATGTAGTAGATATAGGTATAAGAAGTTAGTAACTTGTACCACACACGAACAATCCCTAACGCATGTATGTATGCAAATTATATTTATTTAATTGCGGTACATTTACTTGGTATTTATTCTGTGTTGTATCAAATAAATATTGAATTTATGTTTAAATAGCTGATTCCACCATGGTTCAGTAGTTACAAATTTATAAGCGAGTCCTAGATTCGATCCCCGATGGAGATATTTTAGTCTCAACATAGCAGAGTTATAATAACTGATCATCTATGATTACTTGTCCCATAAATAAATTGAATCAATAAAACAGATACAAATTGCATTTTCCCCATATACCTAACCCTCAAGAAAATACAACTTTATTCAAAATGTTTATAAGTATGTAATTACTAATTACTTCTTAATTAATATACTTTTCAAAATCAATAATTTTAAAACCATTGATATGTTTTGATATCACATGTGTAAAACACAACATACACAATTCCTTTTTGCAGAAAAGATCCATGGAAAATGATCATTCTATGTGACTATGTCAGCAAGTGCAATAGGTACCTATACAAAATTCAGACTCTACCTTTGCGAAATGCTATTTTAAAATTAATTAATAATATATCTAGCTACTGCACTACATAGTATAAAACAAAGTAGCTTTCTCTGTCCCTATGTCCCTTTGTATGCTTAAATTTTTAACTACGCAACGGATTTTGATGCGGTTTTTTTAATAGATAAAGTTATTCAAGAGGAATGTTTTAGTAAACATAATTTATTAGGTTTTAGACAAAGCGGGTAAAGTCGCGGGCGGTAGGCTAGTATCGAATAAAACTAAACTCTAGCACAGAATAATAACTAGTAGCTAGCTAAGTCTAGCAGCGTAATTTTATTCCCGTAAGGCGTGGCAAGCCCCGCCCAGTGGAAGGGGTACCAGATGCGCGTGAGTCGAAACTTGAAAGGGCTTTGTTGATAGCATCTCCGACCTAATTGCCCTTTTAAACGTTTAACTTACTGTTTAATAATTTGAGCTAGAAATAGTGGAACTTATTTGAATAGAGCCACTGTATATTTCCTATTTTTGTGAGTATCTTATTTATTTGTCAAGTACAAAATAAAACAAAAACTACGTATATACTTACTTAGATATTTGGAAAATAAAGAAATATTATCTCCTGTTAATTCTTCAAAAGTCAAAATTATAAAGAGGTAGATTTTTGATAACCCCTAATCTACTGAAGCGATTTTGAAAACTATTTTACCATTAGAAAGGACTCCTTTATGCGCGTCACACACGGTGAAGAATTGAAGATACTATAATCTTATATATAAAATTCTCGTGTCACAATGTTAGTCTGCATACTCCTCCGAAACGGGTGGACCGATTCTCATGAAATTTTCTGTGCATATCGGGTAAGTCTGAGAATCGGCCAACATATCTATTTTTCATATGTACCACGGGCGAAGCCGGGGCGGACCGCTAGTATTTTATATTACAGTATCTTAAGGTATCCGGTATCAGCGTTCTGACCATCATTTTTCTTTTTGTCATTGCGTACTAAGACCCCTGTAGAACCGCCATCCTGTTACAAATGACCCACAAAATTTCGTATCTTCACCGTGTGTGACGCGCTTTACCTTCCGAGTAATAGGTATCTAGGTGTATGTAGATTAATACTTAACAATATTCTGTTTAAATTGATTTCAATTCGTGATAAAAATATAACAGAATATCAGAAATAGCATTTAAAATGTACAATTATTAAACAATAGCACCGTTAAATCACTTCAAATACAACTATAATCATAGTCAATGAATTAGTAAGCCGCATTCTTTTGTAACACAAAACCCGCCAATTTCAAAGCGCTTAACGTGTCACAAATATATAATTTTGACGATAAAATCTATCTATCGGCTATAGGGCGACAATTACAGCGAAATTTAAAGCCCCATTCATTCTATTATGAATGTAACATGAAACTATTGTATGAGGTGTGAGAGGCTTAAACGGTATTTGATTTCTTTTTTATTCCTGCTAAAGAACATGTAAATGTATTGGCTTGTATTGAGTGCGGGTCGTTTTTATTATGTTTAAAGTTCTGCCGCTTTTTGATAACTCAAATAAATGGTAGCCAGTTATATTACAGGGAGTTTAAGAAAGAAAAGTAGACAGCTAGAGATGAAGAATTTAATCGTATTGTATTTTGAATTTTATCTATACTAATATTATAAAGATGAAGAGTTTGTTTGTTTGAACGTGCTAATCTCGGGAACTACTGGTCTGATTTAAAAAATTCTTTCGGTGTTAGATAGCCCATTTATTGAGGAAGGCTATAGGCTATATATTATCACGCTAAGACCAACAGGAGCGGAACAATGCGGGTAAAACCGCGGGGAACAGCTAGTAATTATTAATATCTGCCGCATTTTTTATTGTATAAACGTGAGCCAAGAAATGTGAGAGACAAGAAATATTTCTTATCTTTGATTTGACTACTTTATTTTTAATTTACTCCTGAATGGATTCATTTTATAAACAAGATTGACCTGAGTGTTGACAAAATCTCAATTACCTATTAAAAGTCTAGCCTTTGGTATCGTGTTATCGACAAAAAGTTTTTGTATTAAAAGTTTTAACGGACTATAAGAACGGAATGTTAATGCTGGAGTCTATTTTAGTTTCAACGTTTATTTACCGTTACAATTATCCAGGGACCATGTAACGGATATAAATTTAACTAGATGTACCTTTATATGAAAAAGTTCCTGTGCTTTAATTGCTATAGCTACGGCAGTGAAATACGCGGCCTCGAATCCTGTCCACGAAGTACAATGCTATGAAATTGTTATTGGTAGGTATGTAGGTATGTTTAAGGGCCGATTTTTCAATCCATGGTTAAAACTTATCCGCCCAATAAGTATTACACGATAATATTAAAATGTCACCGTAAACTGTCAAATACGGTCAAAGAATAAATTTTTGAAATGGTACTATAATACGTTATTCGACGAATAAGCATTAACTAAGGATTGAAAAATCAGCCCTAAGAAGAAAATAATATTAGAGTATGGACCTAGTATAACAGCGTAAGTAATCATATTTCTAAGAAAAGATAGTTACACTGGTAATATTAAATTTCTAATTGGTAGGTACTAAATATAATACATAGAATACGTAATATGCCGTCTTAATAAAACATACCTACGTGGTTTAGACTTTTTATAAAGAAAAGCTAAATTTGTTTTGAAAGACGACGACTGTCGTCGGACGACAAAAATATGTATGTTGTTCCCTCTCTTCTATTCATTCTAATAAATATTTCAAATGCTTTTTTGCAAAAACAGTTATGATTACAGATTATTGGGATTTTTTTATAGGGATTATATTATTATTAGTTTTGACCGGAATATATTATAAACTGGCAGTCATAATTTAGAGAAAAGCTCTAACTTCAAGGCAGGTTATACAGCAAACAATAACGACATCTAGTATGCTCTAAATCTATTTACAATTGTTTATTTTAACTTGGAACGCCATTCTCAAGAGATTTCACAGCACTGGTTAAACTTGTGTGGTTTTGTTTCCAATAGCTTATTACAATAAACCAGAGTTACTGGAAACATGAATTTGTTTTTTGTTGAATAAACATTATAAGTTTAACTTTTAGTGTAATAGTTAGTTATGTAGTAGGTATGATAAAATATAAATTTGTAAGCGGTTAGAATTAGATAATAATATTATCTTTAAAAATTACATGGAATATTGTCACTTAAACATCACAGGGAACGTGGTTCTCTGGCATAATAATGTTTATTTTAAATTTAAAAATAAGTTACATTCATACAATTTTAAAAGAGAAACTACAGTGAGAACTTCTTTCCTTCATTATCTGTTGAAACTGCTTCCAAACCAGTAACCTAGTAAATTATTGTTTTTTAACGACATGTTGTTAAATAAATATTTGAGTTTATTTATATACTTTATTCCTAACGCTTGACTCTACATTTTAAAATATTATGTTGATTTTGATCCTGTTCTGCAGACCCTACAATATATTATTTTATAGTACCTACATGTTATAATGAACACAGATATATTAAATATAACCTAATCCCAGTTCCCCACCGCAATCTAACCGAGACCGCAGCAAACTTCAACCTGGTAGAGACAGCAAATAAAATCATATTTATTTTTTATTTATTTTTGTTTAGATATTGATTGTTTCTGTTTCGATATGTATGTATTATTGGTAAACGACGGCTCTCCATAAGGACCCGCTCTAAGAAGCGAGAGAGAAGGAATTGTTAGGTCTATCGTATGAAATAATCATTATAATAAGAATGTAGTAGTACAAAATCTAATGTTTTAAAAATAGTAGTGTATAAAATCTGTTCGCCGCATGTGAAAAATTTGATAATGTTAACGTTTATTATCTACATCGTTATAGCAAAAGTATAGATTTCACTGAGAATATTATATTAGTTTAAGATAAAAGAAACATCTGATTAACATGTTATAGGTATTTACCACATAAATCAATACTTTTTTTGAACTATCCCATAAATCATTATCTTGAGGTTGTTAGGTAGAGATTGCTGTTCAACAAGAAGGCCGCCTTTTGTGAAAATAATGCTTTTTAACACTATTCATAATATTGTTTTTTTCATCAGTTTGTATAATAAAGAAATATAAATAAATCAATCAAATAAAACTCGACTTGTTTGCTATCTGTACTTTTATAGGCTCATCCTGTGGCTTGCATCGCTAGGGAATGAGTCAGAAATTTTCTAATACCGAGTGTGGGCACTGTGTCTCTTATGTCTAGATTATTATAGCGATCTAATGTTTAATATGATTTTTAAAATATTTATTTTACGTACACAATAATATCTTCTTATATATAAAAATGAATCGCAAAATGTGTTGGTAAGCGCATAACTCGAGAACGGCTGAACCGATTTCGATAATTCTTTTTTTATTATATTCCTTGAAGTACGAGGATGGTTTTTATGTAGAGAAAATGTAAACATGTACCACGGGCGAAGCCGGGGCGGACCGCTAGTAATATAATAAATTTATTTAATATTATAATTGTTTTATCTGTTTGTCAAATAAATTATAACAATACAAGAATGTTTATTCTTATCTTCGGAATTACTCGAACTATAATAATGGGATTTTCACGGGTTGATAATTGATGCTAATAATTGTTATATGCTCTATCTAAGACAACTGACAAGCAATATAAGAAAGACATGTTTAAAAGAATTACGCTCAAGGTAAGGACAAGTTTGAAAAGGGAGATTTTGCATTTATTTGCAGATTCCATATTATATAAATTATAGATACAGTTTTCACCTATACATTTTAAATCGCTTCAAATTATTAAAACCCAACCTTAAACCGGAGCAAACGGCTAGGTACTATTGATCAAAACTAGCAACGCATGACATGATGTTTTAATATAAAATCATTGAAGTGTAAAATTTTGATATCAATCAACATCTTTCGATTTTTTCCTCTGTCTCGTGTCGCAGCTGTTCCACTAATATCGCCGAAAACTGATCCGCCCACTATTTTGGCCAAGGTGTAACAAAATAATGTATACGTGGATTCCGTATGTTATTATAATTCAGGTTTTTTTTTTAAATATTATGTTATAAAAGGAATATCATACGTACCTATAAATCGCGATTTTCACTGCTTTTCATTAGAATTTTAAGACAACACTTTGTTTTTTTTATTTAATCCGTCACCTGTCATCATTCGGTTGTTTTTGAGTTAAGCTGACATAAGATAGTCTGAGTAAATAATATTTTTTTTTACTTTCGGGACTCATTACTACCCTTAAATAAATGGCTCGTACCTATAGATTGAAAAGATTCACAGTTCAATTTTATTTATTTGTATTATATCCTACAGATCTCTAAAACTATTAACACGTGGCCAGAAACACCGGTCGAGGGTCACATATTTTAAAGATATATTTGTTTTTTGAGCACGCGTTTATTCCTTAAACAAACTAGTAATAGTGGTTCAACTTAAATATATCTTATGACTTATATCACCTTATATGATAATATTTAAATACAGAATAAAAACAGATACACATGTATAACACGTATCATAAATAATATTTAATATATAATTTGGTACTATGTATCTTTAAAATTACTGAATCAATTTTTGTGGATCCTGCATTGTTCCCTAAGAACCATAATCACATTTCAATCAATTATTATTATTTAAGTTGTTGACAATCATTGACACGAGAAAATATCATTTTAGTGATTTTAAATTTAAAGATGTATAAAACCTACACCGTTTTTAATGAGATATCTAGGGAACCGTTCCAAAAAAACAAATAAATCAGTAGGTACCAAACTTACATACCTATAAATTCAGCTTTTTATCTACGCAATTAAAACCAATACAGATATTATATCTCTCACAACAGCAAAACCTTTAGTGAAGTCGGTTAAAAATAAACCAAATTTAGCGTCCGTCCAGACTCCAGCCGCTGTCAGTGACGTTGATTGTCTCCCGAAGTTTAATTACAGCTTCTGTTTTGTGAACTAGCTACAAGTTATCATTCGATGTTGGATGGGGAAATTAATTCGGTTTAAAGCGATTAAATTGCCTTAAACTAGGATTTATAGGGTTTAAAAATTATGTATGAATTTAAACATTATAGAGAACTTCTTTTCTAAGAATTGTCGTGATACTCTCATAGAAATTGATGGTTAAAATATGCATGTAAAATTAGATAACTTTTCCTATGCCACAAACAAGCTATTAAAATGTAACAGACAGACACACAGTTACACTGGTTTAATTGTAACAAACAGCGTTTAAGTTCATAACATTTTTATTAATGTTTATAAGTGTTTTTATATAAGTAAGTAAGTAGTAAATTCTTCCTACGATCTAACCAGAACAATAGTTTTAAAGGGGAGACTGGACAATCTCCTATTAACCAGGTGCCCGATTCGTATTTTACTTAAATTCATATTCTTTATCATCCGTAGTCCTGAATTAGGCATCATATCTTAATAAGACCTATAATAATATGTATAATGCATATGCTATTCTATACATAGGTAGTTATGCGAAAATGAACCTTATCTACAGCGAATCATTAGATAAAACAGAACGTCCCCAGTGTGCGTCTTTGAATAATAAGTAGTTGAATTAGTAGTTTAGGAGTTGGAGAACAATTAACAAATTAAATCGCATATTCTCGTAAGGTTTGAGGCGAATGCATATACATTATACATCCGTTTCACTGATCGATTTTCTTTAGTAACAAGGTTTGTAATCAGCCTTCTGTGTCATGACAGTTTTTTTTTTATTCTATCCGTTCGAGTTAAACCTAGGATCACTAATGTGGCTACACTACCTACTTAAAATGGTTTTTTTGAAGGCTATACAATTTTATTACACACTAGCCGCTCCGCGCGGTTTCATTCCCGTAGCTCCACTCCTGTTGATCGTAGCGTATGATATATAGCCTATAACCTTACTCGATAAATGGGCTATCTTACACCGAAAGAATTTTTCAAATCGGACCAGTAGTTCCCGAGATTAGTGCGTTCAAACAAACAAACAAACTCTTCAGCTTTATAATATTAGTATAGATTATTGTACTGTTATGTGATAACTGAACCGATAACATACAAATACTTGTATGTTTTTTACTCTTTGATACGAAAACCACTGAACAGTTTTTGATTATACTTGACAGTGATATAGCTTACCAATTACCAGAATAACACATAAGCTAGAATAGAAATACTTGCTAATAGTTTAAATAGATTAACTATCACTAATGGATATAGGTTTTTATCTAATATTTACAATGTAACTAGCTTTCCACCGGCGTTTTCAAACAGAAGCCCGCATGGTTCCCGTTTTCGTGGGATTTCCGGGATAAAACTTATCCTATGTGTTAATCCAAGTTACCCTCTATATGTGTGCTAAATTTCATAGTAATCGGTTCAGTAGTATTTGCGTGGAAGAGTAACAAACAAACATACACATACATCCATCCTCACAAAATTACGCATTTATAATATTAGTAGGAAGGATAACTACAGCAGCTCTTAGCCAATTGAAGATTCCACATTAGTATGAAATGTCCGTCTCACCTGTGACAAATTGTCGCCAATCTGTTCGCTAATTTATTATTCATTACGCCCTAATAAGTTACTTTGTGGTGAACTGAAACTGGTTAATATTTATGTGTTTATTACGGAAACACGCAATGTATGAGCTTCGAATATACTTCTAATATTAAGCATCTGTGAGGATGGATTTTTGTCAATTTTGTGCAAAAACCTTAGAGTTTTTTTATGAAATTTGAACAAGAGAGCAATTATGATATTATTTATTAATATAAGTAAAAATGTGTAGATAGGTTACAAACAGAACATTCGATCTTCAAAAACGGAACACTTACGCACACCTAGGCAAAGTATGGCATGATTCAATTATCGTGATAGAGACAACTGAAAAATATTCTGGCTAGGTTACATTTTGACGTACCGTTCCTAGAGCCCTTTTAATCTAAACCTTTACTTTTAATATACATATTTGACAGAGATGAAACATAGTCTGGATTACAAATGATATTATGGTATTGTTTATTTATTTAATTACTAGCATTCCGCCCGCGGCTTTGCCCGCGTTTTCAAAGAAAAACCCGTTCCCGTAGGATTTCCGGGATAAAACCTATCCTATGTCCTTTCTCGGGTATCAAAATATCTCTATACCAAATTTCATGCAAATTGGTTCAGTAGTTTAGGCGTGATTGAGTAACAGACAGACAGACAGAGTTACTTTCGCATTTATAATATTAGTATGGATTATAAAATTTCTAAGAAGGTTAATAAAGCGTGGCGACAGCTTAAATTAACATAATAAAGACAATTTTGATAGTTATCGCATAAATTTTTTCTTGTAAATACCTATAATAATCAAATTTTTAGCATCGCGAAACATCGTATCTTTTACGTGATACAAAATTGCTTCATAAAGCTTAAATTACGTTATTAAAAAAAAACACTTCCATAAAATTAACAAGAGAATATTCTGCAATCACTCGATACATTATCGCACGAAATTACCCATTAGTAATTAAACAATGAGCGGTAATAAGCGCCTCGCGTGAGATGTTACTGAAGCTTAAGTGGAATGATTTATTATTAGATTTCCCTTCATATCGTGACATTTATACGAGTATAACACGCGAGTGTAATTAGCGAAAGATTGTGTTACTTGTCTGTTCTGCAATAACATATTGTGTATACTATAATATACGTACTAATAATTATTTTATTAAGAAACTAGCGGTCCGCCCCGGCTTCGCCCGTGGTACATGTTTACGTTTTCTCTACATAAAAACCATCTTCGTACTTCAAGGAATATAATAAAAAAAGAATTATCGAAATCGGTTCAGCCGTTCTCGAGTTATGCGCTTACCAACACATTTTGCGATTCATTTTTATATATAAGAAGACTAGCGGTCCGCCCCGGCTTCGCCCGTGGTACATAATATTTACGTTTTCTCTACATAAGAACCATCCTCGTACTTCAAGGAATATAATAAAAAAAGAATTATCGAAATCGGTTCAGCCGTTCTCGAGTTATGCGCTTACCAACACATTTAGCGATTCATTTTTATATATAAGATAAGAAATGTAGGTAGATAGAATACGACTCTATGAAACTTGCTAATTTTTCAATATGTAATTAATTTTATCTAATCTGGTTAAATCTAAACGTAAGATAAATAGGACAATTATATGATCTAAGATTTCATTGTCTATGTTAATTAAAATTGCGGTTCAAAAAATATTGCCTATATAACCTCTTGTTCATGAAGTCAGTTAAAAATATTATATTCATCACTCGTAAAATAGAGCTTAATTAATAAAAATTAAAAATAATAATAAACTTCGTCCTATCTCTGTCCTATAAGTATCAATTTATAAAACATTACAGTACCTTTAAATTAATAAAACAAATATTAAGATAGAATTAGGAATAATAAAAGACATAGGTCGTTTGAAGGAAACAAGCTCACTTGTGATAGGCCGCTATAAAAATCTAACGAATTACTCTCTAGTCTCTACCACCAATCTCTAATAATATTGTTTGGATATGATATTTTTTTTTTTTTTAAATGCACTAAATTATAGGAACTTGTTCTGTGGGTATTTTGTACCTTTATTATTGTTACCTACTCCTAAATGGATGTAGGTACGATCGAAGTGTGCTGTGTGAGGTGACAAAAATTTATAATTATAATATGTATTTCGCGAAACGAAATGTGACGAATAATATTTAAGCTTTAGACTAATGTAAATAAAAATACATCACATATTCACATCAACAAAAAAAATGAAAGTAGGTACATATTATTAATTATAATTTTTGCCTTATCCACATTTAGTCGTTCCTAGTGTTTTAGGTTCAATCGTAATACGGGGAACAATTAAGTGCTTGTAATCAAAGCTACGGGCTAACCTTGCTCAGAGCTATAATTTACACTAAGGATTGGATGGTGCAGTGGTTAATATACTGATGTAGGTACGTGAGATTGTGGGTTCGATGCTTCGTATGCAAAAAAACATATTTTTTTTTATTTTTCACTTGTTCGTGATAATACTTGAACACTTACTTTAATATTTCTTTTTTAAATTAATAATACATTAAGTTTTAAGACTCAACTATATTTCAGACAGTCCCGCCAAAATCAGCATAGCCGTTTTGCAAATCAGCAAACAAACAGAATGTTCTAATGATGTTCTATTGTGATTTGTGATAGATTCCGCATGCGGCATGGCGTATAGCTACGAACGTATCTTCATAATATTATGAATTTCATAAAAAAAACCTGTTATTACAACATTACAAACAAACACTTCAATCCAATATTTGTATAGATTTAAATTATCAAATTTAACGGTTATACAATGACTCGAATAATTTATTATTCCTAATTAATTTGATGACGTCAGCGTAACGAATGACAATCGCAACTGAATAAAAGATACGAATTAAAATATTTATTTTATCACCAACTGCTACCTTCGAGGCACTAAATTCAAACTCAAATAAATTTCATACAAAAATAATCTCTAATTCGTAACAATAGAGTTCAAAATATGTATACAATTAAATACCAGAGAAAATTGTAAATCATTAATAAAATTGTATTTGAAAAATCAAAATCAAAATGATTCGGGAAAATCGATCCTGTTACGTTTGAATAAGGTTCAAGGTCGCGATGATAAGCATAAGTGGGTAATAATCTATTAAATAATTGCATCGAAGAAAATTCGTTTCTAATGACCATGTGATAAGGTTTGTTTTAAATTGAAAGAACGGTTCACTTTATTGGGGTGTAAAAGGATGTAAATTTATTATTAGATTTAAAGGAAAATCAACTCTATTTTTTAAGAAATGAGTGCTAATTTTAAAGTGTTACATTACGGAAATTCGAAGCATATGTGCACTTAAGAAATCACTTCAAACGTAAGGGTAATTACATTAATTCAATTAATTATTGCTATTGTATGTTTGAATTATAATAATAAAGTAGGGTTGACTTCTTGAATTTGCATGGTTAATATCAAAAAACACACATAATATTCTAATTGTATGTAATAATAAACAAAGTTTTGAAATTAAATATCTCTCAAAAAAGTTCTGAAAGAAAAATATTTTTACATAATACATTTAGGTATGTATTCTTCTTATAAAGGAGGAAAATCCCTAATCGCGTGAATTTTTAATACCCCAAGGTCCAAACAGACTAAAAAAAATCTCAAAAACTTTAATAATAAAACTGCCAAACAGCCAGAGGCGATGATTAGGAAGTGTTTTCGGGGTATACACAAACAAACTACCTAATTAGACGATAATCTGTGTATACAAGGTCACGTGTCGTGCCCTCAAGCAACGGGAATGATGGGAAATATTATAATTAATTGTAAGCATAATATTCCTCTTGGAAAAACAAATAGGTAAGGTCAGGATTAGGCATTTATTAGCTCGAAATAAATATACATAGTTACTTATCTATTACCTGACTAGTGACCACTTATATTATTTTTTTATCGATGTCGAAAAAAACGTTGAATTCCGTTGATATTGCACGCCTCATAAGCGAAGCGTTGAGGTGGGTACTACTGTCACTTCGCGCAAAACATCTGATTTTTCAAACTTAAAATGTCTTTATGTATCATACATTGCACTTGTAAGATAATACATACACACACATATTAAGAAAAAACACTATTTTTAACGTTCATGATATTTTTGATGTCATTTTTGTTATTTAAACTAGTTAAAAAACAGTTTAAAAACCGGCCAAGTGCGAGTCGGGCTCGCGCACAAAGGGTTCCGTAGCAGCAAATATAATAAATTACAGTTAAATCAACCTATCTCAAAAACTATAAGAGATACTTTGATCAAACCAAAAATCGTTGAAAGAGTTAATTAGCATGCATCACCTCTATTTTTTTTAGAATTTTATACCCCGTAGTTATAAAAATAGAGGGGGGGGGACATACTTTTTACGACTTTGAGAGCTGATATCTCAAAAACCGTTCACTTTAAGAAAAATGTTTTTTAGAAAACTTTATATCATTTTAAAAGACCTTTCCATTGATACCCCACACGGGTATGTACATCGAAAAAAAAAATTTCATCCCTCAGTTACATGTATGGGGGGCCCCACCCCCAATTCTTTTTTTTACTATTTAGTGTCATATTTTTGTAGCGGTTCATACAACACATATTCCCATCAAATTTCATCACTGTAGTACTTATAGTTTCCGAGTAAATCGGCTGTGACAGACGGACAGACGGACAGACGGACAGACGGACATGACGAAACTATAAGGGTTCCGTTTTTGCCATTTTGGCTACGGAACCCTAAAAAAGTTCTGTCTTGGACGTCCGTGTGTCTGTATGTGCGGATCCTTTTTCTTGTTAACACGATAGCGACCGAAATACGTCTTTACTAATCGAGTCTTTTTTTTTCTCTTACGCTTGAGACTTGAGTATGCTCAGGAATAGAACCCTTTCATTTTTCAGGGTCTGATTCGATGTGGTTTAATTGTTATTAAATAAACAAAAATAATAATTAATAAACATTTATTAAAAAAAATTATGAGGCGTGCACTTTTGGATTTTCCAAATTATTTTTAATATGCACTTGGAAAAGGAATCGATTTTTTTAACCACTATTCCTTTTATAAATTTGGTGATATCGTTAAAAGAGCCGTACCTACCTAGTAGAGAAAAATTTAGAAAACCCTTAGTAGCTAGCTAGCTAGTAATATTATAAATTTTGCATTTATATATTTTGTGTGTTTGTTTGTTTCAGGCATTAAGACAAATATTATATTTAAATTATATTCGTCCATGGTTTCAGGTCACAATGGAGCGAATTTATAGCATTATTTTTATAGATGGAGATAGAGAGATGAAATTTATCATGTCATTCCCATGGAAATTTTCTTTGACCGCTCGAGAGAAACCATGTGAAGAAGGCTAGTTCTCTAGACCGATAATCAATTTTGAAACAGAACTGTAATTTCAACCTTACGCTCGTCGCCTCCATAGCTCAGGGGTTAGAGCACTGGTCTTGTAAACCAGGGGTCGAGAGTTCAAATCTCTCTGGAGGCAGAGAGGATTCTTTTTTATTTACTAATGTATTACCTTTTTGTATTACCATTTGCCATTTACCAAAAAAGGCAAATGTTTAAAAAAATTATGATCATTTTTTACCATTTCTTTTCTTTTATTTTTTCCCATATAAATATGAGTGTTATTGCAATGTTAATAAATTTTAACTACCTATTTATGTATTTTGTGATTATAAAATATCATTGATTTACTACAGGTACCTATTGTTATTTTCGTCTTCATTTATTTTACAGTTCATCTCTATAACGTGTTAGTATTTACATATTAAACTTTTCCTACTAATCCTTCCTAAATACTACCAATATCTAGTATTTAAATGTGTAAGTTTGTGAGGATGGATGGATGGATGGATGTTTGTTACTCTTTCACGCAAATACTACCTACTGAACTAATTACAATGAAATTTAGTATGTAGGTAGCTGAAGACCCTGAATAAAACATAGCCAAGGTACTTTTTATCACGGAAATCCCACAGTTTATATTTTCAGATCATATTGATAATATCTTTCATTTTATATCTTAAGCTAATGGAACATAATATCTGTCATAAATAAGCGAACATTTTTATATTAAGCTATTGCATAGCTTCTATCGCGGGCCTTGATCGCGGGGACCGAATCCAGAAATTTAGTAACGAAAAACCTCACGCTCCCCACTCCGACGGGCGCGGAGGTGTGGCTTGAAGGCATAGCGCTTTACCGCGGCAATCCCCGAGTGCTACACGTCTTTTTTTAATATTAATTATTAAAATCTATGAACTACCTACATAATTAGGTACCTAATATGTTCTTACAGATATTGTTCATCGCCTCCATAGCTCAGGGGTTAGAGCACTGGTCTTGTAAACCAGGGGTCGAGAGTTCAAATCTCTCTGGAGGCAAAATATTACAATAAAATATTAATACATATTTGTTATTTTAAATATTTGTTTTTTTTTTGGAAATCAACACATTCCTTCAAATTGAATGAAATATTTGTAGATTATGTTTTTAATAAGATATTAGTAACATAATTGTTTTTAATTACTCGTTACAATTCTAATCAGCAAAAACATATTGATTAAATTTTATCATAAGAAATTGAACTAACACTGACACACAGATAGTGAATATATGTATACTTAGATTAATTTCGTCATGAGTCAATAATCATTAGGTATACGCTTACACTCTTTTAACTTTTTATACAGGGTGTCCCGCCGACGGTATACTAAGCTCAAAGAAGGTTATAGTTTTTCATACGCTGAGTATGTAAAAAATACTTATAAAATTCCAGGCGCATTTTTTTTTCAAATAGATGAATTCTTATTAATCTTAAAACTCTATGTGTACACCTCCAACAAGCAACCCGCCCAATTCTGCCATCCGCACGTGAGCTATCGTTTAAGATTATGTTTTCATAGACAGAATGCTCACATTAGCGAAGCGTATATATGCCGGCTGCGCAAAGCTAGAGAAGAAAACAGAAAAAATGTTGAAAACAATTTTTGGCGTAATTTTGTTGTTTAAGTATTTATTACGTGATCAGTGTATGCAAGACTACAAGTTCCTTCGCGCTTAGTATACCGATAGTGGGACACCCTGTATATAATATTATATTCAGTGTATCCGTGTTAATTGGAAACATTCGTATGCCTATAAGTAAAAACTGATGATGAAAATGGTCTTTATTTTACACATAACTACATACCTAAAAATAATATTGTATAGAAGGAAGAGACTGAGGTTCTAATTCTTCAAAATCTTCCCCAAATACCACACGCATTATCCAAAAGCACGGAATCTCCGACCATTATGAATCAATATTATTTATCACTCCTGGCCGGGGCACGGAGTTTTATTTAGTGTTAAATTCACTATACATGATAGAAAAGCGTGTCAAATACAAGCAGATGCGTCGCGTGTTGTATTTATACGATTTTTATTGTATTTCGAGAACATTTTTCGCTAAATTATAGGTTTTGTGACCGTAATGTGCTTTTTTCGAATATTTTAATAGGTTTGGGATCTGGAGGGATAGTTTTACGTGTGTTAAACATGAATGATAAGAATATGCATACAATGGATTGTCGACTTAAGGGTGCGTATAAAGCAAAATTACCAATCTTCTATTAGATGATATGTGTAATATTCAAGACCAAATCTAAAAAATAAAATATATATCAAACTAGATGATATGTTCAACGATTCTGTTCAATCAAAAACATAAAATATTAAAATTGACTCGATAAAAAAAAATCACCAAGTTAGCTCTAATTTTCACACTTTTACGTTTTCTACTTGACATGGTAATACTTATTATGATTTTTTTTTTCATAAACAATTATATTAAAACATTTGCAAGATATTTGTCAGAGCATTTTGTGTAATTACTTTTAGTTTTGGTTTTATCTGACACTTTTATCGTGACAAAACCAAACGTTTATCTCGAGAAAAAAAGAGCGCCAAAAGTGGTTTATCGCAGATAAAACCAAAACTAAAAGTAATTACACAAAATGCTCTGACAAATATCTTGCAAATGTTTTAATATAATTGTTTATGAAAAAAAAATCATAATAAGTATTACCATGTCAAGTAGAAAACGTAAAAGTGTGAAAATTAGAGCTAACTTGGTGATTTTTTTTTATCGAGTAAATTTTAATATTTTATGTTTTTGATTAAACAGAATCGTGGAACATATCATCTAGTTTGATATATATTCTATTTTTTAGATTTGGTCTTGAATATTACACGTATCATCTAATAGAAGATTGGTAATTTTGCTTTATACGCCCCCTTAAATATCAGATATATTCTCTATAATTAGCTGCACAATTAATAAGTTTTATAATATATTTTTTGTTATACTAGTACGTAGTATAGCTTTATTGCTTGTAAATAACTTATTAAATCACATTAATTAGTATGTTATTAAGTAAGTTAAATGAACAGTGAAACCATACTTAACTATTTCTCGGTAAAGTAAATTAAAAACTGTAGATTTCAAATTGTCATTAATAGAAATACAATTATGTGATACTAGCGGTCCGCCCCGGCTTCGCCCGTGGTACATATTTACGTTTTCTCTACATAAAAACCATCCTCGTACTTCAAGGAATATAATAAAAAAAGAATTATCGAAATCGGTTCAGCCGTTCTCGAGTTATGCGCTTACCAACACATTTTGCGATTCATTTTTATATATAAGATAATATGAATAGAAAAAAAACATTTAGTTGGTACCTATGTATTATCATATTTTCCATAAAGTTTTAAAGAATTGTATTACACCTACATACACTAGTGACCGTTTATTGGAATAAACGGACTGATATCTCTCCGATAAGCTCACTCAAGCACACCTCCTATTTTATATAATACATCGATTAATAAATATGACACTAACAAGAATTTGCAATCGAATAAACGATCTATTCGTAACGATTCACCATGCCTAATTCGGTCGCTTCATTCAAGTAGCTCTTCACTCCTCACAATGGATTACAATTGAAAAAATACGGAGGCATGCATGAAATTTCTTCACACAATACGATATAACTATAATACGATAACACCGTGTCATTTCAAACCATTTTTCTGTATCTAACAATGCTTAAAAGCTATAAAACTTTAAGTTTACGATGGCCAACATATTCGTGCGTGTGTTTTAATTTTAACGACTTAAATGCGTTGAGTTAAGGTTGAGATTTGAATGGCATGTTATAATGATTTGTTTGAAGGTTGTCGGTTAGAATGGCAGACGATTTGTCGCCAAAGACTTGTGAATGAAAGAAGCAAATGAATGGTTATGCAATTGATTAGAGGGGGCGGTGCTCGGCGCGTCTTTTGAAAATGTATCTTTGCAAAAACGATATTAATTGTTAGATATATCTTCGTAGGTAGCTTTGGGTGTTTTTAATATTGTTATACAAGTATGTGGTGCATATAGCCGAATATTAATTTTAATATTTTCTTATTTAAAAATAACATATTACATATTTGTTTCAATTCCTTATTAGGTATATTATGTATTGTGAATCTCGTCTGGTTTTTGTATTATTTTTAAATGCAATAGAGTTTATTTTCGATCTCATAGATTAGATATAAACTTACTTTCTATCAGTATCAAAATCTGTTTTATAACGTGATAATTGTCTTTTCCGTTGTAGGTCAAAAATATCTGTACTTACAAATCTTACTTATAAATTAACGTAGTATTTAAATACAACAAAAAAATAAATAATATTTTAGTAACAGGAATTTTAATCGCTAATCGTTTATACTGTGACTCCCGACTATAAAACGTAACACGAGTCAAAGACACCGCTACTTATGGTCATATTCTTACACTCCACCGCCTTTCTGTGCATCCATTCATAACATCTTCAATACAAGATAACAATGAACAATACCGCCAAGCGATTGTGTCTACTACACCCTTGATAATACAGGATTTAAGGTCGATAATCGTGTGCTACTTTATTCATTTCATCATTTGCACTTTTGCATTCAGTGCATACGAAGAAAAGGCAAAACACATTATGCGATTATCTTTACTACGCCGTAAATGCGTTTGTTTTTAAGGATGATTATCGCTTGAATTATTTAATGTGTTTTTCATGTGATTTTCGAGTATTATTGTAAAATTATGAATGAATTCAAGTGACCATGTCGCAGTACTTTCAATGACTGGAGTCCATCTTTAATAGTTTAAAAGCGTAAAAGTGGAACTTTGAAGTGCTTTCTCACGACATTGTATAACGATTTATGTCGGTTTGTTCATCTTATAACAAATGAAGGAACAATTTCATACATATTTTTTTATTTAATATTGATTTTACGTGAAAGTAATTCTTGTTCCTTTATTACATCTGAAAAAATTGTACTTAATAAATTGAATTAGATTCATAATTTATAACTTAGTTAAGTACTTACCTACTTAAATATAATATGATACTGTATGTTGATTATGTACCTACTACCTACTCTATTAACCTATCACGCGTCTGGCGCACAGCCGGCACCGATCCCGATAGTGTCAAGGGAGTTCACGAAATCTAGCTTTTTTATGACTACCGAGTTTGAAAATTTTATTTACCCTATTGTTCTATAATTATATGCCATGTATGATATATTTTTGGAAAGAAGAAGAAACTAGTTATAGCATAAAAATGTAATCATGACGATATATTTTTTCTATATAATTATAGAAATTGATTTAATTTTGTTTTAATTTTAATTGCTTACATACTAACACTTACATGATAATTCTGAGTTATCAAATGATCATATTCACGTTTTCATATCACTACACGATTGCCAAATACATTCACTTATGTTTTCACACATTTAACACAACGTATTTCACTATAAATAATAACAAATCTCCATTATTCACAAACAAGAAAAAAAGTGCCATTTTGCGTCTTCCGCACTGAAAAGTTGAGACACTTTTTCACTGAGTATTCTTCAAATATCCCTAAAACCAATATCATAAACGTATTCTACGTACAATTTCCAGTAATATACGTCTCAATTATCACTCATCTAATTATTCCTCTCGGCATAATTCACAATCCAAATATTCGTTGAACAAGACAAATGTCACAAACTATGGCCGATGACGCAACTCAATCAATGATTCACTTTTTTTATTTATTTTGTGGTTTTGGTCTCTATTGCCTGTCTCGGAGTCGTGTCGATTCGAATTATAAATGTTTAAGGCATAGAGAAATATTTTTTATACTGGAAACATTCACTTGTAAGTCTCTACTGATGACCTTCAATGTCACGGGCCGCGTTAGGCACAGAGTTTGTGCGCAGGACGCTACAGTACAATTTGCGTTACGACACAAATATTGTGCGTAGAACGTGTCACGGGTTAATACCCGGACGAAGGTTTGTCACAAATGTGGTAATCATGTCAATCATCTTTTTTTAATATGTTTAAGTAGGTGCAGAAGTAGAGATAAATAAGCTACATTACGTGACCATATACCAATTTACTCAGTTAGGTACTAAATATTTCAAAATATTTCAAAACACACCTTCTAAAACCTCATCAAAATCATAAAATTCTAATTAAAACAACAAACCAAATGTAGCGACATTTTAAAAGTCAATTTTCAAATGGATATAGCTATATCATCCCTGACGGAAGTGACGTCACAGGCACGCCACCGGATGTATCGTCACAGCAATTTATCAGCCCACATCAAAACGGTATCCCATCAAAATTTAACTCCATTATACGTTATATTACATTAAAACTGTAATTTGTGTTTTCATTATATTTCGAATTTTCTGCTTCATCGAGCGGCAAGTTATATTTAACTGCTTTTTTTATTAAAATGTGCTAGGTAATATATACTTGCATTATTATTTATTACGAAATTAACAATCTCTTTTTTATGGCAAACCTAGCGAATCAAATATATTTTCACGCGTCACAAACGTAGGTACTTACTGATAAAAGAAAAACAATAACAACCAACATTCACATAGGTAATTATTATAATAATGCATATGCCGGTTTTGTTTAAACTTAAAAATTTATAATTATTCTAAACCTACCTTCCTCAACAGCTCCTTTTTCTATTAAAAAAAAGATTCAAAATCCATCAAAATGCGTACCTATGCATACATTGGGACGGACAGACAGCGACAGCGACTTTGTTTTATTCTATGTAGTGATTCTAAATTTCCGTTAATGCTTTTTTTATCATAAAACACAAAATCCGTTAACCTTGTAGAAACAGCCTAACTTCCTTTATGAAATAACAAAACACGAAAACACTTTTATATCAAAACAACATCGCTAACTCAACGAGAAAGTCAGATCAGAGTTCGTCAACATAACACTTGATCTAATAAAAAGTTGTCGTAGTAAATATTTACGTGAGAAACACCTTTAGTATATACAAAGAGATAACTAATTTAGTATGGGATAACAAGGTAATGAAATAAGTGGATTTGGAACTTGAAAATAAGTTATGAGTTATATTTCATTAACACGGTCATTATTATTAACTAGCTGTGCCCCACGGGTTTACCCACATTGCTCCTGGCCTATTGGTCTTAGTGTGAATAGCCAGTAGTATAATCTTCCTCGATAAATGGATTATGTATCTAACACTGAAATAATTATTCAAATCGGACCCGTAGTTCCTGAGATTAGCGCGTTCAAGCTAACAAACAAACCCTTCAGCCTGATAATATACCTTAACCGAAGTATACCCAGATAATAAAATGATTATACCTACTAAAAGAATTTCGTTTAAAAAGAGTCTACATTTTGTCACACGTCATGTTTAAAGTGCCTACATATAGTCAATTGTTGCTTTTTATTTGCATTATTATGTTCAGATAGGTATAACAAATCAATATTATTCGGCACTTTCCTTATCATATAGCCCATTTAATAATAAGAAGGCAGGAGAAATAAGCATGTTTTAGGCTATGTATGAATTAAGATCGAATAGCGAATGATTTTAAGAGATTTGAATAGATAATATTTTAATTCTCCCATAAAAAAAAATATCTAAAAAGTCTAACTCCTCATAAACAAGTTAAATAAAAAGCACTGTCTCTAAATAAAATATTGTACTCTACATATAAAGTAATTTTGTTGAAAGCGTAGATGTAAGGGAATCTTAGATTTATCCCGCAGCGCAGTTCAAGAAGTGGTTAGAGCTGAAAGTCGACAACTGTTACATTATTCTAAAACTTTAGATAGGTACGTATTTTCTTCTTTGTTTAAAAATCCTTTATTTGAAATTAATAATTAATATTCTCTATATTGTAGATACATATTAAAAAAATGAATCGCAAAATGTGTTGGACGCATAACTCGAGAACGGCCGAACCGATTTCGTTTATTCTTTTTTGAATATATTCCTTGAAGTACAAGGATGGTTTTAATGGAGAGAAAACGGTAACATGTACCACGGGCGAAGCCGGGGCGGACCGCTACTAGAATTACCTATAAATAATTTGTTACAATATGGTTGAGATAGCTATTTACCTATAATAGACGACAAAGAGCGTCTTTTTCATTCTCTGTAGATACAGTTTTCCATGTATTATGTTTAGAAATATGTATTCGTTCATTCAAAGCATGTAACAAAAAAGGAACAAGTTTATTTTTATTGGAAATAACTATAAAATATAAATACTTACCGACTAATCCGGAAGAGATAACCCTTCCGAATGAAGTGAACCCTTATTTGCAAATACCCGGATATTGTTCGCCCGCGGGCTATTTTTGCAGGGTTTTATTTTTATTTTACTCTCTGATTTTGGCAATTGTTGGATGGAATATCCATATTGTATAATATATTACTTACAAAAAGATAGGTACTTTACTAGTTGTGCACTGCGGTTTTACCTGCATTTCAATTGTTTCGATGTAGCGAATATAGTTTATAGAAGCAGCGCCAAATTGGAGAAGCCATTTTTTTGACGCTGTTGGACCTATAGCTTAAGATATAGTTTTACTTATATAAGAAGAATCAAAACTGGACTTAAAAGTATACTAGCACACACCATTGATTTTGATCGTGTTAAATGAGTGTTTTTTTAAGTCTCATTAATTTCCCGAACTACTACATAGTAGCCCACTTACACTAGGTTGAAAAAAATTACAAAAATCAACGAGCACGGATTATTAGTTCCTCTCACATGTGAGGGGGAAATAAATTAAATTCTGGATATGTCACGCCAACACAATTAGTTTCACTAGTGCAAGTCATTCTACGTATTTGCTTTTGATTAATTATCATTTGGGAAGAGAATCTTTGTGAAGTGGTAATGATTATCTATTTAGGTGTAAAACATGTTGGTTTTTTGTATCGAATGGACGAATAAAAATATCCTACTAATATTATAAAGGCGAAAGTTTGTATGGATGTTTGTCACTTTCACGTAAAAACTACTGAATGGATTTGAATGAAACTTTACCACAATATAGCTTATACATCAGAATAACACATAGGATAGGTTTTATCCCGGAAATCCCACGGGAACGGGAACTATTCGGGTTTTCCTTTGAAAACGCGGGCGAAGCCGCGAGCGGAAATCTAGTAGATAGATAATATTATCTTTTGAGTGTCACTTTACTAATATGCTTTTAAATGTGTACGTAATTGCAGTCTATATAAAATTAATGGGAATAAAAAAAACTTGAATTTCGTTGATGAAAGTATAATGCGCCGGTATAGGTACGACTAGTATAATACGCCGATATCTAGGTACGACTAGTATAATACGCCGGTATCTAGGTACGACTAGTATAATACGCCGGTATAGGTACGACTAGTATATATGCCGGTATAAAGATATTCTTAAAATATTTATTAACAAAAGCTCTATAATGTTGTTTTGATAAAGTGCATTTTGTGTCTTATAATATACTCCATTATTTATTGCCAAATAATAGTAAAATGACGTTAAATTACCATTTAACAAAACACCAGTAAATAAACAAATAATTTCAAATTAAACTAATTCTTAAGGCGTAAGTACTACACAAATTAAACGAATTAATGACCTAACGTATGTTCAAAACTATGGTCTTTCAAATGTCTTGTTGGTTTGAGGGTCCTTCAGGAGTTCCCAGAGCTATCGACCGTCAATGCTGTCAGCTAAGGGCACTCGTTTGGTTTGACAAATTGTTAAGTGGGGTGTAAGTTTGGGGGATGAAGCGGGTGATAGTGGTTTAAGTATATATTACGTAAAAAAAATATATCTTCATTGAGTACATGAAAATAATACCATGAAATACAGTGCGGCTTTGTACACCTAGCTAGCAAAATCCTGTGTTAAGAAAGACAGTTCCTTCCCTGAGAGCATGTCCAGAACAAAACAATGACTACATTCACTTAGTAATTTCTGTATAAAATTGTCATTGAGATTTATTTCATGCAATGATAGAACAGGACTATGAAACTATTTAGTTCCTACCTATAAATATTGTGTAGTTTTTGAAATAACTCAGTGAATATGTATATTGCTATGGTAACAACGATTGCCCCAAAACGCTTCATCGCCCGCTCCCGCTACCTCCTATAACTTACACCACACACAATGTCACCCTTACCGTAAGCGAATCACAAAAATGTATTGCCTTTGTGCAACAAGAAACGTTCAACAATTGCGATTGTGATATTTAGCGGTATTTTTAACCGCTTTGTCCCCATTCTGTTATTGTTTCCTTTCTCTCTAACGCTTATTGTTTGCGCCCGTTTTTGGCTCGTTTTCGAGTCTCGAAATGATCGGGTTTAATTTAAAATATCTTGAGATTTTAATGAACAGTCAATTGAAATTGTAAATAATACAGCTTTTTATGTATTGAGTGGATTGTACACGAATGACGCGTCAATCAGTGATTATTATACGTACCTACAATAATGTTATTCATAAATTAATGGTGAATTGTGGAAATAATTAACTTTTGTATACATGTTTGGTTGTTTGTTACTTGATTACGCTTAATTTATACTTATTTTTATTCTCGGTATTGCAAAGAAGGAATTTCGCAGAAAACCTATTTAGATATAAATTTATCAGGATAATAGAAGTAGAACCCTTTTGGTTTCAACTTTCAAATAAAAAGAAGCAACTTCAAGCCTACTTACGCTGTTATTATAAAATGATTTTATGGGTTTTGTTTTAATTTAAGACTTCGAAATTTCCCTAAAGGTATCTTACATATATTAATAAGTATGTATGTACATCATCACACTCTAAATGCTTTCTGAACCGGAATAATTTAATTATAAATTATAATAAATACTTACATTTAATTTTACACACAATAATATACATACAAAACAAAAGGCCTACATACCTGATTTCTATGTAAGAAGACGTTCAAAAACTTTCTAAAAGTCTTATAGAGTAAATAAATGTTTTAGGACTTAAATTAAAAAATAAACTAACACAGAAACAAACTATCCTTTTTATCCAATATTTAACCCTTAAACACTTGGCAACGACAAATGAAATTTTTCGTATCATTACACGATTTTTCGAAACGGGTGTCGGGACCATTAGATGCATGGAAATGACATAAACACGTGTGTAACAGTAAGGGGTAATCCCTTTAGTAGTTTACACTTAAATTAGTTTGTATTTTTCGATTTAAATGAGTAGGTTTAATATTTAAAAAGTTAATTGTTAATTCCCTTAGTATTTTACACAGTATACACTTAAATTAGTTGGTATTTTTTCAATTTTAAAGATTAAGTAAGTATATTTTAAATTTAAAAAGTAAACGCTTTATAGAATGTTTGTAGGAGAAAGAAAAGAGTGAGTGAGTATTTCTTCCGTTTGTTTCAAGCCTAAACTTTTGACTGGCATAGATTAATTTAAGCATAGGTAGCTAGATTATAGATTATCTGATGTATAAATATAATATAGTCTATTCAATAGTCTATTTGTTGCAATAATAAATGTAGGAGATATTGAAGTAGACAGTTTTTGAATTTCTTTAGGTCTTGTGGGTTTGAGGGTATGTTACCACAAACCCTGTAGGGTCTGTGGGACTATAATGTTGTTATTATAATAGCTTCGAAAAAGCAAGCTGAAACCACTTTTTAAATAACTAATCGTGAACCTACCAAAGCTCGTACCAGACATAGACATAAAAACAATACGTTCTTAAATAAATCGATATTCTCTTACAAAAGCCTGATTTTATCACGATATTGCTAAATTATTTTCACGATAAAAGTACTTCCTTTGCGAACGGTCCAAGGTTAAGAGGGATAAAGCTTAACCTAATTAATCAAGATTTATTAAATAGGTCATTATCTTAATATCGCGAAAATATTTTACCAAAAGCCTGTCATTATTCATTAGATTATTTTGTTCTCACTCCAAAATTTTTTAGATTTTCTAGGATTTCATAGGTTTAATTTACAATTCACCATGCTCTCCTTGTGTCGGTGGATATGCGTTCTCAAAAAATCAATCATTCTTCTGAGTATTTCAACCGGCTGCAAAAAGGAAGGTTTTAGTTTCGACTGTATTATTGCACGCCTCATAAGCGAAGCGTTGAGGTGGGTACTACTGTCACTTCGCGCAAAACATCTGATTTTTCAAACTTAAAATGTCTTTATGTATCATACATTGCACTTGTAAGATAATACATACACACACATATTAAGAAAAAACACTATTTTTAACGTTCATGATATTTTTGATGTCATTTTTGTTATTTAAACTAGTTAAGAAACAGTTTAAAAAAGTTCTGTCTTGGACGTCCGTGTGTCTGTATGTGCGGATCCTTTTTCTTGTTAACACGATAGCGACCGAAATACTTTACTAATCGAGTCTTTTTTTTTCTCTTACGCTTGAGTATGCTCAGGAATAGAACCCTTTCATTTTTCAGGGTCTGATTCGATGTGGTTTAATTGTTATTAAATAAACAAAAATAATAATTAATAAATATTTATTAAAAAAAATTATGAGGCGTGCACTTTTGGATTTTCCAAATTATTTTTTATCTTCGGAACTTTCGACCGGGATAACTGATTTTGATCCTGTTTCAAAAGTCTGGTGCCTGCAATAATTATGTTATTAGTTTTTTGTTATAGAATAATAATTATTTTCAATATTTTTGACTGTGTCAATGTGAAATGTGCAACTAAGTTGAAAATGTTTAATACATTATTTCCATAATATAACTATTAATGCAAGGGCTATAAAATATCTGAAAGTAATAGGGTAAAAGTGGGATAGATGCCCCACTTTTTGAAATAGCCTCATAATTTAAAAAACATGAATCTTATACGAACACTTTGTATGAATATAGCTAGGTTAATTATCTGTTTTGAATTACTATATATATTTTTAATCCTATCATTTATAGATAATGTGTAATAAATATTTTTGTAGAACACCTTTTTTGAGGATAGATGCCTACCTAGTTGGATAGTTGCCCCACCATGAAAATACTAAGGAGGATAGATGCCTGCAGAGTGGGATAGATGCCTGACATACTCTATAAACGCGAAATCTAATAAAATTAATATGATAAACCAGCAAATGTCAAGTTCACATAGTTGTTCTGTTGTCCAAGAATATACTTGCGCTCGCACTCCTTCTTTTCTTTTGTATTTTCGTGGCGTGGTTCTCCTACAATCAGTATAAGGGCAGATCATTAATAAGTAAGTAAACATAACAAAAAAAAGCAAATTAAACGAGTAAAATCGGTTAACATAGAGAAAACCTCTGACGCAATCAGGTAAAAATATAAACAGTCCCTGTGATTATCGATACTAACATGTACATATGTATTGAGGGATAGATGCCCTTAGAGGCCCCTAAGGGCATCTATCCCTCGAAAAAAAAGGGGCAACTATCCTTTTTGATAAGGATAGCTGCCCCAGTATTGTTTTTATTAAATAAAAACAAAAGAGCCACTATTTTCACTTAGATTTGTACTTAATGAACCAGTGTATAGACATAATAAGAAATATAGTGAAATTTATTAATAATTATAAAGTTATGCAAAGGCAAATATCAACCTTTTTAAATTTTAACGTGTTCGTGAAGTTCGCCGCCGATATTATAACACGCACTAGCGAAACACGTCTTCACCAAACAACAGCTCATGCGTACACGAGGTGCGGGGTGATAGGAGCTCCTATTTAAATCATTAATTCGTAGTCAGGACTCTGGGAAGTGAGGTTTTTTGAAAATGGGGCATCTATCATGTATATAAATGAGCTATGTAACATATCTCTAACCAACGGCCATGTGATAACTTTCGCTGATGATACGGCTCTCGTCTTCAGTGGCAATGACTGGAAAGGCACTAAAAAATCAGCGGAAGCTGGTCTATCTAAAGTAATGACTTGGTTAAATGATAACGTTCTGACTCTAAACTTAGATAAAACAAAGTATCTTACGTTTTCCTTATATAAAACTTCGCAGCCAAAGGACTTCACCATATCAGCACATACATGTCAAACTCGCGATAATGAAACTTGTGATTGCAGACAAATAGCAAGCGCTGCCACCGTTAAATATCTAGGTGTACACCTGGACAATCAACTTAACTGGAAACATCACATTAAATTATTGTCGTCTCGTACTCGCAAACTTATGGTTATATTTAAAAAGCTTCGCTCAATAGCTGACCAAGATGTAGTTAAAAAGGTTTATTATGCAATATGCCAATCGATATTATGTTATTGTATTCAATCGTGGGGTGGAGCGGCTAGAACACAAATGTTGAAAGTAGAAAGAGCACAAAGAGCGGTATTAAAAGTAATGATGGCTAAGCCCATATATTATCCCACTACAACCCTTTACAATGAATGTAAATTACTATCAATTAGAAAGCTCTTCATACTTAACTGTGTTCTTGCTTTTCACAAGCAGACAAACTGGCATAACATAAAAGTTGAAAAAAGGCGCAAGGATAAAGTTTTCAACCTACCGCTTGTCCGCACCGCAGCTGCAAAACGTTTTCATGATTTTTTGGGCCCACTTCTGTATAACAAAATTAACAAAATATTAAACGTTCGTAAATTGACCTTATCTGATTTGAAAATTAAAATTACCAATTTGTTACTTACCTTGTCTTACAGCGAAACTGAAGATTTTATGAAAGTTTAATCCCAATCACACATAAAATATATATAAAGAACCGCATACTCACACAATCTCTCAAACAACCGAACATACACACGCACACTCACACACACCCACACTTACACACACACACACACACACTTACACACACGCACACACAGACACACCCACACAAACTGCATGCCCGAAATGTTATTATTAACCTTATTTAAAAAATCAATTTGTTTCTAATTATTCTGTACTTACTTTATAAAATATGTCAAGTCTACTAGTATATAAGTTAACTAAACAATACTGGCTAAGTCTGGAGAGGAAGGCGTCGATCGTCTCTAGCACAGGTATGTTCCTAGTTGAGGCGATCGTCGTGTCTAATTTGTTTTGTATTTATGTATTGTTTCGAAATAAACGATTTTTATTTATTTATTTATTTATTTATCCTAGTGCGGCATCTATCCCACTTTTACCCTAACTGTGTTCACATCATTGCATATTGCTTGTAAATTATAGCCCTTTCAATTGCATAGCTTGTGTACATAATTTATTTTGTACTGCTTTGGATCAAGGGTCGCTCTATCCTAGCAAGTATCTAAATAGGTATGTAGATACTTGCTAAATACGTTCTTACAGATCAAACAAAAATTGTATGCATAAATTGTGCTAACATTCTATAACAGTAAATTAAATTAAAGCAAATAGAAAATTGTTTTATCTTAATCTTAATACTATTATAAAGGCGAAAGTTTACGTATGGATGTATGGATGTTTGTTACTCTTTCACGTAAATACTACTGAACCGATTACAATGAAATTTAGCACACATATAGAGGGTAACTTGGATTAACACATAGGATAGGTTTTATCCCGGAAATCCCACGGGAACGGGAACTATGCGCGTTTTCCTTTGAAAACGCGGGCGAAGCCGCGGGCGGAAATCTAGTAAACAATATTTATGGAACATCTGAAAGATATTAGAGCTCTATCAAATATTAATAATCTAGTACCTATAACCTACCTAGGTATATGCGTAATTATCACTACTAGTGATCTAAGCATAATATTATGGCACTGAAATAAAGTCAATAAGCAATAGGGCGAACAAAAAAAAATACACTCATACAATCATTAAAATATAAATATTTTTTTGTCAAAAAAACGTTATAAAACTTTATTTTCCACGCGTCTATTCCACCATGTCGAAGTGAGTAAAAATACCCTGTAATAATAATCCTCCCTCTAATTGTAACGAACACGTGCGAGAGAATTCGACGCACTATACATGTAATGTAATTGTAACTCGCTTTATTAACTTTATAATTACGTGTAACTAACGTTAGTGTATGTTATTTTATTTAAAAAAAAGCTTTTTGCTATATATCATCACGCTAAGACTAACAGGAGCGAAGCAATGCGGGTGAAACCGCGGGGCACAGCTAGTCAATAATAACTTCACAAACATCACACTATAAAGGTTTAATTAGGACATTAATATCATACTGAATAAAACTTACGCAACCGCAAACCACCAATCCACCTCCACAAATACAAATTCGCCACAAAACCTAATCCAATTGAAACTATCTAAAATACCTGCGTAATCCGATACTCGTAAACAATGATCAAGAATGGTCATTCACAACACCGTAGCAAAACCTTGAATGAACGTAAAATATCCATGAATGAAGTAGATGCCCGCAGAGACATACAGGCGACACTGCAGTTTCTTAGAACCAGCCCATTATTCAAGTCGCAGGTGGTTATTAAATAGCCTTTCTGGACTCATTTCCGTTCCTCTATTGTTGGCTGATTGATTTTTTTGCCACTTGACGCTAATAGTGTTAAAATTTTAAGTGTTGGAGTGTTGTAACTAGTTATCTGAAATCGATATCTATCGTATCGTACTGACCAAATTGGTGATACGATTGATAGAATTAACGGTTTACATGATATAATAAGAAACAAATGTGAAGAAATTAACGATGACGAATATTATGACGAAGAGGTTTGCAGAGATAATATTGACTTGGTCTTATCTACGGCTCTCTTCCAGTTTCATACATATTTGCATGTTTATTTCAAATTTACTTTACGAGAATTAGCAGTTTACAATTTACAACCTGTCTTTTTGTAAAGTTTCATTGGTAAGTCAATTTACATGAATCCGTTTAGCGGTTACCTTATTACAAATTGATCTATCTTAAATACACAATATTGTTTCCATTCCAACATTAAATCATAACAAATCAGCTTCATAAAATCCATCCTATTATGCCCAAATAAATACAAATAGAACACCCATTATTATCAATCAGGACGATGCATTAGAAACAATTTTGCTATAATAATTTAATAAGCCTAAATTACTCCACCTGGCAGCAATAATGCTCCCTTGGCACTAGCTTAAAATAACCCCTTATCATCCTGTCCGATTCATTTGTGAGGGTGGATGGATCCCAGATTCGAAGGCTGGTCATCAATGTATAGGCTAACGCTCGATAACGATACGGATAAAATTGTATCAAGTGTAAGTGAAACAGTGGACATGGGTATACTCAAAATTGGAAAAATGTTAAATGATTAAGAAAATATACAGAAAACCACACATAAGTTTCTTTTTTTTATCTTTCAAATCAATATTCGTAAAGTGAGCTGATTACGAACTGATGCTGAGCTGATTAAGAACGAAACCGATACAACATTTCAGTCCGATAATATTATAATGTGTAATTTATAACATACACTATAACGACGTGAATAACATAACTACCTAGCTCATCCTAACTAAAACTTACATAAAATAAAATGCACTGCAAGCATTGAACCGCCAGTGAATGATCATCCTTACAGACATCAAATATAGAGGAAAGATGGGAGATAAACTAATGTTTGCACATTGTTGTAATGTTTGCTCTGCCGGTCGCGTCGTGATCATATTTGGCTTCGTCGGATTTTTTAACAATAGACACGTAAGATTATATTTCGCGAATGGATGAGCTTCCTGTATTGTGTTTTGAAACAGTTTGTTAAGACGTCAACTCTTTTGGGAATGTACCTTTTTTGCTACATGCTAACGAATTTTTATCTAAAAGACGCTATGTCGTTGACAATATCTTTTTATCAGCATTGTGTGGTATTTCATTGTCACGGTTATGTACTTTCAAGATCATAGTTCGTGCTGTATAATATAATTTTGCGTCTATAACCTTTATATACGGAATAAAATACTTAAGGTATACTCAACTAGTAATGTAGGTTTTTTGAATATTATTAACACTATTGAAATAAATGGCGCATTGTATTTAATAAAAATATTTGTAAAACGGGATGAGAATACATTTTAACAAAATATCAGACGATAAAGACCATTTTATGTCCCTTGCGGCAGACATAATCATAACAGCTTCATCACGTCTGCCAAATTTATAAATAAAATAAGAATAAGGAACCAGTATAGCTCCCTAAAGCACACCTATATATTAGCGACTAAATCCAGATCTGAACAAAGGCACACCGCTAATAATTACATTCAAAGGCCCATCATAAAGCACTTAACATACAACATGATCTGAAGAGTTATTATAAATTGCTACTGACATGATAATAATGCAATTCACAATTATTTTACGAGCAAACAATGTGGCCTTTAATATTTCATAAACTGGTTTTAGCAAGGGTGCAGTTTGGGCGGAGCCATTACATACCCACCCTTATATTTCTTTTACCAGTATCAAAATCACGTGAACAGCATACGGTCCATATTATAGAGTATTCATACCTAATTAATTTGAGCCGAGAGCACTTGTGAGGTTTTGATACTTTCATTTATGTCCATCCTTATTGATTATTTTAGTATTGAAACTTAAATCGACTACCTAGTATGATATTCATCATCTTATCTTTCTTATTACAATATACTTATTTAGGATTGTTTAATATTGTATGTTAAATTCAGTAAATAGCCCACTGAGATGAAGATTGCTCATATTTTATATTTATTCAGTAGAATCAATACTTTCTTCTTTTGTACTTACGTCCGCTTTGGTACAGTTTGGTTACGATATTTTAAGTCTATTATCTCTTATTTTACTAAAGAAAATTATTGAATAGTAATTTAATTAACCATGAAATATTATTTCGTGATAACAATCCTTAGATCATTAAGTAACATACATACAAGTTATTTTAAAAAAATATACTGTGTTGATCTAAACTTTAATCCAATAAAAATAACAAAGACGAGTAAAACAGTAACCAAATTCATTTTAATGGGATTGATATTGGGGATGTTAACGTCCCATACAAAATTATTCATAGCTACTAAAATGCTCCATTCATACGAATACAGTTTTTTTCAACTATCGCTGGGGTAGAGACCGACAAAAGGGTGGGATGGGCCACATAATTGCCAAAACGCTTCGAGTGAGGCCTATTGTGTTTATTTACAATAGGGTGCACTAAGTGGGGGTAGTTTTTGTAATTGTTACTTTCCAGTGATCTCACCCTTCTTAATCAGTTGCAAAGCATACGTCGAAGTGAGTAGTACACAGCACAATGTCACGTTCCTTCTTAGTAGATACGTTAATCAGTGAACCGAACGACCGCAAGAAGAGTGAAGTGTCCAGTCCCTTGCACAGTTACAATCTAATGAGCCAAATGGATCCACGTCCAAAGATTTTACCGTATCCATATCCATTAAACAATTTGCTCACTCTCGGCTTACAACAGCAAAGAGCGCCGGATTTATTCAGACCGTTTTTAGAACATCTGAATTTTAGATATCCGCTCATACATCAATTACCGCGTCAACCAGATTTCTATGAGCCATCGCAAAGTGAGCGATCTTTTGAGGGATACGTGAAAACTGAGGAAGAGCCAGTGAATTTTGTGAGTAGGAGAAAGAAGTCTGTGTCACCGTACTTGCATCATCCGTACAAGGCGACCGCGACATCTCCGTCGAAGAGCCAAGGTCAGAGATCACCGTCATTGTCAAGTGAAAGTCGTAATGGTACTCCTAGCCCCCCGCTCGCTCATCCTGAAGAATTACTTCCCGGCTACTCCAAGGATCTGAAACGCGTGCCTCTTAAAGAAGATTCTAGCAAGAGAATCCGAACAGCCTTCACGGGAACACAACTTCTCGAATTGGAAAGAGAGTTTTCAATGAACATGTATCTTTCAAGATTGAGGCGTATTGAAATCGCGTCCAGATTGAAGTTGTCAGAGAAACAGGTGAAGATTTGGTTCCAGAACCGTCGCGTTAAGCTAAAGAAGGAAGAAACTCCAATGAGCGCTGACGGCAGGACTAAAAAGTGCTGCTGTACAAAATCTTCTTGTTCCAAGAATTCTTTCGACTCGTGTGACAATGAACAAATTGATGTAGTCAGTGATAATGATACTAGTTATGAAGCCCAGAATTTATCACGATACTCTTGAGTTATAACATTAGTTATAGATAGAAGTAATGAATATTCAATTAATGTTTTGTCAAGTTAAAAATATAATTTGCTTATATTCACTGACTTAAGTAAACATTGTAACTAAAGACAACGTTTGTTGTTTAAAGACAATAAGTGAAGACATATAAATGACTGTAAACTTTTTCCAAGACGAATGTATAATTTAAGTAAATAATTTATAAACAATTTGTAAATAGTAATAATTTATGAAATAGAATTAAGGAAACGTGATAAGGACATGATATTTTTATAAAATCTACAGCTTGTTAGATATAATAAATTTTATGAATGGTACAATTGATTTTTATTTTGCATGGAATGTTTAATTTGATTGGGGTAACGTAATGAAATGTCATTGAGCATTTTATTGGGGAAACGAATTTCAAGAGTCATGTGGAATGCGGGGGACATGATATTAAAATAACTTATTTCTCCCCCTTTTCTTTGGTGCTTTTTTTCGGAGATTCAATTTTTTATTGCACGCCTCATAAGCGAAGCGTTGAGGTGGGTACTACTGTCACTTCGCGCAAAACATCTGATTTTTCAAACTTAAAATGTCTTTATGTATCATACATTGCACTTGTAAGATAATACATACACACACATATTAAGAAAAAACACTATTTTTAACGTTCATGATATTTTTGATGTCATTTTTGTTATTTAAACTAGTTAAAAAACAGTTTAAAAAAGTTCTGTCTTGGACGTCCGTGTGTCTGTATGTGCGGATCCTTTTTCTTGTTAACACGATAGCGACCGAAATACTTTACTAATCGAGTCTTTTTTTTTCTCTTACGCTTGAGTATGCTCAGGAATAGAACCCTTTCATTTTTCAGGGTCTGATTCGATGTGGTTTAATTGTTATTAAATAAACAAAAATAATAATTAATAAATATTTATGAAAAAAAAATTATGAGGCGTGTACTTTTGGATTTTCCAAATTATTTTTTTTTTTGCTAATCATTTTAACGCATTAGACATTTTAATTGCAGTTGGACGAAAATAGCTCCACAAAACTTAATTATTTGTTATCTGTCTGCTCTATACATTTATACAACCACGTTTTATGAAACAACTGATGAAATTATTTAACTATTTTAACGACATACAGAAGTATAAAAGGAGGTTCTATTTTCGCAGCTTTTGTTTATTCCATAACATTTATTTTTTCACGTTTTATTTTCGCAAATAAAACATAACATTTCTGTTCCATCCAAATATAATACCTACATTCAAAATTTACAAATTAATACAAAAAATTGTAACAAATAAACAGGAAAACAATATAGAATCGCAATTATTTTTCACACAATGATAATAATGACATTATTACTTAGTTGTGCCCAATTTTACAATATTAATTCAAATTAACTTAAACTACAGGAATGACACAGAATACTTACTTAATAGTAGATACGGAATATAGTATTATAATTTATTATAATCTGTGATAGTATTAACGTAGTTTATATTATTTATTAACAAGGTTAACGGGGACAGTTCTTAAAATTAATATTCCACAATATGATGAATGATGATGTTACCTACCTAAAATTTAAATCTTTCTGGAATCAGTAATTTAACAGCTACGCATAGCCAGACTGGATTTAATAGTATTTACTTGATAGATGCTTGATAGTCAGTAAAAACTGTTTTATAGATTTTGTTATTACAAAAACATGTTAAATGGATGAACAATCTGTGAAAGTTGAAAACTACTGAGCAGTTGCAAACTCAATATAAACTTTGATAAGATTTATTTCAATAGTTTCAAGCACTTCGGAATTATTTATTTTGGTTCCCTTACATTTTACAATTTAAATTTGAATTTTGAATTATGCTTTTTAAAAACGATTCTTTTAATGTTTTTTAGTATTCGGTGCATTCTGCGAATTATCCTACTAATATTATAAATGCGAAAGTTTGTGAGGATGTGTGTGTGTGTGTTTCTTACTCTGTAACTTGGATTAACACATAGGATAGGTTTTATCCCGGAAATCCCACGGGAAAGGGAACTATGCGGGATTTTCTTTGAAAACGCGGGCGAAGCCGCGGGCGGAGAGCTAGTCGTATTATAAGAAGTCTCCATAGTATGTAAAAACTGTTCAGCATATTTTGCACAGCTCCTCATTCCAATATTTGTATTTATTATATTAATAGGGTTAATTGAGATATGCAAGCATTCTTTTGTTCCTATAACACTTATATTATTGGTATTTTACAACAGTCAGTTACGATATTATACAGTCACTTGTAAAAATATAGCGATATTAGTAACATGCTTAAAATAAAACAGTAGATAATTGCTTAAAATTATTTAAACAGAAGGAATTTTTCGACCAAAAGTCTATTCGAATAAGAAGGTACCTATTATTCTTCCATTATTTATTGCTTTAATTCAAAGTTTTAAGAGCAGTTTAGAGTTGAAACTTGAAACATCGACGCACTGCCGGTAAAGTTAGTGTAGAAGATAAAAATAATATTCTTGTATTTTAATAAATTATTTATATTTTTATAATCTTCGTTGATGAACGACAATGTTAAGTTATAAATAATAATGAAGTTTTTTTATGCTTCTTGGATTACTTACGCATATAAATAAAAGAGTACATAGTCAAGTTAATTTTGCTTATATTAAGTTGTGATAAAAATCTAGATGCATTTTTCTCTATAAAAATTACTATGTAGACATGCACATCGCAACGGCATTTGCAAACATTGGACTAACAGTTTTGAACGCTACAAATTAGCCGAATCTATGGTTATCCCAATATAACCTAGCTGGAAATCACATTACCGATAGGTCAGGTCAATTATAATCGTAAGTTCCAATCAGTGTTCGCTCTTATTGGTATTGATTGTCAAATACGGGTGTTTCTATGTGGTTTCTACCTGTATTTAGATTTTAGCTATGTCACTCACTTGCGTGCATATGTTCGTACGTAATACGAATGTTTGCACTAATGTAGGGAAAAACATTAATTGCAAATGTAGTCCTATAGACAATAATATAATACTATAGGTCTTTCATTAAATATTGTGGGTTTGCGTACCTATAATTCGTGCAAATGTACGACCAGCATTCGAGTAAGCGGGTTTTATTTATTCATTTTATTTGAAACAATAATCAGATTAAAGAGATCAAGTAATGTTACTAGATGACCTAAAAATTTTTTTCATATACTAATTATTATTAATAATTGACGGGACACCTTTTCGCCAACGTTTTCGTTCAAATTTGTGGTTCGTTAAAGTTTATGGTTTCTGTGTATAAATTCGATTTTTAATTTCAGATATTCCATTAGTGTCTAATGGAAGTATGACATGACGTAGGTAACCTAAGTAAGGTTACCTACGTCATGTTATTTGTTTAATTATTCATCAGAAAAAATATATTTCTACTTTCTTACGTCTATCTTATTAGACTTCAAACATTCATATGCAATCGTATTAGCGTAGCAATACAACAAATTCCATTTCTAAATAGAAAATTATTTCTATTAATTATCAAATAAAGCAGAAAACTAATCCCCACAGCCACAATATCCCACGAGGGAATATTTACCAACTACCATCATCCGTCTAAAATCAAACAACGTAATTATTTGTCGAAAGCATTTATTATCTATGGACGTGCCGCGTGCATCCATATAAAAAGTTTTCATAACTACAACATTTTCCAAAATCCATACTAGCCCTTATCGTTATAAGATAAGGTCTGAATTTGAATGATTGTGTGTTTTTCGAACGCAAATAGAACGTGGCACAACCCTCGATCTCTGCCGTGTACAGCCATAACATTACCCGCCAATTTTGCTACCTATACAATGTAAATGAACCTTAATGCAACGGAATAAGGTTCAAATTAAATTGTTTCGCGTTTTCGAATTTTATTTTTAAATTTGCACAACCATAATACGCCACGCGGCAGTTCATTGGTATCTATTTGATTTCGGAAACCATTTTGAATTTGTTTTTCATCAATTGCATCTTCTTTACGTTTGGCTTGTCATTAAGTGTTCAATGTGATTTATTTGCTGAAGAGATTCGGTCAGCAATTACGGAGGGTGGGAATTATTTGCAAATAATCATTAGTTTGTTTCGGTTGAGAAGCCATAAAACATGTGGAGATTTAATTATTCAGTAGTAATAACTCTTTAGAATGCACAAGGTTATACCTATTTTCTTAACGGGTCTTCAATATTAATTAGTTCTGAATGAATTTGCTTCGAATAATATTTTTAGAGTATCCAAAACCTCAATGTTTACAATCTTGAGTCTTACAGTAAGTTTTAGTTACGGCAATGTTTGTTATTAAAATATAATTATTATATGAAGTTTCAATTATTAATAAGTTTGACTATAATATTGACTATGAAGCCAGCTGTGTTTAGAGAATTATAAATTATATTTTATTAAATTACATTCATAAAAGGAAAATATTCACAAACTCTATTGTCTACCGATCTAACTTATCCTGTATTTTGTTTGTCAAATTGAAAACCATCGACACCGAATATAAACTGGCAATCAATTTTTAAAAACGAATTTCGAAATTCGATTCGAAATTTGAATGTTGATTGTTGGTTCGTTCCATCAGAATCGAGCTGTGTGATTGGTGAATGAGCACGCACACGTAATCCTGGATCAACATTACCTAGCTCCTCATATTGACCTGTATTTCGATGTAAATCAGTACTATTGGTTTAAATTCATTTGCATTTAATATTGTTTGCGTTGTGCGTAATGAGTATTATTAATTGATATTCGGTTTGTGGCCGGTTGGTATCGGCATTTTCATAGTGAAAAATAATAATTGTTAAAATGAAATATTTATGTGCTAATTCTACATTATTATGTAGAAACATATTAAAGTTACATGCACTAAGCTAAAAATGATATTTCCCAAAGCTTATTTTATTCAGAAGCCTATCAAAATCAGCCGCAGAAAACCTGAAAAATATATTCTTTCATTATTCTTCATAAACATGAAAGTATCGTTCAAATTAATAACTCGAAAACAATTGATCCCAATACCCATCTGTGGACAATAAACGGGAATCTTTTATTTACCTACCATTCATACTCGCAAAATGAATTGTACACTCTTGTTACGGTCCTAATTATTTTATTCCACCAGTTGGGCTAATTTCAGCGTTGCAAATATCAACTCTATTGCATTGGCAATAAGAAAAACTACGTGAAGAGGGTCATCAAAACATTATGGCATAATAAATCCCATATCACGCTGACAACCGTATGTTTTGTCACTGCTAATAGGTCACGGCTTTCAAAACTTATGTTATCCATTCCATCTATTTCGTCATTCTAATCTAAGCCTTATGTAAGAGGTGGTATGCTATATATTGCATTGGTTATGTTTATGCCTTTTACGGTTTTATTAAATTTATCAGCTTGAATCTTGCAATTTAAGTCGTTGCAAACTAAATCTTATAACTCATGAGATAGAGTAGTTATTTCTTTACAAAATTTTGTGTGTTATATGACGTTTTTTAAAGTCTTCGCTATCTAGATGGGATTCATTGTACAATGCAATATCATTTGCTGGCGGAACGAATGGATCGGGTTTGATCCTTGATAAATGGAAATTTAAATTTGTTTCAAAATGTATTTGCAAAACAAAGTTTAGATCTGCATTTGATACGGAGTAGGACCCCGTTATTTTATTGTGTTGCTTAAATTTTATTAACTCTGATACTTTTGTTCGTTTGTGTTTTGGTGTTTAATTAATATTTCACTTTCCTGTTTTATATACGCCTTTACATGTATTATAATGTAATAATATTTTTCAATATTTCAAAGAAATCAAGATAATAATTATCAAAATATAAAGATAATAATTAGAAAAGTTGATCAAAAATATTGAATACTGGTAATAAAGTATTTTATTACTTTCAACAACAATTTAATTATAAAGAACAACAATTTCACACAGAAATTAATTCAGAACCATAATACAAACATCGCTCGTAACAAAAATCCAATATTTAAAACGTCAACCATAAAAAGTCCACATGTAACGCCCTAAATTTTATCATCTTGCGTCCATCCGTTTTAGGACCTATGAAAATGTCATTCGATCTGTCATTTGCTATAAACCAAGATTAGATGATCCGAACACCGCACGGGAATATAGCCCTTATGACATAATAACCACAGTATCTGAAAAAGGCAATTTCGTGTAAAGCAGTTCTCGAAGGACCAATGGGCATTTTATGATTCTTAATTATTTCTCGTCGTAAGAATTCACTGCTGGTGCCTCGTTTGTATATTCGATGTTCTGAAAATTTACGTACTTTTTACGTTTTTAAATAATCTCTATTCATGGGCCGTAATCTATACTAATATTATAAAGATGAAGAGTTTGTTTGTATGTTTGTTTGTTTGAACGCACTAATCTCAGGAACTACTGTTCCGATCTGAAAAATTCTTTCGTTGTTAGATAGCCCATTTATCGAGGAAGGTTATAGGCTATATATCATCACGCTAAGACCAACAGGAGGGGAGCCACGCGGGTGAAACCGCGCGGCGCGGCTAGTTTTGTATAAATTTTAAGGGTTCGTTAGTTATATTGTCATGTTAAATAGAGAATACAGAATATTTAAGTACCGTTGGTGAATTATATTTTAAATGTAAACTTTTCTTAATTATGCATTGTTCGTATTTTAAAGAAGAAATAAATATAAGATTTTTCACAGTGTTTTTTTTTATTTGACTCTCGGTCATAGCAGGTCAATTCCTCAGTTCGCGTTGCTGTCAAGGTAAGTTTGTCTGTGACGGGTTATATGCTGCAGCTAATCTGATTTTGATAAAACTTTGCATGAGGATTGTGAGTTGTGGATTGGTCGTAATTTTTTGGTAAGTACAACAATAAATGGAATGCAAGCATTTTTAATACTAATACTTACGTAGGAACTATTTCCTAATCTGTGCTAATACCTAGGTACTAGGGATGTAACGATACCGATACCGATACCGATATATCGGCCGATATATCGGCAAGCCGATACATCGGTATCGCCGATAATAAATCAACCGATACCGATATTTTTTTTATTAAATTATTTCTTTTCTTTTATGTTTTTGCATTGCATTCATTCATATTGTTTTATTTCTGTTTCTGTAATAGTGTTAAGGAAGAGCGGAACCTCCTGACACAAGCATTTTATTTGCTTACTAGGAGTGTTCCAATCACAAATTTGTTTATGTAAAGGAAAGAAATAAATAATTTTGAATTTTTTTGATTTTTGATAACGTTTTGACGTGACAACGTCTTAAATTAGGTTGCGACTGGGAGTCACTTATGAAAAAGTGTAACGCTCGGTAACGTTACGATGAGTCACCGAACGAGAGAGAGGCCCGCCGAATGCCTTGCGTCTCTCTCCCACTCAACTATGATCGAGAAAAAGACGTTGTCACGTAAAATCTTCGCCCGTAAAACCGACTTTACAGGCAACCATTTTTTTTTTAAATCGTTTTAGTCGGGTGACATGTTCATAAACTTGTGTCACACCAAAACCACACGAGCGCGATCGCAGGTATAACGAGAGAGAGACGGACCGATCTCCCGTTTCATCTCGAGCGCTGCCACTGCATTATCTAATCACGTAAACATCTCGATCGTAAACCTACTTTACAAACAACCAATTTTTTTGATATCAAAAAATTCAAAAATCCGCGCCCAATGAACGATGCGGGAGGCCGCCCGCGCGTGCGCACTTTGTTTTCTGAAAAAACTCTACCAATTAATAGTAAACTTCTATTAGGTACTGATTGTATGTGTATTACTTAAAGTTTAACTGACTTCGTAAAATAATAATACTAAAATAAATGGTTTTGTTGTTTTTTGATTTGGCATTTTTATTTAAAAGAATACGATTAACAGTTGTCTCTGTTAAATGTTGGTAACTTTTTATGCATAATTCACTATTTATTTTTCTACCAAGCCATCGATATCGGTATCGGTATCGGTATCGCCGATACATTACTACAAATATCGGTATCGGTATCGTATCGGCAAAATCATGTATCGTTACATCCCTACTAGGTACCTACTTACTATTAAGATGGTATACCTTAATAATAGTAAGTAAGTACTTACTTATTGCATTAACAAACGAAACGATTACCGTATTATCTATCGATAGGTATATACAAATAGGCCACTTGAATATATATTCAAGTGGCCTATTTGCAATTAAAAATAATTTGGAAAATCCAAAAGTGCACGCCTCATAATTTTTTTTTAATAAATATTTATTAATTATTATTTTTGTTTATTTAATAACAATTAAACCACATCGAATCAGACCCTGAAAAATGAAAGGGTTCTATTCCTGAGCATACTCAAGCGTAAGAGAAAAAAAAAGACTCGATTAGTAAAGTATTTCGGTCGCTATCGTGTTAACAAGAAAAAGGATCCGCACATACAGACACACGGACGTCCAAGACAGAACTTTTTTAAACTGTTTTTTAACTAGTTTAAATAACAAAAATGACATCAAAAATATCATGAACGTTAAAAATAGTGTTTTTTCTTAATATGTGTGTGTATGTATTATCTTACAAGTGCAATGTATGATACATAAAGACATTTTAAGTTTGAAAAATCAGATGTTTTGCGCGAAGTGACAGTAGTACCCACCTCAACGCTTCGCTTATGAGGCGTGCAAAAGTTATCGTGAAATATTTTGGTAAACCTCAAAGCTCAAGCATCATTTTACAATAACAAACATGAAAAACAGAAACAATCATTTTATTATTATAAATTCTCATAACGAAGTAATGAGATGGCAGATTATACAGTTTATATTGCAAAGGTTCCGTATACTTTGTTTACCGAAGCAAATCCACATTATCAACAACTTATTGTTTGGTAAATTAACAATTTAAAATTTGATAGGGCTGCCGCAACTTTATTTTACATGATTGTTACAATTACAACATTAGGAAAGTTCAGATGAGGTATTTATGAGGTCTCATAGTTTTTACATGCCAGTAGAATGGTACATTTTTCTGGCAGTGTTATATTTTATTTTATTTCGAGTCAACTTAAGCAGATCCAAGACAAATTGTTAAAGATTTATGAGACTGCCGACTGTTGTAAGTTATAAGTTTGTTTTACGTACCTTAACATAAACAATTTAATCATAAACAATGTTAAAATAAATTAAAAGCAAGCAATATTAACTTTTAAAACCGTTCAAACATATAGATTGGACGGTACAAATTGACAACTTTCTCTCATCCAAACTGAAAGTGCATTTCTGATTTCACACACATTATCTCTCTTCACGTTTTAATTAAAAACTTTTCATTGCCAACCCTAAAAGTCCATTACATTTTACGGGACATTGGCCAGCGATCAATTTCAGACCGCACCTGCCCAGATTAACCGACTTTAAAGCTATTGATTGTACATTAATTTTCGGGTATAAAAACACTGTATGTAGGTGTTTAATTAAAATGTATCAATTTGGTTTATTGATTGGTTTTTTGATTGATTTGGTTTATTGATTGATTTTTATTACTCGAGTTTTGTAGAATTGTTTTTTTTAATATTACAACAAAGATTTGTTTTGAGGAAAATAAAATGATGTCACATATTTTAGATTAACATTTTGCTTCGAATAAAAGAGCGCGTGAGTGCCGAGTACACGTGTCAGAAGTGATACTTCTTAGGCGAAGATATTAGATACCAAAATCTTCGCCTTACTCCATGACGTACGTGACAGTATACAGTATTGCCATGACGAGACCTTGAAATTTTACTCAATGCGCTTAAAGAAGTTTCAATTCAAAATAATAAAAATGTATAAATTTCCGTGAAGTATAAGGACAATCTACTTATTCTGTTTTTTTAGCTGAGTCTTCAATGGAACCAAAAATACATTTAAGCAATGCTATGTTTTATTGATATTTTTAATTTAATACACCTTGAATAACATGATGAGCTGAGAGCTATTTATATCATTTTTTTTAATCTACACCATGATACATACAACAAAATTCCATTTTAAACAGTGTAAATCATTCACGGAATCAAATAACACTGAATAGGTATTTGGGCAACTATAATTGAAAATCAAGAATAGTAATAGACTTTTCCAATTTAATAGCCTAACTTAGGCTTAATCTAGGCACAATAATAGCTTGCCAAAACTTAGATTGGTGATGGATTGTTGGCACCAGATCAAATCGGGTTAACAAGAATCTGAAATTGGAAATAAACGAAAATCAATTGATTTTTACATTAAAAAGTAGATAATTGTTGATGGAATAATTTAGACTTTAGAGGCTTTGTTTGTTGAATATTCAATTAAGAATTAATTCAGGTAGGCAGTAATCTAACAAAATTAAATTTATGCTTTGTTAAGTATGTTAATTTAAAATTTAAATAATTTTTAGAATAACAAAAGATGTTACCTACTTGATGATACATCAAAATTGACCGTAATATTATACTTATTTCTACACAGTTTAACATAAATATTTTAACAACATAGTTAACAACTAGAAAATACATTAAAAAAATAAGCTTTTTTATAGAATTGGTGTTAGTCTCTGCCTGTCACATAAAAAAATTAAACCGTTTTCACGATAATTCTTCATAAATCGTTACATAGCGAAGTTTTTCAATAAATAACGCACGTATAAAGCTGTGTGCCACGTACCGGCTCACGGGAGCAACAAATGATCGTGGGATGGCCTACATATTTATGAGATTCGTCCTATGTTGTAAGTTTTCGTACGAGTCGTCTATTCACCTAGTGGGAAAGTTCTGAAAGTCTTTGGACGGTATACTACGACGATTCGTCTTCTCAGTTCAATTTAATTGTATGCAAACAATTACGAACGTTAAAAAATAAATAGTCTTGCGCACTTGTTAATTGTTATGTTATGGTTGCCCACCAGGCACTATGTAAAAAATTGCATCGCTGTTCTTGTTGTTATTAATTTAGTTATAGTTTAAAAGTAATACCTAATACTTTATTATAAACGTATTAAACTTTTTAATATTTATAAAGTCATTATTTTCTGGCAACACGAAATGAAGTCAAATTCTTTATTTCGTTAATCTCAATTTCAAACTATTATATTTCATTCATTAAAGAAACTTAAGAAAAGCATTCAATTCAAATCATCATAATTGCAGGTGCAAAAAGCAGGTGCTAAATGATTCGTTCGACTGTTTGTGCATATAACGATTAGATCTAATATTCGCTCGGTTATTTACAAAATAGGACATGAATACAAATGCAAACTAAACCTTAAAATTCTGTAGCTATAGTGGCCATGCTGGATAAATCGTCCCTCGTGGAAGCTAAATGAAGCAATTCTTCAAAAAGCAAGTCATTCTATTTTATTTCTTGAGGGCTTTTATCAGAGAACATGTTTTGTGAAAATATTGTAGTTTTCTCATTCTCTATCATTTTACGTAAGTAAGACATAAACATTTATTTAAATTAAATTTTAACATTGGACAATATGCAAATAAATTAGGTAAGTATTCTTTTAAATTAAATTTCGCTTATCAAGGATTCAATTTATTAAAATAACTAAAGTTTAACCGCCACAACGTGGTTACTTTGAGTAACTTCAAAATTAAAGACTGCAAAGAAAAGTATCTAAAAAGGGAACTACAATTATTCATTTTCCGGCTTCTTTCAAAGGCCTACGTCGTTTGTCGAAGAAACTAAGTTGTTACAAAAAGTTAGACTGCGAGTGATGAAGGTTCAGGGTAAAATAGTACCGGCATTTACATGTTATCGAGGTTTTTTTATAAAAACCATAGTGTAGTATCTACTTTTTTTTTTATAGTGGGGAAATCTTCCAAAGATACCCACGGCCCCCGGGGAAGGAGCCGTGGGTTATGTCGGATTCTTACCGACTAAAACCCCACTGTGTTCCGTCAAGCCGCTTTAATGATGGGGCCGCGGGTATTTGTTAGAATTCTTCCGCGATAGTGTAGTATTAACTTAAGTATGTAGCTGTTTTAATTTGGCATTACGTTTTGTAAAGTACCAATTGTAAATTCTATGAGTAGTAACTAGTCTATCGCTACAAAGTATAGCAAATGTGAAAATAGTCCGATGATAGTTTTTTGAAGTGAAACTTCTTTATCGGGGTTGGAAAAAAATTTAGTGTAACGTTTTTTCGTTTAACGCGCCATCTTTTTCTTATCCCTACAACGCGTGATTAAATTATTATTATTATATTATTTGATTACGCGTTATTTGTATTTCTGTAAAGTTGCATAATATAGTATTTTATTTTTTGAAAAATAAGGTCATAAAGAAGTTTCACTTCTTACGTGCGTACACGCACACATTTTTTTTCTTTCTAAGATTATGAAATAATAAACAAATACATATTTTAAAATAATAAACACTAAACGCCTTAAAAATTTACCTATAACAATAAAAAAAGGTAGTAAAACCAGGATTTACATAGGAAATAGGTAGATATCCATATCTAGCGGACATAGAATTTCAGATAGCGTTCCCAATGAATATTTAGAGGCGGTTCGATCGGATTTGCGGACAGGAAATAGTCAGCTCGGATTTACATTTTAATTCTATTTCCTGTAGCTTTTTAATCTAGGAAGAAATCTATTCAACTTAAAATTAAATAAATGTAATATTTTTAAGTTTGTAAGAAATCTTATCGAATCGAATCGACTTACTTAACTGATTTGAAATTATTGAATTTTGTACATAATATTAGCTAATTCAATTGTCCCGGCTGCGCAAAGAGTACTATTAATAATAATACGGCACGGCTGCGACTGGAATAAAAATAAATATAAGTTACACAATCACTCAAGATTTTTTTAATCATTCAATGCAAATTACTAAAAAAAATATAATTGTTTTGATTAATTTTGTTTTTTTTTTAGCAAAAAGCCAACATCACGCGGTGTTCCCAGGCGGTCACCCATCCAAGTACTGACCGCGCCCGACGTTGCTTAACTTCGGTGATCGGACGAGAACCGGTGTATTCAACGTGGTATGGACGTTGGCGATAGCATTGCTGAAATTATAAAATTAAAGCCTCTTTTCTTTTAAACCTCTTTTTATATTTTTATTACGTGTATTATATTTTTTAGCTTTAGGTTTTTTGAAGAAATCAGTTAATAGAACTACTTGAAAATAGTACTATTTTGGTTATTCATCAATTTATATGAGCGCCATCTATTGCAATTACACAGTATCACGTACATGCCTTGAACCACCGAAATGTATTCATAGTTAGAATTTCTCTATATTGAAACTAGATGGCGCTTATCGGTAACAACATATTGCTATCAGTTTACTTTGAATTTTATAATTATCACATAATGTAAACATGCTATTAATATAAATTATTATGCGTGTATATATTTTTTTGTACATACCAAACGAGAAAAGTTATTATGAGAGAAGTATTTGACAAGAAAAGTTTAACAAGATCAATAATTTCAACTTAGCTATCACCAACGTCCATACCACGTTGAATACACCGGTTCTCGTCCGATCACCGAAGTTAAGCAACGTCGGGCGCGGTCAGTACTTGGATGGGTGACCGCCTGGGAACACCGCGTGATGTTGGCTTTTTGCCTTTTTTTTTCTATTTTACAGTCATTGTTCAGTATTTTTATTTTCTTTTTTGTTCACAATATTTAAATAAATTAACCACACAGTCTACAAATTATGTGAGTAATGTACATAATATTGTTTCTCTTGCGATTATAGATTTCTAAACTAATTTAAGACAGCTTTAAAACACCAGCTCTTTATAAATTTACCTACCATTGTTTGAGTAAGTAAAAACAGTGTACTTACCTATGTATAGATTTATGAGGTAAAATAAAAAATAATCATAATTCATACGTAGTAGGTACCCATATTTTATAATTTGAAATGTTTCATTAGGTTAATCAATAGTAGATACATAGGTAACAAAATTGAAATATTAATATTTAATGTGTTTTATAACACAACAGCTGTTCTTATAACAAATCATAATAAATGTGCAAATAATTCTCATTTATGATTACAATAATATGGAATTAGAATGTATGATTTTCGTGTACCATACAAAGTATAAAATTTCATTGGTTGTAATCAACAAAATCGTAGAAGCTTTTTTGCACATGTCTTTTTTTCATTTTATTCTGTCTTTATTTTTTTCACCCATTACGTAGAGCCTTATAGTCTGAGATCTAACTGAGATTTTTTTTAGTTCACCTAATTTTTTAAATATAAATAATAATTTTTATGCTGTTGCCGTATATGTACATTTAACACTAATATTATATTGTATCTTAATTAAAGCGTCTAAAGTCAAAATATATTCTCATGCCTAATGCTCTAACAATTTACTTTAACCTTTTTAAATAATAAGTACCTACTTGCTTCAGTTCATATCTAACAATGACGTTAAAATACAATATACAGGTATCAATATTGATTGTTGCTACTTGTTATGGTCTAAGATCCGAATATAGGTCGACCTGTAGGCTGTAGCGGCGTGATAATAGAATGAGACCAATTTTATAATAAATGTAGTCTATTAAAAATCTATTAAAGATGGGTTGACTGAAAAAATCCTGGACAGGATATTTTTAGTTAATTATTAAAAAAATCTTTTAATTTTTGCACGCCTCATAAGCGAAGCGTTGAGGTGGGTACTACTGTCACTTCGCGCAAAACATCTGATTTTTCAAACTTAAAATGTCTTTATGTATCATACATTGCACTTGTAAGATAATACATACACACACATATTAATAAAAAACACTATTTTTAACGTTCATGATATTTTTGATGTCATTTTTGTTATTTAAACTAGTTAAAAAACAGTTTAAAAAAGTTCTGTCTTGGACGTCCGTGTGTCTGTATGTGCGGATCCTTTTTCTTGTTAACACGATAGCGACCGAAATACTTTACTAATCGAGTCTTTTTTTTTCTCTTACGCTTGAGTATGCTCAGGAATAGAACCCTTTCATTTTTCAGGGTCTGATTCGATGTGGTTTAATTGTTATTAAATAAACAAAAATAATAATTAATAAATATTTATTAAAAAAAAATTATGAGGCGTGCACTTTTGGATTTTCCAAATTATTTTAATTATGCAGTGTTGAGACAATAAACAATTTTGTTATAAAACAGCGCTCATGCTGATATATGTTTTTTTTTTCTATCATCCCATCAAGTGAAAGTAACTGGTACGGATATGCCTGTTTATACCTGCCAACCTAGCAGTTTGTCCAGGTAAATATTAGAAAACCCTATGACTGCACATTCTGTAGGTTTCATTTTTCACTTCAAGTCTATTATAATTTTTTTTATTATCTTGATAAGTACTGCAATTAATTAAAAAAATATTTTTTAAAATTAATTAAAATGTCCTGTCCAGGATTTTTTCAGTCAACCCATCTTTAATAGATTTTTTAATAGACTACATTTATTATAAAATTGGTCTCATTATATTATCACGCCGCTACAGGTCGACCTATATTCGGATGTTAGACCATTATATTATAAACACAGTTTTATCTGTGTGCATATACCTAAAAATTAAGTCCGGTGCATTATTTTAATCCAGCGATCGAATCCATAGGAAAATGTTTTCCTAGCAATTCATACATTTTTATGATGTATTAATAATTGGACTGCAGTAATAGGCATGACGAAAGATTTTGAAATCCTCTTCCATAATGTGTGTATACGTTTACTATACAAGAAAAACCCTATATTTCGGTAATATACTTAAATTTAACGAAGATAAAAGCCATTTTCCAAAAAATATTTATTAACTGTGCCAAAACAGCTCGTAGGTGTCATGGCGTAGGCGTGACGTCACATTTTGGTAAATACGTAATTATTTGTACGCATTGCGAAGAAAATTAAAAAAATATTTATTTAATATGTGTTATAGAAACGAATTTCAAAGTTTATAAGTGGTGTGCAGTATTGCAGTGTGAATCCACATAAAAATAATGCTCAAAAATGTGTTAGTAATTATTTTAAGCGAGAAAATAATAAGAAATGATTGTATAAAGTTCGCGCGGAGAAGCCCGAACCATGTATTCGTGAATTCGCAATTATATTTATGTTCTGAGTCGATAAATCATACGTGAAACAATAGAAAATAAATAAAAATGCGTATTCTCAACATATTCATAACAACAAAAAACATCTGACGTGAGTTGTTTACTTAGGCGTGACGTCACGCGTGTTTTAGTCAAAATGGCCAACTGCAGTATTTCAATGTTTTATTTTATTGATAATCTCATTAATCTTAATGTTTTTAAGATTTCTAAGTCACTATATGTAATTTATCTATTATACATTTTCCCTTAAAAACACTAATACGATCATTTATGGATACTGTCGTCATGCCTATTGTATTTGATGAATGCCAGGATGAATGAATATAATTAAAAAAAAAATACTCAATAGTTAGTTACAAAAAAAAAACAATCCAATAATTTTGATAGATTTATCGCCAACGTCCATACCACGTTGAATACACCGGTTCTCGTCCGATCACCGAAGTTAAGCAACGTCGGGCGCGGTCAGTACTTGGATGGGTGACCGCCTGGGAACACCGCGTGATGTTGGCCTTTTTGCTTCTTTATTTTTTTGTCTTTTTTATTCATTTTATATAAATAGAGCTTTCTCAAAACATCTTAAAAATCTTTATGATTTCTAATCTAAGTAATTAATACTTACTTACTAAATAAAATATGTTACCAAATAATATCAGTTGGATAAAATAATTCCACTTCTGGATCTCGGACTATAAATGTAAAATAAAATAACGAGATGTGTTCCGTAAACCTAAATCAGCCGCGAGGCCTCCATCAGCTGATTTGCTCCTTCCATTGATAAAAGCAAATTGTATTTTTCAACCCGTTTTAAGCCTAAGTGTACCTATTCAGAGGCTCCCGTGTTTTTTGTTCTATTTTTAGACTTTGTGAAGCTTTTAAATTGTAAATACGCTCAAAAGTAAATTTGTTTTATTATGGGTAATACCATGGATTCTGGACGGATTTGAGAAGATTTTACAATAATAATTATAGTCTCACAAACTTTCATAAGATAGAGCTTTCTAAACATGGTAAATACCTATTTATTAAAAAAGTGTTATAGCTTTTCTCTAAAATCGTTAAAAAAACGAAGCACGAAATTCATAACTTACCTAATTCATCTTCCAATATACAGAGTAGGTACTTGTATAAATGAACAATAATTAATTGGACATACTGTACAAAACATGACACCTTAATTTACAAATTTATTCATTTCTTTCACAACCAAAAGCATTTGCTGTAGCCTGTAAGCTTATCAGAGTTTACTTCACGCAATGCCGTAAACCGTAGCCGTTTGACATTATTTTTAGCGGTGCGATAAAAGCCTTCGGGTTAACGGCTTCACTCGCAATACTTGAAATAAAAAACAAGGTGATAAATACAGTGGTTAGATGTAGGTTTTAGCTAGGTTCGAACAGGAAGCTTTAGTTTATTGGACAATATCATCCAATTAACATATGAACGAAATTATGTTGGTCATGTAAGTTAATAATATCAAATAAATAATATAAATAAATATTTCGGGACAATTTTTACACACGGCACGATCTGATCCCATACTAAGCTTTTCGCTTGTGTTATGGAAACCAGATGGCTGATAAACATACATATATAATTTTAAATAAATACTTATATAGATAATTAACACCCAGACACGGAGCAAACATCTATGTTCATCACACAAATATTTATCCCGGGTGGGAATCGAACCCACGACCTCTGGCTTGGAAGGCAGGCCCACTACCAACCAAGCCAACCGGTCAGTCAAAATATCAGAAACAAGAACGAATAATCTATACTAATATTATAAAGAGGAAAAGTTTGTAAGTATGTATGTATGTATGTATGTATGGTTTTCACGCATAAACTACTGGACCGATTTCAAAAATTCTTTCACCATTAGAAAGCTGCATCTTTACTGAACAACATAGGCTATATTGCATTTTCAAAAAAATTAGAGATCCTTATCAAAAATGCAATAATGTAACCCAAGGTGTAAAAAAATCCTCAATAAAACTTCTGTCATCGCGTGCGCTGCGGAATCTATTGAAGATAGAACAAAAAAATGTTCTACGGTATTATAGAATGGATCAATATCTACAAGAAAGTCCGCGATACCATATGTCCATCTTCAGTAGTTATGTTACTACAACAACTTTTTTACGTTTTCAAAGTAAATAGAAGTGCCGACAGTAATCAAACCATGTTATCCATACACATATATTAATCCTTATCCCATTAAATGATGTTTTATTATAGACTGTTTCAATACCAGCAAAATACTTTTTAAATGAAAAGAATTGGATATTCCATTCAAAAGATATAACGAATTTTTAAAAGTGTCAATCTACAGAAAATAGTAGGTATACTGTTCGAGCAGGCCGTAGTGCGGGGGTCACGGAGGAATTCTACCAATATGCGTCTTGACGGAATACAGTGGGGTTTTGGACGGTAGGAATCCGATATAACCCACGGCCCCTCCCCGGAGGCCGTGGGTATCTATGAAAGATTTCCCCACTAAAACAAAAAAAAAAAAGGCCGTAGTGCGGGACGGGGTAAAGGTGATTTTCATGTGATTAAAAATTAAACCTATAGTCCGACCTATAGTAGACTTTTCACTGTAACGATATCGCTATCTATGCGGGTGAAACCGCAGGGCATTGCTAGTATTATTATAAAGAGGAAAGGTTTGTATGTATGTATTTGTATGTTTGAACAAACGGTTTGCACGCATAAACTACTGAACCGATTTTGATGAAATTTGGCACAGATAATCTTTAGACCCTGAGAAAGAACATAGGCTACCTTTTATTGCGAAATCTGTACCATGGGCGAAGCCGGGTCGGACGGTGGACCTCTAGTAGTTAAATAAGCAGTCATTTGAAAGACAACAGACAGATTGATCTATCTGTAGACTATGTCATTTTCGTGAGGCGTTTTTATAACGATTAAAGCGATAAAATAAATATAAAATGAACATTTTATTCATTATTTTCCCCTGTGCCACCGCAAATCTAGCGACATGATATAGGTATTTTCGCCGCCGCCTTCGGTGACTTCCTTGATAAATGAGCAATACACCGAAAAAAATTTTCAAATCGAACCAGTAGTTCCAGAGATTAGCGCGTTCAAATAAACAAATTCTTCACCTTTTTAATACTTGTATAGATTAGATATTGTTTTTGTTATGACTCCCTTCAATTTTTACTAGAGATAACTAAATAGTTATAAACAATTTATTCTATGTATAAGTAAGTTGAACCCTTTAGATGATGTTTAATGTCTTATTAACTTTTAGATAATAATCTTATATATAAAAATGAATCGCAAAATGTGTTGGTAAGCGCATAACTCGCGAACGGCTGAAACGATTTCGATAATTCTTTTTTTATTATATTCCTTGAAGTAATTGATGGTTTTTATGTAGAGAAAACGTAAATATGTACCACGGGCGAAGCCGGGGCGGACCGCTAGTATGTAATATAATCAGATCTTAGATCGGTCAAAACCTTGGGATGTAAACAGACGATTTGAACAATCTAAGGGTTATCGAAAAACAATATAAATAAAACGTAACATTTACAGCTAGGGATAAGGGATAACGTTTATGTGTTGTCTGATTGTCAATATTATAGCTATTATAATAGAATTTCACAAGAGGGACCCAAAATCTGAGGTTGTTAATGTTTAGTCATTCAAATGGACTTTTAAAGTCAATAATCTAGATTATACCAATGATGATTAGGCAATATATCATTTGTGTTACCTATTTGAGGTTTTAGATGTATTTACAATTGAAATATTTTTTTACCTACTTATGTATATTTTTTGAGATAAAAAAGTTTACATTTTAATTAGCACAATAATTTTAGTACATCAAATTCAATTGAATGATTACTTACTCATTTTTTTAAGATTTTTTCATCGATTGTTATTGTAAGTACATAATTATTTTTTCCAAAAAAGATTATATAAATTGAACAGCTGCAGTTGTATTAACAATAGTTCATTAATTTCAACTTTGTCATCGCCAACGTCCATACCACGTTGAATACACCACGTCGGGCGCGGTCAGTACTTGGATGGGTGACCGCCTGGGAACACCGCGTGATGTTGGCTTTTTGCCTTTTTAAATTAAAATTTATTTAATTTTATACCTATTTGAATCATGTTAAATTAATAATTCCCTTTGTAAAAATAAACAGAAGTTTTTAAAGTACATCTTAAGTTGTTTCAGATTTTTCAAGCTATAAAAACTAAAAAGCAGTATTGGACCACTCAATTCTTAAATTATTTTGTATGAAAAACAAACTTCCTTCAGAATCTTAATAAACAAGCTTAGCAAGGTAGGTATTTGAAATTTTGAAGTTTTACGAACACGTTTAAAATTCCGTTTTTAGCTATTGTCTTACAATATCCACTTCACTATAAACTTCACAAGGCCTATAAAATCACATGTCTGCATGGAAAATATTCCTTACAACAAAGAGTTTTAAAAATATAAGCTTGCGTGAATGGCGCTAATAAAACCCCCATTCAAGCCATTCAAAGCTATTCCAATTTGGCTGGATCGTAAATTTTAAAGGTTGTAAAAATATGTTATAGTCTGTGGAACCGCTAGTGATGTTTGCGACGTTATGTTTTTTTTCCCGCGGATTTTTCAGTAACGAAATATTATTCGCAAATAAAATAAGGATTTATATTGGGAGCTTAGTTTTTGAATGGTTAAATTTATAGGTTCTTTTTTGTTAAATATGTATAATGTTACTTAAGCCTGAAATCTTATTACCTAAATCTATTTTTTAAATGTTGAACATTGTAAAATAAAATGTTGGTATTATTTAAATAATTAACAGAATTCAAGTTTACCAAAAATCCTATTTTTTAATGAATGAAGTTAAATGGATAAAAGATACAATCCCAAAATATTATATTTGACAAATGAAGACTCATTAAGTAATTATCTAACCATTTTATTTATTAAAGTTACAAAAATAATCTCACATTCGCAGTCGGTTAATTATAAAACACACTATGTAAAATGTAAATTAACTGCACTCGACTCGCAGTAAAATTAACAATAGCGTTTAATTCATAGTAAAAAATAAATTAAGATTGTATCGGTGCAAGCACGCGGCTTGCATAAATTGCAAGCAGACGGTATAATACACTATTTTAACAAGCTTTAATTTGCTTCACATTTGTGTAGTAGGTTTCTGTCCGTGGCTTCGCCTGTGCTGGTTTAAACTAAACAAATTATATACCTACTAGTATCCTCTTCCAGATCGCTATTCATTGCTGAAAATGGAATGAAAAGCTGTGCAGTAGTTTTTAGTTTGTGAACAGACAGACAGACGCGGTGGAGGAATGTTGTTTTTAGAATAATAAGCTAATGATTATCTGAAACGTTTCATTTGTTTTGGAAAAAGTTTTTATGATTATAAATTTTTTAGTGAAACCGGTTCTCCACCAAAATAACCAGAAGAGGTAATGTTGATAATATCAATCATCACAGTATATTTTGGGTGTTTTATTATTTGTATACAGTTTTGTTTTATAAATCACTTTGGGAAAGAGAAAAGGTAACTTAAAAATGCAAGAAACACCCCACAAAATCCTGTAAAAGCGGGTAATTCACCATGACAGATAAAGCCAAGTCAAGTCACGATCCGCTTTGAATAAAAATAAAATAAATCACCTGCCAACTTAGCTGTCAAGTTCACCTAATTCGCCAATAATGAAAATGAAGAGTCATGGAACAGTATTTCTTTTTAGTTTAGTTAATTTTTAATCTATACAACCCTTTTTTTAATACTACCTAGTTAAATGATAAGGTTGCATAATATTTAACATGGCTGAAACCATTTTTAAAGTTTTAACACGCTTTCATTACCTTTATATGTATGTTATGGCCGTTCCCAATATCCTATCTTTTGTTTGACCCTACTAAAGATAGAAAATGCTATCTATCTTTTGTTTTGGCGTCCCAATAACCTTACTAGCGATAAGCTAACCTATCTCTGATCGCTATCTATCGTCTGGAGGACTAACTGCTTACTAGAGGTAGATTTCTCTATGAATTTGAGCGTCCCAATAACGTTTTGACAGCTGTCAGCCAGTAAATTTTGCTACCTCTAGTAATACTACCTACTTACTCCCAACCATAGATAGATGCAAGCTACTTGCGTTATTGGGACGACAACAAAAGATAGATAGAACCTTACTAGCAATCGGACATAGCTGTCTATCTATAACCGTAGTTTGAATATTGGGAACGGCCACTAGTTAGTTAATATATTCGCATGTAACCGGCTTTAGACTCAATTTCGACTCACTTTAAATAGCCAAATTCAATTCAAGTTTTGCACACTTTTCAAGGATTAGTCGCATTCATAGAAATCTAAATAACAAGACACATAGAAGTGCTGTAATGTCATAATTCGTATGAAAACCGCTGTCGCCAAAATCAACACATTCAAACCGAAAGCTAAACAGTACACACAAGTAAACTATGCCTTTTATTGGACAGCTTGATTTTAGTGAAAACTAACTTAACTATTAAATTAAGCTTTTGAATATGTATCCTAACGCACGAATTTACGGTTTATTTTAGAATAACATCCCTAAGTATATGAGACTTTTTGCTCCAATACGAACAAACGTGATAATAAGAATGGTCGACTGTGTCATTCATTGTTATTTCGATTACTATGGTGACACTCGTAATACTTGTAAATATTCTATAATTTTAAGGAAAAACGGCATTATTTCTAAAAAAAAATATTTTCCGATGAAATATTATTCCTTTATAAGTATAATTACAACTTGTGGAAGAATTTCCGCAATGGGAATTGCTGAAACACACCATGTATACACTCATACGTCTCCAGAGCAACTGAACAGTGACGAATGCACTGGTGATGTGAACATCACCTGAGTGGCGACAAGGTCACGCACGCTTACGACTTCTAGTGTCTTGTTATTTAGATTTCTATGGTCGCATTACAATAATTTCATGAGTCAATCGTATAGAATCATGTTTCATATTTTTAGTTTTAAAAACAATAGTAAGAGAACACCACCGCCCATGATAATTTGTAGAGCCTCTACAAAAGATATGACAGATTTAAAATGATAATAGATAATTAATCTATACTAATATTATAAAGAGGAAAGGTTTGTATGTACGTATGTATGGTTTTCACGCATAAACTACTAGACCGATTTTGATGAAATTTGGCACAAACAATCTTTAGACCCTGAGAAAGAACATAGGCTACCTTTTATTGCGAAATATGTACCACGGCCCCACGGGCGAAGCCGGGGCGGACCGCTAGTAAAATTATAAGACCATTTGAATAGTTTGTATGTAGGGTACTGTTTCAGGCACTTGACTGAAACTACAATAATTTATTCCAAGCGAATTTCTGTCTCTTATTGCTTCCCTTTTAAACCTTTTTTTCGCAAACATGTAGTATCTTATGTCCTTCATAAAAGTACCATCAGCAGAATCACTCCCATGTATAATATTTTATTCTAGTTGTGCCGCACGGTTTCACCCGCATTGCTTCGGTCCTGTTGGTCTTAGCGTGATGATATAATATCCATACTAATATTATAAATGCGAAAGTAACTCTGTCTGTCTGTCTGTTACTCAATCACGCCTTAACTACTGAACCAATTTGAATGAAATTTGGTATAGAGATATTTTGATACCCGAGAATGGACATAGGATAAGTTTTATCCCGGAAATCCCACGGGAACGGGAACTATGCGGGATTTTCTTTGACTGCGCGGGCGAAGCCGCGGGCGGAAAGCTAGTAGTCTATATATCATCGTAAGGCCTTCCTCGGTAGAATGGACTATCTAAACCGAATAATTTTTCAAATCGGACCTGTAGTTCCTGAAATTAGCGCCTTCAAACAAACAAACAAACAAACTCTTCAGCTTTATAATACAGATTGTTTGAAGCTGTTTGAAGCATATTATTATCCTTCACGTTTGGACATCTCATGAGAACCTTAGCGTCCACTTATAAATATTAAATAGACATCAAAGGTCCGTCACAACTGAACGAATCAAATATAGTATTTATATGAAATATTTGCGATTATAATGATACCTTTGATCCTTTGATCTCATCTCTAGGTGGGGAAAGGGATCTGCTTGCTGTAATAAATTTCAATATACAAGTGGCATTAGATTATTTGTTTGAAACTATATTCTTATATGACCTAGTAATGTATTGTTTAATGTCAGTATTTTTTATATTAAAAATTAAATAAGAAAACTATAGAACATGATGTGTTATTTTTAAAATGCATTTCAGCTTAGAATACAAGAAAATTATTATATTATTCCTACACAAACCTTAATTACATTGTATGAACAATTCTTGGTTAGTTAGTTTACTTCATAACATAATATTGTGGCAAATTTCGCATCCACAAAAATATAACCCACAACAAAAGGGCTTAACGATTTACTAGTAAATAAATAGCATCTGAAATAGAACACAAAAGTCGTCTGATTTATACCGCAACAGTAGTCTGTAATTAATCGTTATTTTTACAAATCTCTCCGCGAAACCACCATTCAATTGGACTGTGATTACATTAAACAGCGATGAGCGATAAGCGGAAGCGTTTAATTAACAGCTAAAGAAGACGACTGCACATATAATGTTACGTATAGTAAAAGTAAAAATTTAGTTGTTATTTTAATTATTATAACATTTTATTCAAAAACCGTACAAAATATTTTTGTGAGACTGTAAAAATAAAAAGATATAGATACCAACGCGAATAATGAGACGAAAACTGCTCTTGACTTTAAATGGCTCCATTAAATCTCGAATATATACAATTGTATACACCCAATTTAAAAACTTCTCTAAACAATGTGCAAATACATCAATTAAATACTCAATAAAACGCTATATCTTCCGCTAATCTCAGACCGCTCTTTATTGAACCGGCCCGTTCCAGTTAAAGCCGGATAAATGCGGCACGAGCTCGACTTTCACCCTCATTACGAGCTTTATCAAATTAAGTAGCGCTTTTTCCTTTTTAATTCACCACGTTCCAACTGAGCTTCATTTACGTAAAGGTTACGCTTATGTATATTTAGCGGGAAAAACATTGTTTTTGGTTTATTTATTTCATTGCAATTTGCCGCTATTTTGTAAGACAAGGGTCAATGATCTCACGTATTTTCGTTAACAATGACCATCAAATAAATCGTCTCGTCTATCTTATGTTTGAAACGCAGAATTTATTAATATATGGATGAAATTTGTCTCAATGTGTTTCAATATTCATTGTCTTTGACAAAATTATAACTGTATTACATAGCGTAGAAACAAAACTAATTAAACTTAGGTATATCAATGCGAAAGTACAAGTTCAAAACAGGGTAACTGGAAACTCAGGCATTGGGTAACGAAATAATATTCGAGTACGTTGTTAGAAATTAAGTTAGTTTAATCTCAAGAAACATATCAAAAAGCTTAGGTTGCTATAACAATAGTTTCAAACCTAACTATTTATACATCCCGAAATACCCATTATTCTAAATTATGCAAACTAAAGATAGTTAAAAATCTCATCATCAAATCCTTTTAAAATCTCTGACACAAGATCGATAATACCACAGAATATGCACATTGTAAAAAAGAATAATTCTAAAATGGTAATTCCCGATCCCAGCGAGGACGGATTCTGGCAATGTCAAGTTTTGAACAGATAAAAAAAATAAACATCTTTGTAACTTTTAAAGTCATCATCCTTACATCTTGAGATCCTTACAAAAGCCTACAATTTAACCCGAGTCAATCTCATTAAATGGAAACAAACAGTTCATTCTGCCACAGACATGGTACGCCCCATCAACCAAGGCTTTCACAAGATCAAACCGAGACAACCGATTGAAGTGCACTTGCGAGATGCTTGGCATTAAGGAAATGTAGGCAAATTTATTTTTAAGTGTATTTATTGATTACTACTGTGCCCGGTTTTACCCTCATTACTCCACTCCTATTGGTCTTAGTGTGATGATATTATATTATAGCCTTCCTCGATAAATGGGCAATCTAACATTGAACGTTCATTTACATATAATATAATATGGTTTAATAGTTCATTTACATATATCATGAATTCATTAGATAATTTTAGTTTTAATGAAAATAGCATTGTTGTTATATTATATGGAGATAGTCTTAATCTAAAAAAACATGACATTGATATAGGATTTCAAAAAATGTTGAAAATTAGTAGTGAGACAAAATGCAAATTTATGTTGTGTACATTACCATATTTGCCTGGTTTGACACAAAATCAATATAGATTTATCTATAACATTAACTTAAAATTATATAATTTAACAAATCATCATAGTGATGCATTTATATATTTTGACATAAATTCATGTACAAAATCTTTTTGCTTGACAAGGAATACAGTGTATCTGCCATTTAGATATAAGAGAGAACTTGCTATGTTAATAGCATATAAAATTATTAACCAGTCTGGTACATGTTTGGTATCAGACCATCGATCTACTATAATTTTATGTAGTAGTAATTATATACATCAACCGAGGTTAAGTGTTGACGGACAAACTAGCCCTAAGCTAGATTTAAACTAGTATGTAAGACAACAGCTAAGCAGCCTTTTTCCATTGTACATCAAAATATTCAAGGCTTGGCTAGCAAATTATTAGAAATAGAATTATTTTTAAATCATAATAGTATAAAAATATTTTGTGTAACAGAACATTGGCTTAAACAATGTCAGTTGTTATTAAATATTGATAATTATAAATTAAAAAGTATATACTATAGGGCACATGCTATTCATGGAGGTTCTCTTATTTTTGTACACAATAGTGTTAAATGCAAAGAACGAACTGACATTGTAAGTCTTTCTGTAGAACGCACCATTGAACTGTCCTGTGTTGAGCTTGAGCGTTATATTATTGTTTGCGTATACAGACCTCCTTCCAGTGACTATAATATGTTTGAGACAGTCATGGAAGAAACATTAAAGCGTTTAGGCAGGAGTAAAAAGAAGGTAATAGTATGTGGTGATTTTAATATTGATTTACTTTCACACACACAGACGGTAACACGAATAGTTAATTTGTTTCACTCATTTAATCTGTATAAAGTTTTTGATGAGCCCACACGAATAACACCTACTTCTGCAACTTGTATTGATAATATATACTGTGATTGCAACTGTCTAGAAAAAAATATCCTCAATATACTGACTTCAGATCACTGTGGCCAGAAAGTAGTTTTGGAATGGGATTGCATACCTAAGTTTAAAAGAATTAATGTTAGGCCTATAACTAAAAAAGGCATTGATAAATTTAGAGATAATATTAATAATAAACTGCCTAACCTGAATGATCAATCCTTTTATAATAATCCTTGTGAAATGTTTACAAATCTTTTTAATTTAGTTCATAATGAGTTTAAAAAAATATTTAAAGTTAAATCTTTAAGTATCACCAAGGATTTACCATTTAGTCAATGGGCAACACCTAGTATACACAGATGCAGGAACATTCTATATGAGTTATATGGCATGAAGCAATATAACAAAGACTTGTCATTCCATAATTATGTTAGAAATTATTCAAAAACTTTTAAAAAAGTTTGTTTCACTGCCAAGTGTCTATATGTCAGAGATAAAATACGCAACTCTGATAACAAAGTTAAAACTGTTTGGACAATTATTAATGGTGAAATGGGCAAAAGCCGGACAAATAGTACCATAAAACTTGTAAATGCTGGCAGGGTAATTGACAAAAGTGCTGATGTTGCGCTTGCTTTTGAAGATTTCTTTAGTAGTGTCCCTGTTAGTATTACTAAAAAATTAAATTCATCATCAGTGCTTGCGGAGTCCTATTTGAGGGACCATGTTGCGGAGTGTAATGTATTATTTGAATTGCGACATGTGACTGCAGATGAAATTGTTAAAACTTTTAAAACATTAAACTTAAAAAAAACATGTGATCTCTGGGGAATGTCTGTGAATTTAGTAAATAATATTATAGAAAACATTGCCAACCATTTAGCGTTTATATTTAATCAATGTTGTGACTGTGGTATATTCCCTGATTTATTAAAGTTTAGTAAAGTTATTCCTTTATTCAAAAGCGGTGACCAAGAAGACTGTAATAACTATAGGCCTATTTCTATTTTACCAACTTTGAGCAAAGTCTTCGAGAAATTGATTTTAAACCAATTATGTAGTCATTTTGTTTCAAATGGTTTACTGCACGCCAAACAGTTTGGTTTTACAAGGGGGCGCTCTACCACTGATGCTGGAATAGCTCTTTTGTCACATATATATAAAGCATGGGAAAATTCAAAGAATGCTTTGGGGATATTCTGCGACCTTTCTAAGGCTTTCGACTGTGTAGAACATTCCACTCTATTACGGAAACTAAATTTTTATGGTATCAAAGGTTTATCTCAGGACCTCATAGCTTCATATCTTCAGAACAGGGTACAGACCGTTGTTGTTAATGGAGAGAAATCTTGCGGTGCGCCGATTAACATTGGTGTTCCGCAGGGATCTATCTTAGGACCGTTTTTGTTCTTAGTGTATATTAATGACCTACCTTATTATTTGCAGGATATGTGTGAAATAGTACTGTTTGCAGATGATACCTCATTAATATTTAATGTGGATAGATATGACACAAATGTTGACGAAGTAAACTCTGCTCTTTTACGCATATCTAATTGGTTTAATGCTAATAATTTATTATTGAATGCAAAAAAAACAAATTGTGTAGAGTTTATCCTTCCAAATGTAAAAAAGGTCAAAAGGGATATCATTTTAAACGGGGAGGTATTATACCCTGTCGAGTCTACTGTTTTTCTTGGTTTGACACTAGATGAGAAGCTACAATGGGGGACCCATGTTGCCACCACCGCTGCTAAGCTCAGCTCAGCTGCATATGCAGTTCGAAGAATAAGGCATCTCACCGATGAAGATACGGCTAGATTGGTTTATTTTAGTTACTTTCATAGCATTATGTCCTATGGAATTCTACTATGGGGCAGGGCTGCAGATATAGAAACTATATTTATATTACAGAAAAGAGCCATACGCTCTATATATAATTTACGTGCTCGGGACTCACTAAGAGATCTCTTTAAGAATATTGGTATCCTCACTGTACCATCACAGTATATATTTAATAATGTTTTACATGTACACAAAAACGCGGACTTACACACAAAAGTAGGAGATAGACACTGTTATGGCACAAGGAATAGAAATAAAATTGAAATGCCATTTTATAGGTTAGCTAAAGTTAAAAATTCATTTATGGGCCAAGGTATACGTTTTTACAATAGAATTCCTCATAGTATTAAAGAATTTAGTAGTGTTAAATTTAAAACTTATTTAAAAAATGTATTAGTTCAGAGAGCCTACTACAGCATTAAGGAATATATGGAAGATGAAAATCCATGGAGGGTTGTCGCATAAGAATAACAGGACAGTTCTTTGGCATATTATGATAATATATAATATTATGTAGTTAGATGTAAGTAACATGTAATGTAAAATTATATTGTATATGGACATGACTTTAAAAGAGCAACTATGGAGTTTCTTGCCGGTTCTTCTCCATAGATACTGCTTTCCGAATCGGTGGTAAATTTAAAGAATGTAATGACGATTCAAAAGTGCTTCTGGAAGAAGTCTAATTGAATAAATAAATGTTTGAGTTTGAGTTTGAGTTTGAACGAGTTTTTCAAATTGGACCCGTATTTCCTGTGATTAGCGCGTTCAATCGAATAAAACAAACTCTTCAGTTTTATTATGTTAGTATGGATAATAGGAATTATAGGATTTTTTCTGTAATTTTAATTTATTCTATATTATATACATGCCTGTTTCCACACTGAGCGAGCTGCTTCGGGCAGCAATTGCTTCGTGAGGCTGCTCGCGCTGTGGACCCACATTTATTTTTAAAATTTTATCCTAAAAAAACCATCAAATTTTGATATCGGTAGCAGTTATAGGAAAATCAAATCAAAGTTGAAAGTTTAATACACTCCTGCTTTAACTACATAAAACTGTAGAATCGCAAAGGTTTCGAGGGATTGAAACTATTTCGCGGTAATCGATACGAAGTAATGGAGTGGTAAGCAAACTGCATACCCCGGTCAGTTAAACATTCCTAGAGTGTACGGTGACCACGCGTTATGTGCTGAATGGGATAATCATTTTAAAATTCTGTAAAATTTAGAATTACAATTTAACGTTTTTAAAGAAAAAGATAGGTTTTAGATAACACACAGCGAAGTAAAGACCTGTTAAAGAAAATCAATTAATGCCACAGACGTGAAATGGACAAAATATTTCTATGAATCTACAAAATATACAACAGTAAGACAGATAATATTATAATATTAATAACATTATGTTAGTAAACAAGTGTTATTTTATATTTCTTGAGGCGTCTTTTAAAATAATATTGTTTTATTTACAAAGTTTTAATGAGCCTATACAAACTAGAGCTAGATATGAATATAATATGTGAAATGTTAGGATTTCTAAGTCCCCATTTTGACCACAATCATAGTCACTATCACATATTCCAAGTCAGACAGCGTATTGTCCATAGCCTATAGTTCTGTTCTCGGTGGAACAAACACACCTTTGTTCGATTTCAATAGCTTATGTAATGTAAACAATTGTTATATATTGCTTTGTAGATAGAAAAGAGACTCTTCAGGTTTTCAGTTCGTTATAATAATAGTATATCGTTATATAATTTTATAGTACAGTTTCTCGAGATAGATTCCAAAAATTTGGTACTAAAAATATTTTGTGTTAAATATAAACTCACAATTAAGATTACCAAAACTAACATTATAAAGACGAAGGGTTTGAAATTTGAATTTTGTTTTTTTTTTTCGATTTAACCTATAACCTACTTGATCAGTGTGAACAAGTACATTTTTTACGTTTAAAAAACTACATCATCTACATTTTCAGCCAATTTTATTATTAACTACTAATTTTAAAATCGGTCTAGAATTTTTTCTGTGTTGGTGAAATTGAGACAAATGGCTAGTAACATACATCAATGATTCAGTGCTTTACAATCCTATTTCACAACACATTAAAAGAATCAAAACTAAAAATAATACTAGTACAACTGTTTCAGTTACAATTTAGCACTTAAACCGAAGCCTTGAATACCATTCAATGCTGGCTGAGCAAATTCTCATTGAGATTCAGACGTTGCTAGCATTGACCACACTGAGGTACACAAACCGGACAAACAGACAGTATGAACTTACATTTGTATACAGCTTAGGTCAAGCAATGTCTTAGTTTACCTGTATGTAAATTAACAAGTTGTTTACGAATAGACGTTGAATATCTATACTTCTATACTAATACTAGCGGTCCGCCCCGGCTTCGCCCGTGGTATATATTTGCGTTTTCTCTCCATAAGAACCATCCTCGTACTTGAAGGAATATAATAAAAAAAGAATTATCGAAATCGGTTCAGCCGTTCTCGAGTTATGCGCTTACCAACACATTTTGCGATTCATTTTTATATATTAGACTAGCGGTCCGCCCCGGCTTCGCCCGTGGTACATATTTACGTTTTCTCTACATAAAAACCATCCTCGTACTTCAAGGAATATAATAAAAAAAGAATTATTGAAATCGGTTCAGCCGTTCTCGAGTTATGCGCTTTCTAAACACATTTTGCGATTCATTTTTATATATAAGAAGATTATAAAGAGGAAAGGTTTGTAATTATGTATGTATGGTTTTCACGCATAAACTACTGGACCGATTTCAATGAAATTTAGCACACATATAGAGGGTAACTTGGATTAACAAATAGGTTTTATCCCGGAAATCCCAAGGGAACGGTAGATACGCAGGTTTTTCTTTGAAAACGCGGGCGAAGCCGTGGGCGGAAAGCTAGTAATGAATAATCATAAAATGTTACATATAAATTGCATAGTCTTATAGAGATTTAAATTGATGAGATAAATATACAAATTAAGTTTTTATTTTTACAATAGTGATTTGACTTTTCGTCCGTTAAACCCTTAACCTGAGTTACTGGCTTAGATTCATATTAAGAAAAATATGTACCGATGGATACTAGGATAGAAGAATATATGTAGTTTAAACCATACGATAAGCTACAGCAGGAATAATAAGATTCTGATGCTATTGATTATGAAGATGATATAAATGTTATTTGATCATCACTAAACATGTTTAAGAAAAAAATTCTAACTTAAACTCATGCATACCCCAGTTAATTTAGACCTTAATTAATAAAAAACCTTAAACATTCCTATTCCAAATACATGCTTACCTTAAATAATTTAATTATAAGAAAATACCACAAAATGTTTCAAAATTATGTCCATTTATGCACTTGACGTTCAACTATTAAAATATCGTCAGAGCATTAACTAAACATAACTTTGTAAAGGAGAATACTTCGTGAAGTTAGAGGTACACCGATGTGGTTGTACAAAGCATTTTGCTTAGCTTGTATGAAAGCTTTATATAAATAAGTTAAGTTATTAACTACTAGGTTTCCACCCGCGGCTTCGCCCGCGCAGTCAAAGAAAAACCCTTATAGTTCCCGTTCCCGTGGGATTTCCGGGATAAAACCTATCCTATTTCCCGGGATAAAAAGTAGCCTATGTCCTTTCTCGGGTATCAAAATATCTCTATACCAAATTTCATGCAAATTTGTTAAGTAGTTAAGGCGTGATTGAGTAACAGACAGACAGACAGAGTTACTTTCGCATTTATAATATTAGTATGGATTGTATAGATAGTATAGAATAATTCAAAATTACAAGAATATTTCGTAAATTAGAATTTAAAAGAAATAACGACTTATAACAAACATTTGCAGGAGATAATGGAAGAGAGTTATTATTAATTATAGACGGTAGCAATGTAGGTAGGTATTCCAGAAGGCTTTTTTTAAGGGGGCGCATAAAGCAAAATAACCAATCTTCTATTAGATGATACGTGTAATATGCAAGACCAAATCTAAAAAATAAAATATATATCAAACTAGATGATATGTTCAACGATTCTGTTTAATCAAAAACATAAAATATTAAAATTTACTCGATAAAAAAAAATCACCAAGTTAGCTCTAATTTTCACACTTTTACGTTTTCTACTTGACATGGTAATACTTATTATGATTTTTTTTCATAAACAATTTTATTAAAACATTTGCAAGATATTTGTCAGAGCATTTTGTGTAATTACTTTTAGTTTTGGTTTTATCTGCGATAAACCACTTTTATCGTGACAAAATCAAACGTTTATCTCGAGAAAAAAAGAGCGCCAAAAGTGGTTTATCGCAGATAAAACCAAAACTAAAAGTAATTACACAAAATGCTCTGACAAATATCTTGCAAATGTTTTAATATAATTGTTTATGAAAAAAAAATCATAATAAGTATTACCATGTCAAGTAGAAAACGTAAAAGTGTGAAAATTAGAGCTAACTTGGTGATTTTTTTTTATCGAGTAAATTTTAATATTTTATGTTTTTGATTAAACAGAATCGTTGAACATATCATCTAGTTTGATATCTCTCTCTCTCTCTCTCTCTCTCTTCAGCCTTTCTCCGTCCACTGTTGGACATAGGCCTCTCCTAAGGCACGCCATTTGGCTCGGTCTTCAGCTGTTCGTCGCCATTCTGTACCAGCAATCTTGCGTATATCGTCGCTCCACCTTGCTACAGGGCGTCCTACACTACGTTTGCCGAGTCGCGGTCTCCACTCTACAACGCGTTTGCCCCAACGGTTATCCGTTCGGCGACAAATGTGGCCAGCCCACTGCCACTTCAGCCTGCTAATTCGCTGAGCTATGTCGGTAACCTTTGTTCTCTGGCGAATGACTTCGTTTCGGATTTGATCCCGCAGAGAAATACCGAGCATAGCTCTCTCCATAGCACGCTGAGCGACTTTAAGTTGGTGGACTAGCCGCACTGTGAGTGTCCACGTCTCGGCTCCGTATGTCATGACAGGTAGGACGCACTGATTGAAGACTTTTGTCTTTAGGCATTGTGGGATTGACGATAATAAGACCCCACGCAGTTTCCCAAACGCTGCCCACCCTAATTGTACTCTCCTGCTAATTTCTTTCTCAAAGTTGTTCTTACCTAGTTGCAGCGTTTGCCCTAGGTATACATATTCTGGAACAACTTCAAGAATGACTCCCTGAGTAGTGATCGGCTCCGGTGTAATGCGATCGTTGATCATGATCTTAGTCTTATCAGTGTTCATGCGGAGACCGATTCGTTGGGAGGATTCAGCAAGGTCATTCAGCATAAGTTGAAGTTCCTGCAGCGATTCAGCCATGATGACGATATCATCAGCAAATCGCAAGTGTGAGATTTTATTGCCATTGATGTTTACGCCTCTTTCTGTCCAGTTCAGCGTCTTAAACATATCCTCTAACGCGGTAGTGAACAGTTTCGGTGAGATAACATCACCCTGCCTCACTCCTCGCCGTAGAGGGATATGGTTAGTTTGCTGATTTTGGATTTGGACAGTTAGTGTAGCAGCATTGTAGAGGGATCTCAACACTTGCATATATCGCCAGTCAACTTGACATCGCTGCAAGGATTCCAAAACAGACCAGGTCTCGATGCAGTCAAAAGCCTTCTCATAGTCCACAAAAGCAATGCACAGGGGCTGATTGTACTCCTCTGTCTTCTGCACAATCTGCCGCACTGTGAAGATGTGGTCTATGGTGCTATAACCACTTCGAAACCCGGCCTGCTCCGGAGGCTGAAATTCATCGAGGCGGCGCGCAAGGCGGTTTGTGATTACCCTAGAAAACAACTTATAGACGTGGCTCAAAAGCGATATAGGTCTGTAGTTTTTCAAAAGGGTTTTATTGCCCTTTTTGAAAAACAATATGACAATGCTTTTGCTCCACGCCTGCGGAGTTCTCCCGGTGAAGAGAACAGAATTAAAAAGATCAACTAGTTCTTTAAGTATCGGAGCTCCACCTGCTTTAAGGAGCTCTGTTGTTATTCCATCCTCACCTGAGGCCTTTCCGTTTTTAAGTTGTCCGAGAGCCAACTCGATCTCGTGGAGACTTATATCAGGCAGATCTTCTGTATAATGTCGTGTCAAGGTGGCTCTCAGGTCTTGACTGCAGGTGGACTCAGGCTGCGGTGCATGCGAAGCGTATAAACGGCTATAGAAATCTTCAACTTCGGAGAGAATCTCTGGCTTCGATGTAACGACGCTCCCCATGGATGTTGTTAACTTTGTCAAGTGGCTTCTATTGAGTTTTCGAGCGAATACTTTCGAGCCTCGATTTTCCTCGATTGCTTTTTTAATTGCAATGGTGTTGGAGCATCTGAGGTCGTACCGTACCATCTTGCTGATTCTCTTATTTAGAGCCCGTTGTTCTGACAAAGTTAGCTAGTTTGATATATATTTTATTTTTTAGATTTGGTCTTGCATATTACACGTATCATCTAATAGAAGATTGGTTATTTTGCTTTATGCGCCCCCTTAAGAAGGTTCACTTTTCTTACTAGTATTTGGTTGAAATGCACAACACTCTAAAAAAAGAAAAACAAAATTATCTCAAAAAATACTAAACTTACTTAATAATAGCTTTCAATATAAGTAAAGTACTTATTAGACCCTTGTTTTTGTTAAGTTAAGCAACTAAATTACTTACAAAAACCTACAAATTACGATTAAAAGATTTAATTAAAGTATCAAATAGAAGTGAAAACTAGAGCCACAAGAACAGACATTTGACTTGTTAATTCGACCAATCAAAGCGAAGCTGTCGAGTTGGTAAACAACGAATGTCAAAATCAGTTTGAAGTTTGAACTCCATTCATTTTGGTGAACGTTCGTACCAATGCAATGGTGGCAAGTTAATTTCTAACTGCACTGTGTTAAACTAGATTTTCTGCTAATTGCATTTTCCTTGAGTTAGGTAGAAAAGATATTGCATTAGAGTCAGTTCGAAAGATGGGGAAATACAAAAAATACGTGTGGCACTCGGGGACTGCCGCGGTAAAGCTATTGCATGCTATGCCTTCAAGCCACACCTCCGCGCCCGTCGGAGTGGGGAGCGTGAGGTTTTTTCGTTACGGAATTCTGGATTCGGTCCCCGCGCTCAAGGCCCGCGATAGAAGCTATGCAATAGCTTAATATGAAATAAACAGTGATTAAAAATATTAATGTTTAGAAATTAAAGATTTTTAACGGATTTTAAACGCGATTTATTCATTATATTATTTTCCCGACGTTTCGCACACTTTGCAGTTTGCAGCGAGCGTGGTCACGGGGAGAAAGATGTTATACGTCTTGACGGTCATTATGAAATCTGTATATTTTCAAAAAATGCCCTCAATACACGTTTGTTTGTATGGGACAAATTTAAATCATATATCGTTAATTATTTCACCAGAAGAATGCTTGCTAACTGAAACCAAATAAAAATGTAACGCTACCAAATCAAATCTCAATTATTTATGTCATACATAATGTTCTAGAAAGACAAATTCCTTCATCACCCTAATCATACAAATTACCACCAATTGGCAATTTTCTCTCACATATTACATTCTTTCTACATAACCTGATTAAGGAGATTCCAACGCAAATGTACGATTTAACAAATAAATTCTTCGTAGGTGATGTGTGATAACGAGCTGGGTGGTAATTGAATAAAATTGAACAGTAAAATAGCAGTTTATTCGTGATCACGACGGATGACAATTATCCTTCCGGTACGATAGATTTGTGCAATTTTGTTGAGGCTATGAGAGAAGCGAAAATGTGAGTGGCATACGGGTGCTTTTCCGCCAATAATGTGCGAAGATGTGATGCGAGGAATATGTTTGTAAATAATCACAAGTGATAACTGCGTTAAAAACAACCGACTTCAAACTTGCACTTGCAACATTTACAAATACAGACAAAAATGCTTATAAAATAAAAACTACTGGGCCTATCCGAATAAAATTTTTATGGGACCAATTCGACACTATCCCGCATCGAACAAAAAAAGAATCACGTAAATCGGTTCAGAAACCTCGGAGTAATCGGTGTACATACATAAAAAAAACATACCGGCCGAATTGATAACCTCCCCTTTTTTTGAAGTCGGTTAAAAACCAATCATATCGCTTCATTTAGTTTGAATATTGGTTATTTACAAACACATTCCACGCTACACATCCTCGCACATTATTGATGAAAATTAAAAAAAAAACACCCTATTGGCTTGGAACATAGGGGCTTGATACTGTTGCAACTAGAAAGTATAGCCACATTGACATTAGCCTGATTTGTACGGATTTAAAGCTTTTTACAGCTATTATCTTGATAAAACAAAACAAATATAACAAACTATAAATCACTAAAATATAGTAGGTCCTCCACACATCATCATCAATATCATCATCAATACATATAATAAAATTCTAGAAAAGTGGTGTCTGTACAATGAAAATATGTAAAAAAAAAATAGCAGGGGTTATTACTAAATCGATCCCAAACCCAAAACTGTTGTTAAAAAAATTTTTGTCTGTTTGTCTGTTTGTCGGTTTGTCTGTTTGTCTGTTTGTCTGTATGTTTGAACACGCTAATCTCAGAAACGGCTTATCCGATTTAGATGCGGTTTTCACTAATATATTGTGGTAAGCTTCATTTAACATTTAGTGTTTATTTCATGTCAATCGGTTCATAAATAAAAAAGTTATGACCATTTAAGTAATCACAGCGAACATTTGCTAAGGCATTCTATACATGAATTACTTTATTACGTAAATAATTATACGCTAAAGTTATTCCTTGACATGTCCAGATGATCATAACGAAAGTCCCCAAGCGTGGGGGGGGTGGTTATGATGAGGGGGTAGTAGGAGCGGGTCAAAGGACCTTTATTTAGATTTTTGCTCATAAGTCTAAAACCTGCACAAATAGCATTATGGTTACTTCTAGGTAAATTTTCTATATAAAAGGTCTTTGAAATTATGTCGTGGGTATTATATTCTTAACCCCCGTCGCAAAAAGAGGGGTGTTATGTCCGCTATGTGTGTTTACATGTCTGTCTGTGCCACCGTAGCTCGCTAACGGGTAATACGAATTAGATGCGTTTTTTTGTTACATTAGTTGTTTATTATATTATATAGGGGTAAGTGGGAATGAAAAAAATGAATGTTAGTTGTTAATGTAGGTTGTTAATGTAGGTTGTTAATGTAGGTTATACCCAAGTGATATATCAAATGAAAATAGACGACATGTCAGAAACAATTAGTCAAATTTTATCGAAATCGGTTCATCCATTTATTTGATATAGGGGTAAAAGTGGGAATAAATAAATGAATTTTATCAAATATACTCAAGTGACGTATCTAATGAAAGACATGACGTGTAAAGTACAATAAGACATATTTTATCAAAATTGGTTCATCCATTTATTGGATAAAAGTGGCAATAAAAGTTGTCAAATATACCTAAGTGGCATATCAAATGAAAGGGCATGACCTGACGTCAGAAGTATAATGAGGCATAGGTGTTTAATCAAAATCGGTTCATCCATTTATTATATAGAGGGGTAAAAGTGGGAATGAAAAAAACGAATGTTGTCTGTTATACCCAAGTGTTAAGTTAGTTATATCAAATGAAAAAAGACGACCTGTCAGAAATAACAAGTCAAATTATATCAAAATCGGTTCATCAATTTATTTGATATAGGGGTTAAAGTGGGAATAAATAAATAAATTTTATCAAATATACTCAAGTGACGTATCTAATGAAAGACATGACGTGTAAAGTACAATAAGACATAATATTTTATCAAAATTGGTTCATCCATTTATTGGATATAATATGTAGGTATAAAAGTGGGAATAAAAGTTGTCGAATATACCCAAGTGGCATATCAAATGAAAGGGCATGACCTGACGTAAGAAGTATAATGAGGCATATTTAATCAAAATCGGTTCATCCAATAATTATATGTAGGGCAAAAGTGGGAATGAGAAAAACGAATGCTGTCTGTTATACCCAAGTGATATATCAAATGAAAAAAGACGACCTGTCAGAAACAACAAGTCAAATTACATCAAAATCGGTTCATCCATTTATTTGATATAGGGGTAAAAGTGGGAATAAATAAATAAATTTTATCAAATATACTCAAGTGACTTATCTAATGAAAGACATGACGTGTAAAGTACAATAAGACATATTTTATCAAAATTGGTTCATCCATTTATTGGATATAGGTATAAAAGTGGGAATTAAAGTTGTCAAATAATATACCCAAGTGGCATATCAAATGAAAGGGCATGACCTGACGTGACTATGATGAGGCATATTTAATCAAAATCGGTTCATCCATTTATTGATTTATAGCGGTAAAAGTGGGAATAAATAATCGAATGTGGTCAAATAATATAATCAAGCGGCATATCAAATGACGTGTGAATTACAATTAGTCATGTTTTATCAAAATTGGTTAATCTGTTTATTACATATAGGGCACCTTAGGGGTGATAGTGGGGATAAATAATCCAAATGGAGTACCAAACGAAAGGATATGACATGTACATAATATATAGGTACTAGCGACCCGCCCCGGCTTCGCACGGGTGCAATGCTGATACTAAATACACTACAGAAAAACTGTGAACGTTGTATAAAAAAACATAGCGGCCCGCTCCGGCTTCGCACGGGTATAAAATACGTCCCGCAATTTTTAAATCTGTAACATCTTCGAAAATATTCACTTAAATCATACGGTGTAAAGGGCCATATAGATCTATATTAAATGAACAATGTATTCAAGGTATTTAATTTGTTAAGGATTAATGCTGTATTGGTTAAAATCGCATCGAAAATTTGCCATTATTGGCGTAAAAAGTAAATGACAAAAAAAAAGTTATTGTGGGTTATCCATAAGAGATAGACATATACCATCGCGGACTTTTCTGTAGACCTTTTCAATGTGTATAATACTTAGTACATTATTTTGATAAAACTCGTAGGGTTCAGCCTGCGTTTGCAATGTAAGCGGAAAAAATGTAATTTTTTACGACATCACATTAGAAACCTCAAAAATAACAGTACTTTTCCACTATTTAATGGATGTTATTATACATATAAACCTTCCTCTTGAATCACTCTATCTATTAAAAAAAACATTTAACTATTAAAACCCCATCAAAATCCGTTCCGTAGTTTCAAAGATTTAAGCGTACAAAGGGACATAGGGACATAGGGACAGGGAAAGCGACTTTGTTTTATACTATGTAGTGATGATGATTAGACATGGTTTAGATCAAAATCGGTTCTGCCATTTACTAGGGGTGAAAGGGAAAAGTTGAAAGTCTGTGAAAGTAGAAGGAATATGGGAGCGGGAGAATAACCACATCCTGGAAATTTTGAACTCTTCTGTACCTAAGTTTTATAGCTCAGTTAAGTAATAAATTTTACTAACAGTTCTTTTGTGTTATTATTTATTTTATTTCTTAACTTTATAATAATGTGTAAGTACTTATAATTTAGTTGTATATGATAGTACGTGTTTCAAGACGTGTTTACTCAATAATTGTGTGTTAAGTAGTAACTACTAGATATGCAGTCACTATTCCACGCGGACGAAGTCGCGGGCACAGCTAGTCTATACTAATTTTATAAAGAGGAAAGTTTTGTATGTATGTATGTATGGTTTTCACGCATAAACTACTGGACTGATTTTGATGAAATATGGCACAGATAATTAATCTTTAGACCCTGAGAAGGAACATAGGCTACCTTTTATTGCGAAATATGTACCACGGGTGAAGCCGGGGCGGACCGCTAGTCCTATATAAACATTTGAAACCAAGTCTATTATTTTATAAAATAATGCTTCATCTCTACCTACTTTAATTGTCCTTCTGAATAAAAAAGAAAATAAATCAATGTCCCTATTCAAGTATTTTTACCAGTTATATATGTTCAGTATCTTTTAGTTTTAATATATTTTAGATTTCGCGGTTTTCGTGGCCCAAGTTCGCTCAATTTAACTTCTTGTTATGCTCGACGTTAATTAATTTAAATTATATTTTTCGACAGACGTTGTTAGTAGCGAATATTGAACTCATATGTGGGAGTTCTGGGAATATTATAACATTCGTTTTTGATGTTTTTATTAGGTTTATATTCTCGTTTATGAGTTTTAATTAACCTCTAGAAACATGATATTATTTTCTACTTATAAGTAAAGTATTATTTGTGACAGTAGTGGCTGAAGAACATCTCTAACAAAAAATTTGGCGACATGTGACATCTGACTACCCGTATTTGGTAGCAACACTGCGAGAATAAAGATGAAAAAGCTTGAAAGTGTTGAAATAAAAGATGAATTTTGTATATGTGTTACGGCTAAAGGTAGGTGAGAACATAAACTTAAGATTAGCCGGCTAAACTTAGGTTTATTTTCGACGAGGTGTTAATGTTAGTTTGTTCTATCTTTAGCCGGCTAAACTTAAGTGTAACCGCAGGCCCGTGGCTAAAAATGTCGGGGTGGGTAGATTTGGTTACTATAATACATGCAAGGAACAGGGCGAGTGTTTTCTGGCACTTCGCCGGCTGCTGCCGCAGCACGCTCGCTGCGCTCGCTTGGCTCGTGCGGGTCTTAAGAGTTCTAACCTAACCTAACCTAGCCACCAGCTTTCTGCCCTGAGTCGGGGTGGGTAGATTTGGTTACTATAATACATGTAAGGAACAGGGCGAGTGTTTTCTGGCACTGTGCGGGCCCCTCAAGCCCTCCACCGGCCCGGCGCTAACCAAATCTACCCACCCCGACATTTTTAGCCACGGGCCTGCGGTTACACTTAAGTTTAGCCGGCTAAAGATAGAACAAACTAACATTAACACCTCGTCGAAAATAAACCTAAGTTTAGCCGGCTAATCTTAAGTTTATGTTCTCACCTACCTTTAGCCGTGACATATGCATATAAAATGCATGCAAGCACTCAAATATCTTATATATAAAATTCTCGTGTCACAATGTTAGTCTGCATACTCCTCCGAAACGGGTGGACCGATTCTCATGAAATTTTCTGTGCATATCGGGTAAGTCTGAGAATCGGCCAACATCTATTATTTTTCATATGTACCACGGGCGAAGCCGGGGCGGACCGCTAGTATTAATATATGAGCGAGAAAGCAACACACATATAAAACACTATCCAGTATGTATCATACCTATTAAAAGCAAAACACATTGAAACATATTACTTACTAGCTGAGCCGCGTGGTTTCACCCGCATTGCTCCGCTCGTGTTGGTTGTAGCGTGTTGAAATATACCCTATAGCCTTCCTCGATAAATGAGTTTTCTAACACCGAAAGAATTTTTCAAATCAGACAAGTAGTTCCCGAGATTAGCGCGTCCAAAAAAACAAACAAACTCTTTAGCTTTATAATATTAGTATAGATTTAAGTACTATCAGTTATCACTACTACTACACTATCTACATAGTATTATAGTAAAACCAAAACGCACATATATAAAAACATATTCTCTATAAGTAGATATAATTCAACACATCAAAACCAAAGCTACAATGACAAAGCTTTGCCATTACAAGCCCATCCAGCAAAACATCGTTTAAACGAGACTAGTTATCTATTCAGGTACCTTTTGTCTCGGTACACAAAAGGCCACGGAAGTGGGGGAGGGGGGGAACTAGTAGTGGGAGGGAGGGGGGTACTAATTGCATCCCGCCTGCAAGTAATTAGCAGATCTGGATACCTTGCTCTGTGATTAGCGTGGAATGGTTTTCGATATTTGCAAGTTTGGGTGCGGGATTATTTAAATATGATAGTTTAATGGGAAATGTTTTGAATAGACGCAAATGTAAGCAGTTTTAGTTACTAGGAGATAACTAGATAAAAATAATTTTATCTTACATTTTACACTATAATTTATATACTGGATTACATTAAGAATGTTTGGTTTTCCAAGTGTTTTCCTATGTTTCTTGATTACCAGATAATTGAATCACTCAATTTAACTTCTAATATTCAATGATTTTCTACAATTTCAATTTATACAACCCGGTTGAATTCAACGCGTGTGCTTAATCAATTAAAAAAACTAGTTCATACACTTTGAATGTTCTATTCGAAACAAACGTTAACTAATTTTAACTGCATAATTACTAGTTAGAAATTCTAATAAACAAGAAATAATTGTTGACCTCTTTTATTAAATCAAGTTGTATTTACAGTGACCGTAGGAAGTACCTATTTGTTTAGTTCCTAGTTTCTAATATTGTGGATGACATGACATTACTTCATTTTATATTTAATTTTTTGTGTGGAGCGTAGTTCGTTAATAGTTTAAATAAATATCGAAAGAGGCAAGAAATTATAAGATTAAAAGATTAATTAATTATTAATAGGTAAGACAAAATATGCTCAGCATTTTGCTGTCAAATGTTTTAATAAATGTTGACAGCGCTGATTAGTTACCCCGAACGTGCGTGAACATTTTTTTCTATTTGCATCTAAAAGTAATTAAAAACTTAAAGGATAAAACGAAATAACATGACATAGATGTGACATAGATTTATACTTTTAACAAATCCTCACTGTAAAGTATTTTAATTCCCCGTTTAATAACATAGATTCAGCGAATAATACACGCTAACGAAGTGTCATGTCCAGTCGCCATATTTATTTCTACAAAACATAGAAGCCAGTGCAGTGATCTGGGCTGACCTAATTTTATGGACGGCAAAAACTTAGCTAATGGTACTGTGTAGTGATACATTCGTTGATGTAGAGTACTGGATGTGGCGCTATTACTCTATTTTTTTTATACAGTGTAAACTCTATATAACGACACTCGATTTAACGACAAACTCTCTAAAGCGTCAAAATCAATTGCCTTTGGTTGGTTTAGCTTATCTACCATACAATGATACACTCTACATAGCATCACATCCACTCTCAATAACGACAACAATTAATTAATAAACTCGACGTCATGCATACCGAACTTTCTAAGAAATTCGTTCTTTTGTTTACAAATTGGGATTGCTTGCACGTGTAGACTGTTTTTGACCATGACTAATAAGTATGAGTCATGGATTATCTATACGTTATCATATTCTTAGTTGCTCACAAACTTTCAAACTGTAAACATGGCTAGTAAAAGAAAATCATTGTGTATTGACGAAAAAGTTTTATTGATACGCGCAATAGAAACGGGAGAGAAGATAAGTGATGTTGGCAAACGCTTTGGATTTAGTCGCTCTACCGTGTCCACAATATGGAAAATTTTACAATATCACAAGATATAAATAAAATAAGTAAAAAAATACAACAAAATTACTGGTGCAGCAAAAGACGTCAAACAAAAATAACAGACTATACACAATAGCGTTCAAGTAACATTCTTTTTTATGTACATAACTACTAACACTAGTCTGAAATAAATTTTCTCTTTTTCTAATTCTGAGTTTTCTTCTCTCCATTTAACGACAACTCTATATAACGCCATAAAATGCACAGTCCCTTCGGTGTCGTTATATAGAGTTTACACTGTATTTGTTATGACGTCGCGTTTAATTCATATATATATTTATAGACATTAGACAGCCCAGTTTTATTTGACCAGGGTTTTGAATAAAGATTTAAAAAAAATATGCTTTTTTCAGGTATTCTAGCTTTTATCATATTTCAGGGTTCCTACGACAAACTATTTATCGTAGCACGTCTACAGACTACGTTCCACTGCTACGAGCTACGTCACATGCTACGTTCGAAATAACTGACAGTCCTAATTACTTCAGTCATAGATGGCGCTGTAAGAAAACACCCTTAAATCTTATCCAGTACTAATTTAGCACTAGATCTTCGTTGGCTAAGTGACCATTAATTCGGGGCCACTCACCCGGGACAATCTAAATGACCAACCCCGAATTATCCCCTGCAACTATGAATTTTGTATTTATAATATGAAATAGTATGTACTTGTCTTTGGTTTAATGAGGGTATAAAGGGACGCTTCAAGTATTTGACTGGTTTAAATATGAAATAATAAATTGAAGATCAATTGCGGTGTTAGTTAAAATTTTAAATTATATGCTACGATTTTGTTTGAGGTCTGTATTACAATTCAAAAGTAATAATATTTTACTGACTACTTATTCATTTGAAAATAATAAGTCCTTTAATTTAGAGGACACGTATTGCCTCAGATCTTAATACTTCACCATTAAAATAATTTGACAAAAAAATTACAAATTATATAAAAATTGAGTAGAACTTTTCATTGTGAAATTTAAAAGCACCTAGTAGTTATTTTTGTCTATTTTACAATTGTGACATAAAATTTGAGATATCATGATGAGTAATGTAACGAAAAATCATTATAGATATACTTATGTTACTATAATTGTATGTGTGAGTGACTAACTGCGTATGTGTTTGTCAACTAATTGTGCCTTTAACGGTTTAAGGGGATTACTATGGTCAAAACCGAAAAACAACTTATACATATTGAATTTTGTTGAGGAAACTGTTGGTACGATTGTGTTAAAAAAAATATATGTGATACTCAAGGATATAATTAACAAAGTGTATTGTTTACTTTTCATTTTAGAACGGCCTAAACATAAAAAAAATACATACAAATCAACCCCTTTTTGAACATAAAACACATTTTGTTAGGAAAACGGCTACATATTTATACATGAAATTTATACCAAAAAATATGTTATGATATTTGTAATAACTTGTATTCTTTATTTTTTCAATTTTCATTATTATCGTTAAATTAACAAGAAAAAACTCGAATTTATAATAAAACCCACATAAAACCTCACCTCTATTGCATATTTTCGACGAAATTTGACGGTGTCAGTTCGACTCGGACGGGGGACTGTACGTGCGGTTTTTTTTGCAAAATAACGCTAAAATTCACCGAATTGAATGTTTTGTTAAATTAAACCAGATTGTAATAGGTATTTACATGAGCAGTTCATGAAATGAAAGTTAAAATTAGGTATGTAAAGATATAAAAATCTGTTTGTAAATTAGTTTTGTTTTTGAAAGGCGTCATTGAATAATATCCAGTGTAGATAATTTTTGACAGTAAATATTATCAGAAAACACATACCTATAATAAAACAGTAACCAGACTTTCCCTGTGCCTTGAATATTTTTTTTTAAAAGATTAATTGCTGCTCTATCGTATATTTTAAGCGTCCAAAACAATCCATATACTATAGGCCGGGAGATACTGACACAAAATTTTGGGTCATTTGTAACAGGATGGCGGTTCTACGGGGGTCTTAGTACGCAATGACAAAAAGAAAAATGATGGTCAGAATAGTGGTACCGGCAGACAAGTCGCGTGGGCGTAAGTCGAACTCGTCGGATAAATTACGGAAGTCAAACGATTTGTAACACAAAAATTTTAGGATTTACCGATAGCCCATAAAAAAGAAGTAGGCGGAAGTGTCATGCCATATTTTTCCGGTGTGATTTACAGCCCACAATACCGACGTGAATGCGTTGATTAAAAAAAAATTCAATCATTTGTACCAGGCTAATTTTTGCACAGGTAATCATCGTCAAGTAGCCATGTACGAAAATCACCATGCCATACTTTTCAGACAGTTCCAAATGGTCGCCATACCGCCGAAAATCAGCAATTTTTTTTTCGCTAAACGATTTATACCAGTATTGCATTTGGATTTTTGGAAAGTATTTGATAAAATGTGTCCATTATTATATTTGCCATACTTCTAGTAGGGGGCAAAGTGCTTGAAAAACTTATTTATTCGACACTTTTCAAAAATACGATTGTACAAAACGTAAAATACTTGTTATAGTATGGGATCATTAAATTCTGTTTGTATACAATTCTACCTACAAAAAGTTATCCCGGATTGCAAACATTTTTTTTCAAACAAACAAACAAACATCGAAACACATTTTTTTTCTCGTCATCATTTCAAAGACGTAAGGGATTTAAAAAATTAACCTCTAACTAACTACAAAATACATAGCAAGTCGAAAAAAAGGTGATTCTTGTCCGTTCCCCTATTTTTTTCGTTGTGTGTAGGTTGCATGCATATATTCCTACTAGGTATGAAGAGATATACCGAGAACGCTAAATACATTTGCCTGGTCACCATTACCATTAGATACACCATGACATGGTAGAGGCCGTTCTATAGAATTACGTCAAATAATGTACTCCATCTTTTATATCTCTGTAGATGAGATGTTCTCCACCCTAGTAATCATCAGGTCTCCAGAATATAGTAGAGTCCGTGTTGAATAAAATTAATTTCTAAATCGGTGCTTTCTTAACTGTTCCCCACTCTAGAACTTATAATTACTTGCTTAGTCATCTTAAGGTCTCCAGAATGGGTCACGTAGCAAAGACTTTGCTTAATACGGTTAATGTTGAAAGATGAGTCTTCCTACATTACATTTACAACCTACATAGTACACAATATTTACTATTCATAAAATGTAATATGTTACTGCCTCTCAGAGAAAGTATAAATTAGGTAGAAACTACTAACACATTACGATCAATACGATACATTTTACAATTCCATAATCTTTGGTCACTTTTACTACAACAACGATGTATATTATAGAGGGCGGTTAAAAAAACAAATTCAAATGTAGTGACAGAATCATTAAGGTCGTTGAACCGCGTAATTACGCGGTTCAACGACCTTAATGATCCTTTAAGGCAATTGCCTTAAAGGATTTCTTTGACAGACAATCCTCACGTGGATTCCGTAATTAAGTACTTACATAATGAAACATCTGGGCCTTATCCCTTTACATTACAATAAATTAAATGTTAAGTGTAGCTTCACTTAACCGAGTAGGTTTTATGAAATTGACCGAGATCATTAATGATTTTTAATGGACTTCAATCGCTAGTGTAGTATCGTAATTTATAGGATAGGATACTAACTGTTTATTAAGTTGTTATAATTAAGGAATCACGGGGCGGTTAATTTAAAGTGAGTATTTATTAGAAAAAATTGACAGAGTTTAAGGACAGACGTCTGTCTTACATCGAAGTTAAGTAGGGACTCCCTCTTCTAGTCCCATACAATTAGATTCTTACTTACTACCTGGGTTTCTCACCCCGCAACATACTTCGTTCCCACGTATACAAATTATTCTCTAAACTATCTTATCTAAACATCTGTTATTTGGGAATTTATCTTAATCACTTTATTTTACAACCTTCTCTCAAACAATACTTACGGCTAAGTACAAAGGTGCAATAAAACAATAAAATAGAGAAACTTATTTCTAAAAATGACCATTCCACATTCGGCCATACTGCTAAGAACAAAGGTGCAAAAAAACAATAAAATAGAGAAACTTATTTCTAAAAATGACCATTCCACATTCGGCCATCCTGTATCGACAATTGCCCTCAATGGAGAATGTTCACTAATTTTGATTATTAGCACTCCATATTCTCTGTCAAAAATAAAAAATACTAGTGAAAAAATTACTTCGATACGTCAATTAGTTTCCGATTTAGAAGTAAAACAAGTTGTAAACGCCCGGTGATGGTGTGACGTCACACCACAACACGCTCAATCTGGCTCACTCAGTCCGCTAGCGATCGCGCGCCCGTGCCGTCGAAATTATAATTAAATACTTTTAAAAATGTCCAATCCAAATACCAGAAAATCATGTGTTGTTCCTAAATGTAAAAATACAACTACCAATTCGCCGGATAAGTTGTTTTTTATAGTTGCAAAGGACGTAAACAAAAAATGGTCAGAGGTGTAAAACCTTTGGTGTCAGAATTTTCCGTGTTCTTACATAGTACTACATATTATATTAACATATTACAAATCTGCGTAGGAGAAATAGCCTGTTCAGAACTTCTTAGCTTAATAAATTATCGCATCCCATCCAGATCAACACGCTCAAAAGACTTATTTCATATACCAACCGCCAGAACCAATATGGGTCTTCGTGTGCCTCTTCACAGAATGTCTAGTTTTTATAATACCTATATCAATGATCTTGATATATTTTCTTGTTCCTCTTCGTCTTACAAAATGAATGTAAAAAAATTGCTATTGAACATGTAAGAATGTTAATATGTAAAGATTTTGCAAATACGTAGACCTATTTACCTCCGTCTTTATGTACGCATGAAAATATTAATCAACGATTGTCTTTTGTGGTTTTTTCCTTGTCTTTCCTACTGCTGGGTGTTGGCAAAAATAATATTATATGTTCACAGTGAAACCACTATAAGGAGGCATTTTCATGTATTTTTAGTTAATAAGATTTTTTTTTTGTTTTATATATCTCTGTCTTTGTCTCTGTATGTTTTCCAATAAAGAAAATAAAATAAAATAAAATAAAAAATATTTTGAGAACATTGCAGCTGTTTTGCGTTATCCTTTGTTTTCTATACAAGTTTTAATATATACTAGACTGTGCTTCTGCTCTGCTCGTATGGGCTAGTATAGGTAGATGGCTAGTAAGATTTTTTCTTGTTTTAAGTTGAGAATGATATGGAGAACTATACTAAAATATAAGTTGGTCGGGGGAAGAATTAAACAAAAACAGGGTATAGTTCCACACAAATTCAAATGTCAGCAGGAAAATGAAGATAAACCTCAGAGATCAGCAGTGCAAAAACGCCATCGTATAGAATATTTTGAGAAACTTTTAAATAAAGATGAAACTTTGGCATGACTGTTATTTTATTAAACGAATAATAATTACTATTATTGGACTATTAACGAAATTCGCGGACGAAAACCCATCAAAATACTGCGCAAGCTATAACACCTACTACAGCGCTGCCGACTTGATAAGTTGATACTAAGCGCGGGGGCGCGGCCGCGCGGCGCGTTGTGACGTGACGTCACAAGCGGTCACGTGACTTTAGCGGGACTCGATATTTTTCGAAACTTTGAATACGTATAAAATCAAAACTACTTGGTATTTTTGAATACGACAAAAACTAGTGTATTTGTATACATACAGGCTTTACTGAGACACAATTTCAAGGGATTTGGCATACCTAGTAACATTCTTCATTGTCCTCGTCGGCTGCTACATCTGTTGTTGTGTAGCTTTTTTCCAGACCCATTTTCTTGTGCACTTCTCAATCGCGCAATCAACCCATTGTCCTTTTCACAAACATACAATACTTCCGGTAAGGAATGTCTACTAAGCGCATCAACATGTGGCATATTTTTACCTGGTCTATGCTCTATTGTATAATTAAAATCAGCAAGCAAAATTACCCATCTCGCAACTCGCAAACATACTTTCTCTTTACTTACAGTAGCAGTAAAAGCTTGACAATCGGTTACAATCTTAAACGCTATATTAATCAGATACACTCTAAATTTCTCTAGCGCTTTTACAATAGCCAATACTTCTAATTCATAACTACTATATCTAGATTCAGCATCCGTCGTTTTTCCACTTGCATAATATACAGGATGAAATTTGCGGTCATTACAATCTTTCTGCATTAATATCATACCATACCCTAAACGAGATGCATCTGTGTGCAACTCGGTCTCTGTACCATGACGATACAATTTTAAAACAGGCTCACACACTAATGCAGCTTTTAATTTCTCGAAGGCTTCTATCTCTCTCATACCAAATACAAATTTAACGTCTTTCAGTAAATCAGTCAACGGTCGGGCAATTAGTGAATATCCAGGTATAAATTTACGAAAATACCCTGTCAGACCCGAGAAACTTTGAAACGATTTTACTGTCGTAGGCCGCGGGAAATCTCGTACAGCTAATGTTTTTCCCTCTGACGGGCGAACAGTACCCCGGCATATAAGATATCCTAAATAATCGACAGTCGTCTTAAAAAATTGACATTTCTCCCATTTTATGATTAACCCATACTTAGCTGCGTCTTTAATCACTAACTTTACTCTTCGCAAATGCTCTTCAGAAGTTTTAGCTTTAATAATAATGTCATCCATATACACTACTACAATTCCTTCACGTATTAAAGCTTTAAAAATGTAATTAATATAACTTTGGAATACCGTTGGACCAATGCATAAACCAAACGGTAATCTAACAAACTCGTACTGACCGTCGGGTGTTACGAAGGCTGTATACTTGATACTACCTTCGTCCATCCAGACATGAAAAAATCCGTTTTTCAAATCTATTAATGTAAACCAAACATCTTCGGCTAAAGCATCCATTGAGTCTTCAATAAGTGGTAATGGAGAAAGAGGTCTTAACATAATAGCATTTATCTTCCGATAATCTACACAAATTCTAAGCGTATCGTCCTTTTTTTTTAATCAAAACAATCGGACTTGCATATTCCGAAGTAGAGGGACAAATAATACCCTCTTCCAACCGTGAATTCATTAAGTCATTTACTTCTTGTCGCTCTGAAGGAGCCAATCGGCGCGGTCGTGATACTACTGGCTTATCTGATGTCAAAATTATTTTCGCGCGTATACCAACGTCACGCGTAGCTTCCGGTTTATAATTTGAAACGATCTTTTTAATTTTTTCACGATAATGCTCCTCCTTAATGTGTTATAATTCAAGTTCTTTCGTCTCGTCTATAGTGTTTATTTTATAAATGTACGGCTTTGTCTCCTCGTCTGTACTTTCGTCAGCGTCTAATTTAAAAAAAGTAACTGTACCCCGTCTAACTCTAAGTTCTACCTGGTCCAAAAAGTCAGTGCCTAGTATAACCGAACGTCTAAGTATTGAGTCGGGTACAACATGAAAATCTACATTAAACTTATAATTTTCTGCCATCATGCTGGTAGTAAACATACCTAAGGTCTCAGTCATCTCAGCTCCCAAACCTTCAAAACATACCTGCCCCCCTAGTCAAGTGGCTTTCTGTTAGCGTAGCGTTCAATAGAATAGACTACGAATGTATGAGATTGACGTAGGCTGTAGATAAACGTATCTACAGCTTACGTCAATCTCATACATTCGTAGTCTATTCTATTGAACGCTACGCTAACAGAAAGCCACTTGACTAGGGGGGCTGTTTGTTACACAAAGGTGGTGATCCTAGATTCTTGTACTCGTTCATACTAATTAACGTTAAATCGCTACCAGTGTCTACTAATGCTAAAATCTTACTGTCTTTAATCTTAATTTCCTTCTGGTATTTTTCCTTAGCAGGACGCGACACTATATACACTTCCTTCGACTTCGGTGGACACTCGGAGGCTATATGCCCAAATTCTCCGCACTTAAAACACTTTTTCCCTTTTTCTTTTTGGGGACACATCACACTCACGTGGTCTTCTCCGCCGCAGTTGTAACACTTTGTACTCGTCGTCTTACCCGAAGTTGAAGCTGCACCTCCTGGACTTCCTTTTCTTCCTTGGTTGTAGCTCTGTGGTCGTCCTGTCTTCTCCAACTTCTTCTCCGGTGGTCGTGCTTTTGATTTGGACATCTCTTGTTTCATTTTCTCGTACTGTCCAAATTTCTCTTTAGGCTGTTTAAAATCTTTAGCTCCATATAACACAGCTTTATTTACGACATCATCAGGAATACCCTCTATTATGTATTGTATCACATCTTGTATCTTTAGCTTCGCTGGTGCTGCAATCTGCAACATTTTATATGCGTATTCCTGCAGAGTTTCCTCACTCTTCTTCTTTCTCTTGCTCAGCTCTCGATGAATTTTTAAACAATCGACAGCTTCCTCGAACTCTTCTTTCAAAGATTCTTTTAGCTTCTTCCACGTTTTCGCGCACTTTTCGTAGTCCACGAACATTTTTGCTGATCCGTCTAATAACCTTTTGGCGTAGATAATCTTCTGGATCTCGTTCCACTTACAAAGCTCCGCCATTTCCTCAAAATCATCCAACCACTGCTGGACATTTGTGTGGTCATCCCCACTGAATTTCTCTAACGAACCTTCAACGTCTTTAAAGGTAAGTAATACTCGTGATTCTTCACGTCTTCGAATCACTGGAGTACGATTGACACGCTCACTATTTGTGCCATCGTCGTCGTCTTCGTCGTTGTATCCTCGGCCATCATTCACAGGATTTAGGATACGTTCATCATGGTTTCCTCTTCCTGGGAGTCCCTCAACATTGACAGCTCGAGCGTCTTCACAGTCGTCTTCTTCTTCGTCGTCTATAAGGTCTGCAATATTTTCTTCTTCATCGTCGGCTACATGATCCCGTTCCACCAACAGTGCAGCTCTTAGCCTCGCCAACAATTCTGGTTTTCGACCTGTCACCCGGAGGTTCCGGCGCCTTAGCTCCTCTCTGAGCTGTGGGACTCTCAGTCGCGGAAGTTGGTCGTCTTCCAAATCCGCCGCGGCAACACCTCTTGCAACCTGGTCAATTACACCTTCCATGGCTTACTAACTCGCGCACGTATACGAACTTTCACAAAACACCGACACGTCTTTTACACACTTTTAATTTTCCAATTTTCCGTGATCCTTGACCGTTGTGATCCCGGACGAGCCCCCAAAATGTAGTATCGTAATTTATAGGATAGGATACTAACTGTTTATTAAGTTGTTATAATTAAGGAATCACGGGGCGGTTAATTTAAAGTGAGTATTTATTAGAAAAAATTGACAGAGTTTAAGGACAGACGTCTGTCTTACATCGAAGTTAAGTAGGGACTCCCTCTTCTAGTCCCATACAATTAGATTCTTACTTACTACCTGGGTTTCTCACCCCGCAACATACTTCGTTCCCACGTATACAAATTATTCTCTAAACTATCTTATCTAAACATCTGTTATTTGGGAATTTATCTTAATCACTTTATTTTACAACCTTCTCTCAAACAATACTTACGGCTAAGTACAAAGGTGCAATAAAACAATAAAATAGAGAAACTTATTTCTAAAAATGACCATTCCACATTCGGCCATACTGCTAAGAACAAAGGTGCAAAAAAAACAATAAATTAGAGAAACTTATTTCTAAAAATGACCATTCCACACTAGTGTATTTAATGAAAAGTTATATTAAATTTCTTTTATAAATATGTAAAAAATATGGAACTACTTTATATTATGCCACTAGCTGTACCCCGCAGTTTTACCCATCACATTGCTCCGCTCCTATTGGTTTTTGCGTGATAAACTAGGACTCCAGCCTTCCTCAATACAAAGGCTATAGCTAACACTGAAATAATTTTTCATATCGGTCCCCTAGTTCCTCAGATTAGCGCGTTCAATCAAACAAACAAACTATTTACTTTTACTTTACTTTATAATATTAGTATAGATTCTCCTTTATTATCTTTTATTTTACTAATAGTTGAAATTAGTAATTATAACTTCCATAGCTTTTGACATTTTATGCAGTTAAGTTACTTGACATGAAAAATAAAGAAACAAAGATTGTGAAGTGATTAAACAACGACTTAAAAGTTTAAAAGAAAAGCGAGTTGTAGAAATGGGTTGGCAGGTCAGGCACACTGAACTTTATTAGAAGTGTGTATTTATTCTATATAAAACTAATATAATATTTCAGTTTAAAATTGAAACCCTTAAATTGTGAGAAATACAACTCAACTCATCTCAACTCAAACTCAACACTCTTATCATCTTGACTGAGACTTGACAAAAAATCCATTCAAAAGAATCGTCAAATTTCATCTATATAGGTGATACAAATACATACTGGACATTATTTTAAAAACTCCTGATAGCATAGGGAATAATTTACACTATTCAAATTGTTTAAAATTTGTTATTATGTTCCAAATAAAGAATTTTAGATTTTTTTTTAATTAATTCCACTTATAAAATGTGTTGTATGCCATAATTATATTTTACAGTTACATACTAGCGGTCCGCCCCGGCTTCGACAGTGGTACATGTTTACGTTGTCTCTATATAAGAACCATCCTCATACTTCAAGAAATATTATAAAAAATTACGAAATCGATCCAGGAATTAGAATAACGATCAGATATTCTAAAACAGAACTTTTCGGTATATTGAACAGTCACACTTATATTATATCTAGACTGCTGAATCTCGTCAATTGGCATTGTTTCAGAACTGTTTCCTGTTTTGCGCCACAGTGATAGCAATGATATTACTCATTCGAACAAAAATAAATTTATTACATGTATTATTATCATTTGGTTAATTTGTACAACTCGCCGTTAAATGACAGACACCATCAGGTATTGATCGAATTTACCTTAAACGTTGTACCAATTCTTATAAATTGGGGATATGGAAACGTTCTATTCAATTGTTAGATATTGTCATTATTTTTGTCACACATGACATTGATACGATGCCTTTATCTCTTACTTACTACAACATATCCTGATTCTTTATAAAGAAAGGTTTTAACTTAGATTAAGACATCAATGTTTTCTGTGGAAGTAAAACAACAAAAATTTCTTTCAAAATTTTATTTAACTTTCAGTACATATGCATGGGACAATTACTGAGTACATATCTTAATAAGTAACTATCAATACAATACACTTTAAATTGTTTAAGTCACAAAACTATACAGCGTTAAGACTAAATCTAATTAATACTTGAAAAAATAAAGATCATTCAATTTAATTACATTCTACAACTTATTGCCTGAATCAAAATATCCCTGAAATTACAATTTGTTTTGGCACGCTTACTTATAACTACTTATCATTACACTAATCAGTCTTGCCGAATATCTTCTTTGTTGGGCAGAGAATTAAAACGCAGACTTAGATCACATCGTATATTCGTATCACAATCGACAGCCATATTGAAAAGCGAATGAATACAAGAAAAAAAGTAAAGCGCGAGCTATACGTTGCAAGCACAGATAACAAAAGTATATTTAATCTGTAAATGACGCGCGAACTTCGTTTCACACACGAACACCTCCCCTCGAAGTCGCGAGTGCACCTTCCTTAAAAATGTCCACAACTCCAAGGTTGTTGATACATTCAAAATGCTTTCTTCTACTAAGGCCCTTGGTCAACACATCAGCAGGCATTTGATCTGTGGACAAGAATTTTAAACACACCAGACCTTCCTCACACGCATCTCTAATAAAATGATGTCTAACAGCAATATGTTTCGTACGAGGGTGGTAATGTCGGGTTTGTGCAAGTTTAATCGCACCCTGGTTATCATTAAATAATGTAATACACTCACACTCAACACACAAATTCCCAAACATGTCTTGTAAATACATGGCTTCCTTTGTTGCCTCAGAGAGAGCCATGTATTCCGCTTCCGTACTTGATAAAGCAATTGTTCTTTGTTTTGATGCTTGCCAACTGATAGGAGCACCTGCAAAAATAAAAGCAAATCCAGAATATGACCTACGGTTATCAACCGTATTTGAGCCCCAATCAGCATCTACCACACCAAATAATGGTAAACCTGTTCTTTCATACATTAATCCATAATCAAGCGTCCCTTTCAAATACCTCAAAACACGCTTAGCAGCCTTCCAGTGCTCACTATCATAATTAGTGTTAAATTGACTAAGATAATTAACTGTATATGTGATATCTGGCCTTGTGGACACGGCTAAATACATCAAAGCACCAATCAAACTTTGATAAGGATACTTACTCATTATATCATCATTCATGCATTCAGGTTTTTCTAACTTAACATTCATATCCATAGGAGTCATAATAGGTTTGCATTCACTCATACCAAAACGTTCTAAAATTTTCTCTACATATAACCTCTGATTAAGATACACTCTATTATTCTCATCACGAGTAAACTCAATACCTAAACAATGATTTATTCTACCCATATCTTTCATCTCAAATGCACATGATAGCTGAAACTTCACTTCTTTCATCCACACATTATCATTCGTTGCCAAAATAATATCATCTACATAAATTGCAATCAACATCATACATTCACCCTTTTGTGCTACAAACAAACAAGAATCTTGAGGCATTGCTTTAAATCCAATACTAGTAAGCTCTCGAACTAACTCCTTATGCCACTGCAACCCCGACTGATGCAATCCATACAAAGATTTTTTTAACAAACATACACCATTCTCACATTCATTCAAAGCATCATACCAACGTCTAGCTGTCTCCAATATTTTCTCATCATTAATAACCTTTCTCTTTGTTCCAATCTTTTGGTTAGACAGTATTCTACACAGAACATTGCCAAGTTGGTCTGGTATTTCCATGAATACTTCCTCATCTAATGTTCCATTCAGGTAGGCAGTAACCACATCCATCTGATGTATATCAAAAGCATATTCTGCTGATAAGGCAGCTATAATTCTTATAGATGAAGATCTCACAACCGGAGAAAAAGTCTCGTGGAAATCCTCCCCTGGCCGTTGTGCACATCCCTTTGCCACAAGTCTCACTTTCTTGCCTATAGTCTTCGAACCAAACACAAATCGACATCCAATAATTTTTCGATTTGTTGGTCGAGGCACCATTTCCCAAGTTACATTTTTAATTTGGGCCAGAAATTCATCTTCCAAGGCACGTCTCCACTCATCCACTCCACCCGTTTGCTCGACTTCCCTCCACGACGTAGGCTCAACAATAGCCACTCCAACTTCTTCACTATCAGATCCTCTATCTTCTATTTCTTTGTCTTTGTGTGGTACTTTTTGGTGTTGTACTTTTAATCCTGTTCTTGCTAATCTTGGTCTTCCTCTACCTCTTTTTGAAGGTGGTTCTACTAAATTTTCCCAAAACATAGTTGATGTTCTTTTTCTATTAGTTATAACCCTGTCTGTATCTTCATCTGTTTTTTTTTTCAGCTTCAAGTACTTTTCTTAACATTGTGTCATCTCTTCTCACTCTTCTTGGTCTAGGGACTATGGGTTCTATTTCTTTCTCCTCATCTTGTTTATGGCTTTCATTAGGTTCAAATAAATCGACTGTAATATTCTCTTCATCATCCAGTATTTCTTTATATTCATGTCTAAATGCAGTTTCATTCATAAATTTAACATCACGTGTCACAACCATTTTTCTGACTTTTGGATCATATATTCTATAAGCTTTTGACTGTAAATCATAACCCACAAAAATTCCCAATTCAGCGTTTGAATCAAACTTTCCTTTTTGAGTACCTTTATTCTTATAATATGCCTTCGATCCAAATATATTCATATAAATAACAGTGGGTTTCTTCCCTTTCCAAACTGTGAATGGTATATTTCCATTAAGTGCAGTAGTAGGACATCTATTCCTTATATAATTCGCCATTTGAATGGCTTCAGCCCAAAATGAAGGAGGACTCCCAGCTTGTCGCATCATACAACGCGCCATCTCAACAAGTGTTCTGTTCTTCCTTTCAGCAACACCATTTTGCTGTGGAGTGTATGGTGCTGTTAATCTTCTTCTGATTCCTTCCCTTTTTAAGTATCCATCAAAATCATTATTCACATATTCTCGACCATTATCGGATTGTAAAGTTTTGATCTGCTTTCCTGTAAATTTTTCAACATACACTTTATATTCCTTAAAAGCTTTTAATACATCGCTCTTATTTGCAAGAAAATAAACTTCACACCATCTTGACTTATCATCAATAAAAGTTACAAAATATCTTTTACCGCTGAAAGACTGACATCTCATCGGTCCACATAGATCTGTATGTACTATCTCTAATAGTTCACTTGTACGGTTCATGTTACTAGTAGAAAAGGACTTACATGTTTGCTTCTCTTTTATACAAACTTCACATTCTGACAGTTTTTCACCATCTTTTAAATTCAAACCATTTACTAAGCCGTGCTTAGCCATTGCTTTCAAGTCACGTTCATTTAAGTGCCCCAGACGTTCATGCCACATATCTATAGGCTTTTTAACCACCTGAGCATTATTTGCACTGTTTTCACTTAGTCTTACATGGTATAAATTACCTATCCGATCCGCACGCATATGGACCTGATCATTTTTATCTATGACTACTGCATCATTCTTTCTGAAACGAACTTCAAACCCACGGTCAGTTATCTTCGCCACGGACAATAAATTTGTTCTTAACTCGGACACATATAAAACCTTCTCAATATCCACTTGGCGCTCTTCGCAGCCTGTGTCAACAGATAGACTCACCTTGCCTGTACCAGATATTTTAATGCTCTCATTATTAGCTAAATGAAGTTCTGAATCTAGTCTTGAAAATCCCTTTATAATGTCTCTTTCATTACACATATGGCCCGTACATCCACTGTCGATACACCAAGTAATGTTTCTTCCATTACCTAACATCACCTCTTCGGTAGTGCTCATCAAAATAGTTGCCTTGTCTGAGTTTCGTTCTACATGTTGCGCGCTCTGCTTATACTTGTTATTATTATAAATATTTTTATTAATGTTTTTAGATTTGCACTCTCTCGCAATATGTCCACGACCACCACACCGATAACATTCAATCTGAAACTTATTATTGTGGCGTTTATTCTCATGAGTATACTTCTTTGCATAACGAGGCTTAATCAACATTGCACCTTGATCTATAGTTTTAGATTTACGTCCTTCATAGTCTTCAACAATTTTTACCTTTAAAATATCTGTTGATGGTAAATCATCTCGTGATTCCATAGCTGTACGAAACATAGAAAAGGAATCTGGCAAACTATAAAGCAACAAAATAGCAAGTAATTCGTCAATGACGTTTAGACCAATTTCTTTTAACTTCTTGACGGCGTCAAAGAAATCTGCAATGTGCTTGCGCAGGTCGTCTTCTTCTTGCATGCGCGTTAAGACAAGTTTCTTTAACAATGAGGCTTTGCGAGCCGGCCCACTCGATTCATACATCGATTTAAGTTTGTCCCATATGGCTTTGGATGTTTCTAAACCATCTAAAGCAATGAGCTCACTTGGACTTACGGCTAACAAAATGTCCGACTCGGCCTTTCCATCCAACTTCGACCACTCCAGATATTTGGCATCAGATTGCGCTGGGCGCGGGACCATCCCGCAAACATATTCCCATAAATCATTTTTCTTCAAAATGGCGCGCATGTGCACTTTCCACGTGTCGTAGTTATCACCAGTAACAGTAAGTGCCTTTTCACACGTACCGGTTGCCGGGTAGCCGGCGCCGGATACCCGGTGTCAAATAAGCTTTCACATGTCCCGGTTGATGCCGGCAGCATCGGCTAGAGAGCCGACAAGAGTACAGTCTCGTTCTATAGTTTTAAAGATGGACCGTGAACAAATAATTGCAATGTGGCTTTTATATCGAAGACGAAATTATCTGCGCCGGAAAGAAAAATCAAGAAATTATTGGGTTCATCCAATTAATATGAAAAGAGAAGCATTAGGTGCATTCTATACATTATTCCCAGATCTACGAGCACATGAAGACAGGTTTTTCAGTTTTCTCTCGCAGACTGTACCTGGGCGACTCACCGGCCGGCGCGTCTGAAAGCTAGTTGCGTGTTCCATACACCACTGTCAGTTCTGCCGCCGGCTAACCGATGCCCGGCGACCGGACGCACAATGGTGGTTCCGGCGCGCACCCGGCAACCGCCTGCCGGATAAATTACGCCGGTACATGTGAAAGCTATGTACCATGCCCATACACTTCATTACCGGGTAGCCGGCGCCGGCTACCCGGCAACCGGTACGTGTGAAAAGGCACTAAGAGGCTCAATTTTAATTGACGTTGCCATTTTATGTATGTAATTTCTTCAATTACAATACATACACCAAAACAAATATGTATTTGTACTTATTTTTCGTCGAATCGAAATCTTCTAATTAAACGCACGCTGTACCATTGTCTTTTTAAAGTATGAATACTTATGAAACTTATCTCAACTTTTACTTTAGTATACTTTATTATGTAGAATTAAACTCAAAAACACTTTTAGCAATCAACACTGGGCCCATAACCTGTTGGGCAGAGAATTAAAACGCAGACTTAGATCACATCGTATATTCGTATCACAATCGACAGCCATATTGAAAAGCGAATGAATACAAGAAAAAAAGTAAAGCGCGAGCTATACGTTGCAAGCACAGATAACAAAAGTATATTTAATCTGTAAATGACGCGCGAACTTCGTTTCACACACGAACATTCTTCACTGTGTTAACTCCGTAATTGGCATCAACAATCTTATCCCCATTATTCTTTTCATTTCCGTCAGATTTAACTCCAGTTTTCTTGTGAGTTACTTTTCCATACTTAAAATTGTTTCTTTCTTCAGTGATTTTTGCGGTAAGATAGTGCTCTTGATGAGCGCCCTGAAAAGTGCAACTGTCCCGTACGACTGAATGTTGATTTTCCAAAAACACACTGTCAGAATTTCCAATCGCTAATCCAACATCGTTATATTTTGAAAGGTTTTGAGAATGTTCCTCCCGAATTTGTTTAAGGCTTACCGCAGTGAGATTATGACGCTGGGGATTTCCAGAATGTGTGTCTAGATACTCTTCAATGTAATCTCCCATTATTACTTTATAACTCAATTTATCACCCACATAATCGTTAAATAAGGAAAAAACTGTCACCCCCACGGCTTCATAGGTTAGATTTTTCCCCAACAAACTTATTATTACGTAAAAGGACATCGTCCGCAGCTATGCGTATAACTTGGTTGCTTCCATTAAAAGTGTTGTCAATAAGCGTAATGTTCTTGGCTATTAAGTTAAGAACGGTTCCTTCGACAAAAATTATACTGTTTTCTATTAGTATTTCCTCTTTTGCTTTCATCTCGCAGAAGTTTTCCAGCTTAAAAATTTCACGTTGGGTGAAACGAATTTTTTTTTTTTTTTTTTTTTTTTATTGGTCTACAAAACTGGTTACAAATGTTTGTGATTTATTCTATTAATTATGTACTATCATGCAGTTGATTTATAACCTTCTGGATGTAGACACAGCATGCAAATTTACAAATTTCAATTGGATACCTTATCTATGTATAACAATAATTATAATAACTATTTATTTGATGAAATTTAATAATTTATTCCTTATTGAGACCAGAGAACCACTAAATATGTCTATTTCTGATCGGATACTATTTGCATAGGTACACATTCGAAACAAAGGTGCATGTTGACCAAGATTAGTTTTACTTGAAGCTGGCAGAAAACATAATCTGTTATGTAAACGAGTAGTGATACGCGGAACTGAAAGACAAATGCGCTCCAAGACATCAGGACAATCTGCTTCCCCATGTAGAACCTTATAAAGAAATAAGATATCTGCTACTTTACTGCGTGTATGTAAACCACTCAAGTTAAAGTACGATAGACGCTGGTCATAGGAAGTTAAAACCCTACATTTATGTTCTGAGTAACTAAGATAATACAAAAAACGTTTCTGGACTCTTTCAATTCTATCGGAATGGACTTGGTAACTAGGGCTCCAGACAGCTGAACAATACTCTAGTATTCCACGAACGAGGGTGCTATAAATTAAAATGGTAAGTTGAGGTTGTTTCAGGAATCTCATTTGTCTCGTGACGAAGCCGGATAATTGTGAAGCTTTTTTAACAATATGATCGTAATGGTTTCTAAAACTTAAAGAACTATCCATGATCACGCCTAGGTCACGGATAAAGCTCACTTCCGTGAGTGGTAAATTATTGATAAGGTAAGTTACGGGTGTTCGAATTTTCTTTCTAGAGAATGTAATGTGATGGCATTTATTAATATTTAAGCACATCTGATTATTTGTACACCATTTTTGTATATTATTTAAGTCTGATTGAAGTATATTAACATCTGTTTTATCCTTAATCGTTCTATAAACTTTTAAATCATCAGCGTACATTCTATAGTTTGATTGTATTACACGGGGGAGGTCGTTGATAAATATTAAAAAGAAGAGAGGACCGAGATGGGAGCCCTGCGGTATTCCCGATGGAATAGTATAGGGGGTAGATTTAAAACCTCGGATTGAGACAAGCTGGGAGCGGTTGCGTAAATATGACTCGCACCATCTTAATAAGGATCCGTGTATCCCCATATTTGAGAGCTTATGTAATAGAAGATCATGATTTACTAAGTCGAACGCCTTTCTGAAATCTGTGTACACGGCATGCACCTCGAGATTCTTATCAAGTGCTTCAGCTATATCAGATACATAACCTACTAGATTTGTGTTTGTTGATTTACGGGGCAGAAACCCGTGCTGGTTTTGATCAATTTTACATTTAATGTGGGCCAAAAGTTTAGTATTTACTATGTCTTCTAGAACTTTTCCAGGTGTACTTAGAATTGAGATAGGTCGGTACTGGGTAATCTCGTTTAATGAGCCTGCTTTGTGAATCGGAGTTAAGTGTGCGAGTTTCCAAGTAGATGGGAAGACGCTAAATTTTAATGATTCGTTAAAGATTAGAGTAAGTGGTACATATAGGCTTTTGGCACAATTTTTATAGAATATTGGTGGTATTGCATCGGGTCCTGGGCCTTTATTGGCATCTAAAAGTTTTAAGCGATTTAACACTTCTTTTTCAGATATCACCAACGTGCTAAAAGGGGCGACACCACTGTCTGTATCTGCATCATGCATATTTTTGGATAGTGTCGTTGAATTCGATGAATAAGAATATACTGATTGGAAAAAATCAGAGAAAGCATTACATATTTCTTGACCACCTTTAACAACCATATTATTAAAAACCATTTCATGTGGTAAATTTGTGCAGTTGCTCATTTTATCTTTAAAGAATTTCCAAAAATGCTTAGGACGATGACGTAAATGATCAGCCGCGTGATTTTTAAACTCTGAGTAGCAGTGGTCTAGCATGTCCTTACATCGCCTTCGAAGTAAATCAAACTGGAGCTTGTCTCTGAGATTCCCATATTTTAGGTATTTTGAATGAAACTTAGCTTTTTCTTTAAGAGATTTTATTAAGGGGCGACTAAACCATGTGGGATATTTTTCATTGCGTAGTTTGCGTACTGGAGTATTACTTTTAATAATATTTAATACAGTGTCATAGAAAGTTGTGACCATTTCGTCAACGTTGGAGGCGTTTATCCATTGGGAAGTCCAGTCAACTTGTTCCAGTTCGAAATTTATTACTTCGTAATTGCACTTATAAAAATCATATAAAACAATGTCGCTATTTGGTTTCAAATGACGTTGAGATGGATTTTCTATATTAATTTTAAGAGCGGGATGATGCGCATCGATCGAAACTAAAGGAAAATCAGCATTATAGACGTTGACATGCGACGGCTCGCTGGCTAAAACTAAATCGAGAATACGATCATTTGAATTCGCGACAGCATTGCATTGTTGTAAATTGTTAAATGCAAGGGAATCGAGGAAATATGTACTAAGTGAACTACAACGGGAAGACGTTTTTAGGTAATTTAAATCACGATCGCGTTGCCATACTAATTCCCACAGATTAAAATCACCTATCACAAAAGTGGAAGAGCGCTGAGAGTTCACGTCATTATGTATGATTTGAGTAGTATTATTTAAAAATGTTTCGAGGTACGACAAGTTAACAGGTGAAGGTATGTAAACAGCGCATATGTGTATTAAAAAACTATTATTAATTTTTAATGAGAGCCAAAGGTCTTCGCATGCTGATTCCCAGTTGGAGTTTCTTATAACACGAAAACGGTTATTCACTGCAACTAAGACACCACCTCCATCTCGTTTATTCTCACTAGAAGAAGTTGACGATCTATCTCGTCTGAAAACATTATAACGATGATCAAAAAGTTCATGGTCAAATACACTATTGTTAAGCCACGTTTCGGTTAAAATTATTACATCGTAGTTATTTAACAATACAGACTTGTAAAATTCTTCTGTTTTGGTTCTGAGGCCTCGTACATTTTGGTAATAACATTTTAGAGTGAATTTTAAAATAAATACAGTAAAGAGAAAATATGTTGTTGCTAAAGTTTACAAGGTTTTTAGAAAATCTAAATTTTTTACCCACTTTGCTTCTGATTTAATATCCTTACGAATAAAAATGCGGGCATTCCTTATCCAAATGAAGTCGTATTTCTTTTCTTTAGCAGCAAGTCTAGTGGCAGCGTGAAGTTGTTTATTGGCAGGGCTGAGATGCTCCGAGATGAATATTGGCGACTTAGCACCAGCTGCAAGGCCAATATGAGATGTGTTTAATTTCTCTCCGTTTTGGCGGTTAAAGGTTTTTACAGCGGCTAGGAAATCATCTCGGGTACGTTGGTTGTTCATTTTCAGTATAATATTGCGTGGGCGTTTTGATTCTGAATCCAACTTAGCTACTCTGTGGAAACCTGCGATGTAAGTGTCTTTTAGATCATACTTTACTGTGCTTGCTATTTTGTTTATAATGTTAAGAAGATTTTCATTTCGTTGTTCAGGGACACACTGAATTTCCAAATTGTTGTCTCTAGTGGATTGTTCTAGCTGAGCCATTTTTGTATTTAATAAATTTAATTCAGACCTGAGAAATGAGTTCTCGTCAAGAATTTTCGAAAGAGAACTTTCAGTATGTTCATTTATTTTTATTTGGTCGTCGTGTGCGTCTGATAAAAATTTTATAGACTTTACAGCTTCATCCAATTCTTCTCGTATTAAAGAAAATTGAGAGCCAAGATCCTTTAAGTCTTGTTGGACTTTAATAAGCGTGGAGTTATATTTATTTAGACATTTTTCTTGATTTTCGAATCTTGAATTCATTTCATCACGGAGCTTGCGAATTTCCAATATCACCGTGTCATTGTCTGAGGTCGTCGGCACGGAGCTTACTGGCATTGCCATCAAATCTCTAGGAACCTTGTCGTGAACGGGGGTATTGGTGTTGTCTCCCACCTTGGGTCTGGAAGCCACGCAGACAGGGCACACCCATTTTGAACGTAAACCAGTTGTTTCATTAAACTTGACACAATCCTGGTGATATAGGTGATGGCAGTTTCCATTGGTGCATTTAATTCTTTTTTGGGTTACTAAAATATTCACATTACACGCTGAGCAGGCTACCATCATGCAAATTTAAGTTGAACAATAAAAGTAATAAAAATAATTCAAAAGTCAAAGTAGCACAGTAATAAATGCTCCAATACTTCGGTGTTTTACCGGTTTTTGTAAAAAGCACACTTATAAATGCTCCCGGTTGATATTACGTTCTCAACTTGAGGGTATTCGAGAAAAGTCAGTATCATTCAACACAATTGTTAAACTTAAGTTTGTGTTTACCACTGTTAATTATTAAAACTTTTTAGATTGTGATACACTGAAGGTAAGTCCTTTGTGACGAACACGGATTTAACACAATATTTACACTTATTACTTTTTAAATTAATTATGTTCGACTGAGTGTTCTCAATACGTATTGACACAAGAAAGGTACCCGACGATCTAGTTTGCTTGTTTGAAGTTTCTCAGAGCAAATTTGATGAGAAGGAAGACTTGGTGGCGTTTTCATAACTTTTTCAACTGGTTGCCCTCCAATTGCTGGAAAAATGAAAAATTTGTATGATTAAATAAAATAAATAAAACCGGCCAAGTGCGAGTCGGGCTCGCGCACAAAGGGTTCCGTAGCAGCAAATATAATAAATTACAGTTAAATCAACCTATCTCAAAAACTATAAGAGATACTTTGATCAAACCAAAAATCGTTGAAAGAGTTAATTAGCATGCATCACCTCTATTTTTTTTAGAATTTTATACCCCGTAGTTATAAAAATAGAGGGGGGGGGACATACTTTTTACGACTTTGAGAGCTGATATCTCAAAAACCGTTCACTTTAAGAAAAATGTTTTTTAGAAAACTTTATATCATTTTAAAAGACCTTTCCATTGATACCCCACACGGGTATGTACATCGAAAAAAAAAATTTCATCCCTCAGTTACATGTATGGGGGGCCCCACCCCCAATTCTTTTTTTTACTATTTAGTGTCATATTTTTGTAGCGGTTCATACAACACATATTCCCATCAAATTTCATCACTGTAGTACTTATAGTTTCCGAGTAAATCGGCTGTGACAGACGGACAGACGGACAGACGGACAGACGGACATGACGAAACTATAAGGGTTCCGTTTTTGCCATTTTGGCTACGGAACCCTAAAAATAGTATCCAAATAATATCCGGAAAGATTTCCAATTATTATTTAATATCCTGTAATAAACAATTTTGATATGGTTTAATATCTCAATTTATGGTTTTTGATATGGCTGGATGTGAAAATTGACCGGATATTAGATCTAATAAAATTTTTTCAAGCCACATCACGTAAAACGGTAGAGTTAATACTCTATTCCTGACACGTCAAGGTCAAACAACTATGTGATCATCAAATGTCTCTATCAGAATCGTTTGCAATCAAACAATAACATAAGTGGTAAGTGGTGCCGCGGCTAGTAAATCGACGACATTTCGACCGAATGACAATTCAACTGTAGAAATTTTAAAAATCGTTAAATTAATTATTTAATTGTGTTATCTACACTTATGAGGGTTAAGAATAGTTCAATTACATACCTAACAATTTATTCTAACGACAATTGATCCGAGTTTTGAATAAACACATACAAAATCCATGATAAAAGGGCACAACACGGTAAAATTATTTGAAAATTAATCATAGATCATTTGTCATGCGGTTTAATTGCCGGGTGGATACTATTATTTTGTGATTTAATAAATTAATAATTTTCACGGTTGAACTCTTATCCAATTGAAATGTCCGCAGTTGAATTGTCGCAGTTAAAATGGCATCGGTTGAATTGTTATAGAACCAATATGAGTAGATGAACATCAAGAAAACACTTAAGAGGGCGTATAAAGCCAGATAATTCTACGATTAAGCCCCGCCCATTACGCGCCATGCCGCGCGCCCTCACAATACCCTCATACACCCGGCTCATCCAACGTACGTAAAGTTCATCGCACGCTAAATTATACACAATATTCTTCGCTCGTTCAACGCGTATTTTCGGTAGTTAGTAGGTATGTTGTCTAAAATAATTGTATAAAACAGTGAAGTTGAAATCATCACAAATTATGTAATATGTCTTTTTATTATTATTTGTTTATAATTATTAATGATAATCTATACATATTATAAAACAATAAAAAAACTGTCTGTATGTAATATATAAAAAAAAAACAATATTAGGGAAACAGTATAGAGCACGAATCCGTAAAAAAAGTCTGTCGAAATAGCGAGTATAGATACTATTTTTAAATAAACATACGCAGTCGACGACACACATTCCTCCAGAACTTTATTTTGATTAATTTGGTTATAGTCCATTGAATGAGTCCCTCCAAGGGGGGTCTAGAGTGCGTGAATTAGTAACGTAAGATGTTTCTTCGGAAACATGTCAAGAGTCCCTAGGTAATAAACATACTAAAACCCCGGGCCACTAGGAGGAGCCCCGGAGTGGGGGGAGGGGGGAAATGGGTCCATTTTTTCATTTTTCGCTTAAATCTCAAAAACGGTACATGTTAGAGAAAAACTTTCAAGGAAAAATTGAAAGGCCATAAAATTATCTACAAGTTATACCTGAATCATTTTTTCTTATATCCTACCGTTTCTGAGTTATACGCAGTAAAACATGATTTTGGCTCAAACAATTTCAACATCAATCGATCAAAAATATTTCTTTCTTCCAAAAAACTCAAATGTGCAACTTGTGACCAGTACTGATAGATTGCTCTTAATTAGGTCTATAATTGGTAAAATAAACACATTCCTCCATGGAAGCCTTTAGGAGGAATCGATTGTCAAAATATTATATTAGGGCAGTTTGAGTTACTGAACTTGATCTTTTTATTTTTTTCTTCCAAAAAACTCAAAAGTGCAACTTGTGACCGGTACAGATAGATTGCTCATAATTAGGTCTATCATTGCTAAAAATACCAGATTCCACCACGGAGGCGTTTACGGGGAATTGAATTTTATCAGGGTAGTTACGATACATGAACTTTTTATTTTTTTTCTTCCAAAAAGCTCAAAAGTGCAACTTGTGACCGGTACAGATAGATTGCTCATAATTAGGTCTATCATTGATAAAAATACCAGATTCCACCATGGAGGCGTTTACGGGGAATTGAATTTTATTAGGGTAGTTAGTTAAAAAGTTCATGTATCGTAACTACCCTAATAAAATTCAATACCTCCTAAAGGCCTCCATGGTGGAATCTGGTATTTTTATCAATGATAGACCCAATTATGAGCAATCTATCTGTACCGGTCACAAGTTGCACTTATGAGTTTTTTGGAAGAAAAAAATAAAAAGATCAAGTTCAGTAACTCAAACTACCATAATATAATATTTTGACAATCGATTCCTCCTAAAGGCTTCCATGGAGGAATGTGTTTATTTTACCAATTATAGACCTAATTAAGAGCAATCTATCAGTACCGGTCACAAGTTGCACTTTTGAGTTTTTTGGAAGAAAGAAATATTTTTTGATCGATTGATGTGGAAATTGTTTGAGCCAAAATCATGTTTTACTGCGTATAACTCAGAAACGGTAGGATATAGGAAAAAATGATTCAGGTACAACTTGTAGATAATTTTATGGCCTTTCAACTTTTCCTTGAAAGTTTTTCTCTAACATGTACCGTTTTTGAGATTTAAGCGAAAAATGAAAAAATGGACCCATTTTCCCCCTCCCCCCACTCCGGGGCTCCTCCTAGTGGCCCGGAGTTTTAGTATGTTTATTACCTAGGGACTCTTGACATGTTTCCGAAGAAACATCTTACGTTACTAACTCACGCACTCTAGAACTTTTTATTCAATGGACTATTAGATTGTACGACATTTTTCGACTCAGCAATTATTCTAAAAATAAAAATAAAAATTATCCTTTATAAAATATTACAAAGTTCTTCGAAATTTACGTATTATTTTATCGAGAGCTGGTTACTTTAGCAGGTACCTTTCTGGAGTATTTTTTTCTGCGTGGCAATAGTCAGTAGACACAGGTTGAGAGTGAGGGTCCACATTTTCCAAATTTAAAATTGTTCTGTGAAATTAGTAAATTACTTTCAAACAGGGTCAATTTGATTGATTGCATTTGCAAGGCGACCGTAGGAATTAGGTACCTACATAACTAAGTATAAAAAGTGTCTTTGTAAATTGTAGGTACCCACTATGAATGTAGGTATCTATAAATATCGTCGCATGAATACTCAACTCGCGGAAACGAATTTACAGAATTTACACAAATAATAATATCCAAACTCGCCTGGATAAACTTTCTCAAATGAATCTATAGTTTAGGTGGTCTGTTGCGGTTCTGCATCAGGTGTTTCAGTTTTCAAAATAAATTATTATTTTATATTTCCCGGATAATATAATAGTACCTACACAACAAAATAACTTTCATTCAAATCCGTCCAGTAGTTCCGGAGATTAGCGTGTACAAACAAACAGACAAACACAGACAGTTTTTTTTATTTACGGGATAAAACTCATCCTATGACCTTTCTCAGGTCTCAAGCTATATCTGCACCAAAATTAGAGCCCAGACATACATACAGACAGACATACAAAAATTCTAAAAACTATATTTATGTATAGATATGTACTACATATTACTATGTAATACAGATTATGAATATATTATATATATACATATACATATGTATATTATAAAAAAATACCTATTCAATGTAAGTACAGTTTTGACTTTCGTACGAATTTGTTATACCTATGTATAGATGTTATGTATGATTATCTAATACAGATTGTAAATATAATATATATGTACTATTCACAACCGGTTTACATATTATTTATATTATTATTTACTGGAGCGAACATAGGATCTGACTATAGTAATAATAATAATATAAATCTTTCTTGACTTGATTGATTGCACCGCGACTGTAAGAATTAGGTACCACTATGAATTTTATTTACCTATCTATAGTTGCTGCTGCTATCGCGTCAATAATCAGCCCGCGGAAATTATTTTACAGAAACTAAACTTTCTCAAATAGGTAAACCAAGACTTATCTTTTTATATTATACTTATTATTTATTAATATTATAACAATACTATTATATTATACATTATATACATTATTACCTTCGACATTTAGTTATCTTTTCAATTTGAATCTTCTTTAGTTCTCGTTTCTTAAGTCTTTTCATTTTGTTGTTTACCATTTTCAACAAATCAATATTCGGCGTACACGGCGCAGCAATTTTAGCGTGGTCTACTCGTCTCAACGGAGCGATAGCGTCTGATGTATGAAATAGAATTATGTTTTTAGCTCCCGGAACGTGCGATGGAAGATGATTTCTTGCGTAATTAAAAATATAGTAAGCGCCAAAAGTGTTTTATCGTGATTAAACCAAAACTAAAAGTAATTACACAAAATGCTCTGACAAATATCTTGCAAATGTTTTAATATAATTGTTTATGAAAAAAAAATCATAATAAGTATTACCATGTCCAGTAAAAAACGTAAAAGTGTGAAATTTAGAGGTAACTTCGTGAATTTTTTCTATCGAGTCAATTTCAATATTTTATGTTTTTGATCAGACAATATAATCGAAAATATCATCAAGTTTTACATATATTTTATTTTTTATATTTGGTCTTGAATATTACACGTATCAACTAAAAGTTGATTGGTGATTTGACTTTATACGCGCCCTTAAATTAAATTACTTTAAAAATTATTATTTTTTTTGGGATTTTGAAGAAAAAAATTTTTCATGGCCGTTCTGAGGTTCATTTTGTTTAATGAAGGCTAGCTCTATCCCGGCCATTTTTTCTCTTAGCTACATAAGGAATATTCTAGGCGTTATCAGTTGATGAGTCACCTTGTTTGCGCTTCAATTACTGGGAAAACCAAAATACTTGGTAAATTATTATAGGCATGCATTGATATCGTATTTCACAGTAAAAATGTGGAATACAATATTGTTGAAAACAATATCATCCGTTCACGTGAGTTGTATGTGACCAGTCTTCCCAAATGAGCGCTTTCGGTAGGTATTTGAAGAATATTGTAGGCATCAACAGTCGATGAGTAAACTTGTTTGTTTAAATGAACAAATCGATGGATGGAATATTCCTGTTACCAATCCTGGCATAGCAACATCATTCAAGGTCATGCAAAATATAATGAGGATAACATGAGGCTCATCCTCAAATGTATAACTTTAACTTTCTCGCTAAGAAAATCGAAGATTTTCAAAAATCAGGAAGTTATTTGTTTTACCCTGTTTTGCAAAAATCAAGTTTTTATCAGATCGGAACCTACCAAACGGCGTTCTAAAGAGTTCCCAAGGTATCAATTTTTTCTGTGGAAGTGAAACAACAAAAAGTTCTTTCAAAATTTTATTCAACTTTCAATACATATGCATGGAACATTGAACGCAGACAGATTTTGATAAATAACAATCAATACAATAAGATATCATCCCGATGTTACTCTCATCAAGAGCTTTCATTTGAGTACCCACATGAATTTTTATATATTTTTTATATATTTATATATCTGGGGGCACGGTAGTGCCCCCGCCAAGACGAGCCAAGCGAAAGCGAAGCGCACGGGCACTACCTACCTTTTCTCGAAGCGCTTCGACGTTTTTTTGAACCCTCATAACTTGGGTTTGGATTATGCTAGATCAACAAAATTTTCGGGATATATTGTCAATAGCGGACTTATTGAACATATTAAGTTTTAATTGCATTAGCTTTTATACTTCAGATTTTATTTATATCTAAAAAACGCTAATTTCGTCACTGACTCACTGATGATCATCAAAATTCTTAAGGTATTTCCTAATGTCCTAGAAAGCTGAAATTTTGTATGTAAGCTAGTTTTAGCACACAAACAACAAAAAAATTATAAAACTTGTAACTTTCATCCCCCAACCCCTTAAACTAGGGGATGGGAGTTTGTATGAGACCTGTAATTTTAAATTAAATTTTGATGACGCTAGAGGTCTAATCTAATAATCTAAAACTTGGTTCCCCTAGATATATATATGTATAGGTACTCCTTGTTAAAAAAAAAATTTAAAAATTTAATCGACATAATATATTGAGACATATACTTCAGATCAGATCATATAAATATGAATGAATAGAAGTGTTGCGAACGTCTCCTGCCTCTTACGTCCACACAGTAGCTAAAAAAAAAAAAAAAAATGTCCTTGACAAGAGAGTGGGCTATAAAAAAAGGCGTCTCTGATGTGCAAGAAATACACCCCAAAAAAAGAAGAAAAAAATAAAAAAAAATTTTGTTACAAACAACTTACAAAAAGAAATGAAATCCCACCAAAAACATTTTCATGTAAAATGTTGCCAAGACGAGCCCATATGACTCGCACTGTCAAAAAGTTATCAGATCTCATGTAGAGCCAAGCTTCTAACACTACACGCCCTAACTCTACAAGGCCTAACTTCACAAACTCTACACCTTAGTCAAAATATGTGGCTTGGCCGTTCGTTACTACAAGAACTATTGTATAATACAAAAGTAATGAACAGTGAATTAATTTTTCACCTTACGCCGATGTGAATGTAGCGAAATGGCCAAGCCACATATTTTGACTAAGGTGTAGAGTTTGTGAAGTTAGGCCTTGTAGAGTTAGGGCGTGTAGTGTTAGAAGCTTGGCTCTACATGAGATCTGATAACTTTTTGACAGTGCGAGTCATATGGGCTCGTCTTGGCAACATTTTACATGAAAATGTTTTTGGTGGGTATAATATATATAAATATATGAAAAATTGATGTGGGTACTTAAATGAAAGGTCTCGATGAGTGTAATGTCGGAGTGAGCTTATATAAGATATAAGCTCATCCCGATGTTACACTCATCAAGAGCTTTTATTTGAGTACCCACATGCATTTTGATATATTTTTCATATATTTATATACATAATATATATAAATATATGAAAAAATGATGTGGGCTATAACAGCGGTCACCCATCCAACTACTTACCTCGCTCAAACCTGCTTACTTTTGGTGATATTCGTGCAGCTTTAAGTTCCCATCTGCTGAGCTGCTATCTTCTGTGACAATGACTCTATGAAGTACATAACGTATCAAATGTATATAAACATATAAAAATTAATTTCATAATATATTTTGATGGGCTTTAATTATTTATTTTACCAAATCTCATTATTACATCACATTTATTTGAATAATAAAGTCAATAATGATGTTAATTTTAAGCAGGAGCAGAAAAGACCAAAACATCCCATAGGAAATGTTTTATGTTGTATGTGACCAGTCTTCCGAATTAAGAGCTTTCGGTAGCTGTATTTAAATAATATTGGAAGGTATGGAGGAAAAACCAAAATTACTGAATACTATATTTTATTGTCTAAAACAAAATTACATTATAGTTATTTATCAAATTTCAGCTCAATATCTCAAAAATTGAGCTGGCGCAAGGGGGGGTCCCCTTTCCCATTTAAATAACATTGTAAAATTTCTTTTTTGTTTATTTTTAAAATAACTACACGAATAAAATTTTTTTTTCAATTTTGCTCTCAACATTCTTATAGGAAATTTAATTCTCTACAAAATTGTTTATGTTCATTTTTTTCCTAAACTCAACAGAAACGAAGTTACAGAGGGCCGAATAGGAGGAAAAAAATAATTAATGAATTAATAACAGAAAAAAATTTATTAATTTAACTTATCAATGATTTAACTCAAAATACTTCATTATTCATCAAAAATTTTTAAATTTAATATTATTAACTTTATATTTCGAAATAATAAGAAAAAATAAGTTTGAAATAAAACAGAAATTAATTACAATTGACATATTTATACAGTTTTTTGTTCACTGTTGATTAGTTAGATTTATATAATATTATTTATTGCACGAAGAATTTAATGTAAATTCCTTAGTGTAAAGGCAATGTACAGTCAAATTTATTTCATGCTGGAAAATGCGACAATAATCGGAAATTATGGGCTTGAAGGCATTTGAACTTCGAGAAATCGCATCAGTTCTGGTATGGTCAATTGTCACATTGAGCCACATCAAAAATTACACATGGACATATCAAACCATAATTAGATATATCAAGCCATGTGAGAAAATTTTTTACGGGATATTAAATAACAATCGTGAAATGTTTCTGAATATTATTCTAACACTATCTTTTTTTAATTGATTCTACTGATCATTACTGTTTTGAAATGAGATATTAAAGTATGTTTAATTTAATTTGTTGAATTCTTTGTTTTTCCAGATATTGAATTGCATCAAGTTCAAACGAAATTGTCGACGCCAGCACCGACTACAACATCGACGACGATGCCGACGCCGACCCGACCAAATTATTCTCCTAATAGAGAGGACCAGTTTTTGAATTGCCCTCTTTTAATTTATGAAGAGATAATTATTAAGCAACAGAACATTTCTAACCTGCAAAATTCTTGTCACCTGCAAGCAAGTCATCGTATAATCATAGAAGACAGTACAATTTCGCAGGGAAATATACGTCTCGTCTTAATTGCCAATCGCATCGAGATTCGTAGAACTACCTTTATTGGAAACAACAACAATATAGCCATATATGCGGAAAGAATAGACTTGATTTCTAACCGATTCATTGGTAACCAATCATACTATAGAGCTCAGGGAATTAATATTTCTTCATCCGAGAACCACTATCGGGGTGATCATTTACATTATAATATGCTGGGATCTTACATTGAGGAAAAATCAGACATGTTTATCGGAAACCGTCAGCAACTTGAGTTAAAAACAGTCGATATACTACAATATTATTCTTCAAAAGGTAGGAAAATATTGCTTGCCACGCTTATTGGAGTTAGCATCGAAAATGCTCAAAGGATTACTGATGAAAGTAAATATATAGCGCGGCAAGGTTGCATCTTTTCGGGAAAGGTTCAATATAACAGGGTTGAAGCACCTCTCATCTGCAACGTTAATAATCAATTCATAGTTGATGACTTGTATCTCAAGGAAATCGGAACGAAATGCTAATGAATTACAAAATTACATGTTTACACTAATGATATTTTCAAGTTTAGAGGAAATGAGTATGATGTTTTGTAAGACTTTCTGTAAGCAGTTGTAATGATAGCTAACTATAATGTAATTTTGTTTTAGACAATAAAAAATAGCATTCAGTAATTTTGGTTTTTCCTCCATACCTTCCAATATTATTTAAATACAGCTACCGAAAGCTTTTAATTCGGAAGACTGGTCACATACAACATGAAACAATTCCTATGGGATGTTTTGGTCTTTTTTGCTCCTGCCTAAAATTAATATCATTATTGACGTTATTATTCAAATAAATGTGATGTAACAATGAGATTTGGTAAAATAAATAATTAAAGCCCATCAAAATATATTATGAAATTAATTTTTATATGTTTATATACATTTGATACGTTATGTACTTCATAGAGTCATTGTCACAGAAGATAGCAGCTCAGCAGACGGGAACTTAAAGCTGCACGAATATCACCAAAAGTAAGCAGGTTTGAGCGAGGTAAGTAGTTGGATGGGTGACCGCTGTTATAGCCCACATCATTTTTTCATATATTTATATATATTATGTATATAAATATATGAAAAATATATCAAAATGCATGTGGGTACTCAAATAAAAGCTCTTGATGAGTGTAACATCGGGATGAGCTTATATCTTATATAAGCTCACTCCGACATTACACTCATCGAGACCTTTCATTTAAGTACCCACATCAATTTTTCATATATTTATATATATTATACCCACCAAAAACATTTTCATGTAAAATGTTGCCAAGACGAGCCCATATGACTCGCACTGTCAAAAAGTTATCAGATCTCATGTAGAGCCAAGCTTCTAACACTACACGCCCTAACTCTACAAGGCCTAACTTCACAAACTCTACACCTTAGTCAAAATATGTGGCTTGGCCATTTCGCTACATTCACATCGGCGTAAGGTGAAAAATTAATTCACTGTTCATTACTTTTGTATTATACAATAGTTCTTGTAGTAACGAACGGCCAAGCCACATATTTTGACTAAGGTGTAGAGTTTGTGAAGTTAGGCCTTGTAGAGTTAGGGCGTGTAGTGTTAGAAGCTTGGCTCTACATGAGATCTGATAACTTTTTGACAGTGCGAGTCATATGGGCTCGTCTTGGCAACATTTTACATGAAAATGTTTTTGGTGGGATTTCATTTCTTTTTGTAAGTTGTTTGTAACAAAATTTTTTTTTATTTTTTTCTTCTTTTTTTGGGGTGTATTTCTTGCACATCAGAGACGCCTTTTTTTATAGCCCACTCTCTTGTCAAGGACATTTTTTTTTATTTTTAGCTACTGTGTGGACGTAAGAGGCAGGAGACGTTCGCAACACTTCTATTCATTCATATTTATATGATCTGATCTGAAGTATATGTCTCAATATATTATGTCGATTAAATTTTTAATTTTTTTTTTTAACAAGGAGTACCTATACATATATATATCTAGGGGAACCAAGTTTTAGATTATTAGATTAGACCTCTAGCGTCATCAAAATTTAATTTAAAATTACAGGTCTCATACAAACTCCCATCCCCTAGTTTAAGGGGTTGGGGGATGAAAGTTACAAGTTTTATAATTTTTTTGTTGTTTGTGTGCTAAAACTAGCTTACATACAAAATTTCAGCTTTCTAGGACATTAGGAAATACCTTAAGAATTTTGATGATCATCAGTGAGTCAGTGACGAAATTAGCGTTTTTTAGATATAAATAAAATCTGAAGTATAAAAGCTAATGTAATTAAAACTTAATATGTTCAATAAGTCCGCTATTGACAATATATCCCGAAAATTTTGTTGATCTAGCATAATCCAAACCCAAGTTATGAGGGTTCAAAAAAACGTCGAAGCGCTTCGAGAAAAGGTAGGTAGTGCCCGTGCGCTTCGCTTTCGCTTGGCTCGTCTTGGCGGGGGCACTACCGTGCCCCCAGATATATAAATATATAAAAAATATATAAAAATTCATGTGGGTACTCAAATGAAAGCTCTTGATGAGAGTAACATCGGGATGATATCTTATTGTATTGATTGTTATTTATCAAAATCTGTCTGCGTTCAATGTTCCATGCATATGTATTGAAAGTTGAATAAAATTTTGAAAGAACTTTTTGTTGTTTCACTTCCACAGAAAAAATTGATACCTTGGGAACTCTTTAGAACGCCGTTTGGTAGGTTCCGATCTGATAAAAACTTGATTTTTGCAAAACAGGGTAAAACAAATAACTTCCTGATTTTTGAAAATCTTCGATTTTCTTAGCGAGAAAGTTAAAGTTATACATTTGAGGATGAGCCTCATGTTATCCTCATTATATTTTGCATGACCTTGAATGATGTTGCTATGCCAGGATTGGTAACAGGAATATTCCATCCATCGATTTGTTCATTTAAACAAACAAGTTTACTCATCGACTGTTGATGCCTACAATATTCTTCAAATACCTACCGAAAGCGCTCATTTGGGAAGACTGGTCACATACAACTCACGTGAACGGATGATATTGTTTTCAACAATATTGTATTCCACATTTTTACTGTGAAATACGATATCAATGCATGCCTATAATAATTTACCAAGTATTTTGGTTTTCCCAGTAATTGAAGCGCAAACAAGGTGACTCATCAACTGATAACGCCTAGAATATTCCTTATGTAGCTAAGAGAAAAAATGGCCGGGATAGAGCTAGCCTTCATTAAACAAAATGGTTCCAGACCTCAGAACGGCCATGAAAAATTTTTTTCTTCAAAATCCCAAAAAAAATAATAATTTTTAAAGTAATTTAATTTAAGTAGTTTAATTTAAGTGTTTTCTTGATGTTCATCTACTCATATTGGTTCTATAACAATTCAACCGATGCCATTTTAACTGCGACAATTCAACTGCGGACATTTCAATTGGATAAGAGTTCAACCGTGAAAATTATTAATTTATTAAATCACAAAATAATAGTATCCACCCGGCAATTAAACCGCATGACAAATGATCTATGATTAATTTTCAAATAATTTTACCGTGTTGTGCCCTTTTATCATGGATTTTGTATGTGTTTATTCAAAACTCGGATCAATTGTCGTTAGAATAAATTGTTAGGTATGTAATTGAACTATTCTTAACCCTCATAAGTGTAGATAACACAATTAAATAATTAATTTAACGATTTTTAAAATTTCTACAGTTGAATTGTCATTCGGTCGAAATGTCGTCGATTTACTAGCCGCGGCACCACTTACCACTATTATGTTATTGTTTGATTGCAAACGATTCTGATAGAGACATTTGATGATCACATAGTTGTTTGACCTTGACGTGTCAGGAATAGAGTATTAACTCTACCGTTTTACGTGATGTGGCTTGAAAAAATTTTATTAGATCTAATATCCGGTCAATTTTCACATCCAGCCATATCAAAAACCATAAATTGAGATATTAAACCATATCCACTCAAGTGCTGAACGACCGGGAGCCGGTCGATCCACATTCAGGGGCTTGTGCGTTGCGACCGGCTCCCGGTCGATCAACAGTCGTGGGTTTTGCGTTCGCTTTATAAAACGGTCTAATAACCTTCCTCTTTCTAACTTATATGACATGTTAAGGAAAGAACAGGCTAGCTATAAATCAAGATAACAACATAACCACATGATTTAAGTGGCCCACTTTTCATGACACATTGAGTAGGTAGTTTTTTGTACAAAAAAATAAACAAGGAATGTGTAAAAAAAATGTATGGGAGGGTATGATGTTTTTATTTTCTCGTAAGAAGAGTGTAACAAAGGATCAATAAATATTAAAATCTCACTGAACAGCTGTTTTAATTTTTTATTAGCAGACAAAATGTAACAAAAATTACAAGGGTACATTTGCTTTGACTTACAAGTTGTTTTTATTTATTTAAATGTTACCATGTTTTGACAAGGCATAGACTATTTTATTATCTATGAATATACATATATACTTGCAAATGTGCTAGATAAAGGAATCTGAGATAATCGACTTTAAAAAAATATTGGACCGCCAAAAACCCCAACTGCGGCGGCACCGGGAGCCGGTTCCGCACAAGACCCGATTTTTGCAAAATGGCTCCCGCACTTGAGTGGATATCAAAATTGTTTATTACAGGATATTAAATAATAATTGGAAATCTTTCCGGATATTATTTGGATACTATTTTTTTATTTAATCATACAAATTTTTCATTTTTCCAGCAATTGTAGGGCAACCAGTTGAAAAAGTTATGAAAACGCCACCAAGTCTTCCTTCTCATCAAATTTGCTCTGAGAAACTTCAAACAAGGATTCGTTTCACCCAACGTGAAATTTTTAAGCTGGAAAACTTCTGCGAGATGAAAGAAAAAGAGGAAATACTAATAGAAAACAGTATAATTTTTGTCGAAGGAACCGTTCTTAACTTAATAGCCAAGAACATTACGCTTATTGACAACACTTTTAATGGAAGCAACCAAGTTATACGCATAGCTGCGGACGATGTCCTTTTACGTAATAATAAGTTTGTTGGGGAAAAATCTAACCTATGAAGCCGTGGGCACAGATTAGAGAATAGTTACTTCGTAACAGATACATCACTCCCATACAAAAGCTAAAATACCTACGCTATATTTACCTACAAAATGCGCCGCAACTCGGCTGCAGTAAGAAATGTACTCTACGAACACGCATCGAGAAGCGAGTTTCCCGCGCACGCCGCGTGATTGCGTCATCAAACGAAAACTTTAGGGTTGTACCGAGCGCGTAAATTAAACACAGAGTTGCTGAAACACTTAATTTTTTATTGTTAATTATATTTGTTACATTATACAATAAAAAAATGAAATCTTATTGATAGTAGTTGTTTCCTTCGGTTTCACCCGCGTGGACCCGCTATATGTGTCTCCTGGATAAAAAGTAGCCTGGTAGGTTTGTTCCTGTTTAGGCAATTGAAAAAAAGACAATTCCTTGTTATTCACTCTTGATCTTGAACTCCGACACCCGTCCACATCGCAAAAACCGGGCATCTTGGTAGCGAGCGCGGGAAACGTGACGCGGGTGCGCAGTCTCGCGTGTGCCAACCAACTGCCGCTTGGGTCGGTACCGACCTACTGTGCGGTAGGCACTTATAGCGCGACCTTGAGCGAGTGACGGAGGCCTGCCGTGGGGGTGACAGTTTTTTCCTTATTTAACGATTATGTGGGTGATAAATTGAGTTATAAAGTAATAATGGGAGATTACATTGAAGAGTATCTAGACACACATTCTGGAAATCCCCAGCGTCATAATCTCACTGCGGTAAGCCTTAAACAAATTCGGGAGGAACATTCTCAAAACCTTTCAAAATATAACGATGTTGGATTAGCGATTGGAAATTCGTAATTCGTAGGGTAGTTCCGTACCTACAACGGTTAACAGCTGTTTTGTATCGTCTTAAGTAATAAATTAATTTAAAGTGATATATGTATATGTTAAAGTGTTTTCTATTGCTAAAAGTGATCTTCTAAGTTCATCCCTACAAAATAAATGTAAAAGCCGTTGAAAGGGGACTTGTTTAAGGTACTGTACTGTGTCTAAAAATCGTTACAAAATCTCCACTTCCCGATTATACTCCAGAATTTATAACAATTTCCCATAAATACTTATTTATAATGCACTGCTCAGCTTGCTATAAAACAATGAAAAAGGAAGAGCTTGAATGTTCTAAGTGCAAGGGCTGCTATCATCTAATGTGCCTTAATATGAGCATCGCTTATTTCAATACAAATTATAAGGAAAGTAAACAAAAGTGGTTATGCCCTACTTGTTCCAATATTACTACTCGGAAAAAGGGAGAAAACACACCCGTTAGACGGCTTCATGAACCTTCTTTGGAGGATAGTATAATGTCCTGTGAGGACGTCACTCAGGACATGTCTATTGCATCCGTGCCCATAGATCAGGCCACTATTAGTATACAACAATTCTCTTCGTTGCTCGAGTCTAAATTTGAAAATTTGGAAATGAAACTTACCAAAAATCTTAGCATCGAAATTTCGGCAGCAATGGATATGTTGAAGAAAGAGTTAAATGATACTACCGACTTATTGTTTGCTCAAGTAACACAAATGAAAAATGATTTATGTACATACCGCGATCGGATAAATAAATTGGAGTCTGAAAACTCGTCGCTGCATTCTAAATTATCACAACTTAGTAAACAAAATCTCGACGCCGCCGCCACTTCTTCCATGCTTAAAACAATAAAACAACTTCAATCCGAAATAAACGAGCGAGATCAAGCAAGTTTACTCAATGACGTTGAAGTATATGGTATACCCGAATTTGAAGGTGAATCAGCTACGCACATCGCGATTACTTTGGCAAAAAAACTGGGAATAACATTAGAGGAACGCGATATAGTGTGTGCGCGACGCATCGGCCCCAAGCGCCGGTCAATTACTACCGGTGTTAGTAATGATTCATCGAGATTGATCGTAGATAAGGATCGCCCCACTCGTACGCGTCCCATTTCAATTAGTTTTACATGGCGTTCACTTCGAGATGAGCTCCTGAAAAACGCTCGTGTGCGACGAGGTACTTCTACTTCCGACCTAGGTTTACCTAATCATGATGTGAAACGCGTACATTTACATGAAAGGCTCACACACAAAAATCGTGTAATATTTGGTAAAGCCCGTGCCCTGGCCAAAATTAAGCAATGGCGATTTATCTGGACCAGGGATGGAAAAATATATGCCCGTCAATCTGATTCTAGTAACGTTTATGCTATTCGTTCCGAGGAAGATATTGAAAGTGTTTTTACTTTACTCCCTAATCATATACCAACTGTCTAATTCTATAGTTACATTAAAGCTGTTTTATATAATTAACAATAGTAATAGTACCTTGTCACTCTTTTACTGCATTTATATAGATAGTTTGTGTTGTTACTGTTCAACATTATTTTTCACACATTCCGCTCATTCAAATATTTGTAATATTTATGCCATATTTAAATTGTATAAATTTTTGGGTTGTTTAATAATGTACACTAATGGTCCGATTGTAACTTACTTAAACTTTCTTCAAATAATGATTATGTCAAATAAAAACCATTTTATTTTACTGAATTGCTATGATGATGAATATTATGTAATATTATGCCTGATATATTATAATGTAAATAATGCGTACTTTAATCTGAAAATTAACTTTGTGATTCTATATTTTGTGATAAAATATATTTATGCTATAGTTTCCAGATATATATCTATGTTTTACGTACATAGGCAAAACATTGTATTTTATAATGCTATGCTCAAATCATATTATAAAAATTTCATAATTTATAATTCATTTCACTACTTCACTATTTATTCACATCATTATATTATTATTTCCTATCTCAAATTATATTATAAAAATTTCATAATTTTTAATTCATTTCACTACATCACTATTTATTCACATCATTATACTATTATTTCCTATGTAATAATTTATATAGTTGCATCTAAATTATGTTATTATTCTATTGTTATTTTCCTATATATAAAAAATGGTTAAAAATATTTATTTAAAAATTGGTTTGTTTAATGCTGGATCATTATGTACTAACCATGATGAGTTCCAAGTCGCTTTTGAGAAACATATGCCAGATATCCTTGCAATTAATGAAACCTGGCTACGAAAAGGTCATGAAGGGCAAGCTCCGCGTCTCCCAGGTTATACTTTTCGTCACATTCCTCGCCCACAAGGCACGCGATCACGTGGTGGTGGAGTAGGATTTTTTATTAGTCAACAGCTTTCTTTTCGTATATGTAAACACCCTAATAGTAACATTAATCACTGTATTGAACAGATGTGGATATCTGTCAATATCAATTGCAACAAGATATTAGTTGGGACTGCTTATCGTCCACCTTGGCAAAGTATAGACATTTTCTTTGACGCTCTTTCGGAATCACTTTCTTATTTTTCCGATTTTGATAACATTGTTTTACTTGGAGATTTCAATATAAATATTCATAATAGTCAGAGTAGTATGTCGGTTAGTCTCAAACAATTCCTTCAGTGCTGCGGTTTAGATAACCACATCACCGAACCCACACATTTCACATCTCACAGCGAATCTACTCTCGATTTACTATGTACAAATATGTCTGTTTTTTCCACACACGTTTGCCACATCCCTGAGCTTGGCGGTCATGCTATGGTCTTTGCGAACTTTAAAATTAAAAAACCTAAATCAATTAGTACTTTTATCACTTACAGACCTTTAAAAAATATCAACTTGGTGGATTTCAATAACGACCTTGCCTCAATTCCTTGGAACGATGTTTACCAAATGCTAAACGTAAATGATATGGTGACTGCTTTTAATTCATATATTATTTCTCTGTTTAATAAACATGCTGCTAAAACCACCATTTCGCTCAAGAATAGACGCTCTCCATGGCTTACTAGTAATGTCAAACATCTGATGTCGGTTCGGGATGATGCTCTCGTTAAATACCGTAAAACAAAATGTGAGAAAGACAAGATCTATTATAAATCATTAAAAAGTTTTGTCAATATATGTTTGCATCAAGAAAAGATCTCATTTTATGATTCCCATATTAACGCTCATTTACAAAATAGCAAAGTTTTGTGGAAAAAATTAAAGAGTCAAGTTTTACCTAATTTTAAAGCTAGTGCCGTTTTGCCTGACCATCTTCGAGATCCTAATACGATTAACTCACATTTTTTGAATATTCCTGGAACTGGCAATGTAGATCAATCCATCCTTGACTACTTTAGTAATAATAATTACGGTAAAGGTGTCTTTAAATTTGATCTTGTTGATGAAAATGCCGTAGCTAAAATTATCATTACTTTGAAGTCCAATGCTGAGGGTTATGATGGTATTCCTAGAGATATGATTTTACTCACACTTCCTACGACACTTGAGGTAATTACAGCTATTATAAATCGCTCTCTAGCTACATCTACGTTCCCATCTGTTTGGAAAATTGCGCTCGTTCGTCCTTTGCCTAAAACTGACAACCCAGAGGACTTTAAAGATCTCAGACCTATAAGTATACTTCCATTTCTATCTAAGATACTCGAAAAGGTTGTTTACTTTCAAGTTGTGAAATACTGTGAAAAGCACAATATTTTTCCGGAGCTGCAGTCGGGGTTTAGAAGGCAACGAGGCACTACAACAGCTTTGCTCAATGTCACCGATGATCTACTAGCTAATCAGGATGAGGGATATGCGACAGCGTTAGTACTTTTAGATTTCTCTCGAGCTTTTGACTGTTTAAATTTGCAGCTTATGGTCGCTAAGCTTTCCTTCTATGGGTTTGACAATCGTTCCTTAGATTGGTTTCAAAGTTACCTAGGAGGTCGCTCACAGAAGGTTATTGTTAATAATAATGATGGTTCGACTTGTACATCCAGTGAACTTTTGGTGACACGAGGTGTACCTCAAGGATCCATCCTAGGTCCACTTCTGTTCATAATATATGCAGCAGATATTACTAATTGCCTTAACCTATGCAAATATCACATCTATGCAGACGATCTGCAGGTATATTTGCCTGTAAACTGTAAAGATTTGTCCTCCTCTTTAAATAAAATCTCTCAGGATTTAAATGGTATATCTCAATGGTCATATAATAATTCATTAGTGCTGAACCCTAATAAATCAAAATATATGATTGTTGGATCCAGGCGACAAGTGCAAGCAATAGAGAACTCTAATATTTCTCTTTATATTGAAAATGTTCCCATACAGAAGGTTGATGAGGCTCGTAATTTGGGTGTTACTTTCGATAAACATCTCAACTTTGAAAGCCATGTCCTTGAAGTCGTGCGTAGTTGCTTCTATCGATTAAAAGTGATATACAAATTTCGGCCTTACATAAACACTAACCTCCGTATCCTTTTGGCTGAATCTCTGGTATTATCTAAGTTAAATTATTGTATAAATGTGTATGGCCCTTGCTTACTTCAACGCTCGCAACGTCTTATTCAGAGAGTGCAAAATGCCTGTGTTAGATACTGCTTCAATGTCCCTCCGAGATCACATATAACACCTTTCTTAAACTCCGCCAAAATGCTTAACATGAAAGGTAGACAAGATCTATATTTGGCTTGTCTACTTTTTGATCTGTTCAAATCCAAGTGTCCTTCTTATCTGTACCAAAAATTAAGATGGAGGAAAGATCATGGTCGGAATCCAGTAAGGAGCGCAACTAATGCACTGTCCGTCCCTCGGCATCGATCGCGAGCATTCCGTGGTAGCTTTAAGTACTGTGCGACGAAGTGCTGGAACAATATCCCACCGCCGATTAAACAAGTGTGCTCAAAGTACTCTTTCAAAAAATTGTACAAAGCCCATTTACTTGATACACAAAGTAAAAAATAGATTTATATTTAAGTATTTCGCTCCACACCGCACAGACTTAGGGCTGCCACGAGAAATCTTTTCTTTTTATTACTATGATATTCTCACGTTTTATTTCTACACACTATCGTTATTTTATGTATTATCTTATTTATATTTTTATTTTATTCATATCACTTTTATGTATTTGTTTTTTCTTTAATCATATTTTCTATATTTTATTTCTATTATATACACAAATATTATTATTTCATACTATCTACATATTATATTAATTTATGTTTGGTACGCTGAACTTCCTCGAACGGGTCTTGGCAGAATACCAGCGTCATGGTTCAAAGAACTATGGCAATGTGCTGAGCCAAGACCTTTTCAGGGAATATTGCTTTTTATTTTTATTTTTTTATATATCAATGTAATTTTAGTTTTTAAGTAAGTAAGTATTTTTAAATTGTTTAGTCTTAAGAATTAATAATTTCCTGAATAAATGATAAATAAATAAATAAATAAATAAATAAAATTCTGACAGTGTGTTTTTGGAAAATCAACATTCAGTCGTACGGGACAGTTGCACTTTTCAGGGCGCTCATCAAGAGCACTATCTTACCGCAAAAATCACTGAAGAAAGAAACAATTTTAAGTATGAAAAAGTAACTCACAAGAAAACTGGAGTTAAATCTGACGGAAATGAAAAGAATAATGGGGATAAGATTGTTGATGCCAATTACGGAGTTAACACAGTGAAGAATGTTCGTGTGTGAAACGAAGTTCGCGCGTCATTTACAGATTAAATATACTTTTGTTATCTGTGCTTGCAACGTATAGCTCGCGCTTTACTTTTTTTCTTGTATTCATTCGCTTTTCAATATGGCTGTCGATTGTGATACGAATATACGATGTGATCTAAGTCTGCGTTTTAATTCTCTGCCCAACAGGTTATGGGCCCAGTGTTGATTGCTAAAAGTGTTTTTGAGTTTAATTCTACATAATAAAGTATACTAAAGTAAAAGTTGAGATAAGTTTCATAAGTATTCATACTTTAAAAAGACAATGGTACAGCGTGCGTTTAATTAGAAGATTTCGATTCGACGAAAAATAAGTACAAATACATACAGGTAAATTAGCTTGGAGAAATTTTTGCGTTTGTAGTAGTGTATGGTCAGCAAATAAAAAAAAAACAACATTTTATTTTTAGTTTTTATTCAAGTATACATATAATATTAATATTATTAATATTTTATTAGTTCCAAATATTACAAGCAGTGCCGATTTTTCTTCAGTGAAGACGTGTATGAATTAGGTGTTCTCCGGCCAAAAATGTAAACCACGGTAAAAGTGAAACTGTTCGAACGGTTCCGAACACTGCTTTGTGTAGCGCATGTCGCGTGACGGTCGGCTGCCGAGTGGGTATACCTACTCGGCAGCCGCGATACACGCGACATGCGCTACACAGACCAAAAAGTTTGAGACGATGTAATAAAAGTTTCACTTTAATAACAAACAATAACAACAATAACAAACAATAACAACAATCAACAAATACAAAATTTAACAATTAAACTACGTAATAATTATAATTTTCGAATGAAATGTGTGCTTTATGTTCTAACGGTACCAAGCGACTGACGCCGGACTGCACGAGGCACATGCGGACAGCGTAAACTGGTTTATTCTGGTTTTGTGCGTGTTTCCACTTTCCACTATCAAGTGACGATTTATTTATTTGTTTTGTTTCGTAATTATTATGGTCAAATATTAATTACGAAACAAATTATTATGAACAAGATATTTTATTGTTTCACGGTATTCGCCTTGTCATTGGCTCAAGGACGTAAAATTGAATGATATATTATTTTTTTTATAAAGTCAAAACCATTTTCTTTAAAACATAAATCAGAGTATTGCTAGGGATAAGTATAAAATTAAATAGTAATGTTAGGATATCGAAACATTTTTGTATAGGCTAGAACGATATAATGGAAACGCGCTCTAAGATCTGAGTAATATACACACCACTACATATGCAAAAATTTCTCGAGACTAATTTCACTGTATTTGTTTTGGTGTATGTATTGTAATTGAAGAAATTACATACATAAAATGGCAACGTCAATTAAAATTGAGCCTCTTAACTGGAGTTACTGGTGATAACTACGACACGTGGAAAGTGCACATGCGCGCCATTTTGAAGAAAAATGATTTATGGGAATATGTTTGCGGGATGGTCCCGCGCCCAGCGCAATCTGATGCCAAATATCTGGAGTGGTCGAAGTTGGATGGAAAGGCCGAGTCGGACATTTTGTTAGCCGTAAGTCCAAGTGAGCTCATTGCTTTAGATGGTTTAGAAACATCCAAAGCCATATGGGACAAACTTAAATCGATGTATGAATCGAGTGGGCCGGCTCGCAAAGCCTCATTGTTAAAGAAACTTGTCTTAACGCGCATGCAAGAAGAAGACGACCTGCGCAAGCACATTGCAGATTTCTTTGACGCCGTCAAGAAGTTAAAAGAAATTGGTCTAAACGTCATTGACGAATTACTTGCTATTTTGTTGCTTTATAGTTTGCCAGATTCCTTTTCTATGTTTCGTACAGCTATGGAATCACGAGATGATTTACCATCAACAGATATTTTAAAGGTAAAAATTGTTGAAGACTATGAAGGACGTAAATCTAAAACTATAGATCAAGGTGCAATGTTGATTAAGCCTCGTTATGCAAAGAAGTATACTCATGAGAATAAACGCCACAATAATAAGTTTCAGATTGAATGTTATCGGTGTGGTGGTCGTGGACATATTGCGAGAGAGTGCAAATCTAAAAACATTAATAAAAATATTTATAATAATAACAAGTATAAGCAGAGCGCGCAACATGTAGAACGAAACTCAGACAAGGCAACTATTTTGATGAGCACTACCGAAGAGGTGATGTTAGGTAATGGAAGAAACATTACTTGGTGTATCGACAGTGGATGTACGGGCCATATGTGTAATGAAAGAGACATTATAAAGGGATTTTCAAGACTAGATTCAGAACTTCATTTAGCTAATAATGAGAGCATTAAAATATCTGGTACAGGCAAGGTGAGTCTATCTGTTGACACAGGCTGCGAAGAGCGCCAAGTGGATATTGAGAAGGTTTTATATGTGTCCGAGTTAAGAACAAATTTATTGTCCGTGGCGAAGATAACTGACCGTGGGTTTGAAGTTCGTTTCAGAAAGAATGATGCAGTAGTCATAGATAAAAATGATCAGGTCCATATGCGTGCGGATCGGATAGGTAATTTATACCATGTAAGACTAAGTGAAAACAGTGCAAATAATGCTCAGGTGGTTAAAAAGCCTATAGATATGTGGCATGAACGTCTGGGGCACTTAAATGAACGTGACTTGAAAGCAATGGCTAAGCACGGCTTAGTAAATGGTTTGAATTTAAAAGATGGTGAAAAACTGTCAGAATGTGAAGTTTGTATAAAAGAGAAGCAAACATGTAAGTCCTTTTCTACTAGTAACATGAACCGTACAAGTGAACTATTAGAGATAGTACATACAGATCTATGTGGACCGATGAGATGTCAGTCTTTCAGCGGTAAAAGATATTTTGTAACTTTTATTGATGATAAGTCAAGATGGTGTGAAGTTTATTTTCTTGCAAATAAGAGCGATGTATTAAAAGCTTTTAAGGAATATAAAGTGTATGTTGAAAAATTTACAGGAAAGCAGATCAAAACTTTACAATCCGATAATGGTCGAGAATATGTGAATAATGATTTTGATGGATACTTAAAAAGGGAAGGAATCAGAAGAAGATTAACAGCACCATACACTCCACAGCAAAATGGTGTTGCTGAGAGGAAGAACAGAACACTTGTTGAGATGGCGCGTTGTATGATGCGACAAGCTGGGAGTCCTCCTTCATTTTGGGCTGAAGCCATTCAAATGGCGAATTATATAAGGAATAGATGTCCTACTACTGCACTTAATGGAAATATACCATTCACAGTTTGGAAAGGGAAGAAACCCACTGTTATTTATATGAATATATTTGGATCGAAGGCATATTATAAGAATAAAGGTACTCAAAAAGGAAAGTTTGATTCAAACGCTGAATTGGGAATTTTTGTGGGTTATGATTTACAGTCAAAAGCTTATAGAATATATGATCCAAAAGTCAGAAAAATGGTTGTGACACGTGATGTTAAATTTATGAATGAAACTGCATTTAGACATGAATATAAAGAAATACTGGATGATGAAGAGAATATTACAGTCGATTTATTTGAACCTAATGAAAGCCATAAACAAGATGAGGAGAAAGAAATAGAACCCATAGTCCCTAGACCAAGAAGAGTGAGAAGAGATGACACAATGTTAAGAAAAGTACTTGAAGCTGAAAAAAAAAACAGATGAAGATACAGACAGGGTTATAACTAATAGAAAAAGAACATCAACTATGTTTTGGGAAAATTTAGTAGAACCACCTTCAAAAAGAGGTAGAGGAAGACCAAGATTAGCAAGAACAGGATTAAAAGTACAACACCAAAAAGTACCACACAAAGACAAAGAAATAGAAGATAGAGGCTCTGATAGTGAAGAAGTTGGAGTGGCTATTGTTGAGCCTACGTCGTGGAGGGAAGTCGAGCAAACGGGTGGAGTGGATGAGTGGAGACGTGCCTTGGAAGATGAATTTCTGGCCCAAATTAAAAATGTAACTTGGGAAATGGTGCCTCGACCAACAAATCGAAAAATTATTGGAAGTCGATTTGTGTTTGGTTCGAAGACTATAGGCAAGAAAGTGAGACTTGTGGCAAAGGGATGTGCACAACGGCCAGGGGAGGATTTCCACGAGACTTTTTCTCCGGTTGTGAGATCTTCATCTATAAGAATTATAGCTGCCTTATCAGCAGAATATGCTTTTGATATACATCAGATGGATGTGGTTACTGCCTACCTGAATGGAACATTAGATGAGGAAGTATTCATGGAAATACCAGACCAACTTGGCAATGTTCTGTGTAGAATACTGTCTAACCAAAAGATTGGAACAAAGAGAAAGGTTATTAATGATGAGAAAATATTGGAGACAGCTAGACGTTGGTATGATGCTTTGAATGAATGTAAGAATGGTGTATGTTTGTTAAAAAAATCTTTGTATGGATTGCATCAGTCGGGGTTGCAGTGGCATAAGGAGTTAGTTCGAGAGCTTACTAGTATTGGATTTAAAGCAATGCCTCAAGATTCTTGTTTGTTTGTAGCACAAAAGGGTGAATGTATGATGTTGATTGCAATTTATGTAGATGATATTATTTTGGCAACGAATGATAATGTGTGGATGAAAGAAGTGAAGTTTCAGCTATCATGTGCATTTGAGATGAAAGATATGGGTAGAATAAATCATTGTTTAGGTATTGAGTTTACTCGTGATGAGAATAATAGAGTGTATCTTAATCAGAGGTTATATGTAGAGAAAATTTTAGAACGTTTTGGTATGAGTGAATGCAAACCTATTATGACTCCTATGGATATGAATGTTAAGTTAGAAAAACCTGAATGCATGAATGATGATATAATGAGTAAGTATCCTTATCAAAGTTTGATTTACAGTTAATTATCTTAGTCAATTTAACACTAATTATGATAGTGAGCACTGGAAGGCTGCTAAGCGTGTTTTGAGGTATTTGAAAGGGACGCTTGATTATGGATTAATGTATGAAAGAACAGGTTTACCATTATTTGGTGTGGTAGATGCTGATTGGGGCTCAAATACGGTTGATAACCGTAGGTCATATTCTGAATTTGCTTTTATTTTTGCAGGTGCTCCTATCAGTTGGCAAGCATCAAAACAAAGAACAATTGCTTTATCAAGTACGGAAGCGGAATACATGGCTCTCTCTGAGGCAACAAAGGAAGCCATGTATTTACAAGACATGTTTGGGAATTTGTGTGTTGAGTGTGAGTGTATTACATTATTTAATGATAACCAGGGTGCGATTAAACTTGCACAAACCCGACATTACCACCCTCGTACGAAACATATTGCTGTTAGACATCATTTTATTAGAGATGCGTGTGAGGAAGGTCTGGTGTGTTTAAAATTCTTGTCCACAGATCAAATGCCTGCTGATGTGTTGACCAAGGGCCTTAGTAGAAGAAAGCATTTTGAATGTATCAACAACCTTGGAGTTGTGGACATTTTTAAGGAAGGTGCACTCGCGACTTCGAGGGGAGGTGTTCGTGTGTGAAACGAAGTTCGCGCGTCATTTACAGATTAAATATACTTTTGTTATCTGTGCTTGCAACGTATAGCTCGCGCTTTACTTTTTTTCTTGTATTCATTCGCTTTTCAATATGGCTGTCGATTGTGATACGAATATACGATGTGATCTAAGTCTGCGTTTTAATTCTCTGCCCAACAAAGAAGATATTCGGCAAGACTGATTAGTGTAATGATAAGTAGTTATAAGTAAGCGTGCCAAAACAAATTGTAATTTCAGGGATATTTTGATTCAGGCAATAAGTTGTAGAATGTAATTAAATTGAATGATCTTTATTTTTTCAAGTATTAATTAGATTTAGTCTTAACGCTGTATAGTTTTGTGACTTAAACAATTTAAAGTGTATTGTATTGATAGTTACTTATTAAGATATGTACTCAGTAATTGTCCCATGCATATGTACTGAAAGTTAAATAAAATTTTGAAAGAAATTTTTGTTGTTTTACTTCCACAGAAAACATTGATGTCTTAATCTAAGTTAAAACCTTTCTTTATAAAGAATCAGGATATGTTGTAGTAAGTAAGAGATAAAGGCATCGTATCAATGTCATGTGTGACAAAAATAATGACAATATCTAACAATTGAATAGAACGTTTCCATATCCCCAATTTATAAGAATTGGTACAACGTTTAAGGTAAATTCGATCAATACCTGATGGTGTCTGTCATTTAACGGCGAGTTGTACAAATTAACCAAATGATAATAATACATGTAATAAATTTATTTTTGTTCGAATGAGTAATATCATTGCTATCACTGTGGCGCAAAACAGGAAACAGTTCTGAAACAATGCCAATTGACGAGATAAGCAGCGAACAGAACAAATAAGGAAAATGGGACTTGTGGGTCTACCCACATATAGAATCCTCTTGTCTCAGAAGAATTCACTAGATTCAGCAGTCTAGATATAATATAAGTGTGACTGTTCAATATACCGAAAAGTTCTGTTTTAGAATATCTGATCGTTATTCTAATTCCTGGATCGATTTCGTAATTTTTTATAATATTTCTTGAAGTATGAGGATGGTTCTTATATAGAGACAACGTAAACATGTACCACTGTCGAAGCCGGGGCGGACCGCTAGTATGTAACTGTAAAATATAATTATGGCATACAACACATTTTATAAGTGGAATTAATTCAAAAAAAATCTAAAATTCTTTATTTGGAACATAATAACAAATTTTAAACAATTTGAATAGTGTAAATTATTCCCTATGCTATCAGGAGTTTTTAAAATAATGTCCAGTATGTATTTGTATCACCTATATAGATGAAATTTGACGATTCTTTTGAATGGATTTTTTGTCAAGTCTCAGTCAAGATGATAAGAGTGTTGAGTTTGAGTTGAGATGAGTTGAGTTGTATTTCTCACAATTTAAGGGTTTCAATTTTAAACTGAAATATTATATTAGTTTTATATAGAATAAATACACACTTCTAATAAAGTTCAGTGTGCCTGACCTGCCAACCCATTTCTACAACTCGCTTTTCTTTTAAACTTTTAAGTCGTTGTTTAATCACTTCACAATCTTTGTTTCTTTATTTTTCATGTCAAGTAACATGCTAACTCCAATAAGCGTGGCAAGCAATATTTTCCTACCTTTTGAAGAATAATATTGTAGTATATCGACTGTTTTTAACTCAAGTTGCTGACGGTTTCCGATAAACATGTCTGATTTTTCCTCAATGTAAGATCCCAGCATATTATAATGTAAATGATCACCCCGATAGTGGTTCTCGGATGAAGAAATATTAATTCCCTGAGCTCTATAGTATGATTGGTTACCAATGAATCGGTTAGAAATCAAGTCTATTCTTTCCGCATATATGGCTATATTGTTGTTGTTTCCATTAAAGGTAGTTCTACGAATCTCGATGCGATTGGCAATTAAGACGAGACGTATATTTCCCTGCGAAATTGTACTGTCTTCTATGATTATACGATGACTTGCTTGCAGGTGACAAGAATTTTGCAGGTTAGAAATGTTCTGTTGCTTAATAATTATCTCTTCATAAATTAAAAGAGGGCAATTCAAAAACTGGTCCTCTCTATTGGGAGAATAATTTGGTCGGGTCGGCGTCGGCATCGTCGTCGATGTTGTAGTCGGTGCTGGCGTCGACAACTTCGTTTGAACTTGATGCAATTCAATATCTGGAAAAACAAAGAATTCAACAAATTAAATTAAACATACTTTAATATCTCATTTCAAAACAGTAATGATCAGTAGAATCAATTAAAAAAAGATAGTGTTAGAATAATATTCAGAAACATTTCACGATTGTTATTTAATATCCCGTAAAAATTTTTCTCACATGGCTTGATATATCTAATTATGGTTTGATATGTCCATGTGTAATTTTTGATGTGGCTCAATGTGACAATTGACCATACCAGAACTGATGCGATTTCTCGAAGTTCAAATGCCTTCAAGCCCATAATTTCCGATTATTGTCGCATTTTCCAGCATGAAATAAATTTGACTGTACATTGCCTTTACACTAAGGAATTTACATTAAATTCTTCGTGCAATAAATAATATTATATAAATCTAACTAATCAACAGTGAACAAAAAACTGTATAAATATGTCAATTGTAATTAATTTCTGTTTTATTTCAAACTTATTTTTTCTTATTATTTCGAAATATAAAGTTAATAATATTAAATTTAAAAATTTTTGATGAATAATGAAGTATTTTGAGTTAAATCATTGATAAGTTAAATTAATAAATTTTTTTCTGTTATTAATTCATTAATTATTTTTTTCCTCCTATTCGGCCCTCTGTAACTTCGTTTCTGTTGAGTTTAGGAAAAAAATGAACATAAACAATTTTGTAGAGAATTAAATTTCCTATAAGAATGTTGAGAGCAAAATTGAAAAAAAAATTTTATTCGTGTAGTTATTTTAAAAATAAACAAAAAAGAAATTTTACAATGTTATTTAAATGGGAAAGGGGACCCCCCCTTGCGCCAGCTCAATTTTTGAGATATTGAGCTGAAATTTTAGAAGAATTTTTTTTTATATTAAAGCAACTTTTAAGATAAGCTTAATCGAAAAAAAAAAAAAAAACTTATTTTGACACAGTCTAATACTACATACTGCCTTTACACTAAGGACATACATTAAAATATTTAAAAAAAATTAACTAATCGATAATGATCGTTAGAAACAATAAATATTTTGGAAGCGTTTAATAAACACAATTAATACTCACGCGGTGGTATGCACGTCGCCATGTGCACAGCGAGCACAAAGGCTAGTAATTTTGCGAACATCTTGTTGAAGGTGCTGGAACACAACTGTAAATTTCACAATTTGTTTTCAGCTTTTATAGGATCGATTATCAACATGCACTGACGTCAATTCTGAAGTCAAGGTCAAATCATAAACATTTCTATTATCAGCTTGTTCTTGGAATGGCTTCCGGACCAAATAATTCCTCTTATCAAATGACCTATAACCACACGAGTTTTATGTAACGGGTATTTCCAATTGAGTACTTTCGATAGGTATTCAGAAAATATTGTAGGCATTAACAGTCGATGAGTCAACTTGTTTGTTTCAATGAACAAATCGATGGACTAGAATTTACTGCATTATTTTCTCCTATCTAATCGATGCGCTTCCACAAACAATTAGTACCTGCTATGAATTGATAGCTTACTCCCCACCAATTGTATTGCATCTCTCCAAGGTTTGAAAAGCTTATCGTCAAATCAAGAACATTGATTATCAAAAAGGTTCCTTTCCTAGATTCAGTAGACTTTAAGTTATAGATAGACACTACTATTCAGCGGAACACTAAGTATTTGTTCCAGAACATTCAATTGTTAAGCACCGTTCAGGTGGACACTGAGGTTCTTAGTATCATAGCAACTGATGGGTAACTAATTTTCGTGGGGTGTGATTTTGAGTGGTGTATTTAGTCTTGGTAAAGAGTGAATTGTTGACGACCCAAGAGTCGATAAATGTGACAGCTGTTCTCGAGTTGTGCGCTTAGCAATAATTTTAGCGTTTCATTTTTTTATTATAGACTAGCTGTGCTGTGCGGTTTTACCCGCAATGCTCTGCTCCTGTTGGTCTTAGCATGATGATATATAATTATATGTACTTATAGCCTAAAGCCTTCCTCGATAAATGGGCTATCTAACACCGAAATAATTTTTCAAATCGTTCCTGAGATTAGCGCGTTCAAACAAACGAACAAACAAACTCTCCAGCTTTATAATATTAGTATAGATTTTAATTCATAAGAAGGGTTATATGTAATGTTTTTCAGTGTAAACCGTTGACTAAACCAAGAGATAACGTAGCCTATAAATTATTCAGCAATCAAAGGCTGCAATTCTCACTTGAGACACTTGCAGACATCTGTGTCTAGACTTTAAATACGTGTCTTCAGTCTAATTGTGAATCTCGAGAATTGCCTGAAGATTTTGGGAATTAAAGCTATTGGAACTTTAGTTACACGTATTTCAAATATCCATATTGAGTAACATAAATAAATTTCTAATAAAATTATGAAAGTAATTATATAATTCTGAAGAAGATTGGATATTTTCATAATTTAAATAATATGGAACTTAGCTAATTCGTCTCTTATTAATTATCTAATTACAAGCTGCGCTTCGCAGTTTCACCCATGTGGCTCTGTTCCTGTTGGTCAGCGTAATATTATATTATAGCCTATGCCCTATAGCCTACCTCGATAAATGGGCTATCTAACACCGATAGAATTTTTCAAATCGGTCCAGAAGTTCCTGAGATTAGAGCGCTCAAACAAACAAACTCTTCAGCTTTATAATATTAGTATAGATTTTCTTCTCCTACTATAATTACTAGACGCTAAATGGTAAGTTACTTACACATTCACGCGAAAACAACGGAACGAATTTGTATGTTTGACAAAGACATATATATAATACGTACTAGCTTTCCACCCGCAGCTTCGCCCGCGCAGTCAAAGAAAAACCCGCATAGTTCCCGTTCCCGTGGGATTTCCGGGATAAAACCTATCCTATTTCCCGGTGTAAAAAGTAGCCTATGTCCTTTCTCGGGTATCAAAATATCTCTATACCAAATTTCATGCAAATTGGTTCAGTAGTTAAGGCGTGATTGAGTAACAGACAGAGTTACTTTCGCATTTATAATATTAAGTATGGATTCTGCAATAGCATAGAGCATATTTCTATACACTACATATAAGTGACGTCATAAACAAGCATATATTTCAGCGTAATAAAAACAAAATCCTCCCATGAAAACCAACAAACAAGAATTTACCGCAAGCATACTGAAAAAACAAAATATTCAAAACTTCTGCTCCATTAATATGAAATTGCGTTGCGTCGTAAATTCCAGCTGTTAATAATAATATCACGTTATTAGTAAATAATTTAATATCAGTGCTCCAATTACGCTGCATGCCGCGTGACCACGGATCGATTAGTTCGAGACAAGCTTGTCAGTTCTTAGGGCGACTTTCCACCAGAGTTGTGCCTGTTGCCTTGCCATGTTGCCTTTGATATCCACCAATCAAATTCATGTGCATATAGTTTAGTACTGGTGGGAATGGATTCAACTAAAGTATGTTTTACTATGGATTGATTCGTGCTATGGATGTGCATGTGGGAGATTTTTATGAGGATAATAGTTTGACAATGAAAAATGCGCTGCGCTACGCTTCGCCATATCTGCGTCCTAACTTCTCTACAAAGTATAAAACAAAGTCGCTTTCTCTGTCCCGATGTCCCTTTGTATGCTAAAATCTTTAAAACTACGCAACGGATTTTGATGCGGTTTTTTGATTCAAGAGGAAGGTTTTAGTATATAATTTATTAGGTTTTAGACAAAGTGAGCGAAACCGCGGGCGGTAAGATAGTTCGGAATAAATTGGACAATGTTTTTGGGTTTGATTAAACATAAGTAAATTAAAAAAATACTGTGTGTGAAAATTACCGTGTTCTAGAAATTTGAACCTACTCAAAGTCAAAGACTACCGCTTCTGCATAGCTGAATCGTAGGTATATAAATAAATAAATAAATAAATCATTTATTTGCACCATTAGATATATCTTACAAAAATTTAATGACCCAGGCTCCTAATATAGTTGTAAACTGTTTTTCAGGAGTATATGACCACAATAATTTTGTTTATTATTTCAAAACTAGCTTACCGCCCGCGGCTTCGCCCGCTTTGTCTAAAACCTAATAAATTATATACTAAAACCTTCCTCTTGAATCACTCTATCTATTAAAAAAAACTGCATCAAAATGCGTTGCGTAGTTTTAAAGATTTTAGCATACAAAGGGACATAGGGACAGAGAAAGCGACTTTGTTTTATACTATGTAGTGATGATTGAATAAATTACATTACATTTAACGCTTCATTACGCAAACAAAAGCGTTTAGTTCGATAACAATGACGATAATAAAATCCTACTTTGTTTTATGTATAGACTAGCGGCCCGCCCCGGCTTCGCCCGTGGTACATATGAAAAATAGATGTTGGCCGATTCTCAGACTTACCCGATATGCACAGAAAATTTCATGAGAATCGGTCCACCCGTTTCGGAGGAGTATGCAGACTAACATTGTGACACGAGAATTTTATATATAAGATTAATTGATTTCTCTTTAAATATTTGTACATTTCAAAATATAATGGGATCATATTATTTTATTGGAACGAAGTTCCTTATCACGCGTTATGAAAGGGGGCTAGACGGAAAAAATTCTTACGAAAAGTTGTCACGACACTTTTTGCTAGAGTTGTGCGGCGTGCGGCGTGCGCGTGGTTCTCTGTCTGTCTCTCTCTAACTTAACACTTCGTTTCATCCTTGACATCGCCCAATTTTTTTTGTACTTGTAATCTCTATACATTCTTAGAGAATAACGAACATAAAATTATTCTCAAAGGTCATAATATTATTTAAAGGCTATGAAAATGAAACAAGTATTCAATAAAAACACTTTATTTTATCACAAACAAAAATATGGCAATACTTGTATTTGTATATGAACATCCATTTTACATTTCTAAGTGCAATAACTTAAAATTATATTTTTTATATAAAACAAATAAAAATCATACAATATTTTTTAATCAAATGACTAGAAATAAATAATTGAGATCAAATTAAAATATTAACGATTCTTTTTTTAAATATCCACTTACAAAGCTATTTCAATGAATCCTGCTAACTAATGAATTGATAAATAACTAATGAATATGATTTTCTATTTAATGTGTTTTGATGCTTCTCCTTAATAAGAAATGCTTTTTTAAATAATAACTAGCGGTCCGCCCCGGCTTCGCCCGTGGTACATGTTTACGTTTTCTCTACATAAAAACCATCCTCGTACTTCAAGGAATTTAATAAAAAAAGAATTATCGAAATCGGTTCAGCCGTTCTCGAGTTATGCGCTTACCAACACATTTTGCGATTCATTTTTATATATAAGATTATAATATAATATGTATGTATTATGAAATTAATTTTTAATTATTATAAAATTGATTTCTTATAGTATCACCTATTGAGTATAATATGTAATTAATGAACTAAAATTCAAAATGTTTTAATAAAAAAGAATAATATAAGAGGTTTGTAAAATACTAAAATTACCTAACTCTCTTTCTAATATTATAGTCTATTGTTACAATTTTAAGCAGTAAATAATATTATTTGTTACAAAAAATATTACAAATGAGAATTGATAAACGACTTGTGTTAAAACGTGTAAATGATGTTTTTGTTCATAAACAAAAATACTTTACATAATATAAGTACAGCAAGTACTTTAAATAAATAAATTTAAATCAAATTACCTATGCGCAAAATTAAAATAATATGTACTTATCACGTAAAATATTTTAGAGGTTCATCATATTATATACTATGTAAAATGTATATGTAATAGGTACTTATTGTTCATCAATACAAACTAAGGCCCATTTATTAAAAATTGTTTACCTTTCTCTATAACTGTCATATTAATAATATGACAGGAAAGAAAGCAACAATTTTAAACTATATTAATTATACTGTATGGGTCTGAAAATTAAATTAGCAATACTAAGGGGTAATCAATATAATAGCATAAATAGTTGCAAATACTAAACAATTTTTTCTACATCAATCCCATATCCTCAATTTAACGAATTCATATCACATAGATATTATTGTTTTTCTAAGAATATATTAATTTATCATTTGTTAAACGCTCATATTACAAAGATTTTTATTATTGTAATAAAAAAAAATAATTATTATTATCTTAATATAAAATTGAGTTATATTTTATGCTTAGTAAAAAAAAATCCGTATTAATTTCGTGCTTTAACATGAGCGTATTACAAGTAATACAAAAACGTTCCAATCGATCTAAAATATATCTAAAGAAGGACAATTTTGAATAATTTAATGTATTGCACTGCCCGAAGTCAGTCTTCAAATAAATATTAAAAACAGTGCTTTTATACTTAAATATTGTGATACAATTACTCTACATAATTTTAAGGTTATAAAACTCTATGATACTTTATCGTTCTACAATGGGAACTGCTGTTATACAAAACTGCAGATTTTTTAGTGAAACTTCTTTATCGGGGTTGGAAAAAAATTTACTGTAACATTTTTTCATTACGCTTGACATTTTTCCGTTACGTGCCATCATTTTTTTATCCCTACCACACGTGATTTGACGAATTTCTGTAAAGTTGCATATAGTAAATTATTTTTTGAAAAATAAGGCCATAAAGAAGTTTCACTTCTTACGTGTGAACGCACGCACACATTTTTTTTGTAGTCTATTCGTAATGTATGAAACACGTTTATTGATTTCATGTTTTACAATAATTTACCATATACATTACTATACGTGAATTTCACTAATTCTCCATTGCAAAACAAATGTAATTTTCGGCAATAATGTAGCACGTAGAAATATATGAAAAAATATTTCTTGTGCAAAAAAAAATAAGAAAATCAAAGGTTGAAACTTTGAAAAATAATTATGAAAACAATATAATATACTCCGTAATCAATTTAAAACTTAGAAAGTAAAATATTAAACTGCTGTTTTGTATAACAACACAGTTGATAATATGTTAAAAATATAGAATGTGATAGATTGATGATATGAAGGTATTTATTCACAATTTGGTCCTTTACAACTAATCGGAAACTACGGTGTTATAATTGTGTAAATAAATTAACGGCAGTTGAATAAGAGCAGTACGGACCAAATCTATATCAAAAAAAGACGTGTGGCACTCGGGGACTGCCGCGGTAAAGCTATTGCATAGCATGTCTTCAAGCCACACCTCCGTGTCCGTCGGAGTGGGGAGCGTGAGGTTTTTTTGTTACGGAATTTCTCGATTCGGTCCCCGCGCTCAAGGCCCGCGATAGAAGCTATGCAATATCTTAAAAATTAACTTTATTTTATTTATTGATGTGATATAATTATTTTATTAAATAATGTTGGTTTATTACTAAAATATTATAAGTAAGTTGAATATATTGCTCATATTATCATGATGTATATTAATTTTTGTAGATTAAACATTTCGATACTATTGAAGAAAATATTCATTTCGAGAAAGTAATATTGAATAATTGCACTTTCAGTTTTTGTAACAGCTTATATTATTATGTCCGTACTGCTTTTCGTATATTGTTACTACAATAATTAAATCAATTTAAATAAATGCAAAAGCGTAATATACATGATGCCTTACTCTATTTTACAAGTTGGATAATTCGCTTTGAGCTTGTGAGTCCACGATTGTAAGCAAATTAGGAAATTTCTAAATTTTGTATATACAGTTTTTCTAAGTGCGTTTATAATATTGGTAAGTTTCCAATTATAACAAAAACTTATTACGCAATAACAAACAATTATTAATTTGTATGTCTGTTTACTTCGGTCTTATCTCTGAGGACCTAATTTCATAGGTAGGTATTTAAATTGCCCATACGTGATGTTTTAAAGTACTTGGGTTCAGTATATTTCGAAAAAAATATTAATAAAATGTTCTTGCTATAATTGGAAACTTTCCCGAACTCAACAACTTTACACTTTAACATCAAATCTATCAACTAATCGATTACTATCTGGCGAGTCATCCGCGAATTTTATCTCATTAGACGAATCGTCTGCAAATCGAATATCATTGAAATCGCTTCGTTTCAACGTGGAGTCCTTTTCTCTGCCCTCCATTACTCTTTTTAGGGTCGAGTCGTCGGATTTTTTATGTACTTTTACAGGAGACATTAGTGTTAGTTCCTTCATGGGTATGTTCACGGGATTATCGCCTTTCTTCCTCTTGTTTTTCCTGGCGAGTTTAGGCGAGTTTTGCAAGTCGCTAATGCTGAAGTTCAATGGGTGGATGACGCTGCTCCTGTCTATGACTTTTCGCATGCATTTTATGGATTCGTTCGATCTGTTGGTCGGGTTCCGTTTGAGGGTGGCTGTTGGTCTGTCTTCAGGTGACTCTGTGTTACTGCCCGGGTCTGGTCGCAGTTCCTTTGGAACGATTTCCTGTGAGCAATTCACTTAAATTAGCATTATACATAGTATTTTTATGAATTGCCACTATAAAGCGTATTTTGATTGAATATTTACTTGGCAAAATTTTTTCTTTGAGTATTAAAACATAGCATCTATTACAATTACTTATAAATCTATCAACCATTAAGTTGAAATATTATGCCTAGTTAACACACATTTTTGCATTATTATACTCTATAAATTGAGATTAAGACATTCGGTCAAGGGATAAAAAATAAGGTATATTGTAATTACTTTCAAAGGGTTTTCAAAAATTAACATTATAGTATTATAATCTACCGCACTTACTTCATAAATAGGAGCTTTGTTGTCATCAACCTCTCTCATGATGTCCCCCTCCTCAAGAGGGGGTATCCAGACTAAAAAAGCGGGATCCATTCCTAGATACGAGCCAGGAACAGAACCTAGGACAATGTGATATATCATTTCTCAACGATACTTTACTATGGTGCCTTAGATTATTTTATTAAGTATATAAAGAGTTTAATTTTATGATTCATACAATTATACAGGGTGTCCCACTGTTGGTAGGTATACTAAGCTCAAAGGAGGTTATAGTTTTGCATACGCTGAGTACGTAAAATACTTATAAAATTCCTTTTTTTTTAGACTCAATTTTTTTTCAAATAGATCAGTGTATGCAAAACTACAAGTCCCTTCGCGCTTAGTATACCAATAGTGGGACACCCTGTATTACTAGTATTTTTAGATTCTTATTAGAGGAAGATCAGAGAAAGGAAAGGCTTTGATTTTTGGATTAATAAAAATAATTTCAATCATTAAAACAATTGTTATTATTAATGATCGAGAGGTGTTTAAAATATTTGGAGAATTTATTCATTCATTGACAAAAATTAATTATTAATACAGTTGTACGACAAAGGAATGGAAAAGCAAAGATAGGATTAATACAAAAATTATCTTTTAATGTCTCTAAACTGGGTGCTATTATTCAAATTTATAGACGCAATCAATCAAAATACATTCGATAGACTATTTGTTAACCTCATTATTCAATAGTAAGTATATAATATTGTTAGTCAATTGAATATTTCCTCATTATTCAAAAGAAGGTTTATAGTATTGTGAATCGTTAATATAATTCTTGTTTAAGTGAAAACAGAATACACATGTTTTCCTTTTCCTTAACGTAACTGGCTAAGGGTAGCAACCCTCTGTATGTTTGTATTACCGGATTCAGGGAAAGAATGGATAAAAACAAAGCTACCCTTTCCCACCTTGAAGTAGGGTTCCGCTTACCGGATAAACCCTAATGAAACAAACGTTGGTTTGATTTAATGCGTGTTTTTGGGAATGAGATAAGTATAATTCTGTGCCTCCAGTGAATAAGGGAATAACTCAAAAACAGCACTTTTCAGGAGAGACAAAAAACTGTATATCAATACTAAATCTTTAGTAATTCAAAATTTTAAGCTTGTATGTGTAAGATATGATGTTTGACTATATTTTTACATAGGATCACATATTGTAACAACCCCATAAATATACTTTTTTCGTGTTTTTTTGTAGTTGTGGCCTTATGAACGAGTACTTCATGGAATAACTCAATGTATTCACATAATTTTTTTTTTACTCTTTGCAATATAACGACTTATGCCCTTATGCACTATGTTCATAATCGCACAACACGACTTATATTATTGCCAGTTTTGGTTTTATAGAAATGATGTGACTTATTATGCTTGAAATTTGTGTACTTTATGACTCAATTGAGGCATTTTAGTGGAAAAACTATGCACGTAGCTTGAAAAACGAATGAAATCAACGGGTTTTTTTTCGTTATTAGATAATAAAAACAAAGCAACATTTAGGTATTTATGCATTTAACCCTAGAAGTCCAATCTACGTAAATTTGACGTATGAACTCTTCTATATTTACCATCGAATCGCTGCAAAATCCAGAACCAACTTATTAGCCGTCGAGACCTAGCAGTAAATAGTTGGCTCATACAGGTAAATTCCGCCATTTGGTTGTAAAGAGGATGTTGTGCGTCATTTTGACGTATAATTGGGCTTTTCGTAACTTTTAAGATTGTTTCAAATTTTTATTTTGTGATTTATTTGAATAATTTTTTTCCAAGTCACGTTTCACATGATATCTATAGTATTATACTATAGATTGAGTATAAAATGGGATCCAGACAACTTTTATACTAGGACGAAAAACCTTCAATTTTAGTAAATGACGATTATTGTCCTCCGCTGGATTTGGACTTCAAGCAAGGGGATTGGGTGGCTGAAGATGTTGTCCAGAGTAAAACCGAATATGTTATGGGGTTTTGTTACCCATGTATAATGAAAGTCGTAGATTGTAAAATAAACGTTTAATCGATCTTTCAAAAATACAGTACTATGTTGTTAATGCTATACAATGTTTCACCAGTCACCACAATGAGCCTAGTCTGTACACTATACAGGTTAGCAGGAGACAATCATTGAGTATTGGTATTAAATACGTATCAACTGCGTATTGCGTTTTGCGTATTAACTATTGTCCTAGTGAAAATTAATCGTCGAATCAATTTAAAATTCGATCAAGTGCGTTCCGTTTCGTAAAATATAGATAATAAAAGTGGCAACGCCACAATGTCATGGTGGTATACATTGAGGATACAAGCACTATAAAGAGATAAGAGAAGACCGAAAACCATATTCCTGTATGTTCAGTTAATACAGGAAAAGTTATAGGTGGTCAGTGGCGATTTTTTACGGCATGATATAGAATTTTAACAATGTCTATATCATATAATATCAATATAATGTAGATAAATAAAGAAAATACAATGAGCCGCAAAGATTTTATGCAAAATTAAGCACAGATTTGAAGGTGCCTTGGATGCAAATACGACTTGTGGCACGCACTTTGAAGAGACTCTACGTGACAATAGCCCAATTTTTTCAAAATATGTGGTACCAGAGTATCCATAAAATGTTTACGAAAATGCAGGACCAAAGAAGTATCGATATTGCGGATTTTTTTCCTATAAAAAAGGCAAATTACCAAAGCACAGTGGCTAAAACGCTATATGCGGAGAAAACAATATTCATAATTATTGTCAAGCCTGGTTATAAATACTTTTTTTTATGCGACTATTATAGACTATAATATTATTGTCTTGATTATTGTAGTTAGATAATTTAAAAAAAAAATTAAAAACGAGTTTTTTTTTTAAACTTACCCAATTATTTAAGAAGAAAATATAAGTTTAACATTTTTGTTGGCTTTTTTTAGATGATTCAATTATCGTTCTGTATTTATATAAACAAAGAGTATAATATCATTAAATGCACTTAATGTGATAACTGTATTTTTAATATCTATTGCAAAAAATAGTTAATTTCCATGGAAATATATTAGTATCCCAAGTTAACTGATAAATACCTTTTTTAAAAAATATAAAGATTTGTTGTTGGAGATTTATTGAAAAAAACGATTTAAAAATAATAAGGAATAGGTATGGTGTGTTGTTTCCGTGCAGTATTCAATTAATAGACCAATAGCAACACGGCATTAATGCCAAACTGTCTCATGTCGTCACTTGAACCAATGACACTAAAAGAGTTGTTCCTTTATGCTCATGTTAGAAAAATGACACAAATGCGTTTATACTAAAATAGTGTTAGGACTGATGGAACAAAATGAATTAAGTCTTTATTCAAAAAGTATAACTACACATACGTCTTTGTGTTCGCGGGTACTTTTGACTCGAGACGAATAGTTCCTTTGCGATTGCCTAAAATGATGGATAAGGTAACTTATACCGTTAATCACACCCTACTTATACCGTTTGGGTCATTCGAAAAAATGGGTTAGGACGCAGCTAGAGATATGACCTTTTGATATGTTGTGTATTTTGACGAGCTGAATCCAATGGTGCAATAAAAACCAAAGGGAATAACTCGTCTTACTCCCTTATTCACTGGAGGCACAGAATTATTTTAATGAAAATAAGCTAGCTTATTAGCTTTTCGTAATCTGGTATCTAAAATTTGTTTCTTGTTTAAAATTTCAATGTTGATCTACGTTATGATTTTGTTGAAATATTGATGAAAGCGATTGTAGAATTTTCTAGACGGCTTTATGTCATACTCAATTATAGTCTTAGAGCGTATACGCACTATGCGGCTACCGCAGACCGCACAGTGCGCATAGAAATGAATATTCCGTACATAATTGTGCTTGCGGTCAGCCGGACGGCTACCCGCAATGCGGCTACCCGCATAGTGCGTATACGCTCTTACCATGCTATTAAATTTATATTATAAAGGCAATCTATTGATAAAAATAGTGCCAACTCATATTTAATGCCAATGGGATCATTGGCACTAATTGTAATGGATTTTTTAGATAGTTTAAAAAGCATTTAGATTTCTAACTTCTAACTTAACTTACTAGAGAATTTATTTTACTACCAATCAGATTATTTATTCATGATTCATAAATTACGATAAAAATCAATACGTCATAACAAGTTATTTAAAAATTAGAATAACAATCATAGTTCATCTATTAATCGCGTAACAAATAACACAATGATATTATAAGTAAAAAGATGTAGATCAGTTAAAGCGCTACAGGAGTGGCACGTTAAAATGTGGCTAATTAGCAAGAATTTATTTCTATTGTATCTTTTTCACTCACCATAATTAATTTATGCTATCTTACTTTGACGTCTATTGTTTACGCACACACACAGGTTATTGTGCTATTTTTGTAGATCAAATGTGTTGGTAACCTTTAACACTTTACTTATAATACATTGATATTAGAGTTCTTACAGACGAACGGCAAGTTGTGAACGACAGAGGCTACTTGCCGTCGCCGCCTTTCAACAGTCGGCGGTAGCAGTCAATAGGTATTATGTCCATGTGGCGATGGCCAAATTGCCTCTGCCGTTCACAACTTGCCGTTCGTCTGTAAACAACACTTACACATAAATTAAAGTACAACAAAACAAAGCCAATATTCACATTTACCCGCATTATTGACTTCATAGTCATAGTAGTCGATCTCCATTTCGGGGTGTGAAGTGAGGCTCAGATCGGACCGTAGTAGCCGCCGATTTGACGTTTCTTTGGTGCGTTTGGCGTTGTCCCGCACGCGGGCGGAGGACACCCCACTTAAGGCGGGGGAGTACCAGCCCTGGGTAAGAGGAATTTTTAGGTAATTGTACTAATATTATGGGTAAAGCTGAAGAGTTTGTTTGTTTGTTTGAACGCGCTAATCTCAGAAACTACTGGTCCGATTTGAAAAATTATTTCGGTGTTAGATAGCCCATTTATCGAGGAAGGCTATATGCTACAATATACTATCGTCACGTTAAGACCAACAGAAGCGGAGCCACGCGGGTAAAACCGCGAAGCGCAGCTAGTAGTTATGTTATATAAATAAGGGCCGATTTTTCAATGCTTGGATAAAACTTATTCGTCGAATAATGTATAAAACTACCATTTTAAAAACGTTTTCTAATTGCCCGTATTTGACAGATTACGTGACATTTTAATATTATCGTGTAATACTTTATTGGGCGGATAAGTTTTATCCAAGCATTGAAAAATCGGCCCTACATTTTTAAATATTTATTTATTTTATTTTATACACTTTATTGTGCTGCCAACATAACAAAAGTGGGTACAATAGGACTTAAACTAGTACAAACAACACAGAGGGCGGCCTTATTACTAACAAGTAATCTCTTCCAGGCAACCAACAGATTGTGTGAAAAACAATATTACTACAGCGGAGGTAGGTAAAAAGTTAAACATAAATAGATGTTACTAAAAATACAGTCATAATATACACACTAAAATAAGATAAAATATACCATACCAAAAGATATACAATACATATAATAATATAATGCTATAAATAAAATAAATATAATAATATATAAATACATCATAAAAATATAAACATAATATACTATAAAATATACTACAAATACAAAATACTATATCGATTCAAACGCAAGATTTAAAAAGTGGTCACGTATGAGGCTCTTAAATTTAGATAGAGTTTGAGCTTGCCTTATGGGTATAGGTAAGGAATTCCATAGATTAATGGCCGTAATAATAAAAGAATCACCATAAAAGCGCGTGCGATGGAAAGGTGTGCACAGGACAAGCCTATCCACTGAACGAAGGGAGTAGCTTTCACAGTGTAGGAAGTCAAATTTATTTTTAAGGTATGAAGGAGTCTTAGGGTCAAAAAGGACACGATAAAGTAACTGCAAGTAATGCACATTCCGGCGAAAGCGGACTGGGAGCCACTTGAGCTTCTTGCGGAAGGAAGAGACATGGTCGTATTTGCGAAGACCAAATACAAACCGGATACCATAGTTCTGGAGGCGCTCAAGTTTTTCTATCTGCTCGACTGATAAATCAGGAAAGCAAGCATCAGCGTAGTCAATAATAGGAAGGAGAAGGGACTGTGCTAGCATAACTTTGGTCGATATGGGTAAGAAATTACGAAGACGCCGCAATGAACTGGAAGCAGCATAAAATTTCCGACTCAGTTCCTGAATGTGATGCGACCAAGATAGTGTCTGATCCAGGTAGACACCTAAATTTTTGACGTGCTCGCTATAAGGTATGATTTCTCCCCGAATCTGTACAGAAGGCAGTATACCCCAATCAACCTCCGATATTTGGTAAGGACTACCGATAACGATGGCCTGGCTTTTCGACGGATTGATTTTTAGGCCAAATTGATCACACCATGTTACTATGTTGGTTAGTTCGTTGTTGATGTTGTTGTAAATAGTTAATTGTGTATTCATTTGTTTATTACGTTGGTGTGTTGTGCTGTCCCTGATAAAGGAATAATAATCCTTGTTCTTTTAACTTTTTCGTTCTTTTAACTTCTTGTTCTTTTAAATCTTTCAATTGAGGTCTGAAATTTGCAATATCGATATCGGAAAGCTTTCCGCATGAAAAGTCGTTCATGAATAAGGTTCCAGGGTAACTTTATAGTGAATGAATAGAGGTATTATAAACATTGAGTGTCAACCTTATAGAGACTGGACTAGGACTTTAAAGAGCTCTTTTAGGAGATTTTTCCTAGAATCCTTGTGGAAGCGAAATCAAGTAACATATTTTTAAGCTATTGCATAGCTTCTCTCGCGGACCTTGAGCGCGGGGACCGAATCGAGAAATTCCGTAACGAAAAATCCTCACGCTCCCCACTCCGACGGGCTACGAGGTGTGGCTTGAAGGCATAGCATGCAATAGCTTTACCGCGGCAGTCCCCGAGTGCCACACGTCTTTTTTTAATGTAATTTATAATTATTATTATATTGAGTATTTTGCCAAAAACAAGAAACAGAACATGACTAAACAAATATACTTACACTCTTCTTAAAGACATTGTATAGATAAAAAAAATCATAAAATGTTTAGCTTATTCTTTGAAACAAAATAATTTCTTACGTCTTAATATCTTGTAATTTCTAAGTTTCTGTGTAGCTTTTGAAATATTAAAGAAATAAATTGTAAATAAAAACACGGTCGAAAGATGTTCAGTTAATTTTCTCTAGAAACAGTAATATAAAATTAAAACAGAGAAAATTAAATAGAAAATAAACTCTAACAGTGTTTAATTACCTACACGAAATAAGTCTGAACACTTTTAAAATGGTAAAAAGTATTTAAATTACAATAACACTAGCTCCCCCCTCACGCCCCGGCTTTACCCGTGGACCATAATATTATATTATGTAATATGGACCACGGGTAAAGCCGGGGCGTACCGTACCTACAGCAAGCACTCAGAGATCACTTACATATCCAACGGTGAAACAATGTTTTAAATTAATCCAGTCGTTTTTTAGATTAACGCGTTCAATCAAACAAACAAACAAGTAAACACGCTCATATAGATTTTTAAAAATATTTAAGTAGGTAATTATATCAATATTGCCATCTTCTCCACATACTCACGTTAGTAAGAGTAGCAGCTGAAGTAGAAGACACAACACTCTCTCTGTCCTTGTCCCACACACTGTCTCGGTCCTTCTCGCTGCAGCTGTCCCTCTCGCTCACACTGGTCACACTTGTGCTGATTTCTGCGGTAATAGCTTCGCTCGTAGAGGCTTGTTGTGGTGACGTCACCTATTTAATTACAAAATTAATTTCTATTTAATATCATATATCGTGATAATTTATTTATCTTGCCAAATAAAAATCTTATAATAAGGCTATATTATGAAATATATGAGGAACAAAATGAGATGGAAGACCGAAGACACGACATTCCTTTCACCGTCAAAATAAGTTTTTTTTCCATGCTGCTCCGTTACTCCCTTCGTGCGTTGCTGAATTAGGAGTTTTGCTGTTTTACGTATATTTTTTGTTTGTCTCTACAAACGAGAATGCGTTTGAAATAAAACAGATTAGACATATTTCCATTGAATTTTGGTAAGCTAGACTTTATTATAGACGTCAAGTTGAGTACGATTGTGTTGTATTCGTTTGTTTTGTTTCATGATTCCCTACCCCCTCAAGAGTTGAATTATTCAGCGACAAAACGTATTTAGGTTAAACAAAATCCTTATATTTAATACCAGCTGATAAATTTTTGTTAAAAAAGATAAAGATTTTTTGAAATGCTTTATTATTACCTACTTTAGACGATATTATACATACTTGAGCAGAAACATGCGTGGACACAGTATGGGATCGTCGCAAAGGTGACGCTTTAGCCCCACTAGTGACGGGCGCACTGCTAGATGACACGTTCTCAGGCGTCACCGTGGCCTGTGACGCGTGGCTCCCCGCACTACACGCGCTGGCGATACTTGCTGCGTCTTCCGCGTCGGATATATCGTCTTCATCCCTGTGGAATGTCATTATTATTAGCCTTTTTTGCTATAGGGTTTAGGTCTAAATAATAGTAAATTTTATTTGTTTCAGTTTGAATCAGAATAAAGATTAGAATCATTACGCACATTACAATCGTAAAATAACACAGTTCATACAGATTTTAATTAGTTCTAATAAAACAATATCTCGTATACATAATTTTGCCAGCTAGTTAGATAAAAGGATTTTATCCATAACAACCCTTAAATTAATTCCAAAACCAAACACAAAATACGAAAAAAAATAAAACAATACATTACTAAACAATTCCATTTAATCAGAATCAACAGCGCTCGATCAAAAATTGATTTCAAAGTTCATTGACAGTGAGTAATATGAGCAATTACCCTTCAAACCCGAATTCAAGTACTCCAACAAGGCTCCATTAATTGTGTGTTACATTCAATGGCTTGAACGTGTACAAACAATGAGTCTATAGGGCTCTAATTACACCCTGAAGCCCTAGACGTATTTCGGTCATAATTAGTGTTGTACTTGATCACACGTTTTGAATGGATGGAAAACAAATGCCTTATTGCTGTGCCTTATTGAGAGTAGAAATGTTTTTGTACAGGTATTAAACGGTCAATAATTAAGCATTGTGTGGGTATTTAATTTCTTTCTAAACAGGTCTTTGAGAATAAAAAAAGTTGAAACAAAAATAACAATTAGAAAACTGTTTTATTTGAGATATTCCGATTTTCTATAAAGCATTTGATTTTTTATCAAAATTTGCTTCAATTTCACTGCTTTCAAAATAGTTTTGAATTAGTCATATTAAACAATTTAGATACAAAGCATTTGAGTAGGTGCTGTCGGAAAATTTCTCTCGTAGTTACAAAATATTATTATAATTCAATAAACTATAACCGCAGACTTTATAAAATATGAAATTTCAGTCAACGTATCAAAATTGGAACCATGCCCATCATAAAGAAGCGGTAGCAGCCAAGTTTGTAAGCACGGCTGAATTTTATATCACAGTTGTCTGAACTTGTCTCTGTAACTTCGTTTTTATCAAAAACAATTTAAGTTAAAGTATCTGCAAATGATCGCAAGAAGTTTTAATTTTATTTTTGTAAAAAAACTGAGCGTGAAGAAGATTTCATTGTAGAATTATTTTATTCTAAAGTTTATGGAAGGTCAAAGTTGAAACTGAATTTTGTTTGCATGCCGAGTGCCGACGTTGTTATTAATGATGAAATATTGGTACCAACACGTTATTCTTCGGTAAAATTTTGCTTTACGATTATTTTTATAAACCACAAACGAGTATAGATAATAAGTTTATTAGCAGATTTTTTTAGGAAGAACCAGAATATAAACAAGGTAACTTGTATACAAGTAAGTATATCATTTAAAAACATTTATTTCTTTTATTGTTTTGATCGATTATTATATTCTTTATAATTCCTTGTAGCTTAAGAATATCTAAAGACTACAAGTGGTCATGGTTAAAAGCAACGGAAACACTTCCAAACAACATCTCTTCATTACATTAAACATATTCCAACATGTCTGTATACATATTATAACGTATGAAACAACCTCTACATTAGTATTATTTACGTAGACATAACAGTTAAACTAACTTCTAAATTAGTATTTACCAACCTCTGATCCACAATCTCCGAGCCTCTATCCGCGTCCCTTAACCTCGTGTGTCTTGTTCTAGCTGGCAGTAGGCGCCGCAGAGACACTCCCCCCACCACTTCACTGAGCAACGTACTGCGGGATCCTGAGGTCGCTCCTAGCTCTAGTGATGCTGAACATGCTGTAGAGAGATTAGGAGATGACGAAGATATTCTACATTATAGAGAATAATACAGAATAGATAGTGTATCAATCTAAAGAGCTGGCGATGCCCTTGGTGTCAAGCCAATTGCATTTGTGCAAGTACTTGGTTTTAGGTGATTACTGTCGCCGATAATAATAATCGATATGCTAAGGCCTAGAGACATTATTACGATTGTTGTGACAATTAAAATAAACGTAGACAAAACAATAATAAAACAAACAAACGACAACATCGAAATAAATGTTTCTCTCGTATCACAGGATTTTGGAGTGACAGAGGAATATAACATTATAACCTTATTATTTACCCGAATGATTGAAATGATGATTTTTTTTTCATTTTATTAAACAAAATCTACAATTACCTACTCTTTATTAGACCCATAATAAAATCCCTTATCACATAAATGAAAGCCACACCAAATATTTAAATAGGTAGTTTTAATTTAGTTAGTTTGGTTAAACATTTGTACCATCACTGTCAGTAAGCGACTCCTTGTCGGCAGCCCGCTGGTACGCCCTAGTGCGGTGCGCGCTGTGTATAGCCAGCAGTACTGCGGCCACAGCGGCCAGCGCAGCGAGCGCAGCGGCCGCAGCCCGCGCGCCGCCGCCGCCGCGCCACCACGCTGCTGTGGCTACACTTGCCCATGCTGCGGACGCGTTGCGTATGGGCTCTGGACATGAAGATTTAATTTATAAAGAATAGAAAAAATTCGATCACGAGGTGGGACTCGAAATTTTTTTCTATTCTTTATAAATTTATATTAATAAAGAATATTATCATTTGAATGCCATTAAACCAAAAATATCAAATTCATGAAGATTTATGTCAACTTCGTGTAACCCAAATATTATAAATACGAAATTTACAAGATGTACGCTTTCACAGCTAACCACAGAACTATAATTGTTGCTTGTGGTCGTGATTTTCTCCGCGCTAGTAAGGTATAGCAGTAAGTAAAGATATACTGTCGCTACACTAACAGCTACGGTTTCTAAGATATGGTTTTCTACTTCTCCCAAGAGAGATTCATTAACACATTTATTCTTATCACATAATGTTATCTAGATTAATATCAAGCTTTTTTGTAATTCCAATTAAGAAAGTCTTCAACAACGTGTGTATAACATGACATTTTTATTTTTGAAATCAAGTTAAATACTAATTGATACTTACCTATTTGTGTAGCATGAGCCAGAAAGCCTCCCGTACACCGCTCGCTGGTGTCAGCTGACCGCAACTCAATGAGGATATGCCTGCCTCCAGCTATCTCCACCATACCACTGCTATCTGTCGTCGTTTCTACATCTTCTGACTGTGTAAATAGACATTGTATTATCACCACCGTGTACTACTTACTACTTAATTTTCAATGTTTAACATAGAATTGATTTCATGAGTATAGTTTTCGTTGTATGTTATACAACGAAAACTATACTTATATTATAGGTAATAATATAATAACATTTAAAAAAATCTTTAACAAATATATTACACAACCTGCTTCATGTTCTTGCCGAATTTCTTGTTTTTATTTGTTTCTACAAAGGCAAAGCCATGGCACAGGTTAACGTTTACTATCGTAACAATTTATTATTGAAGAGTTCACATAAAAATCACCAGGAAAACGTATCAGCACATGGCACTATACCAAGTTTCATCAGAAGAATTCGCAAACACAGCACGCAAAATATATCTCAGCAAGTGAAATATTTAACTATATACATACCACAGCAGCACTATCAGGTCCGTCCCAAGAAGCTAGCAGTGGGGATCCTAGAGAGTCCCCATTACGGGCCCGCAGGGACTGCCCTGCACAGGGCAAGCGCACTGCTTCAAAACGTACACGCACTATAAGTCCTTCTTCAGCCTGTAGAATAGAGATACATATTAGAAGGTAACTAAAGAGTGTCTAGTGTAGTGAACTACCTCAGATTCTCAGAGACTTTGTGTTACAAGGGTGCCAAAATTGTTATTTTTTTGGCATATAAGTACATTCGTATCAAATAAAATTTTGTTTTACTTGCTTTAGGTTAGTTAATAGAAAAATTAATTTTACATTATGCTTTTTGAAATGCTTTTATTGGTAACGAAGTAGGTACATCTAGTTTTAACGATATTCCGTTTTGAAAGTATTAGGTATATGTAACTCAAATCTATTTCTATCTATTGAATAGAATAGTATAATCTTCAACAAGAATCTTGTCACAGCGACATACAATAAATAAGCTGTAATCCCAGCAAAATATCTTCAATATAAGTTCGTAAAACCGATACCGTCAATATTGTTGTAGCGTCGCCAGTTGGCTAGGCTAGATAATAATATTTTGTTAGGGACAGTCACGTTGCAAGCCTGTCAGTTCGCAAACAGCGAACTTCGAACTGTCGAACTAAGATTGGAATTGTTTATTTGTATGGAGCTAAAGTTCGAAAAGCGTTGATTATTAGGCTCAGATTACTGTAGTTTCTTTATCTTTGTCTTTTTAGGTTCAGAATACTTTGGTGATAATATCCTGTCACTATTGATTTATGATATTTATTTGTTAGTTAGTTTTATTGGAACAATACGTTTTTGTTGTTGTAATGCGATAGTGTAAGTGTAAGTGTAGTGTCTTTAGAAATAATAAGAAGTATACACATCCTTTTAAGAATAACAAATGCAGAATGCATTTGTTCTTTCTTTAAATTTTTTCCAACGATGCTACTTTGTTTACATTTTCAAATTTATAGCAACGTGAAACATCATATTATAGACATCCAGTTGTGAAGTTCTTCTAACTTAATTTGTGCAGCTTCAGCTAATTAATTACACTGCACATCAAACATCATCAAAAAGTGCATCCAAAAGTTATCGAGTTAAAACAAACTCGGTTATTCACTGCCAGCAAAATTTATAGTGTCTAAAACGATGTCAAGCGCTGAAAATTTATGATTTCCTAGTTTCCTGGAAAATTATTGAATACCCGGTAAACTAAACGAGCCTGTACGAGAGTTATCGATGGAAGCAAGTTTTGATGGCTTACTGAAATTCAATATAACTTCCATCGAAATAGAAATGAGATACAGTTTTAAATAGTGTTGAGAGTCGAGAATCAATTTTGGTAAATAAGCTAGCAATAATGTTTTGTTTATTTGAGATAAAATAGACATTATAATAAATTTTAAGTACGAAATGATATTGAAATAAAATCAAACTATTCAAAACATGCTTTGTACTTTGCTACAACTTTGCTAAATACGAATTAAAATTATAATATTATTTCGAAAGTAGGTATGTAAGGTTCATCGTCATTTCTATCCATTTAAAAACCTTAATTGCCAATTATTTTAGCTTCCATATCTTAATCTTAATACTATTATAAAGGCGAAAGTTTGTTTGGATGTATGGATGTATGGATGTTTGTTACTCTTTCACGTAAAAACTACTGAACCGATTACAATGAAATTTAGCACACATATAGAGGGTAACTTGGATTAACACATAGGATAGGTTTTATCCCGGAAATCCCACGGGAACGGGAACTATGCGGGTTTTCCTTTGAAAACGCGGGCGAAGCCGCGGGCGGAAATCTAGTTTATATATATATCTGTATTTTTTTTTACCAAACGCAAATATTCGTCATAAGAATAAACGTATCTGAAATAACCTTTTTTTAAAATAAAATGCGGAAAATTTATTTTTTCAGTAAACTGCAATACGAATGTTTGTAAACAAGCCGCTTCATTCATTCACTTATGTTTATATTATCAATAGTGTTTCGAAGCAGAATAAATACATTTTCATTGAAACTGTGTGTTTTATTTATATTTGGGAGTTGCGTAAAATTATTTGTTTCCGTAATATTTAAGTAGTTGAAGAATTATAGTGCTTGGATATAGTTTTTTAGGGAAGTAAAATTATGTTTGCGTATAATGTGACTGTACCGTTACGTCCACGTTTATTATGGTTTTGTTAAGTATTCATAATGCATAAATTTATAATTGAACGTTTCTGTAAAAAACAGCCTATCTCTTCAGCTATTTTTATTTGAAATTTTCTATTTGTGTATATGTATAAACATGTGTTTGAACTATCAGTAACAGTTGTGTTTGTTTATATTTGAGTAAAATAATAAAATGAACACATAAATAACTCTTACCAATCATATAGAATATTTGAAACTTTACCTAAATAATGCAACTATCTGAACTAATTTTGATCGAATTTAAAACTCTTTCTGTAGGGAGGTAGGTAGGAGGATACTATTTAATGAAATATTACTTAGTATAGCAATTATATTATCTGTAATACGAAGAAAACATTAATTATTCGTAACTGTTTCGTAAAGAGCTCTGCATAGTTTCCCTTGTACATAATATAACGATATTGAGATGCCTTAAATGGTCTGACGAAATTTCTGGGCAACTCAGTCGTAATTGCCATCCTCACTCATAACTCACTTATTGCATCGAGTCTAACTTGTTTAGGGCACTCAAGTTTGGGCTAGCTTAGACCGTATCAAAATCGTCCTTTAGTTTGTATGTGTTATGATCTTAGTTACTCTTACAATTAAAGTATATTCGTGAAACTAGGTTTAGTAGTGAACATTATAAGCATTTCTAACTATTATTTATTCAATAATCGGACTGTCATGTGATCGGCATGTCTTTTGTTCGTTCAAAAATGGCTGATCAAATTTAATAATAATAATTAGTATGCTGAATTTGTTTCTGCTTAAATTTACATTTAAGAACTGTTTAAAAATTTACAAAATAAGTCCCGTGCAAATTTGGGCAGGTATTTTTTATTTCTACTTGTAGTTAAAATTACCTGCAAAAGCCAGAACGATCTAGCGGGGCAGACCCTAGCAGACCCCGCAAGTAGTCTGGCGATGGGAGCTAGATGCAGGACGCAACCACAGCGACATCTCGCACCGATTTCTGCTACCACCATTGAGGAGTCTCCCGCCCAGGGTCTGGCAGAACACTCGCATGCTGCTAATTCTACTGCTTGGCCCTGGTAATGAATAATTTATTTTAGGAATAGACAGACATTAGCACTATAAACTTATTTGACGTAAAGATTGTAAGGTAATGTAAAAATATTGTCCATAGAAGAAGGAATATTTAAGAGGTTTATTAAATTGTGTGTGAGCGGTTTCTGCGTAATGTGAAACATAATAACAATGTTTATATATTACTATTGTAATGTAAACGTAAAAAAGAGTTGGACGTGATTTTTATTCGCTTTTTTCGCTTTTAAAAACAGCTGCTGCTTTAAAAATAACAACACAATAGTAAATGTAAAAAAATACAAATATCTTAAAATAAATACTTTATTTCAATTCAAAACACTTGTGAAAAAATTCTCTAATGTCAAATACCTCATAGAAAAAATAATTTATATACGTTTACAAACTATGATTAAGAACTAGTCTAATCTTCTTTCTGTTCCTCTGTCAGTTGCGCATCCTCATCTTTTTCACCTGCATCATCCTGTTTCCCCGTATCTTCCTCTTTTACTCCTTCACTTTCCTCCCCCTCAACATGCTCTTGACCATCATGTTCCTCAGGTCCTTCACCTTCTACATGTTCACCGTCTGCTTCTTCAGGAACTTCTAATATCACCGACTTAGATTTTCTTTCAGCATCAAGCCTTGCTTTCGAAATCATCGCCGCTTGTGAGTACTGCAAATCTTTGAGTATAGACTTCTGTATTTCCAATTTACTGTGTTCCAGTTTTTGACCGATACTCATTTCACTTTCTGGTATTTCTTCAAGTTCACCTTCGCTCGAGCTGACAGAAGACTGCGTTGAAGTCATGAAAGACGGTAAACTATCTTTTGGTACTAGTGGTGGTTCTGTCGATGGCGGAACTAGTTTGACGCTAGGAATGGTCTTTATGCTTCCAAGAGATGTTGAAGAAGCCACAACTGTCTCTGATGAACGTTGTTCAGCTCCAACTGATTCTTTAGATGGAGCTTTTGCCATAGTTTTTGCAGCTTTCTTTTGAACTGGTTTCGGCATAAACCCAAGATCACCTTCTTCGTACACGCGTCCAAATGAAGCCAACGTGTCCATAGATTCTGCTCGTTGCATTTCTTGATATTGTGATATAATTTCCAGTAAACGTGCAAGTAGAAGTTGCCTATCCATTATTTCTCTTGACGGATCTTTTGTCGCCCAATCATCCAGTTTTAGAGCAGCTTGAACTGCTATTGCAGCTTCTCTTAATATTTTCTTTAACTTTGCACACTCTTTAAATACTTTCGAAGCTTCCACTGTAGCTTTATTTTGATCACTCATTCTAGCATGTAGGTTTTGTTCTAAAATTCGTACTTGTAATGATAAATTTTCATTATCTTTTGATAGTTTTTGTACTTTTGCCTCAAGTATTTCGAAATCATAATTTTTCTTTTCAAAAAGTGCTTTTTCTTTTCGAATATCTTGAAAGGCGGACGTTAATTGATCGATTACTTTGACTTGAATAACGTTTTTATTGATAGCTTTATCTCTTTCTTCTTCAGCAAGTTCTTTTGCCACACGAGCCGCTCTTTCACTTTCTTTGTATTTCTCATTCTGTTCAGCTAATTTTGCTTGTGTTGATAGAATGTTATCCAATTCATTATTTATAGCAATATTTTCTCGGATGACCCTATGAGTAGAAGCAGCTATTCTTAGCTCAGTGGCATCTTGGAAATCTTGTGCAAGTTGTAAAAGTCTGGCTTCCATTTCTTTTTTCAGCTTATCTTTGCCTATGACAAACTTTTTTTCAGCATCATAAATAATCCTTTTATACTTCATTTCTTGATCTTTAAAAGCTTGTTCTTGGTTGTCAAACTTCCTCATCAAGTCGTCTCGTATTGCCCGGAATTCTTCTAACGTATTTAATTTGCCCGCGAGAAGTTTATTTTCTGACGTCAACTGATCTTTCATTATTGTAAAATTTCTTTCAAGTTCGTTAACAGTTTCTTTGAATTGTGCTGTTTCAATTTCTCTCGTTTCCTCTAATCCCTTAACTTTTTCTTTGAGTTCATTATTTTCTTCATTCTTCAAGTTGAGAGTTTTCTTTAAGTAGGCGATAATATCAGCTCTATCTTCATCCAATTTATCGTAAGCTTTTTGAAGTTCTTCGTTGCGTTGTTCATATTCATCAACTGCGGCGCGAAGTCTTGCTATTTTACGATTGCAGTCGGTAACTTGAAGTTCTAAAAATGTTCTTTCTACTTCGGTGAATCCTGCTCCCCCTTTATGGCCTCCCTCTTCTTTGCCCTCTTTACCTTTATCCTTTTTTGGAGCCATATTTGTGTATAATATTTAACTAAAATAAAAAATCCAAATACAAGAATGCGCGAATGTTGACATGACATATATATTGAACAAACACTGTGTTGCTAGGCAACACGTAAAGGTCGGTTTCTATGGCGATAATAATTATGCATCAAAAGAGTTTTTACTGTATAATTTATAAGTTGTGAGTTGACCTTATTGTGCTAGAACAACAATACCTTACCAATGAATAGGTTATTCAATCGTTCTGGCCCTTAAAATGTTATAAACGAATACGAATAGAAATAAGTAAACAACTAACAATGCAACATATTTTATAAGTGTTCAAGTATGCAAAGAACATGGATGGATATTTACATTAATTAATGTCTTATATTTTGTATTTTACTTTGTATATTACACAGTGTTAAACCATCTGAAACATTTTTAAATACAAGTCATTGTACACATAAACATCTTTCCATTAGTTGGATTATACCAACACACATAATATAATCGGGTACATTTACACCAAACTTCATAAAAGACATGTAATTCAGTACATACCTCACAGTACTTAGCTCCATAAGCGGGTGGAGGGGAGTCGCAGAAGCGATGCCTGCTTCGCGTGCGCGTGGAACAGTGCGCGGGCGCAGGGCACGCTGACCAGGGAGACCATTCTCCCCAACCCCCAGCACCACCGTCTAGTTAATAAATAAAAATAAAGAGCGTGTGTGTGGAGCACACGTGTCAGAAGTGAAACTTCTTTGGCATGGTTCAAAGATACCAAAATCGTCGCCTTACTCCATGACGGTATTGCTGCGACCTTGAAATTTTACTCTCAACGCGCCTAAAAAAGTTTCACTTCAAAATTTGTTCAATCGTGAAGCTAAATTTGAAACATCCTTTTATTTTCCGTAGCAACAAAGAAGCTTTAAAATTATAGCTATATTTACAGTATTATCATACCTGATAAAGGCAGCGTTGGTAGGCAGTCCATCCGTACATCCGCGACCGCGCCCGTGACAGCCTGCGACACGTATACGAAGCAGTACTCTGGATACCGCTCGCTGAAGAGACGGCAGTCGAATGTTGCTGTGTGTTGACCACTGCATAAAGAATATAACAACATAAAAAATATAATATGTTAATGTACTTAAGTATTAAAAAAATACGCTTTACACGCTTTACACGCAATTTATACACAAAGAATAATTAATGATCTACCACACATTATATTATTATAATAAAAGTGAAAGTCTTATCACTGATAAGCGATCTCTGCCAGACAATATTTGAATCAATATAAGGATTGTCAATTAATCTATTTGTTTAAAGTGGTAGGTTAAAAATTTAAACTATTAAATACAAACATTGTTTAAGCTAGCAAAAAAAATCTGTTATATTGATAACTTGATCGAAGCAATTTTCGAGATCTTGACATAAAAAATATATTATTATCCAACTTACCGCCGCACCCGCCGCTCGGCCACGTATCTCAGCCGCTCGGCGTCACGACCGAACACGCGCACCCGGTCAGCACCGTCCAGCACGCACTCGGGGTACTGAAAGAGGACTCGCACGCCGTCCCCGCATGGAAACACGGAGCCACCATGGACGTTGAGTACGAATTGGTCTGACCAATCCGCCTGGCAGAATAAGATTTACATTGTAACTACATAATTAATTAGTTTTATTTCCATCCTATATTTTGCTGGTTGTATAGGAGAAACGAGATACGTGGAGTTATATCACATCATCATCTACAAATAAATAACAAGTATTAAAACATAAACATTCATAAATGTTAATTACATTTCCCACAGCCGGAGGCCCCAAAAGAAACTCAGATATACTTAGAAACTACATTTAATGGCTAAAATGAGACTTTTACACCCATGTCTGCACGATGCAGACCGGAGTTTAAGAATGAATTTATACATTAATAATTATAAAGACGTAAGCTTGGATGCTAACTCAGGGAAATCGGACCAACATTCTATTCCCGTGCGAACGGCGTATTCATCAGTTTCGTATGAAGGCAGGGCCGTAACTCCTCCCGCCGAAGTTCAGCGACCAGTTTTGAATTTTGTGAAAAAATGTTGCTGGAAGCTGGGGCTCATCTGCTCATCTGTGGTAATCTATAAAGTATGTGTCGATCTGCGTCACATCATGTATCAAATGGCCAAAATTAAGACTGCACCAACCAGAATTATGTATATAGGGATAGTGGTTTGATATATTACAGGATCCTTTTCTATAGCGATAGGGGTTTGCATTAAAACTTGCTATTGGATTTTGTGCAAATCTTCCAAATTAACTGAGTTGAGAATTTCGTATCTTGTATATTTATTTCTTATGTCCTTGATATCTGTACCGCTTATCTTCAGTCAGTGGCTGCTCCTTAATTTTGTCATTTACATTATAGGTCTTGAAATTCTCCGACTCGTACTGTATACATCCAGTAGGTATAGTTAATAAGAATGTACCTTGGAGTATCACGAAGTCCTCACGTTTGCATTTATAGTGAAATTTTAGATGAGCGTGATAAAGATAGTACGTATGTAATGTCGTTCATCTAATTCTTGCGTCGTTTCTTTTGAGAGTGAAATAACTGTCGTCTCGCAGGAACCATTTAAGGTTTGATTCTTAATCTGAATGAAGTCCTGAATACAGTCCGGCTTCGTCTGAATTTGATTTTTTTTTTCGATTATATTATACTTCGGGCATTCAGCCTCTATGTACAAGAATAAGTTACTGTTAGTTGCTATATAGGGATAGGAAGGGATGAGGGCCTGCCTATTCTTATTTGGAAAAATAACTAAATGAAATAAATCAAGAATATCTGTAGAAACTAATGGAAATTTAAAAATTACTACAATATGCTTACTCGAAAAGTAGTATCCAGGCTTAAGTATATTATAATTTATATTACTTACCTATATTTTAATTCTAATATTTTATTCTTATCATAAATGATAACCTTATTTCTTAATCATCTTCCTATGTTCTAACTGTTTCCATACGTACCTAACATTGAATGATGAACTTAACATATCTAATAAGGTTTATTTTATTTAAGAATTGAATTAATGTGAAATTAATTTTCTTTTGATTTTCCACCATCTGAGAAAGAATACTATGACGGCTATTTTACATCATTAGATGATATAAACTGAATGCTGATTTTTTTTGAAAAGCTTAAATGAAATTGTCATATTTTATAGCATTTTTGTAATCCAAATTAATACCGGTAATATGATCGATCCTAATCTTCACAGTCAGTAAAGCTATTACAAGCATAGTGTGTAAAGTTCGGATCATATGTATACCGATAAGGCGATTCACTATACGAATAATAATTCTCGGAATAAAAGTCAGGGCCGTACTCAGTTGGATATAATTGGTGTATATTCATTTCACGCATTTTCAAATAATTTTGTGTTAAAGGTAAACCTCTAACGAGTTTCGAATTACTTAAATGCTTTTCTATCATTTTTAGTTTTTACTAATTATTAAAATTATTTTTATTCTGTAAATAAGATGCATTTATTCTTCGTACAAAAATTCTAAATATTAAATGAAATGAAATGAAAAATTTATATTTCACAATTTTTTAACGCTTTTTCAATTAAAATCGGCAAATCATATAATAATTCTTGAACCTAAGGCTTCCTATAAACCGCAAGTAAAGCTTGTAGAATTATTATTGTGTCGCAAATGCCAAATTATTATATAGAGTGGTTTTGTCTTTTTGATCCTGAAATTATTTATTAATGCATTTTGAATGCCTACTCAATTTTAGGTATGCAATTCGAATTAATAAATCGCGCAGCAGAAACGGTAATTTTATTTAATTTATCATTGATTAAGAAATTAGGCTAATCACTATAACTTTATAATCTAGTTCTAGTTAATCTAAGTTCTAGTTATATCTAGTTAATTTTAAAATAAATCTCTACTTTTTTCTAAAACTAGTCTACGAGCAGCCTTACTTAATGTAGTGCTCTTGGGAATTTGACTTTCACGGATGGAAAATCATGGAAAGGAAATTAGGACTAAAAATATAAACTAGTGAAAGGAAGCAACACAGAACTATTCTATGTACTTACCAATTATTAATCTGGTTACTTTTTGGGATCGATGTTTGATTTAGCCTCCATACCGCAGAAACCGTAGATTCTGGATCCTCAGCTCCGTAGCGATAGCAAGGTTACTATCTATGCCACGTTTTTTGAGGATCCTACCGACTGCGCCAATTACATTTCCCACAGCCGGAGGCCCCAAAAGAAACTCAGATATACTTAGAAACTACATTTAATGGCTAAAATGAGACTTTTACACCCATGTCTGCACGATGCAGACCGGAGTTTAAGAATGAATTTATACATTAATAATTATAAAGACGTAAGCTTGGATGCTAACTCAGGGAAATCGGACCAACATTCTATTCCCGTGCGAACGGCGTATTCATCAGTTTCGTATGAAGGCAGGGCCGTAACTTGTTTATAAACAATGAATATGCGTATTTTATAAACATCCAGACACCAGAAAATAATTGAGTAAATTATACAAACGAGAGGGATTCTATTTTTAGGAGGCTACGGATGTGAATCTTTCGTGATGATACAATATTAACTGCATTTTAATATAACGCCTTGTTATGTCTGCTCCACGTCAAACTTTATAATGTTATTTTATGTAATGCAACACAAAAATTAAAGTGTTATCTTCATAATCTGTTATGAATATGCTTTCAGAATCCCTAAAACAATGAAATTTAAATAGTCACCGCCATATTAACACGGAACGGCCAATGAATAAGTAAATGCCCAAAAGGAGAGGTAAAAATTCATCCACAACGCGATAAAACTCAATAAACAAAACTTTACACATTACGCGGTTCGGATAGATCCTAATAAATAAAGGGTCTGGATGAAATATTGAGAGGCCACTCCAAAACAAATGGCGAAGAACCTGTATTGAGTTTACGGGAGTTTTATGACGAAGTAAAGAGATCAGATGCATAATAAACTGAGCCCGATTGAGCGATGAACTGCTTTATGAATATTGTAATGGGTTTTGTGGCTGCGGAGTTGTGGTTTTATGGGATTAATATGAGGTAATGTTATTAAATTTTAGAATAGCTTCGTTATATGGGTGATAGGTAAAATAAGCTGCTGTTAATTTAGTGCGAGCTATAATTATAACACCTGATTAAAATATGTTCATCAGTAAAAATAAGTCAGCAAATATTATTATTTTTGTCAGTTTGTATCATAATTTTAACTTCGTCATCTATGATTGATTAAAATCTATGTATTCAAAACAAAAAAAATTGCCATAGGGAATGAAAACTTAATTAATATCAACGATGCAATACTAAGTAAGATTATTGCTGGTTAGAAAGATGATTGAAAACATAATTAAAACCTTACCTTAACAAAAGCCATAGCTAAGTCTTGAGGACCAGCTGCGGCTGCTGGTCGCAATGTTAAAGCATAGTCTCCCGCCTGACCGAAATGTTCACAGCGTAGTGTCATGGTTCTACGACCAGGGAACCCGTACATCTGTTGATAAACATTAGTTATGTAAAAAAATATTGGGTCTGAAGTAAAAATCAAGTACTATAAACAATTTACATATTTTATAATATGAGAGACGAGCAAATGAATAAAAAATTCAAATCTTCGAATGTATAGCTAAAAAAATATTCATATACATACTTCTTCCTACTTCTTCTAAATAATTTCGCTTTATTAAAAACAAATTCAACTTTAAAAGAATTTAAGAAACACAGCAAAAAGATTCATTTGTATTTCACGAGGCTTTATTCCACAGTTTAAGGTTAAGCGTCCTCTTTCAAATATACAACTTCGTATTAATTATAGTGAATCCTTTAGAGGATTTAGCGAAATTGCACCTGAATATTTGCATTGCACTTGAATCAAATTACTAAAGAGCTTTCAACTGCTTCCATCACGTTGTCATTTAGATTTATTTCACAAAAGATTTAACTGAGATTTCTTAAACGTAACGTACCTTTAAGAAACCTGAGTTAAATCTTTTGTGGTGAAATCACAGTTAACTAAATAAATAAATATTTATCAAGACAATTTTCACACACGGCACGATCTGATCCTATACTAAGCTTTCGCTTGTGTTATGGAAATCAGATGACTGATAAACATACTTTTGTAATTGTATATAGATACTTAACTTCCAGACACAGAGCAAACATCTATATTCATCACACAAATATTTGCCCCGGGTGGAAATCGAACCCTCGACCTCTGAATGCTGAATGCTTAGAAATAAAAAAAAAGACGTATGGCACTTGGGGACTGCCGCGGTAAAGCTATTGCATGCTATGCATTCAAGCCACACCTCCGCGCCCGTCGGAGTGGGGAGCGTGAGGTTTTTCGTTACTAAATTTCTGGATTCGGTCCCCGCGCTCAAGGCCCGCGATAGAAGCTATGCAATAGCTTAAAAACCATTTTAAATTCTGTATAAATTCACCAACCTGTTCTGAATAGAGTACATGAGCGTGCGAGCTGATATTTTTACCATCGCACAACACAGCGCCACCACTCGAATGGCCACAGTATAGAAGTTCTAACCAAAAATCTGCACTCGTCTGAACTGGAGTACACACAACCTTCGGGAACTCCAGAATCGCTGTCACTTGCCTCTCAGGATACGTCTGAATTTGTTCCGGAGTGACATCCAAGCTAGCTGTCGGCCACATAACATCAAACTTCCAGGATTTCACCACACTATCCCCCGTTTCCATGATTCCACCATCGGACACTTCTCTCTTAACTTTAACGGTATTGATGGTGGTATTTTCAAAGTCGAGGAAGGTTTCTTTGTCAGCGACAATTTCTAGGTAGTAAATGCCTCCTCTAGAGAAGTAGCCACAGGGTAGGGTGAGTCGGCTTTCCGCGTCTAAAGCTAATGGCATGGTTGCTAGGAGGGTGCGTCCGTCGTCGTCATCTCGGGCGAGGCGCACGCGCAAGCTGCCAGCGGTCGCGCCACGGACGTAGATGTGGACGTCCCCGCCCAAAGCGACCAGGGTCGTGGGTATCTCGACCCATACTTGGTTGAGGTCAACGCGTTCTTCGCTCGTGTAAGGATTTACGAAGAATGCTCCACCTGTAATTTAATATTTTGTTTAAAGATCTCAAAGCAGACTAGATAAGATTATTATTTTTAAAAGGAATTCAATACAAAGTTCTACTAAGTTGGGATTGTATTTTAGAAATTAATTTATTATGTAGATTCATAAGAAGATTATTATTTCAGTAAAATGAGTTAAATTCAGACATAATTATTCTTAGAATAGAATTGTATTTCAGAAACTGATTTGCTCCGTATTATTGTATCAAATAGCAGAATAAACATCTTTTCAATGCTATAATCAATATAAATTTCTTAGAAAGATAAAACTGCGATAGACCAATTTAATATACAAAATTATGATCTAAAATTGATTAACCTTCAAGAGAAATGATATCTAGTTTTGTATCATTTCGTTATAATTTTGCCGTTTTTTTTTTAATTCGTTACAACTTTACAATGTATTTCAGAGTTTTAGTATAAAAATGATAGCAATAACGCTCATTTCTTACTAAAAACATTTTAGCAGGCTCATTTCGCGCATAAAATGTCTATCACTCATTCATAGACTTCATTTTCATAAAATATATCTACTTAAATTCTTCCATAAATTGTCTTACAGCGGTTTCATTAGAACACCACTTTAAATTCATAAGCGTTCTTGAACATTACCGTCTTCACTTTGAACGTAAAAACTAGGTTTCATAAAGTTGAAAAATAATCAAACAGAGCTCTAATGGAGTGTAAAACAGTTCTAAAGGACAGAGATTAATCTTTCACAGAACGTTGGCTGTGGATCTCAATTAAATTTTGGATATTGAATTGAAGGGACTATGTATTATCGCTTTGGAGTATTCTGTGCTCCTTGTAGACAGGATGATTGATGATTGGTAATTAAGTCATCATGTTTGTTAAAGATTACCTACATCTCAAATTGAAGTAATTGGCGACGTGTGATTTCGAAAACACGCTCATTTTTTAAAAAGTAATTAATAAGATAGTAATACATGGTAATACTTATCTATCTATATATCTATCTTAATACTATTATAAAGGCGAAAGTTTGTATGGATGTATGGATGTTTGTTACTCTTTCACGTAAAAACTACTGAACCGATTACAATGAAATTTAGCACACATATAGAGGGTAACTTGGATTAGCACATAGGATAGGTTTTATCCCGGAAATCCCACGGGAACGGGAACTATGCGGGTTTTCCATTGAAAACGCGGGTGAAGCCGCGGGCGGAAATCTAGTCTAATATATATTATAAAGGCGAAAGTTTGTAAGGATGTATGGATGTATGGATGTATGGATGTTTGTTACTCTTTCACGTAAAAACTACTGAACCGATTACAATGAAATTTAGCACACATATAGAGGGTAACTTGGATTAACACATAGGATAGTTTTTATCCCGGAAATCCCACGGGAACGGGAACTATGCGGGTTTTTCTTTGCAAACGCGGGCGAAGCCGCGGGCGGAAATCTAGTTATTCATAAATACCATTTTAAACATAGTTATATTCGTAAAATCTCACGTTCAATCAAATGCTGTTTAAACCTTAAAATAATAGATGAAAAATGTTTTATCGTGTTAAAATTAGGGGACAACAGCCACTATAATTAGTATATAACTAAAAAGTTAAAACGCTTCTGTGAAAATATTTGACGTTTTCTAGGCAAGGAAAAATTAATAAAATTTTAGGTAAAATAATTTATGCCCGTCTCTTACTTATTTACGACACCAACACTATCCTACCTAATTTAACTTCTATTTAGCTAAATCGTACCAAGCAAAAGGTTTAAGTAGTTTATTATGTACATTGCCACTGTAAACTTTAAAAATCTAAGGTCCCAGGCAGTCTCGTATGCAATATTGCTCCCACGATAAAAAATGTTCACTTAAAAATTTTCTTCAAGCTCAACTCGATTCCCACGGTCGTCAAATTATGAAAATTGCGCAAATCTCAATGTTGATTATTTTGGACATTTCTCACGGGACGAGGAAGAAATTGTTATTCATGAAAATGACAAATTGTTGGAAAAACAGTGTAAAAATTAAAATTTCATATGAAATCTTGTATTAAAAAATCTTCCATCTATACTAATATTATAAAGCTGAAGAGTTTGTTTATTTGAACGCGCTAATCTCAGGAATAACAGGTTCGATTTGAAATATTTTTTCGGTGTTAGATAGCCCATTTATCGAGGAAGGCTATAAGCTATATAATATCATTATGCTAAAGCCAACTAGAGCGGAGCACTGCGGGTAAAACCGCGGGGCTCAGCCAGTTATGTATATCAATTGTTTCAGGTAGAAATACCTTAAGTTTGTTTTCTTCAATAACAATAAAAGGGTTTCCTACTGTTTATTGAGATTATCCTAAGTAAACGAATTTTCTCTTCGTTTTCAAAAACACTCTATCATCATACAAATACAATTACAGGTAAGTTTGTTAATAAAATTTTGTATCAATATAAATTATTAATAATATTATAAATGTGAAAGTTTGCATGGATGTTTGTTACTCTTTCACGCAAAAACTACTGAACCGATTACAATGAATATTAGTACACATATAGAGGGTAACTTGGATTAACACATAGGATAGGTTTTATTCCGGAAATCCCACGGAAACTGGAACTATGCGGGTTTATCTTTGAAAATGCGGGCGAAGCCGCGGGCGGAAAGCTAGTAAATTATAAACCATACAAATACAAAGAACTCATTAAACACAATTATTAGCTTAAGTATTCAGGAACAATAATATTAATCAGAGCTCAGAATAAAGGGATAAACAAATATAATTTAACGCCCGAAATGTCTTACATTTTCAGACCGCAGAAATTGTTGCGTCTTCAGCTAACCAGTATAACTTGACCCCTACGTTTTGAGCGCCCTCTGAAATTACCCACAAACTGAAGTTGTGAAGTGATGGGTCAACGTAAATTGGTTAACATAAATTAAGATGTACCATTAATTCAGGAAGCTGATATAAATTGCAAGTTTTATTTGCGAAATACATTTTACGGTGTATAAGTGTGGCGGGAAAAAGATTTATGTCGTCTTATGAGATCAAAGTGTCGTTAGAGATTGTTGATTACGTCTTTATTCTATTTTCACTCATTTGTTGGGGAAACTTGGACCGTTTTGAGGGGTTTTTGTAAGCGGCAAAAGCGGCTTTCATCATTGACATGCTAATGTCATATTATGTTGTGTTGTTATATTATGCTTTGCTCATTGATAAGATGCTTTTGTTATATGCTAGATATTACGTAATAAACGGAATAAAAATTATTGCTACACTATAAAATGGCACTTATATAAAGCAAAGTGTGTATTGCTACACTATTTAAAAATGGCACTTAAATAAGGCAAAGTGTGCTGGAAAAACGAAAAAATACGGTGATCTAGACTTGACATCCGTATCAAGATGATATTATAATATATTGAATAAATAAATTGTTGTCATTACTCAATCCCATTTATTGTTATTGTTAGTTTAAATAAATAAAAACACACTTTTCAAAATCAACGTTACCAGACGGAGGTATTACTAAAATAATCCATTCATAAGCGTTATTGGTAGCTTTGGCTTTGCGTGTATTACAGACTAAATAAATGTGTCTGCTCTCCGCCCTTAGGGCATTTACACGCGAACGACTGAAACGCGACGTTTTTCTTAGAACTAATTAGCAATTCAAATTAAATAATTACCAGGAGTATCATTATTTGTATATAAGTGTTGATATTTAACAAATGATTACTAAGCTATGCAAGCATTCAAGCAAGCTTATGCATTGCATTTTTTTTGCTTTGCCAATTGCCAATATAAGACGATTTTTTAGTCATCTGCACATAATATCGTTACAAAAACATAATAGATCTAGGATTTAGTATCTTAGATCTAACATGTTTTGTGCCAATTATGCTAAAAAAGCCTTTGTAATTTAACAGATACAATAATAATTGTACAAAGACATTGTACATAAACTAAACAATACAAATTTTCCATGAATTACAAAATGTTAAATAAACGCTAGTGTGGACAAAACCATATTTTGATCTGTTATCATAAAACGTTGTTTTTCAAAGCCTTTGTTTACGTCGACTTGATAATTTATACAAGGGGTTGCGGTGAATAAAATACTTTTTCGCTTGCTAATGTTTTTGTTAAAAGATTTATGGAGTAACTTGACCGGCGGCTAGCGGGTTTGGGGAATTTAGATTCTATTTCAAGTGTGCTAAGGTACTTTTTCGCTTAGTAACAATTTTATTGAGGTGTTAAAGTACATACTTGTAGGTAGTTTGTAGCGAAATAAAATTGATGAATGATGAGTATTTATAGAAAAAAAAGTAAGGCGAGATTCAAACCTGGTTCATCCCACCAATGCGATGCTAGACTTTATAAATTAAAATCTATAAATCTCTCTGTATAAAAAGTAACCCTATCACTATTTAAATAATATGAGACTCGTTCAGTACTGATTAAAATACATTACAATCAAATCTTTCATCTTTATAATATTACTAGCGGTCCACCCCGTCCACACATGTTTAAACTATCCTATCTCTCAAGTAGGATCGAACTGCACATGGTGTGCGAATTTTATTATAATCGGTTAAGTGGTTTAGGAGTCCTTTGAGGACAAACATTGTGACACGAGATTTATATATATATATATTAAGATTGTTGTAGATTAAAAAACACTAACCAGCCAAAACCAGTAGCCGCAAGACAGCGGCGATGTGCGCGCGGCACATCGCGTCACCGCGCCATCAATCTACCCTCCGCCCAGCCATAGTTTCTGTAACAAAATAATATCATATTTAATAAAGTTATTGCTTGTATAACATAGATTTATTTATTTATTTATGACACTTCATTGTACATGTAAGAGAAATTTAAAATAAATGAATACATAAAATTGAAAAGTGTACAATAGGCGGCCTTATTGCTTAAAAGCAATCTCTTCCAGGCAAACACAAAAATAAAGGACATGTAAAACATTGTTAAAAAGCGAGGGCGCATCATAAAGATAAAAAAAAAAGATAAGATAATTCAAATAATTAATTAATAGATCACAGCCATACCACAGTAAATACGTACAGTTCACTAACACACACACAACGGTGCATTTACATCAAACGAGCGAATGGTCGTTCTAACGCCACTATATCAAATTCTCTTAGTGTAAACAGGCGTAGAGCATTTTTTCATTGTTCTTAGTGCGTTCGAAAATATTCTATGTAATGTTCTAATACTTAACAACACTGAATACGAGTTTTCGTTCACACTAAAAGATCACGAAATAATGCTCTTTCTCTAACTCTAGCGTTCTGTTCTTTTGATGTACATACACCGTTAGGCAATTAAGTTTTAGTTTCTGTACTATACGTTTTCCATTTACTGTGTCTATAGAATATGTAACAAAATATTATACATTTAATAACAAAGTATTACACGCTTGTGGACATACGGAGCTGCGTAATAAGCTCCTTAGTAAATAGCAATAAAAATGTTTAAAAATGCAATTAATGCCCTAATTTAGTAAAATTTAGGTAATACATATTACAGAACAATGCAACGGTTGTGCTAATCTTACATTGAAATTACAAGCGACATCTATTAATCAAGAGCCTAACATACAAACAGCAATTCAAACTAATATTGACCGGTCCGGGCCAGTAATAACCGGTTATATCCGGATATAACCTGCTACAGCCGGCTACGACCGGATTACGACTTTCATAAATTCGCAACTGGTTCATATTCCGTTTGATGTTTGTGTTCGAACGATTAAACGTGAATATTAGTGATTATGCCCTCACTAATCTAGGGATTAGTGAGAAACTAAGGGAAAATTAATTCAAAGCTTGGTGACATAGATACTAAACTAAGGACACATTTCAATGCCGTTGGTAAATTTTTAATTAACATATTTTGAGTCTTCTGTGTTGAAGTAATCGCTTCTTAATCTAGGGATACAAATAGACTTATACAACAGTTGCAAACATAATTATAATGTTATGCATATATTATTAAATAAATACCATTAGGTATTAATTTTACTTCGACTAAAATAATTTAATTTTATCGTTATAGAACAATCAGTTGATTTTTATCAAGTAGTCGTCGTTGCTCCTACAACTGTGGTTATGAAAGAGTATAATAATAATATATTATCTGAGGAATATAAAACTGATTATTTAGACCTATACTCATAAAATTTTTTCGCGAGTAGAACACGGGAAAACTGATATAAATCTTAACTTAAAACATCGATAAACTCTTGATAATATTGTTCCTTTTCAATACAAAATATTTTTTTTTATATTTGACGATAATATAACAAACTAGTTTAGTGATGAACTGTTATTAATTTCCCACTATCTGTAAGATTATAATATACAAACAGGAATAACTTGACCAAAGATAACTAAACTAAATGAAGTGGCAGAGAACATTCAATAAGCCCAGGATGAAATATGGCCGCTACAAATCAACATGGCCACTGACCGAGCCCATTATTTACGCTAAAACACTGCTTTTAGGAATGATTGAATTGAATAACTGAAACAAGAACATAACTTCATTAATTAATTCTGTATTTGGGGCATGGTTCATGTACAGGCTTAATAATGAAACATGTTTATATGTATAAGAAGGAAACACTACCATCCATACTAATATTATAAATGCGAAAGTAACTCTGTCTGTCTGTCTGTTACTCAATCACGCCTGAACTACTGAACCAATTTGCATGAAATTTGGTATAGATATATTTTGATACCCGAGAAAGGACATAGGATAGGTTTTATCCCGGAAATCCTACGGGAACGGGTTTTTCTCTGAAAACGCGGGCGAAGCCGCGGGCGGAAAGCTAGTATAGCTATATATAAAGGCTATATGTAACATAATATATGCCAATATACATAGATTTTTAAAATACTTGACGGATTTTGATGCGAATCGAAAGTAGTTTGGTAAGTTTTAGATAGAGCGGACAAAGGGAGAGGAAAACTAGTACTTAATATGTAAAATAGAGATTAGGAGTGGCCATTAAATTTCTTTGACCTCCTTGGTACAGTGGTTGACGCTTGAGCGTAGAACCGAGGGGTCCTGGGTTCGATTCCCGGTGGAGACGAAGAAAAAAAAATGTCTCGGTCTGGCAGGACACAGAAGGCTGATCACCTACTTGTCCCTAAATAAAATCGATCAGTGAAACAGATGTATAATGCATCTGCCCCTTACACCACTAGGGGACATGGGACTTCACACTTACTACAATAGGTAATTGTATTTTATGCTCCGTCAGGCTTCAACGACATCTGAATTCTGAATATCATCAAAACAACTTTACTCTTAATATGATGTTCTCTTCACATCTCCTAATAACAAAGATAAATAAGTATTTGTATAAAAGAACACACTGAAATAAATTCATCTATGGGTATCAAACATAGACCCACAAGTTAAAACAAAATAATTTTTATTTAATTTGTACATACATTTTATACACACATTTCATAGTTACATTTTTAATTTGTGCAGTCATTACAATTACATTTTGCGTGCATTCGGTTAACCACAGAACAGTTCTCGCACGACCAATATTGTTGAGGTTTAAATGAAATCATTATTGATAATTAAATTAGATTCAGCATTTAATAACTGATATTTTCAATACTTGATCGTTAAGTGTAGAGTTCGTCAGGTTAGATTTTTTAAAACGCATTTACTAGCTTCACCTGTATGTTTGTATATACAATATACATGTTACAGTCAAAACCTCAGTCAATAACGGTTTTGACCGACACCTCTAGTCAATAACCTTATTGACTAATTTTACCGGTCAATAAGGTTTTTGACTGGTTAAGGGTTTTGACTGTAACATATACAACTCCTTCAGATTCGATTTTCACGGACAGATTCAACTCAAACTTTGTGTATGTACCTACACTAATCAACGATCGGTGACAATACAATAATATCATTAGTAATCGTGTATTTTAAACTGTATTAATTATTGTATCTTGATTTACTTTAAAGAAATTAAATCAACTACGAAGGCTCTCCTAATATTTTACTTAGTGATACGTAAATTGAGAGAAAACCAAGTAATTTCTATTTAAGTACTAATTTTATACCTAATCTATTCTATGTATAAAATATCATAAATTATAAAGATTTTTGAATGTTTGTAACAAATAAACTCAAAAACAACTAAACAGATTTAAAAATTCATTCACCATTACAAAGGTACATTATTCCTCAGTATTCACACATTTCCTCTTTATTTTTTGTCGTGAACCCGGGCAGAGCCGGGACAAACGACTAGTAATTAATTAATTTACTTTAAACTCACCTGGGAAATGTATCTATTTTTGTATAATTTTTATGAATTATGAATATAATTCTCGTGAGAAAAGGCTTGAAATAAAAAGCCTTTCCCGGGTCGTAACGTTTTAAAAAGCCCATTAATAAGTTAATTACTCATTAAATAAAGCGTCGCCTTAAACATTGAGACCATTGCGCAAATTTTATTTTTGATAATTTAAACTGAAGCTTTTTTTTTAGGTGAAATTCTACATATTTCACTTCTGCCACAAACAACTTATGATACCAACTCATAAGTTGTTTGTGGCTAACCTTAACATCTATAGAAGTATATTTAAATCTAGATTATGTTATATTATATGATGGTAAAAAAAAGCGTATATTCAAGATGCCTAATCAGTAAATTGATTTAATTCATAGAATCTGTAAAGCTGTAAAACGTTAGAAAGATTGTGTTAATTAGAATAATTAATAACGAGAAACTAAAATCGCGATTAAAATCCTTTAAAAGTCTTTATTTTCCACAGAAACTCTTTTAAAACTACCCCATATCTTACAGCTTTCTGCTAATCCATAAGTTCAACTAAAATCAGTTTCAATCCGACGGTGATCGAATGAAGCACTCTAACCATTGTATGAAACTTCAGGTGAGAGTTACTTAGCAAGTTTTCTCATTATGAAGATGTCAACCGCCTCGTTAACAACTTTTGTACTGTTACATGAGTGTTTTGAATACAAATAAATATACTGGATTGGTTGTTAGAAGAGCTATGTTAGTAGCTAAGTAGCTAATTGACTGCCTGAAGATCGTATTTGTTATAGTTTATCCATGAAAAGCTTAAAGAAACACTACACCTACAGTTTTCAGCAATATTATCCATACTAATATTATAAATGCGAAAGTAACTCTGTCTGTCTGTCTGTTACTCAATCACGCCTAAACTACTGAACCAATTTGCATGAAATTTGGTATGGAGATATTTTGATACCCGAGAAAGGACATAGGCTACCTTTTATTGCGAAATATGTACCACGGGCGAAGCCGGGGCGGACCTCTAGTAATATAATAAATTCGAAAGTGTGTTTGTTTGATTATTTTTGTTTCTTTGTTTCTTCGTCACGTTCATGTCAAGCGTAACTGAGCGGTTAAATATGTGAAATGTTTCAAAATATAAATTTTTTGTAAGTATCTGAAGATAGGATGCTAGAAAGTGACATAGGCTACTATATGCCGCGGAATTACATCTCATACCCATTGGAATTTTCTTTTGACTACACGGGTAAAGCCGCGGGCGGAAACCTAGCAATATAACAATAGCATAAAAAACATGCATATTATTTACAGGGTAGAGAAGTACCCAGGCGCACTCTACTTTTGGTGTAATATGCAAAAATAACAGAAGAAACAGTTTTATGTATCCTATATGATATAGCCTTCTAAATTTCGATGCTATTTATAACATAGGTAGGTATTCACTCCCTCTGGGCTGCTATTTAGTATATTATCAGTAATGTACTACGCTGTTAGTTAATTCCCAAAGTACTTGTAACTTTGTGGGAGGCTTATTTAGTACCCGATGTTTACATGAGATCTAATCTTGTTTCGTATTTGAGATTAATGAATAATAGACATAATAATATAACTTACATTCTATTAATAAAATAAAGTTAAATTAACCAAGAACTGTTGAATTGAAAGATTTTTATTTTATTGAATTGTCTAGAATAAAAAAATTATAAAAGTAGAGCCGGGTCGTAAAGATATAATGTTTTTGATCTGTTTCAACAATATACTTTTACAACATATAATATGTATGTACTTGGATTGTTTATCTATATATAAAAATGAAACCCGCTTCGAGTTGTCACGGCATCACGTGTGAACGGCTGAACCGATTTCGATAATTCTTTTTTTATTATATTCCTTGAACTACGAGGATGGTTCTTATGTAGAGAAATCGTAAATATGTACCACGGGCGAAGCCGGGGCGGACCGCTAGTATACTATAATGTCATAACCAGACGTTGAACATTAAAGAAGTAATAACAATTTCGTACCACATTTTAAAAACAAAACAAACTATAAACCGCGTGAAAGTAACGTTATGTGCAAAATTGTCTACAACTGTAGACGCCTCTTCATCGAATACATTATTTACCCTCTTTAAAAACATTAAATGATTTGCATTTTCAGTTCATTTAAAAGTTAACCGTGATAGATACTAAAATCTAATAAAGTCCTTGAAATTAAGTTTCTCGAATCTCGTGTTACACGCAAAAGAACGTTCTTGATTAATTATGCCTTATATCGTAAATGCAGTTTGATTGCAGGTTCATTGCATTATTTGTAATGCAGTTTTGTGGTTATATTAAGTGTTAATTTTCGTGAAAATGTACTGATAAATAAGATAGGGTATGTGTTTGAAGTCAATTATGTTTTTATGTTGATCGCAGTGAAGTTTTTGCGTAGTTGAGCTTTAGTTCAATTTGTTTTTCAGCGTCTAGTCGATTCTCTTTATAAGATAAGAAAGTTGGATAAACTACACGTATGTATGTATTTTATGTGAATTTATCTCAATATACATTTATTAATTGCTTCTTATCAAGAACCTACATAAATAAATTTGGAATAAATACCACTACATTCCAAAAATTATAAGTAATAATACTATTTATTCAAGATACTAACTGTGTCCCGCGTTTTTACCCGTATTGTTCCGCTCGTATTGGTCTTAGCCTGATGATATATTATAGCCTACAGTCTTCCTCGATAAATGGATTATCTATCAGTCAAATTAGACTACTGGTCTAATTTGAGAATTTATTTATTTATAAGATTAGCGCGTTCAAACAAACAAACTTCAGCTATAAATTATAGTATAAATTACTAAAACGGTACATTAATTGACCAAAGAACATTTGAAATATACGAAACAATTATTCACAGTATAATAGCAGTATAATAGACGTAATTACTGCACCATTAATATTCGGGACAGTTACTTAATAGACAAATGGTTTCTTGTTCGGACATTAGACGTAGGCAGGTGCTTGTCTTGGGATTAACAGTACGGATGTTGTATGGTTTTACTTGGCATATTATTATAATAGTAAAACTGAAATTAATCTATATTATTTAACCATTTTGATTTTGCTCTTACTCTGTGTATGAGTCTCTTTATGTGTGTGTAAGTTAATTCAGTTTATAAAAAAGTTATAATAATTATGAGCTCTTTTTTGAAAGTTACATATAAAACTAACATAAAATAAAAATTATACCTTAAATTAATTGTATATTGTGTTGTTGTATGATTGTTCTTCTGTCTGTATCAGTAAAGTAATAATTAAAGTGCAACATTTAGGGCCGATTTTTCAATGCTTGGATAAAACTTATCCTATACAAATACGGGCAATTAGAAAACGTTTTTAAAATGGTAGTTTTATACATTATTCGACGAATAAGTTTTATCCAAGCATTGAAAAATCGGCCCTTAAAGTAGTAATTGAGTAATTAAATTATTATAAAAACGTCATGCAAAATATATACAGGGTGTAATCGTTAAGTGTGCACAAGCGATTATTCCGTAACTATTGCAGATATCAAAAAACTTTAAACTGATATCGAAAGTACTTAACCTAATGAGTAAAATGGCCATAATAAATTTTTAAAAATAAAACGAGAAATAACCAAAAATGTTACATTAAACGCTCCCATACAATTTATTTCCTATACATTTTGTATTCATAGTAGATTTTCGAAGTGACGTCCTTATTGTGCAATACAATGAGGAGGTCTATTTACAGTTTCTAAATGAACTTCCCTCCAAATTTGCGAAGTAATTAAAGCAGAAAACCAAAAAAACAAAAAAAAAAAAGCTAAAATCTTTCATATTAAATGTATTGGTTGATCCAAAAGTAATGATAATTGGGTATTTCCTGTGCACATAAAAATATAAAATAAATGTTTTATGCTTGCTCATGTAATCACTAAGTTATCACAAAATAATTATATCTACAGGCCACGTTTCCAAGTATTAACATTAATTTTAATGTGAACAGTGCGAGCCAGAATGTTTCCCGACGAAAAGAAGAAACAACGATTCGACATTTAGAGGGTGAATTTCTAAATTTTTAATGAGATCAGGATAATTTTTTGTCACGATTTGTGACCATGGGCGTTACCTGGGTTCACCATGTTTATGCTGAAACCAAGAAACAATCAATGGCCTGGATGCGAGCTTCCAAAGTGACGGTGAAGATTTTCAAAGTGAAAATTAGTGGGATAGATTAAAGCCGTAGTTTTTTGGGACGCTGAAGAAATGTGGAATATTTTAAGAAGGTAGCCACTACTACACAGGGCTCTTACTACACAGACCAAATTAAAAGATTGCGGGTAGGTTAGTAAGAAAAAGAGACATGGCAAACTTCGGTCTTGAATGTTGGTTCACCAAGACAACGCACCAGATCACAAAGCGTCAGTTGCGATGGCTGCCAATCAAAAATCGGCATTGAAAATGCTTGAACACCCACCCTGTTTGTAAGATCTAGCTCCTAGTTAATTCTATCTCTTACCTTGGCACAAGAAACACCGTCGATACAAGAAATTTTAAGACGACAGCGAAGTGATGGCCGATTTTGAGGGGTTTTTGTAGATGAAGTCAAAGCTTTTTTTTCTAAGTTAAGGAAAAAAAATATCGAAGTATATTATCTAGTTAGAAGACTATCTAGAGAAATACATAATTATTTTAACTGTAATGTTAACCTTGTTTAATATTGATTATCATTACTTTTGGATCAACCCATGTACATGGGATATTCATATCTCATACTAAATGTATGGGAGGGTTTAAAGTTAATTTTTTAGATATTTCTCGTATTATTTTTTAAAATTTATTATGGCCATTTTACTCATTAGGTTAAGTACTTTCGATATCAGTTTAAAGTTTTTTGATATCTGTAATAGTTACGGAATAATCGCCTGTGCACACTTAACGATTACACCCTGTATATAGCCGCGGACTGCCCAGGGTTGCAGTATCTCTATAGTGCAGTCATGGGCAGGCTGCGGCTGGTGTCCCACAACACATTAAATTCTCTAAAGGGCCTCTGCGTGTTGGACCTGTGTCCCCAAGTCCCCCTGTAAGCCTTCCAAAGGCCCTGGTATCTTCCTTCTGGTGGTACCCATGTATTATGTAGAATGAATAATTCGCATTTAAAGTCTTTAATTTCAAATCGTTATGTAACATTCGATATTATGTGATATAGATATTAATTAAGACGGTTCAAACGTCAAGATATTAAATGATTTAATAATCGAATTCGTAAATGATAAAGGTATTTCTAATACAATGTCCTAAATTGATTTACTAAATGGAAATTGAAGGAATGTAGGCAAGGCTTAAGAGAATTCCCAATTAATTGAATCACAAGGGTTTGTGCGACAAAAGCCTTGATTAGTGAAATTGTAACCCAGCACGTGTACATAGGAACGTATTAAATTTGACATAAATATTGATTTGGTTATTAATATTTATGGATGTAGTGATATGTTAGTTTTAGTTTCTTGGTTCAGAATAAGCAGACATGCGTTACAATATTTTATGTTGTATCTCTCTTATTTATAAATGGTCGAAAACAGTTAGTTTCTCAGATATACACAAATCAATTTAATTTCATGAAATCTAATTAAAAAATAATACAGCCCTAGGTAATATTTAATTTTTAGCAAACCTGACTGACTTTGCATCTCATTTAAAAAATATTATGTTTCTTAGCTTACAATAAAGCTACTTTATTTATAGTTATTAGTAGGTACATTAAAACATAAGGTAATCAATTATATTATATGACGTCATCAATTCTCGATAGAAACATATCTAACTATAATAAGCGACGAATATATTTTAATATTCAATTAGTCTTTACTAACGAGGATTTATTTTTGTAAAGGTTAAGAATTCCCCAGAAATGCTAATCACATTAATTAGAGAATGGGGTATTTGTTCGTCTATTGTAATATCTATTCGAGTGGAAATCGTTTATTTGGATTCTACGAAAGGTCCGGTTTGATGTTTCATTTCATGTCCTTTGTAATTTGAAGATATGAAATGTATGATAGATCCATGAACTTGTTTCTATAGTCAACTAGCGGTTCGCCCTGGCTTCGCCCGTGGTACCTACATTTTTACGTTTTTTTTCATAAAAATTAAAAACTATCCTATCTCTCAAGTTGGATCGAACTGCACATGGTGTGCGAATTTTGTAATCGGTTAAGTGGTTTAGGAGTCCATTGAGGACAAACATGAGATTTATATTATAAAAAAAATTATGGTATTTGATGACGGTAGAGGTACTTGAACCTGTCATAGTAATAGAGTATGATAGAGTTGACCTGTATTAGTTCGAATTGAATTAGTATTGTGATAATGTAGCTTTTTACTAGGTTTTTTATACGTACAAAAGGACGTTATCAAATCAGGTATTTACGTGACATTAAGCACACATTGAAAAAATCAAATATGCGTCCTGCATCAAATAAAATATCCAAAAAAACATAATCCATATTATAACACTTTTTAAAATTATAAAAGTACTTAGTATAATATGACCAATGACCCTCCAGTGTATAGAAACATACACAATAATGAAATATCCACACAATATAGAAACTATATTTATATTACAGAAAAGAGCCATACGCTCTATAAATAATTTGCATGCTCGAGACTCACTAAGAGATCTCTTTAAGAATTCTGGTATCCTTACTGTACCGTCGCAGTATATATTTAATAATATTTTATATGTACACAATAACGCTTACTTACACACAAAAGTAGGAGATAGACATTGTTATGACACAAGAAACAGAAATAAAATTGAAATGCCATTTTTCCGGCTAGCTAAAGTTAAAAATTCATTTATGGGTCGAGGTATACGCTTTTACAACAGAATTCCTCATAATATTAAAGAGTTTAGTAGTTCTAAATTTAAAACTTATATAAAAAATGTACTAGTTCAGACGATAAAAACAGCCTATTGGACGATAAAAACCCATGGAGGGTTGTCGGCTTGTCGCGTAAAAACCACAGGACAGTTCTTTGGCATATCACTATAAATTATTATGATGTTACATAATATGTAATTTGTAAAATTAAATTGTAAAACGGACATGATTAAAAAGAGCAACTAGGGAGTTTCTTGCCGATTCTTCTCCGTAGATACTGCTTTCCGAATCGGTGGTAAATATTAAAAATATTTACCTATGACGTTTCAAAAGTGCTTCTAGAAGAAGTCTAATTGAATAAATAAATGTTTGAGTTTGAGTTTGAGTTTAAAGGGTTAAATCGACTTTACCAAGTACCCAAAGATCTTACGATTGATAAACTTGCACATTATAACCATACATTATTCGAATTAACCCGTAACTTGCCTGTACCCTCGCGGGTGTTAAGGTCCCAAGGTCCCAATGTCCCTGCAAATATGTTTAGGGTACAAAACTTAGTCAATGGTGGATTAGTAATCTCGTAGAGTGGAAAGATACCGTTTTGGAGAAGATTGTATTAAATTTGTACTTGTATCATTGTGGAGATTTAAAGCTGGTCTACTGACTATTTCAATGAAAACAAACTCAAACATTTATTTATTCAATTAGACTTCTAGAAGCACTTCTGTTCATCGTCATAACATCGTTTTACGATTTACCACCGGTTCGGATTGATTCTATTGTATTTTATTAGGTAAGCATTTATTTTAATAAACATGTTTTTTTTTCAAAGAAATTTATTATATTCCGTCGGTAAATATTCAGTCATTTAATAAAATGATTGTGGAAATAAAATAACTTTGTTTGCACCTTAAAAGACTAGAACGAAAAATATTTTTAATAATAAACAACAAGAAATATAATTCAAACTAAACCCTTTACTAATCCCGCGTGTGTACGCAAACAACACCTGTATTTAAGTGCGTTATTAAAATTTCACATCACACCCGGGCTAGGGTTAATATACTCGCTATAAACCCACCTCTAGAGTGTCATATAACGTTAGTGTTGCAAAATACCTCAACTGTTATACCGCCTCTACACGCTCGTGCGAACAGCGAATACGTTTGTGTGAGCGGTAATATAGGGTGTTTCAGCGCCGATTTTAAACTTTCCGATTTGAAGAGTGCATTCACCATGATGGAAGACATCTTGACGGTGTAATATTCTGTACATAAAATCCGCACTAATACACTTTAATTTACTACAGTAAAAATATTATGAATACAATTTGTTTTTTTTATACAAATTTTCAAAGTTTAAAATCGGCGCTGAGACACCCTGTATATGCACCTTCGCCGTTCTTCGAATGTGTGAATGCGGCATAATATACCTCGCGACGAAGAAGTATCGAATCAAATTTTGTATTGTCAATGCTAGAGGTTTGGTATGGATTGTTAATTTGTATGTTCTATATTAATTTAGATAACAAATGCTTTAATATTATAAAAATATCTATTAATTACCATAACCATGAGATTCATTTCATTATTCGACCATAATGCAAATGGTAATAATAACAAAATGCGACACAATATAACACAAAACCAAAGCATAAAGCATGCTATTTATGAACATTAAAAGCTTGCACAGACAAACTTAATTCAGTCTCTCAAACATTGCTAAACTCCGATCTTACCCCCGGGGAGGTGAAAAGTCAAATTGAAAGCATTGAAAGTTGTGTGCATCTACGAATCCCTACCGATTTGAATATCTCACCGAGGAAACTTATTTCGCGGGACTCAGTTATATCTGTACGATGTGCATTTGTTTATATTGAGCGGGAAGTTATATTGAAATGTTCGCTCGCTTCGCTTCGGTTTTGAGTGGGTTTATATTGAGAGGAAGGAATGAATCTTAGAACGGTTGGGTTTCTGGAATGTGAGTTTATGAAATGTACTAAGTACATATTATATAGTTTTGTTGGTGAAAAGAACTGCTGTGAAATCAGTATAGGACGTACCCTACAGACTATACTCTACATGTTTTAGTATCTTGTTCGCATAATCTTCTTATATATAAAAATGAATCGCAAAATGTGTTGGTAAGCGCATAACTCGAGAACGGCTGAACCGATTTCGATAATTCTTTTTTTATTATATTCCTTGAAGTACGAGGATGGTTCTTATGTAGAGAAAACGTAAATATTATGTACCACGGGCGAAGCCGGGGCGGACCGATATTATATATTATTATCTAACATCAACACTGAAATCAATAATTTGTAGAGAATATGTACTGTCATGGATTGTATGAAATTATGTGTTTTAAAGCTACTAGTATTTTTTAGTAGAATTGTTGAAGAACGTAACGAAAGATACGAAAAATACATAAACTCTTCTCAGCGTAAAAACAAGTACAAAAATGATAAAATGCCGTTTATCAGAGATAATTTCATACTTCGGAAAAGTCATACGATCAAACGTGACGAGACCCAGCACGGATTTCACACTCCAGTGGTGTAAAAGTGATTGATTTTGAGTTTTGCTCGAACGGGAGTAACAAATGATTGGTGCTATTTGGTAGAGGCTTTTTAGTTTTTATGTAAGCTAGTGTCACTAATGTGAATATAAGTGTAATAATTATTGTTGTGTTTGTGGAGCAAACACGCATCATTTGTAAATGGTAGATAGATGTTATGATAGATAGTGAGAAAAATTTATAAACAAACCGCGAAATGTTGAATGAAAAATAGTCGAACTGCTAAATTACCTAGCAGGAGTTTTCCTTCACATTTGGACTTTAAGTCGTAAGTATCAATATATGTATAATAATCAAATTAATAGTGTGTTGTTACTGACATTATTAAGATTATAAATAATATTGAGGAATAAAACTTTAACTTTGCATTGTTACTTCTTACACTGGACATTTGCGAAGTCCCTATATTGGGTGGGGTCATAACCAAAGAAGAAGAATAAGAAGTATTGTTACTTGTTGATGGAACAACATTTGAGACCAGTATAACTTTTTGAAGGAACAACGTTTTAGACTATAAATATTGTAGTATTTAGAATAATATTCCTTGTACCTAGTTCACTGTTCAGTCGATTCATCCTAACCATAGATCCTGACTACTCATGTCCGAGCAAGGTACTAAAATCCCATCCTGTTTTCACACACACAATATATCAAGGCAATGGAGTAGAATTGGCAACAACGCTCCATTTGATGCTTGCCAAGAACATTCGACTTTGATAAAACTTTTATATTTTGTATTTTGTACCTCTGCATACGTTTTCTGCATAGACGCAAGAAATATTTGAATACTACCTACATGTGGTATTCGGTAGTGAATAAGAAAAACAATACATACATACAAATAGTTTAAAGTAAAAGATTTTACCACGATTATTTCGCTGTTAGATAGTCTACTCTTTATTATCGAAGGTCATCACGCTATGACCAATAGGAGCGGACCAATGCTGGTATAACCGCGGGGCACAGCTAGTTTAGAATTTTAATAAGCTATTTTTATAAAAAAAAAAAAATCATTATTTGTTTCAAAATTATTTATGTTTAATTGGAAGGTTTAAGTGATTGCCTCTATCGTTGCTCAGTCATATATATTAACATAAGTGTGTATCTAGAATTGAGATCTAGGTACATTATAATATTTTGAACATAATTAATCATTAGTGGTTTACAAATTACAGTAGACATGTAGTTCAGAGTGGTCTTTATTTACACACTATAGAACAATTTGGATGATAGATGGCGAGGAGTGTCCCTTACGATAAGAGTTATAGATTTATTATATAGATTTATGATATGGTGTCAAGAGCGATGTTGTTTGGCATTATGAAAGGAAGACACTTTCAAGATTTATAATTTTACTTCGTAGCTATATTTTAAATTATTTATGATTACGCTTTGCATTGTAGAGTCGTAGAGTCCCTCTTAAACTAAGAAACCTAGCATAGTGTATTAACATTAAATAATTCTAAGATAGTAATGTGTGTATGTGTATGTGTTATGTGCGTCTATATCTGTGTTTGTGTAAAGTATTAATCCGTCAGTCCTCGGATCACAGACACAATAGAAAATCTATTGTGTCTCGGCCCGATCGGGCCGCTCGGTGGTCAATGGATAAAATAAAATAACAAATAAAAATCAACAATTTATTCAACTACCAAATCAATAATAAGAATACAGATTCCGGCCCGGGTAACCGCCATAATATCCTCTGCTGTAGTACGGCCGGTACGAGCCATAAGATCCGTAACCGTTCCCGTAACCGCCGCCGTAACCGCTGCCGTAACCGTAGCTAGGGTATTGACCGTAACCAGAGTAGTAGGGACGGCTATAGAGGTAGCCCTGGGCAAAGCCGAGGGCTACCATCAGGCAAGCGAAGATTAGGACGGATTTCATCTGAAATTAAGTTTTATTGTGATGAAAATCAACAAAAAAATACGTTTGTTTTCATCACATTTAAAAGCATGTTTGTCGAAAAAATAATGTATTTATTAGTTTCTAATAAATTTCACATTTCACTCATTTTGCTTGATTTTTGGAGTTCATTTTGGTATTTTTTTGCAACGATGCAAATACTTACATCATTCCGAAATAGATAAATAATATTTTTTTATCAGCATAGAACATAATAAAGTAAAAGTATTTTAAACGTTTACTCAAATAAAAATTGAACACCTTTAAATATCTCTAAATACTGTAGAATTTTTCTAATAATGGTTAATAATATTAAAAAAAAAATCTTACCTTGACACCAGTTTTCCACCAGAAACCAATGTATTATAACTAAGGATGAAATAAATTTCCTTATATATATAACATTTCCTAATTATTACATTACTCAGCTATCAGAACAAATCGATTGCTTCATTAAAAGACGATCATACAAAGTGGAAACGTCTTATTTTAAAGATATCATATTTAAAAAATGCATCTGGTAATTCCCATACAGATAATTATTCCTAAACTAAACAACATTAATATTATGAGTTCGTATAACGATACAAATATTAAAAATATTTTACTAGTAGGTACTGTAGTTTACTAAACACTATAGTTGCACTAAATACTATGCTAACAATGGCTAACAATCAAGGTCTGTTTGTAATAGTTTAGTATTTTAAAACATTGTTTTATATTTCAGTGGGTCACTTACATTCTTCAATTAAAATATGTTTTAACAATACTACACTAAAAATAACAAACCTTTTATTTTATTTCATTAAGGGCCGATTTTTCAATCCTTGGATAAAACTTACCCGTCCAATAAAGTATCACACGATAATATTAAAATGTCACCTGTAAACATTGAGATAATATTACTACGTATGGAGGAGACACCACGAACAAAATCTGTGCGCCATTTTTTTGCTCTAACTAAGTTTTAAAAATTATTATCTAGTTAGGTACTTAACGATGAAAGTTATTCCTTTGCACTTTTCCGTATTATTTGTATTATTTGTGCAATATCGTAACACACACGAAGGCATGTTTGATGCGTTTCACTTTAAAACCATTAAAAAATACCGCTCAACATACGTTGAGTGGAACATAAGTGATGTAGGCGGTGTCGTCTCCATATTAATATTATCTCAATGGTTACAAACCGTCAATTCCATCAATTTTCTAGAACGTTCCAAACTATTGGAAACTTATGCATAGACGTAGGAAATTTTTGAATACTACATGTGGTATTCGGTAAAGAATAATAAATACGATTCATCTGTACTAATATAATAAAGCTGAAGAATTCGTTTGTTTGCTTGAACGCGCAATCTCAGAAACTACGGGTCCGATTGGAAAAATTATTTCACTGTCCTTCCTCGATAAAGTGCATTTATCGAGGAAGGCTATATTATAGTGACGGAGAAATACGGGCAAAACAGCACGGCATAGCTAGTTAAGAATTTAAAAAAGTTATATTTCATGTTTTTTGTAGGTAGGTAAATTATTGCCTTTATTTTTGTTAAGTCATATATCCTTAAACATAAGTGTGTATCTAGATCAACTAAAACATAATTAATCATTAGTGGTTTACAGTAGACATGTAGGTAGCTCAGAGTGATCTAGTATTTACACACTATAGAACCATATGGATGATAGATGGCGTGGAGTGTCCCTTACGATAAGAGTTATAGATTTATTAGATTGCTGATATGGTGTCATGAGCGATGTTGTTTGGCAATATGAAAAAAAGACGTGGGGCACTCGGGGACTGCCGCGGTAAAGCTATTGCATGCTATGCCTTCAAGCCACACCTCCGTGCCCGTCGGAGTGGGGAGCGTGAGGTTTTTTCGTTACGGAATTTCTCGATTCGGTCGCCGCGCTCAAGACCCGCGATAGAAGCTGTAATTGTGCTTTTAGCGTATTTTCAATTGTATAATGTAGGTAGAGTCACTACGGATTCAGAAGATTAGCTCAGTATTTTCACATTCATTAAAAGGAGATGGAAATATATTTAATATGTGTAAGTGCAAGTGTATCTGTGTGTGTGTGCGTCTATATCTGTGTTTGTAAAAGTGTTTTAAATAAAATACCATCATTAAAAATCAACAATTTATTCAACTACCAAATTAATAGTAAGAATACAGATTCCGGCCCGGGTAACCGCCATAAGATCCGTAACCGCCTCCGTAACCGCTGCCGTAACCGCCGCCGTAACCGCTGCCGTAACCGCTGCCGTAACCGCTGCCGTAACCGCCGCCGTAACCGCTGCCGTAACCGTAGCTGGGGTATTGACCGTAACCGGAGTAGGGACGGCTGTAGAGGCAGCCCTGGGCAAAGCCGAGGGCTACCATGAGGCCAGCGAGGATAAGGAGAGATTTCATCTGAAAGTTAGTTTTATTAATACACATTAGCAATAAAAATCAGCAGTGAATTTGTTTTAATCGTTTGTTTTATCTCATTTAAGCGGTTTTGTCGCAATTATGTGTTTATTTGTTTCTTATTTCACATTTCACTCATTTTGCTTAGTTTTCGGATTTCATTTTTGTATGTTTTTTGCATGTTAAGAATAAGAATAAGCATATAATACATTTATTAGAATCACCAAAGTACCACCACCACATAAAAAAACAATAACAAAAGCACTCTTAAAGACTATAGAAAATAACAGGGATAAAAAACAAAAAAAAAATTAATAGCTAAAAATCTATTATAAATATTTGTGTAGCGACTGGTGACCTAAAGGGTAAAGCCACTCAGCATATGCTACGCCGCACCATGGTCGGCATAGCGCTGGTTTTCAGGGCCCAACCTGTGTATGTAATACATATATGTATGATGTCATACTGAAAAACAGTAAATCCATACTAATATTATAAATGCGAAAGTCACACTGTCTGTCAGTCTGTTACTCAATCACGCCTTAACTACCGAACCAATTTGCATGAAATTTGGTATAAAGATATTTTGATACCCGAGAAAGGGCATAGGCTACTTTTTACCCCGGGACATAGGATAGGTTTTATCACGGATATCCCACGGGAACGGGAATTATACGGGTTTTTCTTTGACTGCGCGGGCGAAGCCGCGGGCGGAAAGCTACTTATATATATTTATTTTTATGTAAGCTAGTGTCACTAATGTGAACATAAATGTATTGTTATATTTTAGCATAAAATATTTTTTAAAATGTATATAAAAATTGAACACCTATAAATATCTCTAAAAACTTTAGCATTTTTTTATAGTACAATATTTAAAAGACAAAACTTACCTTGACACCAGTTTTCCAACAAAAACTAATGTAGTTTGACGACAGAGTAAATAAATTTCCTTATATATAAAATTTCCTAATTATTACATTACTCAGTTATCACAACAGATGGATTGATTCATTAAAAGATGATCATACAAAGTAGAATTATAGTTTTTTTAAAGACATCATACTTCACTTCACTACATAGTATAAAACAAAGTCGCTTTCTCTGTCCCTATGTCCCTATGTCCCTTTGTATGCTTAAATCTTTAAACTTAAGTAACGGATTTTGATGCGGTTTTCTTTAATAGATAGAGTGATACAAGCGGAAGGTTGCAATTTATAATTTAGTAAACTATATAACTTTTTTTTTACGTGGGGAAATCTTCCAAAGATACCTATATCCCACGGGGAAGGAGCCGTGGGTTATGTCGGATTCTTACCGACTAAAACCCCACTGTGTTCCGTCGAGCCGCGCAGTTAGCCGGGGCCGCGCGCTGGTACTCAAATCGACGACCCCAGTGCACTAAATACTATGCTAACAATCAAGGTTTGTTTGTAATACAGTTATAAAGAGTTATATTGTAAAACATTTTTATATTTCAGTGGGTAAATTCACTTACATTCTTCAATTAAAATATGTTTTAACAATACTACACTAAAGGCTGATTTTTCAATGCTTGGAAATGTCACGTAAACTGTCAAATACGGGCAATTAGAATACGTTTTTAAAATGGCAGTTTTATACATTATTCGACCTTAGTATTCGACGAATAAATTTTATCCAAGCATTGAAAAATCGGCCCTTAAAACACATTTAATAAATTCAATGTAAAGTAAGTGTTACAAATATGTATCGATCTTTTATAAAAGTATTCCGTCAATTTTCTAGAACGTTACAAACTATTGGAAACTTATGCATTTAATCTCAAGGAATACGTTCATACGAGTGAGGAAATGAAAACGCTTCGCTGAATACCAAGCAAGGCGTAATGTATTGAACTTTTTATAAAAACATCGAGTTTATAGAATAAATCAAATGTATTGGAGTTGTCTTACGTGTGAATAATATTTATGTGTCGAGGTTTTTACATCTTACTAATATAATATGTATCTACATTTCTTAATAAAAATATAGTATTTTAAAAAAATATTGTTTATATAAGAGTTTTTCATTTTCGTTTTCACCAGTAGAAAGTAAGATAATTTCTGAATAACATACTGCCGGTTTCACAACTTTATTTTTGTACTGTATAACTATTAGTAAATAATTTATGAAAATGTAATCAAAAAGTGTTAAATATGCTATCAGGGTCAGAAAGGGGTGAAACTTAGTTTTACCCAGATAAAATGGAAAGTGAAGCGTTTAATGTAAAATTATGTAGATTGTAATTATGACAAAATTTTCTCATAAATATATGTAATAAAATTTTCACTACAGCATCTGTTTCAAAATAATTTTCCTAAAGAACTACCTAATTTTACCAGTTATTGGGATACACTAGCAATCTATTAACGCATATAAAATGCTACAAAAAAGATTATCAACTCCATAGACAGCCTTTTGAAAGTCAAAATAGTTGTAAAATTGCATTCATTTGAATGGGAACCGAGGCTAGCGCCGATGTTCAGGAAATAACGCTTTCAGCTGAATATCAACTGTTGCAGACTAGATTGAAGTAATACATTCTATACTTGCTTTCCAACCACGACTTGCTTACTATGAAATTTTAGTTATGTTAAGCATTAATCGTATAAATGTGCAATTTCAGTTTAATGATGTGCTTTATGGATATCGAATGTCTAATAGTGGTATTTGTGCATCGTTTCATTACTTGAAGATTAGTTTTTATGGATATAGAAGGAACGTTAAGACGTGGTGTGTGTAAAAAATTGAGATATACCAATTCATGTATTTAAACTATCATATATTTTACATGAGAAGGGAATAGCGAATTGATATATTATATTTTGAATTTATGTGATATATTAACTATAAATTTTTCCAGTTGAAAACTATGCCACTTTGATATTTCGATAATAACAAAAAATGATTATGTGCGGTGTGAGTACATTTTACTAAGTAATGCAAACACACATGATTGTAGACATTGAAAAAATACTTATTAGAGGTTAAAAAGCAACATTCACAGTTGATAAAAATTAAAACAAACAAAATCACATTTCTTATCATTTATTTGATCAAGCCATATCAATTATAACTGTGCCGATTCCTTGGATTTCCACAATCCTCAGGGATACCCAGGGGAATATCCCCCATTGGAATATCCATTACCGGGGTAATCCCCATTAGGGTATCCCCCATTAGAATATCCCCCATTAGGGTATCCCCCATTAGGGTATCCCCCATTGGGGTATCCCCCATTAGGAAATCTAGGATCGTATCGGGGTATGATTACTCGGTTGTACCGCTTGTTGTGATACCGGCGTCTAGCTGATACCGAAGCAAATAAAAACAGGGCTACAGAAATTAGTATGAGTTTCAAGTTCATCTGAAAAAAAAAATATTTGTATTTGTATCTATCTGCTTTGTTATTGCACGTAAGAATATATAAATGGATATTAAAATGGTTGATCGAAGTTGGAAAATCATTCTTCAATGCATTAAAATTAATTTAAGAATAATTTATGATAATAAAAATAAAACCATATACCTCTGTAACAGGATAATCCAAAGAAACAAGCAAACTACCGTAATTTAGTTCTTTTATATCGATTGATATTCTAATGACAGAATATTAAAAATCTATTAACACTAATGTTTTAATCGATAAAGCGATTATGATGTAAACCGTACAAACAAATAAGTTGTTGATATTATAGCTGTTTAAGGTACTATTATAGAAAAAATAAACTCGAATAATAAACTCTTCTTGACCGAATTTTGACTGCAGACAGACAAGCCAACTGCAAGGGAGCCGATATTATACTATTTACATGTACCTACTTATTTCTGTTTTAATTTATCACTAGCTGTTGGTCTTAGCGTAATGATATATGTATAGCCTATAACCTTCCTCGATATATGGGCTATCTAACACTGAAATAATTTTTCAAATCGGACCAGTAGTTCCTGAGATTAGCGCGTTCAAAGAAACAAACAAATTCTTAAGCTTTATAATATTAAGTATCTATAGATAAGCTGATAAAGGGGTTGCCCTTAAGTAATGATGTATAGCCAAAAAAATCAGTACCTAAATACGTGACATCTACAAATCCGGGAAACTGATTTTACTGGCAAAAAGTGTGACGATATTATAGCTATATCACTATATTATGTAGTGAGACTAGTATTTTTTCTTCAGAAATTTAATTTAAATTAAAGGTCTAAAGAGTACTTAGACCTTTTAACTTCGTATCAATAATGATTACTATTATCTAATTTTATAAAAATGACTACTGATTTTAATAAGACCGATTGATGCATAATAATATTATGTATGTCGAACATTAAATATCAATAAGGAATATTGTATACTAATTAGTTTTGTCTTTTGCGTTGTTCCAAGTGGTTGTTAATTAATTATTTTATACCAATAATATCAAGATAAGTATTTTGTGATTTTAAAAAGTGTGAATTATTATTTGAGTTTTCTGAAATATTTATTTTTAAAACATTGAAATGTTTTAAAAATAAATATTTTAACTACGAAATGTCGGTTTACTAACATATCTCTATGAATTTAGTAGCTGTTAACATTGTTCAATTTTAATTTATTCACTCATTAGCTAGAATCACAAATTAGCAAATTAGCACAGTGCAAATTAATTAGTATTTTCACATTAAACAGGCGCTAGGAAATTATTTTCCATTTGCCTGCAAGTGCATGGGAAATCAGTTAGTTCAATTATTATTTTTAATAATTAAACAGTTATAATTTAAATGTAATATGGTGTTATAAGGTTTTTATTCTAATGAGATAATTGTGAAATTCGAGTATATTAATTGCATTGTATGAATAACTCGGAATTAATTTTAAGTTTTGTGGTTACGATATACCATTTGGCAGCGGGACAGATTCGTTTCAGAACTTATTATAGTCCGGGATACATCGCCCATTTTTGCAAGTGATTACTGATTACTATCAAGCTAATTTTTCGTGAGTAGCTTTATTTTGATGAGATGCCCAATAATTTCATGAACGAAACTCTCGATTGTGGTAGCTTACAGAGGTAACAAGGATAAAATTTTTTGATTTGACGGTTCTCAAATATTTATTACGCAATTTGTAGGACAATATGTCTGTTGAATTATATAAGTATTAAATAAGTGAAAATAAAAAAATCAGCTGGTTAGTAATCATATATGATGACTTCGTTATCGATACACATCGGAAAGGGGGACTCTTTGATCAAACCATAGATTTTGTAGGACAAATATTTTTTCGAATAATTTAGATAATTATCTTGAGATTGAACAAAAAAAAAACATTCAGTTAGTAATTAATATTTGAGAACCATCAAATCAAAATATTTTATCCTTATTGGGCATCTCATCAAAATAAAGCTACTCACGAAAAATTAGCTTGATAGTAATCACTTGCAAAAATGGGCGATGTATCCCGGACTATTATTATTTTATAAGTTTAAAATTTAAATGATAATTGCATTAACAATAATCCTCTCTTGTCATCTTGAAAGTATAATAAGTAGCGATAATTCTGTACTTTTAATATACTTAAGAACACAATATAACTTTTATAATCAAACGATATAGTTTTTTTTTTCGATATAATATGTAATATTAGTAAATTATAGAGCAGTTAATAAGTGTTCCTGTCAAATAAATGTGTTTCCCTGATTGATAATTAATTAAAGAACATTTATTTTGTAAGAATCTTTGAGAAAAACTGTAAACCTACAGAAAAAACTTAAGCTGCATCATAATATTATAAAAATAATTTGGAAAATCCAAAAGTGCACGCCTCATAATTTTTTTTTAATAAATATTTAGTAATTATTATTTTTGTTTATTTAATAACAATTAAACCACATCGAATCAGACCCTGAAAAATGAAAGGGTTCTATTCCTGAGCATACTCAAGCGTAAGAGAAAAAAAAAGACTCGATTAGTAAAGTATTTCGGTCGCTATCGTGTTAACAAGAAAAAGGATCCGCACATACAGACACACGGACGTCCAAGACAGAACTTTTTTAAACTGTTTTTTAACTAGTTTAAATAACAAAAATGACATCAAAAATATCATGAACGTTAAAAATAGTGTTTTTTCTTAATATGTGTGTGTATGTATTATCTTACAAGTGCAATGTATGATACATAAAGACATTTTGTTTGAAAAATCAGATGTTTTGCGCGAAGTGACAGTAGTACCCACCTCAACGCTTCGCTTATGAGGCGTGCAATAGCTAACTTTTTTCATAGTTCTATTCTATGTTTTTTCAGATGAAGTATCAAATAATATTATGGCTTGTGGTTGCGTCTATGACGTGGCAATGGGCATCTGGGCATAACCGACCAATTTATGATGATCACACGTCACAAGGACGAGGCTTCTTGCATCAGCTCTTTCATCATCGGCCAGGTTATATTTCGCAAAGACCGATATATCCAAAAGTTAATGTTAATGATTTTAAAGTCGGTTCGCCATTATTGGAAGTGTATAGACGGAGATTGTCTCGTGGTGGTTGGATTAACTCTTAAATGAATGAAATAAAACTGCATATTTTGAAGAAAACATTCAATATTGAACTAATCATGTCTATACCAACCTTAAGTCTATAATTTAAAAATGTAGAGTAAAATCAATCCAAGAAATTCGTCCTTGTATAATTTTACTTATTCTTATTGTCTGTCTGTATGTGTAGGTAGTTATTGTTAGTAAAATGTATAATAAATGTATTTCCTCTTATTTTGTGTTTTATTTTTAATTAAGTAACTCTTTAAGGATGTTTTTTCGTTTTAGCACAAGTTTAAATACATTCGGTCCTACACATTACATTCTTCTACGCAAAAAAGTACAAGCTATCCCTATACTTTTTTTCTGTAAATCATGGATAATATACATAATAAAGAAAAATGCAAGTTCAATTTCAACATTTATTCAAACTACAACTTCATCTAATAATATACAATTCTAAGTGGTGAATTTGATACTCTTCTATAGGGATACATATTCTTCCTTACTGGATACACAGCTTGATTCCAACCACGCTGTATGGGAAAACGGAATGATATTCTATCTAGATTTAGGTTTTCGAATGACTTTTGGAATACACTTTGTAATGGGCGTTGGTATACACTTTGTAACGGGTTTTGGTATACACTTTGGAATGGATTGCGGTATGAACTTTGTATCGGGCTGCGGTACGAACTTTGTATAGGGCTGCGGTATGAACTTTGTATTGGGCTGCGGTATGAATTTTGTATTGGGCTGAGGTACGAATTTTGTAATGGGCTGCGGTATGAATTTTGTATTGGGCTGCGGTATGAATTTTGTATCGGGCTGACGTTTACATTTTGAAATGGCTTGCGAGTTACATTTTGGAATTTATCGCGGTTATTTCGTAGGGGCTCTTCACTTGTACTTTCGATTGGACTACTGTATAAATTTTGAATTGGTTGCTTTTCAATTTGGAAGGGGCTGCGATATATATTTTGTAATGGCTTGCGATTTGCAATTTGATATGTGTTGTGATTAAAACTTTCAATTGGATTACGATAAAACGTTTGAAGTGGGCTTTGCCTATCAATTTGGAAGGGATTGCGGTATGAAGATTGTAACGGGCTGCGGTAGCTTTCTAATGGGTTTTGCTTTACAATTTCGAATGGGCTACGATTAAGAATTTCAATTGGAGTACGATATAAACTTTGGAGTGGGTCTTGACTTTCAAATTGGAATGAATTGCGGTACGAATTTTGTAATGAGTTGTGGTATGAGTTTTGTCGTGGATTTTGACGTTCAATTTGGCTGCGGTATAAACTCTGCAATGGATTACGGTTTACAATTTGGAATGGGTTACGGTATACAGTTTGTAAGGGGATTCTGTTAATAACTTGGAATGGGCGGTATATATTTTGGATTGGATTGCGGTATAACCTTTGTAATGGATTCTGGTAGCCACTTTCAACTGTGTTGCGATACAAATTAGGGTATAAATGCGAAATAGCGAACGGGTTTGACTTCTCGATCAAGTTCTGGTACGATTTTTCGAATGTTCCTGGATATAGAGATGCTGCAGAGGGGAACGAGCTGTGGTAGGCATTTTTGTAGAAATATGAGTTGTGGTTTTCATTTGAGTACGAGAACGGGAAGACGTTCTCGTGTGCTGTTGGCATTGATAGTAGTGGGTTTGTTTGCGGTGTATTCTTCAAGCGATATCTCTGGAGATTTGGCCAGGTATCAGGAAGAGAAGCAGGCTTGTTGTACAGTTGTTCTTGATGGGATGGATCCCATTGATCCCACATTTGTTCAGCCACCGCCGATGTGAGGCATATAGCAATACTTAAAAGAAGCTTCATCTGTAAAAAAGGTAGTTTTATAATTTTCAGAACTGATCATCAACAAAATACAGTAAATATAATAATGCGCTATCTAATTACATTCGTAAACAAATTAAGTAATTAGTTTATAATATTAACCACAGACCTCATCATTAATACATAGAAAGTACCATTTTGCATGAAATGGATATTTTGAACACTATAATCAATAAATACGTGTATTATAACGAATGAATGAGTATAAAATATTCAAATATATACTGAAATATATGAAATAAATTTTATTAAAGGCTTAATAGTTGTATACACTGATAATCCTTATAAAAATCTATATAAACAAAAATTGTATAGGCGGATAAGAATAACTTTTATAATTACTTCAGGGCAATATTAAGGGTATATAGATTTTAGAAGCCTCTTCGAGGACTCCTCAGTTGAGATGGTATTCTTTTAATTAAGCTTACAACCCTCATAACTCTTGAGAAATTTCGATACGCGCCATTTTTATTTGAAAATCAATTTTTTCTTAGTTACTTATTTTATCAACAAACTGAATTAAGTTTGCTGGTATTTAAATAAGTGGTATTTAAGACAAAGTTTAACTGAAAATAGTACTTCATACATTGTAATTGTATTGTATTACAAGTGAAAAGGAAATTCACTGATTTTGTGTGTCTGAGTGAACCCCCGAATTCATAATCATTGGATAATAAAAAATTCAATTAAAAATCTTCAAGCATTTGTTATTTATTATAAGCCGACCTTTTTAAATGTATATTTTTCTATGTAAATCAAAACAATTTCGATAATTTCATATTGTTTAAGATCATTGATCTTTATCTGCGAATTATAAAATTTTAATTCGGCAGATTATTATTCACGAGAATTGAACCGACGGCCTTTTAATTATTATAAACTAGGTACTTACTTATTAACACTTGCGCAAAGTATATTTAAAAAAATAATAGAAAACTGATTATTTTTTTTATGTTAAATATTTATTTAAAATTAAACTTACCTTGAAAGCTGATGTTATGATGAGTGATCAGCTTCTGATGAATAACATTTACTTCCCGGTCTTTTTATATTAAATATAAGTACAAATTAATAGAAATGTGGTTACAAAAATAACTGATAACAAAATTCTGTATCAATCTTATCAAGATCGTTATTTTATCAGTCTATTAAGATGCTCTTTTATCTTGCGACAAATGATCGAATTGTAATTATTACAAGAAAATGAATTTAGTTTTCTTAGTTATTCTAACGAACGTAGTTAGCTCTTCAAAACACTTTTTAGTAAGTCTCATGAAGAAAATAATATAATATTATATTATGTAAGTATTTTATACGGAAATAACCTAATTTTATATCATTATGTATGTCTGTAAACTCAAGTAAATTTTCTTAAAGTACTTAGGAACAAAATTAGGATAGAAACGGGTATTAACTAATTCAATTCTTTTGAGTTTTAAGATATGCATTTTTAATGAAAAGCTCTATTTGTTGTCAAAATAACAACTTTATAATACACTAGGTTTCCGCCCGCGGCTTCGCCCGCGCAGTCAAAGAAAAACCCGCATAGTTCCCGTTTCCGTGGGATTTCCGGGATTGCGTCATTTTCCCGGGATAAAAAGTAGCCTATGTCCTTTCTCGGGTATCAAAGTATCTCCATACCAAATTTCATGAAAATTGGTTCTGTAGTTTAGGCGTGATTGAGTAACAGACAGACAGACAGAGTTACTTTCGCATTTATAATATTAGTATGGATAGTCTAGTAATTGGCCATCCGTCTTTTATTATTAACCAAAAATTCAGGGGTATGATTTTTTTTCGCGACAAATACTAGAATTAGTAATTTCTTATTGCTTAATCAATCTCTGTTCCAAATATCATCAAAATTCGTTGAGTCGTTTAGGTATTTCATCGTAGAGGGACAAATATAATTACTTTCACTATTTTAATATTAGTGGGAACTAGGGATGTATTTATTGCCTTCCTCCGTACTTCTTTTCCTACATCATTTTAATTATAACCTTATTATTATTTTAAACGGGAGATATTGCAGCTTTTAGGAGATTTATTTAACCTTCAATTCCTACACTGTCAGCATTAATAACTTACCTTATCTATACGAGAGATAACCTACAAATTGGAAACCTATATCCGACTAGAGCTAATCAGGGACTCTAAACAAAACATACGACGCAATAACCCGCCTTCAGTCGAGTAATTACAGAAATAAATTCCGTTCAATTTAGCACAAGAAAACATTCAAGTTTAAAAAAGTAATTAAGGAAACTTTTTAATTCGTTTTATTAGAATACGATTAGAGAATACACTTTGCAAATGAAAGTTTTTAATGAACTTAGTTGTTTTCTTGCAATTGTGATTTTTGTACAGTGTTGGGCAATTAAAATAAATTATAACATTGAGAATTTCATTTTAGATTTGCCGTTTTAACTTATTCTATGAGAAATTGTTTTTAATGCTTGCTAATCTAAGCTTACTTGTTCAAACTCAAACTCAAACATTCATTTATTCAATTAGACTACTATTTAGTAGCACTTTCGAATCGTCATTACATAAGTATTTTTAACATTTACCACCGATTCGGAAAGCAGTATCTATGGAGAAGAATCGGCAAGAAACTCCATAGTTGCTCTTTTAAATCATGTCAATATTACATAATATGTAACTTATATCTAACTAAATAATAATATATCATAATATAAATGTTATTCCTCACAATATATAAAAGAAATTCTATATTCTTTACTAGCCTTAACTATTTAAATATAGCCACGTACCTATTTCACAATTCACGTCACTGGTAAAATAGTGTTCGAAATCATTAGTTCTCAACGTTACTTCATAAAATTAAACTTATAAACATCACCTTGTTATATGTATTACTACAAATTAATTATATTATAATATAATTATTTTAATACACATTCTTATCTAAATATTAATTAAATTAATACACATTCTTCTGATTTTTAGCGATATTTGTGTGTAATACTGCTTAAAACTTAGTTTATTATGATCGGTTTCAAACAATATTCTTCCCAAAAACTAAAAGGCCTTGGCGCCAACGACAGTCTGGCACCACTCGAATTATTGTATATTTTGCAACAATTTACACAGAAAGCATTGCCAATTTCGCACCTCCCAGTTTTGGGGAAAATGGCCATAAAACAAATGAAATGTCCCGCTGTTCCCCACAAAAGAGATTCAATTCCTCTAGGAATGGCACTTCACCGGGTTTCTAAGGAAACATAATGTAAATAAAAAAGTTCTCAGTAATATTTTTGCAGAAGCTCCCCGTTGAGTGTTGTCGCTAAATTAGTATTAAATATGATGGAATGCCGGTTTAGATGAGAGTTTTTATTTACTCCAGAAATGTATGGAAATACTCAAATATTTTGTGTTATTCAGAGAGACGTGATAATAAAACGAGTATTAGGGAAATAATATTGCTATAAAAGGTACCATAGTATCATGGAATTTATTCTACACTAGCTTACCGCCCGTGGCTTCGTCCGCTTTGTCTAAAACCTAATAAATTATATACTAAAACCTTCCTCTTTAATCACTCGTTCTATTAAAAAGCCGCATCAAAATCCGTTGCGTAGTTTTAAAGATTTAAGCATACATAGGGACATAGGGATAGAGAAAGCGACTTTGTTTTATACTATGTAGTGATTTTTAGCAATTAATTTGTTTGAAATAAATATTGGAATAACTGTATCACAGTTCTTTATATTTGTTATGTCTGTATGGTTTCCAAATACTCTATTAATCTATTTAACTGTCGATTCAAGTCCTATCAATGTGTGCCAATAATTGGTATGATCAAATTTAATTAAAAAGCATTTAAAAATTATTTTGACAATCATCATGCAATATACAGGTTACCTATATGCATTTCTGCCTTATTGATGTAGAGGCTAGTAATTTTTACTATAAGTAGGTAGGTACCGACTATTAGATCGTGACACCTGTTTGTGTATGTACGTACATTAATATCTATAGGTACGAGTACTAATATTATAAAGTTGAAGAGTTTGTTCGTTTATTTGAACGCGCTTATATCGGGAACTATTGGTCTGATTTGAAAAATTATTTCGGTGTTACATAGCCTATTTATCGAGAAAGGCTATAATATTATATCATCACGCTAAAACCAACAGGAGCGGAGCACTGCGGGTTAAACCGCGGAGCACAGCTAGTCAATCATATATTCAAGATAAGGAATCGGTCAGGATGAATATTATACTCGTTCATTAGGAAATCGAAATAATCCCCTCTAACAGAACACAAACTAAGTTTTCGGACCGGTACGACCGTCGAAACGCAATTACGTTTATGATTGTTCCTGTTACGTGGAATGTGGAGTAATCTACGGAAACCTAACTCTGGGATGAGGCATTTTGAACCTGTCTTTTTCGACTTTACTGACCTAATAAGCAAATGTATACCAAACTTGCTAACTGGGATACAATTTGATATGAGATAAACGGTGAGATGAAATGCACTTCAAATATTAAAACCAAGATTTTATTTATTTATTTACTAAGGTCCATCCAACAGTTGTTACACAAGCAACTCGCTATATAATTACAGTAACTTTTATAATTTTTATAACACAACATTCACAGAAGCAAAAATAAATTAGGCGAAATAATTCATTAGGAAACATATTCTTATATATAAAAATGAATCGCAAAATGTGTTGGTAAGCGCATAACTCGAGAACGGCTGAACCGTTTTCGATAATTCTTTTTTAATTATATTCCTTGAAGTACGAGGATGGTTTTTATGTGGAGAAAACGTAAATATGTACCACGGGCGAAGCCGGGGCGGACCGCTAGTAGTAAAAATATATTTTGATAAATAATAGAATAATAGAAATATAATTAGAATTCTGTTTATCCTAGAAATCAATGCTGTTCAACATATTAATTTAAATAACACAATATGTAGGTACCTTCTTATTTTACTTTTTAGAGAGACGTCCTCTCCTAGCACAACATATGGATAAATATTTTCTTCGCAACGTATAAAAAAACAAAAACTAAAACATCTAGCATATTCGATGCAAAAAATTTTGTCATGTCCTTATGAAAATGAAACTAAATCTACAACATACGTAGAATAACGGATTAAAAACGAATTCACAGAATTGTTAGATTTTTATTTAAGCCGGGAAAATCTGTGTAGAGTTAAAACATTTTGCTGTTGCTAGTTTTTACGAGAAATACGCCAATTTATTTTATTTTAGAATGTACTGGAATTAATCATTTTACTATGGATTTATATTTTAAACTAGCGGTCCGCCCCGGCTTCGCCCGTGGTACATATTTACGTTTTCTCTACATAAAAACCATCCTCGTACTTCAAGGAATATAATAAAAGAAGAATTATCGAAATCGGTTCAGCCGTTCTCGAGTTATGCGCTTACCAACACATTTTGCGATTCATTTTTATATATAAGATTCAAAAAACGTTCTTTGAATAAAGAAAGTTTTGCCGAGGTAAAGAAGTTACTGTTCACACGGAGAATATTTAAAACTATTGGAATTGTGTAAATCTATTCTTTCTCCGTGGTTTCCAATTTACATGTCAGCAGTGTAATTGAATTGAAATAAAAGGAATAGAATGTAGTTTTAGTGTAGTTATAATGTGTGTCCAGCTACTGGATAGGAAAATCTCTACATTTTAGTAAAACTAAATCTTATTCTTTATATCCGAACTTAAAAATCAATTTCGTTGACTAAGTTGTGATGACCACCTTAAGATGTTTTTTCTTATATTACATAAATTATATGGGGAAGGAACTGATATCTTTAATACAGGTTACCTACTCGGTAATCTAGCAAAGATGCCAGTCTTGAACCGTTGATTGATATATACCTATCATTATACAGTTACCACCAAATGTATTTAGCTCTAAGGTTAGGTTAAGTTAGACTGAATAAATGAATTTGAATTTGAATTTGAATTTGAATCTTCAAATTCAATTGCAAATACAATTATATTTGTTCTGTTATCTACTAATTTATAGCAGGAAAACCTTGTTCCTACGGTTTTTTTTACAGCCAGGTTAAAGTTCCTACTACGTGACTAATCGTTATAAACACGAGTGACCTTGTCCCTTTCTTCATGAAAGTGTGAAGAAAACTTGTTTGTACACGTTAACCTAGCGTGTAAGTAAAATTTACTGTTCTGTGGTAAAATTCATTACCTCCCTACATCTATCAAAAGGTAGGTCCACACAGAGCGCGCAGCCTCGCGAAGCATTTTCCGCGCGAGGCTGTTCTGGAATAATGAATGAATGAATGAATGAATACTTTTTATTGTACATACACAGAAATACAGTTTGTTACATGGTTGAGATAACGTATGACTAAATTAACTTATTATATATATAATTATATTGGAATAATTATATTGGTTGCAAGTAAAAAGGTGTAGACAGGTTATTACCGCTCCGGTCGTTTGCCACTTTCACTTCAGTGTCTCTTTTTGCTCACGATAGTTGAATCATGTCATAATACTTTAACGTCTGCTTGTGTATATACGCATACGTGCTCCTTTTGAAAATCTAATGTTGTGTTTGGTAACCTATCTACACCTTTTTACTTTGAAGTATCATTGCTGTTCAGTCTGTGTGGACGTTTTTTCTCCAAGGAAAGTGCAGGTACGTAAGCAGTAAAGTTTGCAGCCGCTTTCTTCATCCACATAGACCGAGCTTCACGCGGCAATTGTTCGCGAACCTGCTCGCTCTGTGTGGTCCCACCTTATAAACATTTATCAATTACGTTCGCGTGTAATTCATCATGCGCTTGACGGATAAAACAACGTTTCTGAAACAATAATAATCATTAATGGAGCGGAAAAACTGGTGTCGCTCGCAAGTTTGGCTCTGGCTTGTTGGAACTCGATTATTTCATTGTTTTGAAGGATTGACTGTGTAATGTTCTTGGATATGCGGTGAGGACATGAGCATTTTTTGTGGCTACTAAATGTATTTTCTTATAATATGATCGTAAAGGTCGGTAATGCAACTTCAAGGTAGGCATTCTTCATTTTAATTGGTCGTTAAAAGTGTATAATTTGTTTTTTTTCAGGAGGTGATCAATTACGAATTCTGGTGATGATCGAAAGACAGAAAATGATGTTTATCTGTTCAGTATCATTCAGCTTTGTCATGCAAATAAGAAATTATAAGTTATACACTTTATAATAATAATCACAGTTAAGACATTTTATAAATACTGAAAAATAAATTGATTAATATAAATTACACGACAGACTGACAAACTTACTACGTACCACGTACATACGTAAAAAAGCTTCTGAAAACGTCTATGATCAAACTCTAATAATAATCACTCTAAAAATACAACTGCCATCTAAATTCTTCGAATCACAATCTACGAGATTAACAGCTTATTGCGAGCAGAAAATAGACGGTATACTCGAAAACGAATGCTAATAGTTACTCGAAATAGCATTCGGAAATCGGAGGAAATCCACCGGTTCGATGGAACACAAACTGAATTATTTGACCGGTGGGGACTCGCAGTCCCTCCATGATTGTATTGTTCCGTAGAACTTGATAGAAATTGCAAAAGATGGGGAATTTAATTGTTTTGTTGGTCTAGAATTGTAAAATCGATTTATGATATTTGTATCACAGAGTAATTTGTAGATATTAATTGGTACTTATGATAGCAATAATGTCAATGTGGTGTCCACTGGAAATCAGTGGACAATATAAGTGTCTTATTATGTCCTTAGATACTCAAACCACTGAGTGGAAATTATCCATTTTGTGCCGTTGTAACTAGTTATAAGTTAATTTTATTTTTTATGTATTAACGTGCATCGGTACAAATAAATGTATTTTCTCTCTTTCTTTCTTTCTTTCAAATAATTGTAGATATTTTCTTAGATTTTAATAATAGTTTCATATAATATGTATCTACTAACTTGGTTGATAGATTGGAAAGTTTTTACTCTACGATATGCCTTTATGTGATCTTGTTGAGGCAAATTAAATTATTTAGCATACATCTTAATCGCTATCATTCCAACGATTATACAAAAAATATATTAATCACTGACTATGAGGCTATTTTTATATCTAGTTATATTTTTAATTTCTCCTGCCTAGCTGTTTCATGTAATGTAATAAAAATTATCTTTTATTTCTGCAGCTGAGAGGAAGAGCGACTTAACAAAGTTTCACAAAGCCTTTTCAATTACTTATTCGCGCTTTTCCTACATTTTTCTTTATTTGTTATTGTTACAGTTCTTTAATTCAAAGCAAATCTTTTAGATTCGAGATATAAATTGAAGGTAACACTTTAGAAATCAATTCGGAAAGTGTAATAAAGTAAGGTTAGTATTTTTAGTATAATATTAAGTATTTATTGAAAAAAAAACATCAATTCATCACTTATTCGAAATTTGAGAGAATTCGAATTTTCATATAAATAATTAAATAGTGGATTCATAAAAAGGAACGAATATAATATCATTTTCTATTTATTGTAAAATATCACACCTGTAAAATATTACACGTCTTATCTCATTCTCTCAGCAATAAATATTGAATATCTGAATTTTGAAAAATTGCAAGATCTATATTACTTTGCACGGAATAGAAATAAAGTGGAGTGAACAATAATGTATGTGTCCATAAATCTTAAATAATTTGGAAAATCCAAAAGTGCACGCCTCATAATTTTTTTTGTAATAAATATTTATTAATTATTATTTTTGTTTATTTAATAACAATTAAACCACATCGAATCAGACCCTGAAAAATGAAAGGGTTCTATTCCTGAGCATACTCAAGCGTAAGAGAAAATAAAAAAACTCGCTTAGTAAAGTATTTCGGTCGCTATCGTGTTAACAAGAAAAAGGATCCGCACATACAGACACACGGACGTCCAAGACAGAACTTTTTTAAACTGTTTTTTAACTAGTTTAAATAGCAAAAATGACATCAAAAATATCATGAACGTTAAAAATAGTGTTTTTTCTTAATATGTGTGTGTATGTATTATCTTACAAGTGCAATGTATGATACATAAAGACATTTTAAGTTTGAAAAATCAGATGTTTTGCGCGAAGTGACAGTAGTACCCACCTCAACGCTTCGCTTATGAGGCGTGCAATACAAGAATATTAAAATGAAAATTAATGTGTATTAAGTTTCCATTACATATTTACTATAGGTGTGTAATAATAATATTGCCCTAATTGAATTTTGGTTTTGTTAATATGCTGCTTTGTTGGATAATATTGTAATTTAAAATGATGAAAATGAGATGTATTAAAATTTTATTTGATCCTTACTTACTTATGTGTTCATAGCAACCTTTTCGTTTTTAATTTTTATTAATTAAACCACTTACATCATATTAAATTGAATTAGGCATACAAATGCAACGGAAATCGCGAATAATCATACACAATAATTATACAAAAGAATGCAAATCTTTGTATAACTGCTCTGTGCAGATATCTGACAGATATAAGGACATGTAAACCTAACAGATAAAACAAAATACATAGAATCGATTCTTGCAAGAGTGTTACATTGTTACTTCACTAGACATATAAATTGTCAACGACATGACTCAATGGAAAGGCCTAGCATAACGAGCTGATCGATGCAGTCTGCACGAATGTGGGAAATATTTAGTGCAGCAGGTGCTCTATGCCTTTTTAGTTCTGTAGTGATGTGGAAATTTGAACTTTATTGCTAGGGGGTTAGAGTTTAGAATTGATTGGGTGATTTTATTGAACGATGATTTAGAATGTATGGGCATAGAAAATTAAGCGTATTTTCTGCGTCCGCTGTTAATTATTTAACATCGAAGATTATTATTTTGTTGATGGAAATATAAAGTTAATTATGTAATGTAAACTGGTGTAGTTGGTAAAATTTATTAATTACCTTTTTGTGCATTATTTTAGTTACGGAAAATGTGAAACCTATCTATGTTTTGATAGATTTAGCAATCCATACTATATAATATTATAAATGCGAAAGTAACTCTGTCTGTCTGTCTGTTACTCAATCACGCCTTAACTAATGAACCAATTTACATGAAATTTGGTATAGAGATAATATTTTGATACCCGAGAAAGGACATAGGCTACTTTTAACCCCGGGAAATAGGATAGGTTTTATCCCGGAAATCCCACGGGAACGGGAACTATGCGGGTTTTTCTTTGACTGTGCGGGCGAAGCTGCGGGTGGAAAGCTAGTATACAATATACATTTACAATCATCATGACGTGACGTCATAACGTAAAAAATGTGTGTAAATGTAAACCAAAAATAATTTATTACCAAAATGAAAATATAATAACGACGTAATGTAATAAATAGGTAACTCTGAATATAAGAGCTTTTAGAGTATCCATTATAACTTTTTGTAACATTAAAAGAATAACTTTGCTTGCGAAATTATCATTGTGTCTTTTGGTTTTGAAGTCACACAATTTTATTATTGGGAATATGACTTTTAGAAATATAAAAAATAAATAAGATGTAATAACCTAATACATTTAAAACTCTAGACATAGTTGACTAACAATTGGTTAAAAACGTGCAATTAAGTATATTTATTACACAACCTATTATTTATTTATCAAAACATTTTTATTACCTTTCAGAAGACATTAAAGATATTACAAAAAGTATCACCCCTGTTTGTAATTTTCCTATATTTGTACCGAAAACATAAATCGCCACTCAGCAGATTGCACCTTTTATTTGATAACTGTTTTAAGGCCCTCGATACAGAAATGTTAGTAAGTATACTTCTTGTTATTACCAGGCTTTTGAATAAAAACAGTTTTCCTTCTTGTTCAGCGACATACATAAAGTGACAGGTTTAAAATATGATAAATGTATCAAGATCAAGTAAAATTTTCATTATAAAATCGTAATTTGAGATAAGCATGCACCGGAATAATAACTTGATTTGTAAGTTGATATGGGATAGCCAAGATAAAATCGGCAAAGGACCAATATTCAATAATCATTCTATTATCCTTCTATTGGAATACTTAATAATAAGTAGGTAAATTGTATGAACACATCCGCTCAGTTCTTTGAATAAATAAAACAACATTATAATCTCGCAAAACAGCTCATTTTGAACTCTTTTAACCCTGTTAAGGTGGGTCCACACTTGATCATTTTCGCGTATCACATCTCCGTCGCGTAGCGTCGACGCGTATCATGTTTGCTATTGTGGACGCAAAATGATCGCGATCATGATACACCCCCATCGCTATTAACCGCGTATCTGATACGTGTCGTATCGGATACGTAGGTATGGTATAATATAAATATCGTATGGTTTTTGGCCGAACCGTGGCTCACGCGATAAAAGGTACGGTATGGTCAAAATGGGCGTCCACACTTAGGATACGCATTACGCATACTCGATACGATACGCCTGATACGAATACGATTACTTGATACAAATGTAAATTAAATAAAATTAAATTTCAAATTTATTTATTTGTTTCACAATTTTTACAACTCATATAAATTGTAGTAAATCCCTGGTTAACCCACTAGGAAAAACCTGTGCGGGGTCAACAAGTGACCTCCGTCGGCTTAGCATAATATTTTTAACAATATGATTTTAACAGTACATATTTAGAGACAGAAATTTTTGTGTAGGTACAATCTTCAAACTTAGTTAGACTTAACTTTAAAAAAAATAAATAAATATATAAATAAATAAGATTAATATACATATAATATATATAAAGATATTCATTATAAAATGGTTTCTTACAAGTTATCTAATTATGTGAGTATGTGTGTCTGTGTGTGTGAGTGAGTGTGTATGCGCTTGCGTGTACGTGTGTGTGTGTATGTATGTGTGTGTTTGTGTGATTTTTAGAGGATATCATACAAAATTTTTTCAGTGTCATCATAGCTTAATCCTTGAAACCAGTCGTGTGCTACTGTTCGAAGTTTGTAATTAGATAGATTAGATATTTTAAACTCCTTATTAGCAAAATTATATAAGGCGGGGCCCAAGAAATTTATATGATTTCTGCTTTTTTTTAAGATTAGTTCTAGGAATAATAAAAACTTTATTCTTTTTACGCTTTGAAGCCAGGGTTAAGTCACTATTATCTCTAGGGAAACTATGCTGTTTTAAAATAAGGCTATGAAAGAATAGTTGTCGCACTGTGAGAACTTTAAATTCTTGATATAGGTCGAAGGTAGGGAACAGAAAAGGTTTGAAAGTAATAATTTTTAAGAGCATACGCTGAGCTCTTTCGAGACATATTAGACGCGTTTTTGCAGCTCCACCCCATGCGAGTATACAGTATCGAATGACAGATTCCTCCAAAGCCTTATATATTCTCATTTGAAAGGGATAGTCGCCAAGGTGTCTTATTGTTTTAAAGACCTTACCAAGTTTTCTGATCCTACCTGCGAGAGACTTAATGTGATGGTCCCACCTGAGGTGGTTGTCTATCGTTACATCTAGATATTTTATTTGTGCTACTCGCTCCAATGCTGCACATAAGCATTGATCCAGAGAAGCGCATCTATGAGCCTTAATTGTGAAATCGACATCCGGCTGTGTTTTAGTGGTCGTGGAAAAGGTGACATATTTCGTCTTGCTGTAATTCAACGTCAGCAGATTTTTGTTCAGCCATGAAATAACGGCATTTAGCGCGTATTCTGCGCTCCTCTGGACCAAGTCCCATGAACGGCCCTTTATGAGCAGGACTGTATCGTCAGCATAAGTGATTATTTGGCAGTTAGGGATGTTGAGGGAACAGAGATCGTTGATATATATTAAAAACAGGGTGGGGCCCAAAATACTGCCCTGCGGCACTCCGTATTCTATTTCTTGTACGTTACTGAGGGTAGAATTAATTTTGACCGTTTGTTTGCGCCCTGTCAGATAGGATCTAAATAAATTAAAGGTGTCTCCCCGAACACCAAGGCGTTCAAGTTTAGAGAGGAGGATTGGTACTGAAACCGTATCAAACGCCTTGGCTAGATCGAGGAAAATACCTACGCATTTATTTCCACAATCATTATTCAGGTTAACGAAATTAGTTAATGCTTCAACTGCATGGCTGGTGGACAAATTTCTACGAAAACCATACTGATTTGCAGATAAAAAATTTTGCGAATTTAAGTAGCTGATCAATCTATTGTTTATAATGCGTTCTAATATTTTCGATAGGATTGGTAGAATTACTTTTCAATTTATTTAAACTTATTTCCATTTATACCATGTATCTGTATTTACGATTCAACAAATTAAACAAAACCAAACGTATAGGATTTTCATCAGGATTGCGGTCGTTCGATCGCAGCAGCGCTGCAAAGTCGTGCCGTTTAGAAAAGCAGCGGAGATTGCAAAACCGCAAGCGAATGTCGAGATATTATGTGATGCATCTTGCAGCGGCTTTATTAGCTGTATTCACATTTGGCTAAATACCAAACCGTTAATGATATTAGTTGAGAGAAATATGATGCTGGTATAAATTGGATGACATTTTGCAAACATATTAGCATATCTTTCGTTTATGTTCAAACCAATGTTCAAACTCACCAATTCACTAGTTATTATATGATCAATATAAAATAGATGTTTGTAATAATAAAATAACCATTTTATTATTATATAAAATGTCCTTATCGACGTGAGAATGCGTGTTCCTTCACAACAGCTATCAATAGTAAAGCATAACAGCTATAAACTGATTCAATAACACGAAACATATTGGCAGTGTATTCTATCCAATGCCATATCTATGCCAAAACTAACCATAAAACCGTGTACAAGTATACATACACATAGTATATAAATCAATATAATATAGGCGACTGGCACCGCACCCACGCAGCGTCGCGCGAGAATGTTTCATAATATAAATTCTAATGTAATAAATGTATGCAATTGCTTTCAATGTGCATGTTTTTTATACAGCTGATACTCACAAGAAACTTTAGAATACGCAATGACGCTGCTTAGCGTAGCGACGTAGCGTGCGAATGCGTCATCTATGTGTATCAATTGCACGCACGTGAATGCGATTTCTATATATTGTACTGTGCGTATTTTCTGTACAAACGGATCTTCTAAGTATCTACTTAGAAGCAACGTTAGAATGGGCACTCGATAAGCTGATTGATGCAGGGCACGCAGCATAGCACGCGAATGCGTTATCTAATGTTTGCAATTGCATGCGCATAAATGCGTTTCCAGAGTATTAGTAACGTTAGAAAACGCACTAACGCACTACGCTGCGTTTTGCGTGGCAGTGTGCCAGTCGCCATACACTCGTAACGTCCGAACCAGCGTAAGTTGATCCGACTTGTTTGGACATATTCCAAAAGCGTGTTTCCCAAAATTATGCACTTCGCTGTCACATGCATGGGATCATTAGGGCTATTGGTCGTTTGGTTCTGCAGTTCTATAAGTAATGATTTATTTGGTTTACAGTGTTTATGTGGCTTTAACTTTATAATTCATGTGCACTTATGGAACAAATTGAAAACTCAACAGTTTTCAATTTGTTCGAATTAATAATAGATAATAATTTATGTTCATTTTTCTGCCAGTATTCTGGCAATATAGGTATGAAATTTATTTAAATTTAGAGACAGATTACATTTTTTAATAAACGCCAACAAAAAGTTCTACAACGACGAACGTACTCTATATCAATTTTATTTGGATGCTATAAAATATTATTTATTTTGTCTAAAAAAGTTTGTTAGTAAGTAAGTTTGTCTAAAAATACATATTAAAGTTTCAGTAAAGAGTCTTAACTAATAATTAAGTTGAAGTGTAATCTACCTATCTTATCAGTGGAATACAATAGTTAAAGGCGCTACTTGAGTAAGACAAAAACGACTCGTACTTTTTATATAATATTTTGACGCTTTTATTAAAGTTGTATAATAAACACTTATGGCTCAGTCAAAGGCGAAGATAATGTTAACATCTGTTTCTTAATATACTTAGTTAATAAAGAACTACCCATGTAGAATTAATACAGAATCAAATAATTTATGTAGATACATTAAAATATATGTACATATTATAATAACACCTAAAACAAACTTATCTAGATACACACTCATTATAAAGTTAATTATTTCAACAAATGTTATATTGGAACACACTTATAGAAGAACATTAGTTTTCTAGCTAGCTCTAATTAGTATTTCAATTGAAACCTTGTATGGTTATGATGTAGGGCCAGTGGCGTAGCGTGGCTTAAGAGGCCCTGTATCATTGTGTAGAGGCCCCAAGTTTTTACAAATATCTCAAATATCGAAATATTTGTTGCCTTTTTAGAAATTTCGATAGAAACCTTTTATCAGCTTCATTTGTGTTTTTATGCAACCGACTTCTTTAGACTCGATTTTGACTTTGAACAGACTGATTTAATGCAAACTTTGCACAATCAAGGATCGTTGACAATACAATAATTTCATGAATTTAAGCGTGTTTTAGTGTTGTTATTTTTATTAATGTGTGTGTATAGTAAAATAATGAATATTTACTATTTTAATTAAGTATTTAGACATATTAAATATTAGTTATTTTATGATACATAAACACATTAGAGCCCCTCTTAGTTGGGGCCCCTACTTAATACTATAAAGCTGAAGAGTTTTGTTTGTTTGAACGCGCTAATCTACTGATCCGATTTGAAAAATTCTTTCGGTGTTAGATAGACTATTTATCGAGGAAGGCTATAGGCTATATATCATTACGCTAAGACCAATAGGAGCGGAGTAATGCGGGTAAAACCGCAGGGCACAGCTAGTAATTCATATGACTGATAGAGTACGCCCCGTAAGGCCTAAATATGGCGCTTGGATGTTGTCCAACGAATGTTGTTGATAAGTGAGAAAATTATGCTCGTAACCTAGATTGTCATCATCAATCATAATTACTAGACTAGACTTGATTTCTTTCGGGCAAGGTAATATATCAAAGGCGTATAAAAATGTGTTTTACGTGTTTCTTTTCTTTTTGGTCAATTACAAAGTGACGTCATTGGTTTATATTAAGAATACAGATATTTTAGGTCAAAATTTGCGTAGAGTTATATTCAAGTACAATCGATTCTCTTTGTAAATAACTAAGCCGCCCACGCTACAATAAGTTTAAATCATGTTTCATTATCTAATAATTGTATTGCTGTTTGTGTTATTTTGTTGGACTGATCACTGAAGACATAATAATACAGTCAAAAACATATAGCAGGTACCTGTTTCATCATTTGCTAGTAAAAGCCATCTTTCTTAAATAATAATTTATCAGTATACCTGCTAATACATATCCAGATGCTATGAAACTAGCCTTAAAATACTTACAATATTATATTAATTACATTTCATGTTCTATTTTACAACGTGGTAAGTACATTTCTCTTGAATGTAGAGCCTACTATGAAATGTCAGAATCAATTTCTATGCACCAGACCTGAAAACAATCTAATTGTTACGCAATTAATCGTTTCATTATGCAGTTTTTTTCGTATTACATAACATTTACAAGTACAAAGTACTTAGGTACCTATCTTAGTATCAAAAAGTAGATGAAAATGTTGCTCTATGTTATAATTTTGGAATAAATAAGTTAAAGTTGCCTTTAGCAATTTATCTGAAAGTGTTCGTAAACTTTAAAATACACAAACAGGTTTAAGAAAAATTGAGAGTATTAAAATACTTACGTATTGCTGCAGGATTTATGTAATCTGAAAAAATGCAAAGCTTCATTAGAATAATAAATAAAATTTACATTATTTTCTTAATTCATTAATTTTAAAATCCAAAAAGTACTGTTTTATCGTGCTAAAGGCTTAGTTTTGGTCAATTTGACCAATTTATATAAGTACATAATACTAATTTGAAAACGCTTAAAAAGATTTAACTAACAAACTGTACTAAATCAAACATAACAATGAACAGTGTTAACAGCTTAAAGCGACACCTCTATATTTATTATCGAATAGGTTATTAAATTAATTGAATTAATATTTAATTAAGTAATTCAATATAATATTAACTAAAAACATAGTCAAATTCAACACATGTTTAAGGAAAGCTCACACAATGTTTGCGCAGCTGGATAAAAACGCCTAAGTACCGCGCCGCTTTTCTTGCGATGAAATTTATTGTGAAAACATACGGAACGAGAACATGAATATTAACGACGCGGCCGTCACCGGAAAAATTGTATGATTTTTTTACAGTATCTTTCTTTTGAAGAAGATATTATAGTTAAATGTGTTCCCCGACGAGTACAATATGGGAGTCCTCAAGCGAAGAGTAAACCGGTACCTACTAAGAAGCGCGTACCATCTTAGACGACATCTTAGCTTTTCTTCAGGCGAAATTGTGATCAAGCACTTCCCTATCTAGAATAAAAATAAATATTATTTTAATGAAATTTACTAAGTATTTAATTAAGATAGAAACTTAATGTATGAAGTAATATTTGTATGAATATTTGAATGTAATATTTACAAATAAAGCTATAACTTGCCATAAAAGGTATTTTATTGTTCTACCATATTATCTATACATTACGCAATTGGTTAAAAATGTATTTCTAAACAAATCTAAATTGCACGTAAAATGCTATATTCAATAAAGGGCAATTACGTTACATAACCTTATAACGAGATGTTTGAAGAATAAATAAGGATGAAACATCTTTTCAATTGGAGTCGTACAACATACAACAATCGTAACAAGATATTGTTCAAATATAAATATCGACTGCTTGCTCTCAACAATTGGGAATCAGTTCACAAAACTTCTCATTGTTATTATCATATCCAATATAATGTTATCATCATCAACCATAATACGATCTAAAAATGCGAATCCCACTTCCTGAAATATTCAAGGAATTTCCGCGCTCATTTTCAAGTTACGTTCGTTAATAAATCGTCTCCGCGCGCTATATACCGTCATATATTTCAAGCTAAGACGTATTCGCTAAGGAGGTCGGGTCACAGTAATGAATTTGAGAGTTCCAGTCACTCTGAGCACTCTATATCACAGGGTGAAATACTTTTTATTTTTATGCTAGTGGAGCGGATTGTTCCAATTAAATTCCCTATGTTTTTACCTGATGTGACGTTTTGAAATAATTGGGGCGTTCAAAGATGGATGGTTGGGTTATGTTGGAGTTTGGAAGGATGAACAATATTATTTATTACTTTTTAAATATACTTTAGACCGGCAAAGCACCTGCAACACTTCTAGTGTTACAAGTGTTTATGGGCGGTGGTGACCATTAAAAAAAACTTGGTATAGTAATTAGTACTATGTATATAACAGGTATTTTTGACGCCTATCATTCATCTTAAAAGTAAGGTTACGTTGTAAATTTCGTTGTTGTCAAAAAGGTAATTACGTCATATGGAAATTTTCCTCCATACATCCGATGAGAATTAGTCCGGGATACATCGCCCATTTTTGCAAGTAATTACTATCAAGCTAATTTTTCGTGAGTAGCTTTATTTTGATGAGATGCCCAATAATTTCATGTACGAAACTCTCGATTGTGGTAGCTTACAGAGGTAACAAGGATAAAAATTTTTGATTTGACGGTTCTCAAATATTGTTTACGCAATTTGTAGGACAATATGTCTGTTGAATTATATAAGTATTAAATAAGTGAAAATAAAAAAATCTGCTGGTTAGTAATCATTTATGATGACCTCGTTATCGATACACATTGGAAAGGGGGACTCTTTGATCAAACCATAGATTTTGTAGGACAAATATTTTTTCGAATAATTTAGATAGTTATCTTGAGATTGAACAAAAAAAAGACATGCAGTTAGTAATTAATATTTGAGAACCATCAAATCAAAATATTTTATCCTTGTTTCCTCTGGTAGCTACCACAATCGAGAGTTTCGTACATGAAATTATTGGGCATCTCATCAAAATAAAGCTACTCACGAAAAATTAGCTTGATAGTAATCACTTGCAAAAATGGGCGATGTATCCCGGACTAAATGTTCTATAGAACCAAAAAATAAGTTACAATGAAGTACCTAGACACATAGATGAAAATGATGTAGAGACATGACTCTGGTTTCACCGCAAAGCCTACATTCTGCCTTTCTGTTAATGATATTAACAACTTCAAAGGAAAGACATTTTGTGATGACATCTCTTTAAAAGAACATGGTTACATTAAAAGAATTAACGCGTGGAATGACAGAATTTTAGGTGTATGTAGTCAGTACTAGGTGTGATGTTTGCTCTCTTTTTTCATTGTCCCTTTTTTACATTTAATACAAAATTATGATATTCTGCAACTACAAATCCTTATTTACATCATAAATGCGAAATTTTATTTTATTTTTGTTTTTATTCTACGACTCGAAGGAGTTTTTCATAATATGATTTTTATATCTAGAGATCTAGAGAGGCTTCTTTTTGATGAGGTGAAACATATCATTCTTATAATAATTTACTTTGACTGCACGAGCGAAGCCACAGGCGGAAAGCTAGTTGTACAAATTTACTCATACTAACTAGCTTGTGATGGAAAATTTTGTTATGAAGATACAAGATACAGAAATATATAGTACCTATCTTATATATAATTTATAAATGAAATCATTTTACCACATTTACTTCAAGAGTAAACGAATTTAATTGACCAAGTAATACAATATTAATTTTATTATTCAATTAATTAAGCACGAATCCTCTTGTTATCTGTAATATTATATAGATATATTTATTAACGTAGGATTTATTATTTTCCCAATTAAGGTGACATCTGTCGTATTTGTTAGCCAATACTTTTATTAGAAATATAGTTTTTCTATTATTACGTGGGATATATCAATTATATTTGTACTAGTAGTCCGCCCCAGCTTCACCCGTCGTACATGTTTACGTTTTCTCTCCATAAAAACGATCCTCGCACTTCATGGAATATAATTAAAAAAAAATTGGTTGTCTGTAAAGTCGGTTTACTGACGATAGTTGAACGTGACAACGTCCGATTGTGCTTCTTTGTCGCTCGTTCCGCGCTCTGGAACGCCTACATGGAACGCCTCAGAGCGAGGTAACGCCGCATGAGTCATGTTTTTTCATGCGTGCAGCTGGCTCTATCGAATTATAAGACGTTGTCACGTCAAAAAAATTTACGAAATCGGTTCAGCCGTTCCCGAGTTTTGTGCTACGCAATACATTTTTATTACATATAGATAAGATTAATGTTTTAAACCTACTTCAAATAAAGAGGGACTGTATTTTTATGGCTGAATCAATCGATGTCCCATTAATTAAATTTGGTATAGTTCTGACAATTTAAAAACGGTTTATTTAAGTATAAAATATTTTTTTTATTGTAAATAGCATTGAAAGAATGCTTTGTAAAGTGGGAACCATTGTTAAAAATTTAAGAGCTTGGAGTGCAAAACTTAAAGGTTGGAGAAAAGTTTTAGGGAAAGTTTAATTAAGAAGATTTTTGAAGAATCTTTATTCAAATCTTAATTATTTACTGAGATAATAGAAAAATGTTTGTAATCTGATAATATTTTGTACTAATATATGAGCATCAAAAAAATGCCCTATCTCATGAACGCAGCCTAATGCTCATTTTTTAATAATCTTTAAAATGTTTTATTTACAAAGCGTTTGAATGCTCATAAACTAAATATTTAGAACCAAATAGTAATATAATTTACTGATTAAGAAAACCAAATATTCCTAAAATAAAAAGCCCAGAACTTACAGTATAATCACATTCACGCACAATTTACGCAATTTTTCAAACACTCCCTAGGGTCACAAAAAGCGTGTTTTACGTAAGCAATCGTCACCCATCACGTGACGTCGCGGTCGGGTCCATCGCACATCCCTAATCTGTATTTAATCGACCGACTACGAATGTGCTAGTCCGTGAAACCTGTCAACCCTAGCCAGTTTATAGGTTACATTTTTATAGTGATGTTATAAAGGAGAGGCTTGTTTAGTAATTTTTTTAGTCCAGCGTAGCATGTATTTAAGTTTTCTGTGTATGTATTGAAGTTTTCTGTATTATTATTTTTGTTTATTATTTTATTGAAGTGAAACTTCTTTATCGGGGTTGTAAAAAAATTTAGTGTAACATTTTTTCGTTACGCGTGACATTTTTCCGTTACGCGCCATCTTTTTCTTATCCCTACCACGCGTATTTCTGTAAAGTTGCATATAGTAAATTATTTTTTGAAAAATAAGGTCATAAAGAAGTTTCACATCTTACGTGTGTACACTAGTACTTTTTATTATTATTTTTTTTTATTTTGAGTTATTTGTCGTAATCTTGGAAATAAATACGTTCTTTTGGTGGTTTTTGTTTAGAATAAAAATGGCTGAAATATATCATCACTCCTTATTTTTAAAACCTTTTTATTAGCTTAATATGTACGTTTATAATTGTATGTTTGTTTATTATGCCTCCATGGATCGATGACAATTCAATATTTTCATGAGGTTATCTCATTATAGCGTGTTTTTTTAATTTTTATCTAGCTATATTTATTCTCAAAGCAAACCTTTGTCACGTAGCCTATTGCACTGAGCTTATTGTACCCTGGGAAGATAGAAAGGAATAAAACAATATACTTTGTATTATTTATCTTATTTTCTATAGCATTGTTTGAAACTGCGAAATGACTGGCACTGAAAAATAATAGAAATAGTTTTTGTTCCGCAGCACAATTAAAAAAGATTCAATTCATCTGCAGTTTTTATTTCTTTGTTAATGCTTTTAATTAAATGCGTCGTTAATTATATTATTATAAAGAAATTATTTAGAACATCTTCCAGCCATTTCTTTCACATGTCATCTTAATTTTGAGCATATTTTGTCACTAAAGACACCGATTTTTCAATGCTTGGTTAAAACTTATCCGTCCAATAAAGTACTACACGATTATATTAAAATGTCACGTAAACTGTCAAATACGTACAATTAGAATACGTTTTTAAAATGGTAGTTTTATACATTATTCGACGAATAAGTTCAAGCATTGAAAAATCGGCCCTTAATCGAAGTTAAAATCGAACTCATATAGTGGCACAAGTTTGTATTCGTTACATTTTTTTCTGTTTCTACTCTATTTACTACAGTTTACATGACATTAATCAATATAATGTTCCTGACACACATGCCTCATTCCTTATTTCACAGTTTGAGTCTGAAAAGCAATTTTTTTGGGTCAATTACGACAAAATTGTACGCTTGTGTAAACATTATTATGATTAATAGTAGAGATTCTGTCATCAAAATATATGAAGTTAATAAAATAATACTTTTAAAATGGTGTTATTGCTACTATTATTTTATAACTATGTTTACTTAGTTCGCATAGTCCATTACAATTAAATATACACACTCACACATACACTCAATCATTTAAAAAGTCACACAGATACATAAAATTGAAATGTATATTTACGTAGGTATTACATTATAATATAACCTCTTATTGATTTTCAAACGAATTATACAGGTACAAAAAGAAAATCGCAAAGGGAATATACAGGGTGATAAGAATTCGAGATTACACAAGTGGCTAACTAGGGTGACTGCAATTCAGACACCCTCGATCCTCAAGCTTCTTGCCATACAAAGGCGAGCATCCTACTTGAAAAATGATCACCCTGTATACATATTTTTTGTATAAAATAGCTCTTAAGACAAAGGCAGAAAGGCCAATATGGTTTACTTTTTTTGCTTGAACGTAGTACTGTGAAGGTTCTCGATTTTATTGAATGTTGGACTATAGATAATCCTGGTTTAGTTGTTTTTTATCAATCTTTAATAAGAAAGAAATTATTCCGTTCAATATTTAGGTTCTGTTCTTGTACAAAAATAGATTGATATTTTCTGTGTTCGTAGCTAGCGCATAACTCGAGAACGGCTTAACCGATTTCGTTATTTTTTTTTTTATAATATTCCTTGAAGTACGAAGATGGTTCTTATGGAGAAAAAACGTAAACATGTACCACGGGTGAAGCCGGGGCAGACCGCTAGTTATATATCTATAAATTATTATAATATAACACTGTGACTTCGCCTGAAAACAGAAGTAGGCAAACAGGCTACACATTTATCATACTAACGGATGGATGGATATATGTTTGTTATTCTTTAACATAAAAACTACTGCACAGGATTGGATGCAACTTTACAAGAATATAGGTTATATATCAGAATAACACATGAGCTATAGAAATACTTGATTTTACATGCGGCTTCGTCCGTAGGTGAAACCGCGCGGCACAGAAAAATACTAAAATTTGCAGGCGGGTTCGTCCGCGGCACTGCTAAAATGTTATATTTATTATAATTCTATATTTTTGCCGGGTAACCAGCAATTAAATTAAATGTCCAGAATTCGAATTAAGATTAATTCCAAAAAGCACTTATACCCTAACGTCACACGTATCTCATACCAAAATCCGAACCGTTTTCAGGATTTTAATTTGTCAGTGACGCGATGTTAATGGAGTATTTCAAACTGGACCGTGACTCGGTGGAATTTTAGGTTTTCATCGTCACCATTTATAACGTTTTTTCAATTAAAAATGTAGGATAAGGTGTTTTTGGTTGGTGGTGTTTTTGGAATGATGCTGTAATATTTTTAGGTACCTAGCTGTTTACTTGCTGGTGTGTAAATGGCAATTTTTCTTTTGTTTTTATTTTTAAGCTATTGCATAGCTTCTACCGCGGGCCTTGAGCGCGGGGACCGAATCCAGAAATTGCGTAACGAAAATCCTCACGCTCCCCACTCCGACGGGCGCGGAGGTGTGGCTTGAAGGCATAGCATGCAATAGCTTACCGCGGCAGTCCCCGAGTGCCACACGTCTTTTTTTATGTAGTTTCTCAAATAATAATTTTAAACTATGCTTATATTTTTCTCTTGTTTTATTTTTTTTTATTTATTTAATACTTTGTAATGTACGCATAAAATAGCTGCCTTTTCATATTTTTCATCGGAATGATATGAAAAGAACACTTGATTGAAATCTAAATATAGCTATCAGAAAGATCTATCGATTTTACTCAGGGCCTCATAAACCGCGCCTAGTAATTTCTTAAGGGTAGACACAGACACGAATGGATATATTTAGAATGATCTGAATTCAAAAGTATACTATAATCAATTTAATTAATTTATTTTTATGAGATAATATCTTTTTGATTTTTTTTTCCGACTTAAAAATGTTGTAATTCAGAAACTCAGAAACATTTGACTGGGTGAAACGATTTTGATAATTATTTTTACTTGAAAGCTGGGGCCTGTCCTGACCATTGAAATTTGCTTCACTTCTGAAAATTTTATGACAGTTTTAAGGCTTTTGTTAAAAAAAAATCTTGTGTGGTTTTATGAAACCACGGTAAAAGTGAAACTGTTCGAACGGTTCCGAACACTGCTTTGTGTAGCGCATGTCGCGTGACGGTCGGCTGCCGAGTAGGTATACCTACTACGGCAGCCGCGATAGACAACCAGATATTTTAGAGGAACTATGGAGTTTCTTGCCGATTCTTCTCCGTAGATACTGCTTTCCGAATCGGTGGTAAATGTTAAAAACATGTACTTAATGACGTTTCAAAAGTGCTTCTAGAAGAATTCTAATTGAATAAATAAATGTTTGAGTTTGAGTTTGAGTTTGAGTTTGATACAGACCAAAAAGTTTGAGACGATGTAATAAAAGTTTCACTTTAAAAATAATCTTATATATAAAATTCTCGTGTCACAATGTTAGTCTGCATACTCCTCCGAAACGGGTGGACCGATTCTCATGAAATTTTCTGTGCATATCGGGTAAGTCTGAGAATCGGCCAACATCTATTTTTCATATGTACCACGGGCGAAGCCGGGGCGGACCGCTAGTTATCATATAAAAGAATGAGGTTAATACCCTATAATGATTGATATATCTCAAGTAAACAAATAATAAGAAGAATTGTACAACAAAGAGCCTTTAAACTTCACATTTGTCGTTTGTAATTACTTATTTACCGTGTTGGTCTTTAATTAGCTGCAGTTAACTTCACGTAGCGTGTCTTGGCTCCAATTTCACTTTAATCACGATCAACTGCCACGTCTTTATTGGCTTTCGTTCTAGTGACGGATGTTTATAAATGATAGTGGGTTTCGAATAATGCTCTATGTTTTTGGATTAAATCGATCTTTTGGTTCATTGAGTGATAGGTACAACTACGAGTAAAAGACATGGTTTTGTTTTTAATAGACCTAATCTTTGATAATCTTTTTGATACAGATAGAAAAGTTTATCTAGGTTCTATTGAATGGTATTTTAAATTAATTTGTAATTTACGTCGCACTTAAATAACTAATGTAATGTAAAACAAAACATTTTCTCTACATTCTTGCATGATACGGTTACATAACTGATTTTTGTAATTTTCTTGTCATTTTGCTTCGGCCGATCTCAATTATAAAAACAAAATAGTTTCATCAAAACAACTTCAATTGGCAAACAAAGGGAAATCTCTGGCTTTACTATGTATATAACACCTGATTGAGTGATATACATACATAATTATACACATAGAATGAAAATAACCGACCACAAATGTGTATTCCACATAAATGGATGTAATTTATGACAAACTTCCCCTTAATAAATAGGTAATCCCATTCATACCTGTTTTTCTTTTATTTTTTCCCACAATTAACTAGGACTTTTATCTAACGAATTACCGGGGACACGTGTAGAACAAAAACATCTTTATTTGGCTTCTTCACATGAAAAAATAGAAAACCTCTTGATCCAGAGTCGCTCTTAATAAAACGTATACTTAGCTTTGTATATCACATGGTTTCGTCTTATATTGTGTTTCTCGTTAACTCATACCGAAATTAATCGTTCCTTTGATTAATTATAATCATCAAATGTATCAAGAGACATTTTCTCTTAATAACGGAAAATGTTTTAGACTTGGAAAATTAATCCATAATTTTGTCGTTTATATTATTTGCTAGAACAATTTATTAGATATTTAGAAGTGACTGGTACCGCGTGGAACCAATTTTGTTACTCAGTAATTTTGGTAAACAACTATGAATAAAATTAATAACATCTAATAGAACCCAAATAAAACTCCATTAAACATGAATAAGAATCTAATTGATTCACTTTAGATTCACTGTAAATCATCATTCACTCAATTTAAATCACACTCAATTCAGTCCATCTGATGCAGAGCTATGTTATACTACAAACAAATAGGTAAATAGCCTTAGACGCAGTGATACAGTTATTTTTATTTGAACTAAAATTGTAAAGTAAACTGATTAAGTTGATGGGCAATCGGCTACGAAATAATGTTGTAGGACCTAAAAAATAAATTTTAAGAAAAACATCACATGCATATTTTCGTAAATATTTCCCACTTTTAATATATTTATATACCACTTTTAATTTATATACCAATCTATGTTCATGCGAATATATTCTTATATGGCGAAATTACATATTATACATAAAACTAAGCATAAAACATACTTTTTTAATTTGGAGGGCGGAACTTTATATTAGAATCAGATATGGAGAAAAGTTTATCATATAGAAACCTTCGGATTATAAAAATGATTATAGGTAAAGGAAAACATGACGTGGAGCATAATAAATGATATTAAATACCTGGATAATTTTTTCATACAAATTATTAGTCGTTGATGAAAAAAATACACATTGTTGATTGTTACATTTTCACACTTTACTACTGCATTGGATAGATAATAATAGTTTAAAAAAACTAAAAAACACGCTTTAAAATTTTAATTATTTTCTTACCTTATCGACTATAGATGAAAATTATATAAATTAACAAAAATCATATTTTGCAAATTGAAAAATGGAATAATTTTATCAAATTAGTGTATTGTCATCGGTCCTCAATAAATCTACAAAGTTTGAACGAAATCTGGCCATTTAAAGTGGGTCAAAATCGCGCCCAAAGAAGTCGGTTACAAACAAACATACAGGTGAAGCTAATAAAAAGCGTGTAAAATGATAAAAGCAATCTATAATGTAAATAATTTGATAGACACAGGGTAGATAAAACCTTGAAGAAGGTCATAGACTATTTTTATCTGAAGAACAAACAATGTTGCTCTCTCATCTATGTCGATAGCTTAGTCGTCGAGCTTAACGTTAGAATTTTATTATATTTTTATTTTGTTTTGGTCTTTATTATTTACCAGCTGTACCCCGCGTTTTAACCCACAGTGTTCCGATCCTGTTGGTCTTAGCGTGATCATAATATATAGCCTAAGTATAGCCCTCCTCGATTAATGGGCTATCTAACACCGAAAGAATTTTGCAAATCGGACTAGTAGTTCCCTAGATTAGTGCATTCAAACAAACTCTTCAGCTTTATAATATTAGTAGATTTCACGAACTTCGTGAGTTTTAACTCCTACATGAAAAAAATACAATGGAGTAAAGCGTCTATCTATATATACAAAAATTCACAAATATTTGTGCGAATAACTTCATAAGATTCTGCGCTAATCCGAAGCATGGTAATAAATTTTAAAGTTTCAGAGAAATCATTTCATAGGACACAGGGTATACATGCGTGACCCGGCTAAACTGGGTAATAAGGTTACATATAAAACAATATGGTAGAACGTACCAGTGACATAATATTAATACATATACTGAGAATACGAGAGTGCTTCGAAAAGAAGCCTAACTAAATTAAACCCTAAACTTACGGGCAGACTGAAAATCAGCGCTGTTCAGGTGTTAAAGCCCGACAGCATGGCTGAGTCTGACCCGATTGCCATGTATTGTATATATTTTTTTAGTAATATAAGTAGTTGTAAAGTGTGTGTAACATGTGGCAATAAATATTTTTTCTTTCTTCATTCTTTCTAAATTAACAAATTTTGAAAATTATACGTCGGTGAATCCATACTATATCAAAAGCATATTCATTTAATTACGAGTCAAACTTTTAAACTCTTCAAATATTTGTTCATATAGAGATAATACCAATTCAGCATTCGTGCATTTTAGCCCATTTGCAAACATATTGGTTCCGTATATTCCACCCTTCTGACTTTTAAGTGAATTACTGAACATGGCATTCGGGAATATATTTAAGCATTCCGTAGCGGGGAATGGGGAGTAGGGAATGCTTTTGATCGCGTTTTTAAGATCCTTTGTTCGATATTTAATAGTGAATTGTTTATGATGAGGTATCCTGGCAATCAAGATAGTTTAGAGGGCCTAAGGGTACTTTCCCGCCAAATGTGTAGCGAGTAATATGTTTGTAAAGGACCAATAGTATCGCTTCAAACGCTAAACACTTTAAACTTAATGAAGCGATACGATTGGTTATTTATAAACACATTCCTCGCTACACATTCTCGCACACTTTTGTTGGAAAAGCAACTTTGATGTTATTCATAATCACCGTCGGGAGCACACATCGACAATCATTTGTTAGGCCAACGCTGTCCGTTGTGAAGAGGGCCCATGATAGTGAATTAATTATGTTGAGGTATCCTATGTAATATTCGTGAAAATTTAAAGATTTGTTTGTAACTTGAGGATGTAAGGAATATGGATACGGTATCGATGCAATATGGGTGTTATAAAGATCAGATAGGTAGATATCTAGCTTTATACATTTTAAATATTTGTCGTAGGTAATATTAATTATGTGTTATTCCATCATTTCATTAAGCTATGTAAATTTGAAAACTTTGTACTGTAACTATAGATATAAGGTATAGGAATAAGGTAAATTTTCAAAATGACCCTTTTTATAACAACATCATCCAGTAAATTAAAGATATTATGAAAAGAAAAGTCAGAGTTTGATAACTCGCCAGCTGATAACACAAAATGAGTTCTTAAAAATCACAATCTGAATTATTAAAGGTTTTTACCGCAACCTTCCTAAATTTATGATCTCATTTCCTTGCTACGAGTCAATGTTAAACCTTTACAATGAATGGGGATGTCTAGTCGCGTGGAAAAAGGAATAATTGATTTTGTCGTGGTTGTGGTTGGAGGCTTTATTTATGCACCGGTTACCATGGCAACGGTTATTATTTTATCAGCTAGTGATAGTATTTAGTAGAAAAGTATTTAGGTCAAATACTAAGAAGCATCAAAGCGAATTTGTGGTACTCTCATAAAATATTTAACTTATATTTGATATTTGAATCTCCTATTCTCATAAAATACTAACTGTTGCTACAGTTCCACTTGGTTATATTTGAAATGTATTTTTCGTACACCAAATTTAAAAACAGTTATTATACTAGATTGTCCACGCAGAGACAAATTCAACAACACCAAATTCATTAAAATCTGTTCAGTCGTTTTTGAGTAATTAATAGGGCTCATAGACATAATATAGAAACGATGACTCGTCACAAGTTTAAGTGAAAAGGTTTACTTCAACTTGTTTGTGTTTAAGTTAGGACTGTTATTCTCACTTAAATCAAACTTTGGTGTTAAGTTTCAAGTTACCAAATTAGTAAGCGCATGATGCCACGAAACTTAATATTTGTCCGAGCCAAAGTTTATAGCAGCTAATTAGATCAAACTAGAGTAAAGTATACTTTACTAGCTCCTCTTCCCGGCTTTACCCGAGTTCAAATGTTTAATTTCAAATAATTTTATTTCACAAAAAACTTAGCCGTCTTCAAATTATCAAAAGTGGAGCAAATTTTAATAGGATCATGTGGAAAAACACAATTATCAAAATCGGTTCACTCAGTTAAAATTCAGCAATAAAAAACAAACAAACGAATAGTCGAACCTCCTCCTTTTTAAGTCGGTTGATAAACATTGAATCTCACTAGTTTTATAGGTTTTCCGATAGGTACGTATTCCTAAAACCTTCTCAAAATCGCAACCATTTAATATTCATTAGGTATTAATAATTTAATAAATAGATATGTTTGTTCTATTCTAGATATCATAGTCCTAGCATAAAAATTTACTTCGATCTCGACGTCTATAAAAAATACAGTATATTTTAGTCATATTATCAAAATATCTTATTTCTAAAGTAACTCTTTAAGCAAAAGCCCCAATTTAAAGTTATTCATAGAAACGTCTGAATACAACTTACAGTTTGTATGAAACTTGTAAGCCAAATTAGTACTTATATGATGTGCTGTAGATATTTATCCCGAAGTTTATCGTAACTCGTAATCGCATTAAATGGAGACTGTATTACATGTTCTTACTGTATATTATTTCCTTGTACATGAACGAAGTTACTAGAATGTTTTAAGTAACTTAATAGTGGTAAATATACATTTTAGATAGTAAATTAAGAAATTTAATATTATGTCTAACTGTAAAGCTCTTACGAAAAAATCGATGCACCTATACTGATAAAAACGTATAACTAAAACTTATTTTAATCAACTACTAAAGAAGTGCAACGAGTATGAAAATTTGTATAGCGAATCCCTACTAATATTATAAATGCGAAAGTAGCTCTGTCTGTCTGTCTGTCTGTTACGCTTTCCCGCTTAAACCTCTCAACCGATTTTGATGAAATTTGGCACGGACAATCTTTAGAGACTGAGAAAGAACAAAGGCTATCTTATATCAAAACACCACGCGGTCGAAGCCGCGGGCGGAAGCTAGTTACTAACAAAATCGAAAAATGAAAGCAGATCCAGGTTTGAGAAGGTAGGTTATTTATTACTTTATGTTTGATTTTATCCTAGTACGGAATTTAAGCCATTTGTAACCTTTAAAAAACAAATACTTCAACTTTAAAATTATGTATTGACGTGATAAAAATTGTTAAATTGAAAATTTATTAAACATACAAATATACGTTTTAAACATTTTTCCTATTTTAAGCGTATTTAAAACTAATATATTCTGCAATGACCTTAGTGCAAGGGTCAAGAGGAAAGCCCCTAAGCAAATATGTGACCTTCTTGTGGTTGATCGTGATTAGATTCTACAAAGTGCAATCGAATTTTCCTGATAAACTTAGTCAAAGTCATCTATTTATTTTGTTATTATAGGTCAAATTAATAATAAGTAGAGTTAATATTCAAAATATATCAATTATAAAAGTTTCGTTCAAAAGATATTGCCAATAGAGCGTAAAATTAATTATTTTTAATAAATCAGTTTTTATATTGATGTTTCGGTTAGTTTAGGATGGTTAATAGAAAATTTAAATTCTGTAATTATTCTAAAAAATACAATAATTTGGTATATAATATCCTTATAATAATACACACACGTTATGTAATATATTGATAAAGACGATGCAGTCTCCCATAATAATTATTACACGACAAGCCTTTGCTCGCAGAATTAAAAAAAAAACATGTTTCTTCATCGATTTTCCCGCGTAATTAAACGTCAGCGATCGTTAATGGCGCCAAACAAAAACAAGCGAACCCGTGAAAGTGACGCGTGGTGTACGTGCCTGAAATTAAAATTAAAATGTTATTCTAGTAAAACACGTTAGCGATTTGGTTAATTTTTTAGCCAAATATTTTTACACACGTTTTATTTTACTATGCAGAATATAAATGAGGCAAAATTATAATGTTTTCTGAACGGTGATAAAATTTGAATAATTACTTGGGCCAAAAATATTTTTTCATAAATTTATTAGATTTAAAAGGAATAGTAAATACAATTACTAATGATTTATTGTTATCATAATAATAGGCAAAGTATTTGGCTTAAAATTTGAAATAGACCCTATTACGTGACCTATGAATACATCATTATTGTTCAAACAATGCACTTTAACAACAGTTGTTAGTGCCTAAGCAAATTTTATGCAGATTGCCTATTACCGTTAGTCAAAGCAAATATATTTGCACATTCAGAACACATCGGTTTTGTCAATATGATCACACAATTGTGTTTGATGGACGCCACATCGATTGGCAAGGTAAAATGCATATCACGTTATACGAATTGGCTCAAGAGTAATTATGTAATTAATTAAAATAAAATTAATGATTAAACCATCTATGTATTATACATGACTATGCGTAGTCAAATTTGTAATATGCGGTCTGTATAATATTATTAAGAGTTCTCGTGAAGAGCTTACTATAGAAATGATCCTATGAAGTAAGGTCTTTGACCGCCTCCTTGGTACAGTGGTTGACGCGTGAGCGTAGAACCGAGGGGTCCTGGGTTCGATTCCCGGTGGAGACGAAGAAAAAAAAAATGTCTCGGTCTGGCAGGACACAGAAGGCTGATCACCTACTTGTCCCTAAAGAAAATCGATCAGTGAAACAGATGTATGAATAATGCATCTGCCCCTTACCCCACTACGGGGACACGGGACTTCACTTTATAATATTATTAACGTTGAATTTTCAGTTTTAAAGATAATCTAATGAAGGCAAAAAATATATAATTGCATTCAACTTTTCTCGTTTCAATTTATTGCCATATCTTGACTGCAGATTTAGTTATCACGTATGCAAGATATCGTTAAACAAATACACTGCAACTTCGAAATCATTTACTTAACCCAATATACGTGAAAGCTGTTTCACGTCGTTTACATAATATTAAAAAGGCATGCAACCCTCAAGTGCGATAACAAAGACCTAATTAGTGCCGGCGAAAGATTTCACGAGTCATGAATATTAAACTGGGTAAGGCATTTTGTAAACTGATCACCGTTAGGAACCACGTCACGTACAAGCAATGAACAATGACAGCTCCTAATCGGACCTCTTACACAACCGATGATCTTCAGTTAGGGGGCCAATGTCACACGCTCGGCCAGAATATCGATGACACATCCGGAGTCTACGGAAACTCAAAAATCACATGTTTATATCCCTATATATACGCTTTCGGCATTTGTGTCAGCATCATTCGGTAGCCAACCGTCTAAGTAACAACAATGAATACTTTCGTGTGTGTCCTCTTGCTCGCAGCAGTTGCGGTGGCTGAGCCGCCTAGATACCGCTTAGACAGGTTCAGATCTGCGAGACAAGAAGTTGAAGGCAGCGGTGGTGACGCACCCTACCCAGCGGCTGGCTGGAGACCAGCGAAGGCGTTCGACTTACCCAACCGCCAAGAAGTTCCACCATCCACTTCCTACGGCGTGCCAGCTGACAGCTACGGTGCTCCCTTCAACACATACGCACCACCACAACCAGAATACGGAGTTCCAGAAGAACCAAAAGAAAACGAAGACTCTGAAAACGTCGAGCAAAAGGAAGACACAAATGCGAAACTCGAGGAAGCACCAAAGAAAGACGCTGAAGTAATCAGCTCTCAAGGCGCTTACTACGTTTTGCTACCAGGATCGCAGCTTCAAAGAGTTCAATTCCAAACCGAGAATGACATCAGGAACATGGCGTATACCGCAAAGCTGCAATACAAGAGCGAGGACAGAGCACCAATTTTCGTGTACACGGTACCACAGATACAGAATGCGGCATACGTTCAGTTAATATGATTGGCCTTTACTACAGTGTGTCGTTACAAATGAACGCTTCGTAGTGACAGGATTTGCTGAATATCAGCTCTACCAAATATACCCAATATTACACTGTACTGTTATGTGATGATTTCTGGACTCTGGATAACCGTTTAATTGTACAAAATTTCTGTATCAAAATTGTATTCTACGAATTGCGCGCATTTGTACCGAAATATTTATTTTAATTTATCGAAATAAACGACAACTAATTACCGAATATGTTATTTACTTCAAAATTCTTTAATTTGACTTATTGATTACAGATTCAGTACACTTTTCCCATCAATTGATGATATAATCTTCATTTTCAAAAAGAGTTACGCTTGAAACATAACCACATACATAATCGCAGTATACAAGATGGCCCAATACTCCATATTTTGTAAAACAATTTTAATAACAATAACACCACGCAACTCATTATACAAACAACAACGTAATAGTCTGACCCACATAGTTTAAAAAAAAAAAGAAAAGACGCATCGAATTCAAAAGAAATTGTTTACAGCAGGACCAAAAGGCTTCCTATCGAACTCACTAATGTTCCCGCGGTTTTAGCCGCATTACTCCGCTCTTATTTATCTTAACGATATGACATATAGCTTATTGACTTCCTCAATAAATGGGCTATCTAACACTGAAATATTTTTTAAAATCGGACGTGTAATTCCTGAGATTAGCGCATTCAACCAAACAAACAAAAAACTTTTCAGCTTTGTCTAGTATCGATTTATGTACCTATATAAATTAACGTGTATATTATTTATTTAGCATAAAGTACATTTTCATTCCTATAGAAGATTCCAAAAAGCTTATCAACCTCTTATAGATTAAAAAACACAATTGCAACGCTGCTGCAGTAATCGTATCATCGATTTAATCTCTTTAAACGTTGAACGAACTCTAGTCCTTTGAAATTAGATACCAAAAGGTTATTAAAGGGATAGAGGAAACTATAAAATCGTCTAGGGTTCCGTCTAGAGGCCATAAAACTGCTAATTTATACAGGATTTTAATTAGTGTAACATGGCGTCGATAGCGTGGAGAGAATTTTAAGTGACCAATTAGATTATTCATTATACCTTCATATAATGTTATGTTTAAGAACAGAAATTCTAAAATGAAAAGGTTTGTATTCACTTCAAGTTAATTTTATATCTGTTTCACATACATCGGCTTCTATTTCATGTTCTATTTTTGATTTAGTTTATAAAGCGCCTTATCTAAAATGCTTTGTCAATGTAAATTTTTGTTAATAATAATTTAATTTATACTGTTTGTAAAAAACGAGCGTATTTATCTTATTTTAATAACTTTAATATGTTATGGTTGAATAATCAGATTTATTTATTTGTAAATTAATGAACCACTGAAATGTGAATTAATTTTAACACACTGAATTCAGTAATGAATACCGTAAATATAGAAATTAATAATAATCAACTTTATTTTATAACAGCAGAATGCAGTTTATAATGAAACTTATAACATAAATCCTTTATTTGTTCATAAAATTGAAATTTACTGACAACTTAATTGGTGTGTTTATTCTGTCGAATACGATGCATTCGCCATTTTTGTTATTTATTATTTTCTCAAAAAAGAATTGCTTTTTATTTGAGAATACTATGATCTCTATTTATTTTAAAAGCATTGGAATGTTAAAATATTAATTACAAATTACTTTTTTCTACTCATAAAATAGGTTTCAGTAGTGAAAATTTCTATTAGATTTGAAGAAATGGTTTTGTGATGAAGCCTACGGACTTATCTACTATCACCTTAACTTTAAAAAAGCACCACAAGTACACCACAATATACCGAAATCCTCCACTTTTTACGCTCAACTAGCTACAAACACTCGTCTCTAACCAGTTAAAAGACAGTTAAATCGACAGCACTATCCTAAAAGCAGAACAAAGGAAATGGAAAAGGAACAAATCGTTTTGTATACGAGAGACTGGGCGCAAATAAAATTGACGGTCTTTGTGCATGAGACATAGGAGTATGAGTCTAATTTGGCTGTGTTGAATAATATAAATATTTACCTGGAATATGTTAATAATGATAAATATTATGTTAAGTATGATAATGTACGAATAGTAACAACTAATTTTATAAACGCAATAGTTTGTAAAAATGTTTGGATGTTCATGAATGTTTGTTCAATTTTTGGTACAGAAATAGATTATAATCTGGCTTAACATATAGGATACTTTTAACCCAGCTACCTAGCGAGAGACGCCATGGGTTTTGACTATTATACCATAAGCAGTTTTAGTCTGTTATAAATAAAAATTTTACGATTTTTCGAATAAAGATGCAAAATTCTGCCTCATTTTCAATCCAACAATATGCACTTTTATGCCCTTAGAGATGTGGCTTTATTGTAATTTAATATTCAATGAATTCAAGGGAGTAAATTGCTGTGCAACCTTATTCCCGCGACCATGATATATTTATTTTTATAATATTATTATGTTTATTCAAATTCCCTCATCCATTAAAAAATAAAACCTTCCCAAAGCGTATTTTATAAAATATTCACGTCAAAATCTCAAATGTCAAACGCAGTTCAAAACAAAAAAGTTTCACTTCCAATCCTGCCAATTCAATACGTTTGGGACTCAGATGTTTTGGATTAAGTTTTCTTCGTGTTCATTTTAAGAAAAACTTAGGATATAATAGAGGCAATGCTACGACATGAATTGACTGAGATTGAACAACCTGTCTCATTGCTACCTAGGGATAAAACAGCTTGCTTGTGGATCTCTGATGTTATCATTCTACAATGTACGTATTTACGTAATCTATTAATATATTTAATCTCATATTGAGATTGAAGGCATAGTTTATTGCAAATTCATTAAAGTATTTTCGAAAAAGTAGAGTCTTAGTATCACTCTACTATGGTTATATTACTCTACGTAGTTAGAAATTATTCCTTGATACTATACAACAATTTTAAGCTGTACATTAAATTTGATAAAGTTTGCTCCTTTCCCTTTGAAGCTCATTATACTACCTTTGTTTCTCCCATCAGCATACTTCTTCTTCAAATAATAATGACTGTAAGTTTTTACAGGTATTTTGGTCTTCGCTGGAGCAGCCAGCATCATATACTGCGTGTGGTCTCCAGAACACTCCAAATACGACTACGACAAACTAGCCCGAATCATGTATCTCTACGACGCTCAAGCCTGTGGCTGTAACATCCGAGGCTCAAAGTCCATAACAACGTTACAATTCAGCAATGAGACGTATGGTCTGAATATCCGACCTATAAAGTACATGCCAGCGATTGTTACTGTGTCTACTAGGCTCTCAGCGAAAACGAGGAAGTATGATCCAAAAATATGTAGTTTAATGATATATTTAAACCTGTGTATACTGTCCGTATTATTGCAATGTTTTAAAATATTATATCTAACTGCCATGTGTCATCAAAATCCCTCCCTGGTTTTTGCGTGAAATTGTAAGATTTCACAAATTTTCACGTTTTATAATAATTAGTAGGATATTATAATATCATAACGTTCAATATTTTATAATTAATTAAAGCAAAAAAGCGCCCCCACCCAATATAATTCATAAATGTAACCATAATACATAATTCATATTAATCGATATATAAAATCAAATTATAAATAATACTAGCGGTCCGCCCCGGCTTCGCCCGTGGTGCCTACATGTTTAAACTATCCTATCCTATCTCTCAAGTTGGATCGAACTGAACATGGTATGCGAATTTTATTATAATCGGTTTAGTGGTTTAGGAGTCCATTGAGGACAAACATTGTGACACGAGATTTATATATATTAAGATTTGATCTAAACAATAAATTGCATCGATTCTAATTAATTGTACTTTTTCATTGATTGTTATCTATTTATCATATTACAGATTCATCAAGTACTCCATACTAATTCACAGCTACTGGATGATTATCGCCATAGCGTTACGAATCTTCAGATTCGCTACCAAGTTGCGCGTCTTGAAGTTCATTCTCTCCCTTAGCTACTACAGTTGCATCTTCGTCATCTTCTTCGACGTATCCATGGCCATTTTATACATATCACATATTCAACAGAGCTTGACCACTGGCATGATCTTGCGCTATAGCGGCTGGAGTGTTGATATGAAACTGGCCCACTACAATAGCTTCGGGGGTTGGCTTCCTATGATCGCTTCGATTTGTTGGTTACGAGGCATCATCATTTTCGGCTTGAACGTCTATATATGCAGGGTTATTAAGCTTATGAAGAGAAGGATCTGGAAACGGGAGGTTAAGAAGAAGTTAATGTTGGAAGAAAATAAACCAATACCAGAGCCAAAGTATCAAGAACCAATGGATAGGAGCGTGTTGTATTATAGAACAGGGGAATATCAACCGACAGTGAAGAAAACGCATTTCCCTGTATTTTTCTAATGTAAAATAAAATATTAATGATTTATATTGTGTATTTTTATTTCGTATCACCGCTTCTATAATTTCTGAATGAAAGTTAATATGCTTGCGCTGCAAAAAAATATGATTCGAGTTGTTTTTATTAAAAAAAAATATGTTGTCAAAAAATTCACTCCATTCAAAATTTTATGATATTAAAGCTTTTCGTTTTTCATACGAAGCTATTTTCAAATAGTCATTCTAAATCCTATTCAAAATATCTCTCTAACTTGTTAACAAGAATCTTTGTTACATAAAATGTATGTGACATGATAATACAGCGTATTTATAATCTGTCTTCTTCCTGAAATGGGTCGAAAGGATTTGAATGCGTTACGAATATGATGTAGGTATGTTTTAAAATACGAAAATCTGCATAAACAGAAGATTTGTAGGAATAAAAGGAATAATTTTAGACATTATTATTTACCACATTTGAATCTTTGGAAATAAATCAGGTTTTACAGAATCGTATTAAGATGTTTGTAAATTGTACGTACATTTTCTTGTAAACAACTATCTTTCCGCCCGCGGCTTCGCCCGCTTTGTCTAAAACATAATAAATTATAAACTAAAACCTTCCTCTTGAATCACTCTATCTATTAAAAAAAACCGCATCAAAATCCGTTGCGTAGTTTTTAAGATTTAAGCATACATAGAGACATAGGGACAGAGAAAGCGACTTTGTTTTATACTATGTAGTGATGTAGTAAAAAATGAACATTGCAGTTGTAGTGTATTTATGTTTTTGTACAGCTTTATTCAAAGAAGCTAGATACAATAACCATCCATTTAATGTGACTAACATTATCTTTTACTCGAAAGCAGGGGACTAAAATAAAATTAAATCTATACTAATATAATAAAGCTGAAGAGTTTGTTTGTTTGAAGGCGCTAATCTCGGGAACTACTGGTCCGATTTGAAAAATTCATTCAGTGTTAGATAGCCCATTTATCGAGGAAGGCTATATTTTCATCACGCTAAGACCAACAGGAGCGGGGCAATGCGGGTGAAACCGCGGGGAACAGCTAGTAAAATCCTATAAACATGAACTCTTTAATCGCAATACAATTTATAAGCACTCTTTAAGCACTTGGTTAATGCGAAATTCTATAACGACGCTGAAATTCAATCTGAGAAGGGGGCATTAAATTTTTCATTACAGAAATGTCAGCTAAGGACGATCATTAATTTCGGGCATTTCGGGCTTGTATCAAAACTGAACTCCGGAATTACGGCAAATTTGTTCATGGCCTACTTGAATTGCTTGTCAGGAAACTGTCCTTGTTTCACTAACTTAGTTTAAATGTACTAAATTAAATTTTAATTGAACGGTAATATTGTGAAGCAAACAAAGATGAACTCTCTCGGCATTTGGACTATTGTGATGATAATTTATCAAAGTAAGTGAAATTCAGTTAAAGTTGAAGAGTTTCGTTATCGATCCGTTTGAACTGGGAATAAATTTGTCCATTCATTGCTTGATTATCCTATAAAATGGTTGTACGATGATGTTCTCAAATTAATTTTCTTTTGCTTAACAACAATGGACGAACAATATTAATAATTACTTGCGAATAATCATAAAATGTTCCGTGGTATTATAAATTAAAGTTTGTGTTTGTATTTTTGTTGAATCATCGCAAAAAAGTTACTTTACGGATAGGGATGGTTTTAGGCAAACATCACTACATAGTATAAAACAAAGTCGCTTTCTCTGTCCCTATGTATGCTTGAATCTTTAAAACTACGCAACGGATTTTGATGTTTCTTTTTTAACTATATAGAGTGGTTCTCAAGGAAGGTTTTAGTATATAATTTATTAGGTTTAAGACAAATGGGGCGAAGCTGCGGACAAAAATCGAGTAGTTTATAAAATGATTTGTCATTCTATCTAGAAATTTGTCCAAGCTCAATGCAAATTAGTAATGATAGTAAGCAAATTTGAACTATCCATAATTTTAACACATCATCGAAATTTTCTTAACTCCAATATTTCTTTTCAGCAGCCATATGTGTGATAATCAGCTGGCTGACCCTCACCTGCCGCTTGGCACCTGACAGCAATGAGCTGCACGAAGTGACTCTAATGAAACTCCTCTATCTGTACGATCCAGAAGCGTGTGGCAGAATTCACTTCTACAACTTTACTGTACGGAACTATGATGACTTGCTGTTTTCTACTATAATGTGGCCTGTGTCTAATCCTATAGCTGCTCAGTTTAGAAGGTATGCTACTATCAAGTATCCTATGGATGTATGGATGAATGTTTCTTACTCTTTAACGAGAAAACCACTGTATCGATTTTGATGATGATGTAGTTTATGTAATAGAATAACACATAACATAAGCGAAATACTGGCTTGTGTCCGCGGGTTTGTCCGCAAGTAAAACCGTGCAGCACAGCTAGTAAAATAATATATATGAATGTTTGTATCAAGTTTGTATCAAATGAGGTTTATTGTCATGAATTATCAATTTATTTAAGTGTTTTGGTATCTTCTCATTAATCTGAAAGGCCATTTACCTACTTATTTATTTTAAATTTTATTTATTTGTCACCACTGAGTTAGCTAAGTATCAATACAATCAATCATTTCTCATTATTAAGCCACCGTAATGATCAGTCAAATCTGAAAGTGATGAGCGAGCAACTTAAATTTAACCGAAAGGCAAAGTTTTCAAATTGCAGTAATAATAATTATTATGGGACACAATTTCATCACCATAAGAAATTTCCATGTTACATCAAACTTTTGCTGTTTAAGCGCAATCTTATTTGCATACTTTTACTTTGACGTGTTTAAATCTTATTTCTTTCATGTTTGATATAACAACTCTATTCTGTTTTAAAGATGTTACTAATAGACTGAGTTAATTTGAAGACTGATCTTTGTCAATTCGATTCTGCCTCTAAGTGCTCCCACTTACTCATAATGCGAAAGAATGATCTACAATAGAAAAATTGTTTTGCCTATTCCGCATCTATTTTGTTAATCACACGATTGGTAATCTACGTCAGTCACGCCATTTCATAGATAATTAAATGGAGAATAATTCTGCTACCGACAAAAATGGTTACTTCATTTAGCGTCGTTTAATAGTTATTATCGAGAAACTAAAATTACTTCCTTCTTTTCGTCAAACGAATGAGCTTTATGAGTCGTGCACTTTTTTCAAATGTTTTATTTTATTTACTAGGGCAATACGCCTCTGGCTATCACTCCACATCATCTGGCTGGTCTTCAGTATCGTGAACGTGACCCATGGTAGGAGGCCTTGTGGCTTCTACGCAGTACTGGTACCATTCACGATCACGGGTCTTGCTATGCTGGTCGTGGATGTCGTATTTATGGCTATGTTCTTACAGGATACTGCTGAGTGCAATACTGAAAGTATGTATGTTTTGTTTTATGATAATTTTAATTTTATAGATAAAAAAAAATAAAATATATGACAACTAAGTCTAGTATTATTGGTCTTACATTTTTATGAGGAGGTTATTAATAAGCATTTTTTCCCATAGGCGTTTATAAATATCACCTTGATTTGTTCTATAAGTTTAAGTTTAAACAATAGGTACTTTGAATAAGAATTACATTTTCCAATAGTTTGATTACGAATTATTAATTAGTGAATTCAATATCTCTTCTCTATTACAAATTAATAAACCAAATTCCCCGATCTAATAATTCAATACGTACAATTTAGTACAGGAAACATATCAATGGCACTTCAATACAAAACCATTTGAGCATTAATTGAGTCTGAGAGCTTCACTTCGAATCAAACGGTTCCTAATAGCACCTATATGTTACCAGTTAATATAAGTGACTATGAAGTATGAAACTAGCGTCACATTGTACTGGCAATATCGGCTATCAATTATTGGTATGAATTTAGTGCTGGATTTTGGGTAATAAGCTGAATCCGTATGGAATTTAGAATTAGTAACGAATCAATGATTAAATTTTTGAGTTGGTATGCCCAATTCGTATAATATTATGAGAACTGCAAGTATTTCTGTTATAATATTTTCGATTGGATCTGATCCCAATTGAGTTACCAGCTGAATTGGACTTTAACTATTACCACAGGACTATTGTTAATTAAGTAAGAAACTCTTATAAATAATATCTTACATTTTGAAGATTCAAGAAAATAGAGTTCCATTGTATTATTATTTATCTAGTCAACTATGAGTACTCTAACTTTAATTTTATTTAGCATATTTTATTATATTAAAACAAGTTTATTATTTGATGAAATGCTAACATAAAATTTTGCTTTTCTTCTAACCAAATTATTTTTAATCAATCTACCACTGACCAAAATATCTCATTAAAATCTGTACCAAAATGTATTTATAAATAGTGTGCGCCAATTTCAAACATCCTTAAACCCTCTATCGACGTTTGACAACCTAATAACTTTTAACCGCTTTATGGCTGTCGCTTGTTTCATGGCCCGTTCTGTCGTTGATAGCTTTACCTCAGAATGGAGTAGTTATTACTTGCGGTAAGAGCTTATTAATATCCTATTTATTGAGACGAGGGCGTGGTTTGATCAGCTTTACAGGGTAGATTGTTTTCTATCATGCTGTATCTGCATATTGAGATAAATCAAATCGTAAGTCGTAACCACCTGCTATTAAATTCGATTCAATGTTATAGGGTTTATATCCCTACTAATATTATAAATGCGAAAGTAACTCTGTCTGTCTGTCTGTTACGCTTTCCCGCTTAAACCTCTCAACTGATTTTGACAATTTTTAGACCCTGAGAAAGAACTTAGGCTACCTTTTATTGCGAAATATGTACCACGGGCGAAGCCGGGGCGGACCGCTAGTTTAAAATAAGATTCCTATAATATGATCTGGATAATGAAATGTAAAAGAAAATGTAATTCTAATGAATCTCACCCGTTTTCCACTGCATATATTATCACGATTAAACATATATTATATGCAAACTTAGAAGAACTCTATGAAGTAGAAACGCAGAAACATTTTAACAAAAAAAAATTGGTTGTCTGTAAAGTCGGTTTACTGACGATAGTTGAACGTGACAACGTCCGACTGTGCTTCTTTGTCGCTCGTTCCGCGCTCTCGCTTGCACTTCAAGCCTATGGAACGCCTCAGAGCGAGGTAACGCCGCATGAGTCATGTTTTTTCGTGCGTGCAGCCGGCTCTATCGAATTATAAGACATTGTCACGTCAAAAACAATTATATACTGTAAATACGTACAAATAAACAATCAGATTCATAAATACCTATTAAAACATATACCTTATTCTACAGTTGCAATCCTGGACTACATGAACCGAGGTGGCAGATCGCTCCGCTGGATCATCAAAGTCTACCCCTGGCACACGGTATTCAAATCATTTTATTTGCCAGTGAACATGATATAAAGATGTACACATTAACAGCACGAAAATTTACACATCTCACATTAAGACGATACACAAAAAAAAATCCACTGCTTGGCGGGCGGAGTCTAATAGCTCGCTATCGCGAACGCCGGTGTGCGCGAAGTCATTCTTGCAAACTCGCCGCGCTGCCGCTGGCCGACTCGGGACAAACATGTATGGAGTCGTCATACAGTTATAATATTGTTATACATTTATTCAATTGTTGATTTATTGGTTTTATTTTCTTGCTTATAAACAAATAATCTTCTTTCCAACAACTACTTAGACATTATTAATAATTATTATTATTTCGTAATGTTTACTTTATTACAAAATAATACAGGTTATAAATAATCTTTAAAATAACAAAAAATATTGTTACTCTGAAAAAATGAAATGGTACTCAATAACGCGGACTACTGAATTGATTTAGATAGAATTTGATGCTGACGTAGATATTACATCATGCCCAGAAATGAAAGGTACTATTTCTGAAAGAAGTTATAAACCCTAATTCTTCTCAGTCAAAGTCAAGAGTGGAAGATATCACTAATACAGTAAAACTGATGCGAAACTTTGGATGTTAATTTGTATATTTTTTTGTTAGTTGTTACTTAATCACGTCAAGACTACATTACTAATTTTTATAAAATATAGCTAATTGCCTGGATTTACACATAGGATACTTTTTATCCGAACTGAACACTTCTGTGGGATAAAACAGGATTCACGATATAACCTAATTCCACGCGGGCAAAGCCGCGGTCGGAATGATATTTTTTTAAATAAAAAAATTGTTTAAAAAAATACACAAAATATATTGACGCATGTATTTATTTTTTGCACTCTATTATAATTGTAATTATTCATTACAAATAATCAAAATAAAATAGCCAGAACAAAGTTAGGCCCTGGTAGGGTAGGTAGGCAGGTACAGCAATGTGAGACGAACACTGGCTTATTTATACCAATAATAATGTATTATAAACATTAAATTAAGTTTACTTTCTAACAACAAAAATACATAATATTAGCTAATGCGAAAGCGAATCAACCAATCATCCCACAAAAATGAAATGTGCACACAAATATTCATCCAAATCGGTTCATGTCATTAGGAGGAGTGACTGCAGCGCCATCTTCCGGGCCCAATTGTGTTTCCAGATCACCCAGGAACTCAATTTAATATACTTACACAAAAATTTTCGAAATGAAAACTCACATTACTATGTAAATATGAATATAAACCTGTTTTATTACTAAGCAATTTCCCGCACAGGTGTAGTAAGTATAAATGAAATAAATATCAACATCAAATTCTTTATACAACATACTTATCTACCACCTTCTAAGAAATGTAATTCTTGAAATTATTTCGTATTTTTTTTAAATATAATACTACTCCAATGAGCTCCTGTTCCATATTATGTCCGCCATACTTCCACTAAGTTCACCATGATTTTTTATTTCTTTGCACTTTGTTGCTTTTTGCTAAAAATGGAATCATGCGATAAAACCAGTAGAACGTTGATAACATACATTTTTGACTGAATAAAGGTACTTACGAAGGAGTGGGTTCACATTGTGAACAATCAGTGGGTTTATTTTCCTTCTGGATTCCGGATTTCTGAAAAGATTATCTATGCTATAAATGAAACAATCTTACACATTCGTTATGTACTTAAAACAGGGGTACATATCAAACATCGTCTATAATACAATTATCATCAAATTTAAAATAAAACCAACTTACTTCATTAATTTGTTCCAATTGTAAGCATTCTTTTTCCTCCAACCTTTATGTTTCTTCTTCTTATTTTCTTTATTGTCCCCATTTGTCTCATTTTGTCTTATCGTGTTGTCACCCTTTTTTACGATTGCGCGAGCGACACAAGTTCCCCGTGTGACGGCCGTAGCGGGAATGACTCGTGCAGCGATCGGGGTAGGAAGGTACAGGGCGGCTCTCGCTATATTGGCTGGTCGCGCGCTAATTTCAAGTATTTCTTGTTTATTTCAAAACCATCGCATATTTCAAAATTCTAAATCGGTAGACGTATAGGTTGTATATTTTATAGTTAATATCCAAAAAGTCGTAACTTTACGTTTGTTATTTTGAAGATGCCAGAGATTATAAAAAAATAACAATGAGAACTTTGTATTTTTTTTCTATCGAGAAAATATCATGGAATCATGTTTCTAAAACGGTAGACGTATTGTGTTACTATTGAACTTTCTTGTCAAGAATTTTCATCACGACAACTTTAATAATATAAAAATTACGAAGGTTTGAAAAGGGCCGTAAATGTTAGAAAAATTAATTCATCACCTTAAAAATGAAACGCTAAAGTTGCTAAGCGCAAGTCTCGAGAACGGCTGCCCCGATTTCGTTATTTTTTTTATAATATTCCTTGAACTACGAGGATGGTTGCTATGGAGAGAAAACGTTAACAGGTACTAGGGGCGAAGCCGGGGCGGACCGCTAGCCTGTACATATTTTTGAAGTGAAACTTCTTTAGGCACGTTGAGAGTAATAATTCAACGTCATATCATGGCAATACCGTCACGTCATGGAATAAGGCGACGATTTTGGTATCTTTTAATCTTGCCAAAAAAAGTTTCACTTCTGATACGTGCGCTCGGCACAAACGTTCTTTTTTTGTCACTTAATTTTAATTTGTCACATAAATCAAATGTCAAACGATCTATTTAAATTAACATAGGTGGAGGAGCTCCAGCATGCTACCCTGGAAGATACCTCCTGGATTCCCCTCCTCTTTGCCTTTACCAGCTGCAGAGGTATTGTGCAATGGATTATCAACTTCTGGCTGGTTAAGGACAACTATTTTGCCGGTCTTGGGTTTTATCGTGAGTTTCTTTTTGTTACTGTAAGGGTTTGTTGATTTTGTCTACCTTTTCCTGTTAATAACTTTGTTACGAATTTATATTCTTTGTTACTTTAGAGCTATTTTTAGATTGGTTAGTAGATTAATATTATAAACTGAAAAGCTAAATTCGATAAGAGTTGGTTTATATTATTTATATTAAAGATTTTATGTAAATTATACATACAGTTAATTAATTTAAAGTTACTTATCTTATTTTTAAATAATTTTCTTCAATTTCTTCCATAGAGAGATTGAAATTATGTGATTCGTCGAGCAGATTTATATCTATTTCTGAATTGGTTAATCATTTTTTTCTCTTTTCAGGACAATTACAAAAAGAAGCTTACAGAAGCCGAGCGCGTCTGAAAGAATAAAATATGTATATAGGTATTAATATTTATATACCTTCTTAAATGTTTTACAATTTATCATTCTGTATTTAAACATAATATGCAAGTTTGGCATCCAGATAAATACCTAAAGTGTATGAGACATTTATGAGAATACACCTTCAATTTCGAAATCCAAATTTACGTTTATAAATAGCAATTTGTATAAAACACAAGTTTATTAAATCTCTGTCTAGACAAATAAATAAAACGTATCCTATTTTATCACAACAAGCCGATATATCCTTAAAACCGTCGAAAACTCGAAACGTATAAGTTACGGGCATCAGTCAGTTAGTGCTATAAAACAAAAAATAAGCAAGATCCAAATAATATCAAGATGAAAATCGCCCCGAATTCAGATATAACTAGAAATATGAATCCCATTATTTCAAATATTAATTCAATGGATAAACAAAGAGGATATCGCGTGGAGCAATTAAAATTGATATTACCTTGCTGTTCAAACAGTAAGGTTTCTGTATTTACTCCGCTCCCAATTCCAACACGTAAGCTTTACAGGCAATAATTATTATCTATATGGGAAAAATTTATATTGAGTTTTTGCTGTTTCATTGATCTTTGTTTATTTGTATTTTTATCGGATTTATATTTGATTGTGTATTGTTACATGTATTACTTTATGGCAGACATTATCTATACTAATAATAAAGCTGAAGAGTTTTCTTGTTTGTTTGTTTGAACGCGCTACTCTCCGGAACTACTGGTCTGACTTACAAAATTCTTTCGGTGTTAGATAGCTTATTAACTATCGAGGAGAGCTATAGGCTATCATTACGCTAAGACCAACAGGAGCGGGAGCCATGCGGGCTGAAACCGCGAAGCACAGCTAGTTATTGATAAAAAGAAATAGTTCAGAGTATCTAATAAGTGTGTTCGAATCACGCTGAATAAATAATTATCGATGTATATAGTATATAGTATGAGATCATCTCGATAAATATCCTTCTAGACAAACAGATATTGTTATTTGTTGGTTCGTTAATTCGTCATGTATTTATTGACAAGCTTTCAAAAGGTGTACAAAGCAGACAATCATTGCAAACATAGCTACCTAAGAGCGAGCGCGCACGAGCAACTTTGTCTCCGCAACTATTTTGTCTCCGCAACTATTTTGTCTCTCCCACCTATGGGCTAGTATGAAAGTGCGCGCACGTAGCGACGCAACTCCCCATACAAATTGATGGGAGAGACAAAATAGTTGCGGAGACAAAGTTGCTCGTGCGCGCTCGCTCTAATAGAAATTAATCAATGTAGGTACTACATCATAATCCATTGTCTACAAATCTTTAAACACAAACATCAATCACTTCAAAGCTCAATAATTAATATGTAACTTTAGAAACGTCATTAGCCAAAACTAGAGGGTGTACAAATTGAACATTATTATACGACTATATAATATTTACTTAGTTCTCGAATAATTGTAGCGTAAATACAGGCTTCGTTACAGAACTGGGTAATACCGTTTCAATTAGGCAACCTATATCAAAGCCGAGACTAAGATTGTATTTATATAGTGATATTATTCTAATGTAGGCTGTAATAAGCAGAAATGTGGTTCATTCTGGGAATGTCTGCTGAAATTTTTATGGGAGTAAGCCAATTGTATATTAAGGTTTTATTTTATTCATTTATTTACACTGAACATTCGTGCTTTATTCACAAACTTTGTACGGTTTTAAGACAATATGATTATTGTCGCTAAAGTATATGTTTATAACTAAGCCGAAACAAATATGGAGTTTTAAACACGAGGAAATAAGCGTCTATTTAAAGCTTCAAAATGATAATGCAAAAATACCCACCACCGACTGTGTTTTGGGGGATGTGCGTTCATTTTGTAACAGTATTTGTTGAAGATTTTCATACCAGACAATGTAAGTAATACTTTTACTCTTTCTATTAAAATTAATATTAATTTTTCTTCACCAATCATGGCATAACATTGACGACTCATCAAGGGATGTCCATTGCTACTGACGTCATAGGTTCAATGCCAGCTACCGAAATTCGTGCCTTGCATATCCACACTCATTAATACTCTGTCCTCCCGATACCATTTACGATACACAAAGAACTATTAAACGAACGATCTTAGTATAAATTCGTCGACCTATCAACCACATGCATCAGATATCAAATATGAAGTGTATCATAGTGTTGTGCCTTGCAGTGAGCGCCTTGGCTGAGCTACCTCGCTACAGACCAGCGAGGTTCCGTTCTCAACGCCAAGAATTAGCTCCAACAACCACGGATAGTCCGACCGAATCCACTACGGACGTAACTGGACCATATCCGCCGTCTGGTTGGAAGCCGTCTGGTGCGCCGTTCACGCTGCCAGACCCAACGGATCCAACACCAACGGACGCAGAGCCTACAGGACCTTACCCTCCGTCTGGCTGGAAACCAGCGGGCGCGGCGTTTACTCTACCAGACCCAACAGACCCCACGCCAACAGACGCTGAACCTGCAGGACCCTACCCGCCCTCTGGCTGGAAACCTGCAGGACAACCGTTCGCGCTACCACAAGAAACTTACGGTGCTCCTGACAGATATGGTCCACCAGAAAACACATATGGACCTCCAGAAAACACATACGGACCTCCAGAAAACACCTACGGACCTCCCGCGTCTACCACAGAAGCAGAAAAGTTAGATGGACCTATAGAAGTTCAGAGAAGCATTGGAACGTATTTTGTTTTGCTACCAAATGGACAGTTGCAAAGAGTTGAGTTTCTCACAGAAAATGATATACAGAATATGAAATATACTGCCAGATTAGAGTTAAGAGATCGTGCGCCGTTGTATGTGTTCGGGCCCTAAATGGTATCAAATGTAAGGACTAATAAATTATTAAAACTATGTCTTTGTATTTATTGGAAAATAATATATCGTTCATAATTATTTTACAAGCTTAATTTTATATTGATTTATGAATATTAATGATTATAATTTAAATTTTCTGTTTGATTTTTAAAAAAGGATTTGAATTTTTAGAAATAATTATAGAAAAGCTTTCAAAAAAACGATTTAAATTATCTGAAAATAAATTAGGTTAGGTATGTAAATTATTTATGAAATTATTTTTCGTAAAATATATCTAATGTCTGACGTGTCCTTATATTATAATTTACAAAAAAATGTTAAAACTTTTAAAATGAAATGTGAGGTCTAAATAAATACGTCACACAGTAGAATAGGGACAGACATTTCTATTTAAAATTACAATACACGTATACGATTTTTTCATTATAAAGCGCTGTAGCGCAACGTTTGATTGTAAATTAATGTTGAACGGGACACAGAAAGCGCTTCAGATTTTGATTAAAAATTCAACAATCACAAAACGACATCGATTCAGCGCTGAATCGGTTGCGAAAACCTGCTGTTTTTGGGGAAATTAAAAAAGTTGAGCAACAAATTAATATGCGCCGTGAGCTTACCGTGTAGAGGCGCCTGTCTGAAAAGAAAATTGCGAGAATTAGTTACATTTTTTCTCAAAAGAAAACTTAAGCAGGTGCTACACGAAATTGGCAATTGTAATACATATTTAAATGTACACATTTTATGGCATATTCGTAAATAAAATACCGGAATAAAAATGAAAATTACGGTCCATCTACGTTGTAAAGACTTGATCAAGTATGCAGTCGATTCAATAAAATCATTATAAGTAAAGGCTATTAAACTAGAAACTCCCATTAGTATGCTAAAGCGGTGCCTCGGCCATTTTGTCGTGTAAGTGAAGAACTTAGGGCGTATTCACACTGCTGGGAAACGCTATAAATGAACATTTAAAGTTTATTTCCTAATTATTGATTTTAATTTGAATAACGATGTGTTCTTAATTAATTTGGTTGTGAAAGAGAATAATGAAAAAAAACTAGGAAAGACGGTTTCACACCATTTTAATATAAATTATTATACCAAAAATATTTGAAATTATTAATGCACCGAATTGGGAACGTTTACAATCAATAGTCTTATCAGATATATACCATAATGGTAGAGCTATTATTTAATTGATTTCAAAGGATACTTAATTGATTTTTATTGTCAATATTTAAACTTTAAGACCCTAAAAGCTCAAAAGATTTGGTATTTTTAGTTCAATATTTATATTTTATTTATTTCTGGTTTATTTTTAAACTCTATCTAATAATAAACACCGTTCTATCTAGACTAAGCACAGCGTGGACTACGAAAATACTAAAGTAAAAAGTACAATTTAGCTTCCGTATCATTTGGCTTAATCGTAAATGGCGTCTTAGCGAAATAGCAGCAATAATAAAACCACAATAGAATCTATTTACGGCACATTAAAAACCTAAAGCGGCCATTAAATTCTTAACCATTTCCGAAGTGCATTTACGATTTTCAAAACGGAACTGTTTGAAATGCCCTTAAAAACGTTTTTAAAGATATTTTTCGGTATTTTTATTTATCGAGTAGATGGGACTCTGCAGAGTACAAGCTTTATTTTAGACACAAAAAGTAATTTCTGGAATGGCGTAGTTTTCAATCTATACTAAAATTCAGGATTAATTCTCAGGAACCACGAGCCCAATTTTAATAATTATTTCACTGTAAGGTAGTCCATTTATCGAGGAAGGCTATAGTTATATCATCACGCTAAGACCAATAGGAGCACAGCTAGTCTAATAAAATAACATTATAACAATATTTAGTACCTACACAAAACTTTTTTTAAAATACGCTATAAATTTTTTTTTAATCTCTTGCACCATACCAGAACTAAGTTGGTCCGTCTAAGCAATTAGATAATTTGTACTAACGCAGCGATTATCCTGCTGAGTCGACTAACTCATACAATGGACCATTGAATAGCCATCAAGTATTATAAAGTCAATGTGATATTATTATAGCTCTTACACGTTTTTTTTATTTCTCAAAACACTGACAAATTCGTGCTGCTTGTACATAATTTACATAATATTTTACATTTACATTGTTTATAAGCATATTTTATGTAGTTAATAAATATTATAATAGCAATGTCTATTATAAATTTTATATATAAAATTCTCGTGTCACAATGTTAGTCTGCATACTCCTCCGAAACGGGTGGACCGATTCTCATGAAATTTTCTGTGCATATCGGGTAAGTCTGAGAATCGGCCAACATCTATTTTTCATATGTACCACGAGCGAAGCCGGGGCGGACCGCTAGTTATAATATATTACTTCCTACTTTATTTGTAGCACACTAACCTTTAAATATAACGTCCCTCTGTTTAGTGCAAACAAAAATGCATTAAATCATGTTTTGTTAAACTTTTTAAGAAGTTTAATAATTTATTGCTGAAAAACTCTTTATTTTTACTTCTTATCTATACAGGGTGTCCCACTATCAGTATACTAAGCGCGAAGGGACTTGTAGTTTTACATACACTGATCTCGTAAAAAATACTTAAACAAAAAAATTACGCCAAAATTTTTTTGCTAAATTTTTCCTTAAAATCCATGTTTTCTTCTCTAACTTCGCGCTGCCGGCATATACCGCTTCGCTAATGTGAGCATTTTATCAATGAAAACATAATCTTAAAAGATAGCTGACGTGCTGGTGGCAAAGTTGGGCGGGATGCTTGTTAGTTCTCTACACATATAGTTTTAAGAATTCATCTATTTGAAAAAAAAATACGTCTGGAATTTTATAAGTATTTTTTACGTACTCAACGTGTGCAAAACTATAACCTCCTTTGAGCTTAGTATACCAACGGTGGGACACCCTGTATATTAGATATAATATTATGTAAAAGTACCTAATTCAAAATCGAGTTATTTCAAGTAAGTAGATAATTTATTGCCGCAACATCATTATAATCGGTCCATTCACATTATCAACAGAATTGATAAAATAATAAATTTTTAAATCTTTTCCTATATAGAGCAGATATTTAAAAATAACTTGTCTTTAACTCTTTATCTTGACCAAACATCACAATGAATGTACTGGTTTAATTTAAACTTGTCACCAAACTTGATGATATGATGAACAACAAAACATAATATTATAAGATTTGAAAAAAAACTAAATATTCCGCTTATTCACTGATAAATCAAACTGGTCAAGTGCGTGTTGCAATTAATACATTTAATTAATGCTTAAAATATTCTGGTAAGTACATAATATTTCGCCAAAAATATTGAAAAACAAAATATAAACTTCTAAGAGATATTATAATTATTATCACATAACCCGACATTTTCAGGAAAAGGATATTTTGCAGTAAATGGGGTCACGTGGCAAAATGTTTATCTATAACCTACAGAGATCGGTCCAGAGATTTTCAAATTCCATAAGGACATAAAATATTTCATTCTATTCATTAGGGAAATGAAAGTATATTATGTACGTGATAGGAAATATTTCAAAAATAATTATTACGAAAGAATTCACAGGAAACTGATCACAATAATTTATAGATGTATAGAAATCAACTAAATACCTTTTATCAAAACGAACTAGCTTTCATTTACATGTATGTAATAAAGTTTCGTACATACGTAAAACCTAACTGTGCGCCAAAATTAAACGACATTGTGCGCGCCTGTGACAAATTGCGAGCAACGTCTCTACTCGTAATTATTTGCGCCTTCAGGTGTAGCAGGCGATGAAATATTGATTGCTTGATAAAATTATTCTATTCTGGTTACAAATCGTATCAATATAACAAACGCGAATGTAAAGTAAATGTATAGATATTTGTGTGCTATTTCATACAAATACAGATAAATCGATTAAAAATTATGAATGAAATTATGCTTTCGTGATATTTACTGAAAAGAAATATGTAGATAGATCTAATAATTATTACTTTTTGACGTGCATTAATGAAAGCGCGCCGCGGCCGTTAGTAATTATGAACGGTCGATGAACGTGGAAATTGAATTATGTATTTTAGATAAATAATAAATAAGCATTTGCTAAAAGTGCTAAAACCTAAAAAAATGATTAACACTTTCGAATCTACGCTTTTCAATTTTTAAAGTCTGGAAAAGGCGAGCACAAAATTAAGCTACTTTTTAACTTCGAGAACAAAACCGCAGACTGAGAGAAGTAAGAATTATTTCTGTTCATTTACAAGCTATTTCATTACACTACATTCACACTAACTCACGGTATATTAAACGAAGTTATGACATAGTAACGACGCGGTATCGTCACGATAATTTGATCGTACCCTTCACGGATGAGATGCAAATATATTTACCGCTTGTAAATTCATTCAATTATGTTGTATTCAACGTTTCTATTTATAACAGAATTCGCTTTTAATTATGATGCAATTAATACGGAAATAAAAAAATTATATTTTTACCTACTAGCTACTAGCTTGGTACCTACTAGCAATTATAAGCCAAAAAAAGGAATTAAATATATATTATATAAATATAGTTACATAATATAAAACGTGTTAGACTTTTTATTTAGCCATCATCACGTTCTATTTATTTATTCATCTAGACTTCTATAAACTGTTTAAATGTTCAATTACAGACAAATTTGTTACCACCGATTCGGAAAGCGGGTTTTTCTGTGTAGAGCTAGCAAGAAACTCTATAATATCATTTGCTATTTAGAAATCGTGCTTTTGATATAACATTGAATGAGGAAAGCAATATTGTTACTAATCAATACCTATGTAATATACAGTCTATAAAAGTATTAAGTAAGTCGACTAGTTATTTCGCTTGTTAGAAGTGGAATATCAAGAAGAGCTGAACGGATTTGAATGATTATTGATCTAAGATTCATATTTCTACCTGAATATTAAAAAAAATGATAAATATCCGAGCTGAACTGGGACGAACTACTAGTATAATATCCATAAACTTTATCAATAGGGCATTTAATAAGGTATAAGGATCGGTTAAACCCTCAACCGCAATGCTCATCCTATTTAAGAATGTCCTAATGATTAGAAAGGGCTAACAATGGAAACCCGCATAATATGTCCGAAATTATACAAATGAAATAATTCCAAATGAATCACATTTATATGTGAAATTGCGTAAGTACCTTTCGACCTTTCCTGGTCATAACTGTCATAATTTCTAGATGAAGCAGCTAAAGGGCTAATTAATTATTCAAGTACAAAAGATTGCTACGATAATCTTAAATTAATTAATCGTTATCGATTAATTAATGTTTTTAATGGAAATCTAAAAATATTAATTTTTTCATGTAATCATTAGTTTAATAATGTTTAAAATGAATGATATGCAATCTACGTGCTGGTCTACGTCTAGAGAATAATAAAAACGTAAAAATCGTTATTTTTTTAAACAATTTTTTGTGTGACGACAGAGATTAGTAAAAGAATATTGTTGTCATATTGTAGTGTCAACGAATTGTATTTAATTAATCTGCACAGAAAAAGTCATCAAAATTGAAGAATTTCATAAAATTAAGGTTCCTAAATCAAGGTAGAGTTCTCACAAACCATTAGTTAGTATCTACTAATTCCTAAAACCTTTCTATCTACTTAAAGGTAAAATAGCACATAATATTATAATCACATCAAAACATTTATCGATTAGTTTTCCAAACAAACCTCAAAAACCTGACAGTCATTATAAACAAGCATCTCTGATAACGAATAATATACACTTGACCAATTACGTTAGTTTTCAATTTTCATACTCACACGCCGCTCTACCGTCGATTGATACACACGTGCCGTAAAAACCGAAATAAATAATAAAAAATAAGTAAATAAATAAATATGGTTATAGTACAAGTTAAGCAAGGTCGCTTAGAAGGGGAGAAATTAAATAATGTGACTGAAGATGGATTTTATTATAGCTTCAAAGGTATACCGTATGCCGCACCTCCGTTAGGAAAGCTGAGATTTAAGGTATGTACTTTATTGTATTATGTACTAGTTAGTGTTCGTGGTTTTACTCGTTTGATACTAAGTTATAGGTATATGCTAATACAGTTTATATGTGTGTCGAATTTCATACATTATAATCGATCTGATTGATTTACAATAAGTGTATATGCGTGATTAATTTACAAAAAATCATCTGTATATCAACACTTTTACAGTTATCACAAAGTATTGATTTTATAAAAGTAACTATATAGATAGTAGCAGTTATAGTACCTAGCTATATAGCAGACCGCAGACGTAAATAACCCATGGAGCCCCAAGCGGCCCGATCGGTCCCAGACACAATAGATTTTCTATTGTGTATGTGGTTCCGGCGCTTGAGTTAATAATGATATAATTAAATGCCGGAAAAAGATGTGTATCTACCTATGTAATATTGTTGTATTTTTTATATTTTTAACGTGCGTTGAATCTGTAATGTAACATACACATTGTTCTGTTGTTACATTGTAACAACGCAACAATTGTTGCAACGCGTACAAAAAGGTTAAAAAATTTATTGCCAATTTTGATTTATTTACATTATTTTCAAGTATATTTCGGCCATACATTTACTTATTTAACAATTTATAAAATTTAACGTGCAGCTTGCTAACATGATTTAATTGAGAGGTGTTACATTCGACAAAAACCGAAGGTTTATTAATTATCCCACGACGCGACGGAGCGTTGCGCTCATCAATTTTTTACATAGAGCTGAGAGCTCAAAATTTACTATATTTTCATGTTCCAAATTTCCAAAAACTTAAAAAATGTAATAAAATTTACAAGCATATTTAATAAGATTTAACAACAGATATTAAAGATATTTTATTGTCAGGAATTTGATGGACAAACCGAAAAACAAAAACAGCGCTGACCCAGGCTAATGTAAATAATAAAAAATACATTTATTTAACACGTTAAACAGGTTAAAATATATTTTGTAATGTATTACAACAGCGTGAAGGTCGTCAAGCCGGCTTACATCTTGAGTGATTTAATCGTATTTTTTATCGATTTTTTTACGAACAAAAACATTATAATTTATTTTGATGTGCATCAAAATCAGTATTTGTACGTTACATTGACGAGGATGAATAGTCATAACGTCTATATAAATAAAAAATGTGTGCGTGTACCTACTAGTGTACACACGTAAGAAGTGAAACTTCATTATGACCTTATTTTTCAAAAAATAATTTACTTTATGCAACTTTACAGAAATACGTCGAATCACGCGTGGTAGGGATAAGAAAAAGATGGCGCGTAACGGAAAAATGTTACACTAAATTTTTTTCCAACCCCGATAAAGAAGTTTCACTTCAATATTCCGTAGAGTTGTGCAATATAAAAAATGAGTCCAGCCTTGCATTTTTATTGATAATTATATAGTATCAAGACTGCACGGTTGGATGACAAGTTTAAGGTCAAAAAACAAGCAAATTATGTAATTGTACAACTAGTATGTGCACAATAGTTGTTTTATATTATTATAACTACGTTAAAAATGCATATATAAAATTACCTCATTATTAGTTGTTTTAAATAATAATCTTAAAAAATATTCGATTCCCACCCGGGCCAGATATTTGTGTGATGAACATAAGTGTTTGCTCTGTGTCTGGGTTTTAATTATCTATATAAGTATTTATTTAAAATTATATATTATTTATGTTTATCAGCCATCTGGTTTCCATAACACAAGCGAAAGCTTAGTATGGGATCAGATCGTGCCGTGTGTGAAAATTGTCCTGAATATTAAAAAAGACGTGTGGCACTCGGGGACTGCCGCTGTAAAGCTATTGCATGCAATGCCTTCAAGCCACACCTCAATGCCCGTCGGAGTGGGGAGCGTGAGGTTTTTTCGTTATGGAATTTCTGGATTCGGTCCCCGCGCTCAAGGCCCGCGATAGAAGCTATGCAATAGCTTAAAAAAAATTATGACGTAATATCTATTACATAAATTAAAAGAAACTCAAAACATTAAAACATTAGTTTCACAGGCCTTGTAACGTGGGTGGTGATGGTTTTAAATTTGATGTACATATTTAGATATTATATGAATAAATAAATACGATAACAGATAATTCGCAGAGTTAGTAAAATTAAATTAGACTTATCGGTCAACTCTATGTCAAATCTTATCATTTAAATCCGTCCACATTGGCAGATATAAGGTCATATAGAAAATAAATAAACAACATAACCGTGATTATTATTAAAAAGGAATAAATGTATGAAACATATAAAAAAATATATTATTGCAATTAAAAATTTCAACTTTTAATTATACTACCTTTTTTGTTATCATAATATGTATAAACAAAATTGATCTTCACTTTTTTGAATTAACAAAAAAGTGATTAACAAAATGAATGTCAAAACCTACTGAAGGTCTAAACAGTTAAAGAATGATACTCAGAGGTCAGCGTCAATTTAAAACATATTATGGTTAATAAATACACTACAGCTAGCTTGGTGCCTGTGACTCGTGTGTTTTTATACCCATTTCCATCATTGTATTTAAATACGGTACATAAAATAAAACCCTAGCGAAAATACCTAACTTATTGTATAATAGTAATTCAATGTAAACTTTATATTTTCAGGAACCGCAGCCGCCGCTCCCATGGGAAGGTGTAAGAAAAGCAACCGCACATGGACCAGTTTGTCCTCAACTAGACATATTTACAAACAAAAAACTACCTGGGAGTGAAGACTGTCTATTCCTCAACGTATATTCTCCAGATATCAAACCATCGAAGCTATTACCTGTTATGTTATTCATCCACGGAGGCGGTCTTAAAAGCGGATCTGGAAACGATGACCATTACGGACCAGATTTCCTCGTCCAACAAGGTGTCGTGTTAGTCACCATCAATTATAGATTAGAAGCTCTTGGATTTCTATGTTTGGATACGAAGGACGCACCTGGTAATGCAGGATTCAAGGATCAAGTTGCTGCTTTGAAGTGGGTCAATGAAAATATATCGCAATTTGGTGGTGATCCTCACAACATTACAATATTTGGCGAAAGCGCTGGAGGATTGGCCACTGCTTTACACGTTCTATCGCCATTATCAAAAGGATTATTTCAAAGAGCTATCGTGATGAGCGGATCACCATTCTGTGAATGGGCCCTCCCTTTTGAAAATAGAAGAAGAGCATTTGTACTTGGAAAAGAATTAGGCTTAGAAACGGAGGATCCTGAAGAGCTTTTAGAATTTCTACAAAATGTTCCCATCGAGAAGCTCGTGCATACGAGTCCTATTGTTTTTGGTCTTGAGGAAGTTTATGGAAATTATCTAAAACACTACCATTTCACAGCGGTTGTAGAAAAGAATTTTGGACATAACGCGTTTTTATCGAAGGCACCCGAGGAAATATTGAAAAGCGGCAATATCAATGACGTTAAAGTGATGATCGGCCATACAAGTGAAGAATGCATCATTGGTTTATTGGACAAGAACGTTTTAGCAACGTATTTTAAATATGATGACATATTTGTCCCAAAACAAATATTATGTACTGCTACACCAAAAACTATTTTAAAAACGGCGGATACTATTAAAAAGCACTATTTGAGTAAAAGTGTGGATAAAAATGTACGAACAAAAGAAATTATTCGGTATTGGTCTGAATGTACCTTTGAGTACCCAATTATGAAGCTCTTACAACTCCTATCAGATACAGGAAAATGCAAAACTTATTTGTATAGATTTTCATCAATATCAGACAGAAATGTTATGGGAAACATGGGAAAGGAGTTCGGAGTCACCGGCGCAGCTCATCTTGATGATTTAATGTATTTGTTTAATCCTAAATTATGGAATCTTTCAACTGACAAAAATGCCGAAAGTTTCAAATTGGTTGAACAATTTTGTCGCCTGGTCACAAATTTTGCTAAATATGGGTGAGTTGATTTTACTGTTAAATTTCTATTTTTAATCAGGCACATTGTCTGATGAACTGAAAAAAAAAACACCTTAAAATATCCTACTAATAATATAAATGCGAAATGTTTGTGAGGATGTTGTAAATACTACTGAACCGATTACAATCAAGTTTAGTATGTAGGTAGCTGAAGACCCAGAATAAGACATAGGCTATACTTTTTATCCCGGAAATCCCACAGGAACGGGAACTATCCGGGTTTTTCTTTGAAAACGCAGTCGAAGCCGCGGACAGAAATCTAGTTCTAAAATATATTTAACAGACTTTAAATGCTTTATTTAATAATTACAGGAATCCTACTCCAGATTCATCACTGGGTGCAACTTGGCAGGAATATGATAAGAAAAACAAAGCATACATGGATATTGGTCAACATTTAGTACCAGGAAACAATCTAAATGAAGATGTTTTCGAATTCTGGGAAGGGGTTTTTAAGTCATCTGGCAGTCCCCTGTATTTGCAATGAAAACTTGAACATACTGTGTACGTTAAAGATGAAGAAAGACATAGAAGTGAATGCAATAATAATTTGAGTATCTGTATCGATGCGAATCAAAATCAGAGAGCAAAAACAGTAGTTAGCTGTAACTCAAGTAGTATTTTTATGTGTTAAGATATTAGTTATGTATTTTATATGAGAATTAAAAGCTATTTTAAAAAAATATGTGTATTATTTAACAATATCTTATTTAACACACCCTTATTTATTGTTGTGGTACCTTTAAAAACACATAGGTTACACACTACATTATTTGATAAACATGAATTTAATCACTATTTTCATAACAGACTATACAATATTTCTTTCCAGTTGAATAAATCGAATTCATAACAGCTAAGAGTTTTCTAACTCCGCCGCTAATACAATTTTCTCTTCGTAACGTTTAATTTCCGTAGTTATTAAGTTTATTATTGACTAGTCCACCCAGTTTATTATGCAGCTCTATACATACATAAATAAGTTTATGCTAATATACATAGACTTTATTTTAAACACTATTACATATTAAGCTATTGCATAGCTTTTATCTCAGACTTTGAACGCGGAGACCGAATGTAAAAATTCCGTAACGATAAAACCTAACGCCCCCCACTCCAACCGGCACAGCGATGCGATGCTATGCAATCTAGCTTTACCGCGGCAGTTCTCGAGTGCCACACGTCTTTTTTTACTAGAAGTTATCATTGAACTATCCTGTTCATTAGTTTATTTATGTGTAGTGTGTACTTTAGTTATGTATTAAATACCTATACTAATATTATAACATAAGAAACATGATACAATGTTCATATTAAAACATTTTTAGCTGTTTTTACAAATAAACATTCTAATCTCTATAACCTGAAGCCACAAACTTAAAAGATCCTAGTTGTAAAACTATAATATAGGAATGTTTGAACGTAGTTTGAGTTTTATCATCACTACATAGTATAAAACAAAGTCGCTTTCTCGATGTCGATGCGGTTTTTTAAATAGATAGAGTGATTCAAGAGGAAGGTTTTAATATATAATTTATTCGGTTATAGACAAAGCGGGCGAAGCCGCGGGCGGTAAGCTAGTTAAGTATAAATAAATATTAAATCAAAACACAACTTGCCATACAATTCATATTTTCCTAGAATGCATCAACTTCCAACACGATACGTAATATTAACAAGCAGTTACAAACATGAATTACCCCGACCCCACACTCGACCATTTCAAATTTCTGTCACACGAATAACTTCTGTAGAAAACCGTAAGCCAGTGACTTAAGGGTGACCCTTGCTTTAATCTCTTTAAATACAACTAAATGTTTGACCCAAAGGTAACGGTCGAAGATTATCTGGGCAAGGGTAAATTAAACTTCTAAGAATTGTCCCTCTCATGTGCTTTCCTCTGATAGGATTGTGGTTCTTCTTTGGACTTTGTACATTTGCTAATTGGAAGTTTTGTTAGGATTTTTCACTTCCTTGTCTTTTGTCATTTGGATAGATATTTTCAGATCCTTTGGTTGTTTCTTTTAAGTTTAAAATGTGATTAGTCTTGGATTAGTCATTTGGTTTCATTTATTCATTTTAGTCATTCTTACGGAAACTGATTTCATTGGCGGTCAATGTTCATCGAGGATTAATAACGATACTTTTTTTTAAATATCAGACTTTTTATTTGATGATGAAACTAGAATTTTATCTATAATTGATATAAAAAATACTTTTCTATAATGTCTACTACTATAAATTCTTAGCTAGTTATTACGACGTAAGATGATTTGAAATTTAAGTAAATATTATGTATTTTGAAACCTTGCATATTTTTGCTCATATTTACACTTTTAAAAACAATAAGATAGAAATTTCAGAATCTGTAAAGTAGAGTAGTTTCAGAACCCGCAAAAGCTACACACGTAATAATTTTTAACCACATCTCTCCCCAAATGGAATAATAATTATATTCGCAAAACTTTTAATACCCTCGAGCGGTACCTAAACATAACTAAACAATTGAATTTGCCTAAAAGTAGTTGGTCAGAGTCGCCAAATTAAATAAACCTTTACTGTACTATATAACCATTACATTGAGTTTAACTGTGAACTAAAATTATTAACCATTTAAATCAAGTTACGAGATGTTTGACCTTTTAGTTGTAAGTAAAGATTTAGAAATAAAAGCAGAATTTCAGATATATTACCTACTAGCTTACCGCCCGCGGCTTCGCCCGCTTTGTCTAAAACCTAATAAATTATATACTAAAACCTTCCTCTTGAATCTCTCTATCTATTACAAAAACCGCATCAAAATCCGTTGCGTAGTTTTAAAGATTTAAGCATACATAGGGACATAGGGACCTAAAGGTGAAGGTTTTATACTATGGACACCTAGTGGTAGTGATAATATGTTATATGACTCTATTTCAGTTTCAATTATATCTTATAGATGTTCTTGGTGAATATTTTGAAACACGATACATTTGCTTTCATAATATTTATTGCACAACGAATATCCTGGGTATATAAGATTTCTAGAATTCAATTAAATGCACTGAAATACGTGTGAATTTTGTGTTCACTCTATTTGGAAGCTATAATACCAGAGATATACAGATTAATTTCATATCATGTGTTCACTTTCATTTTATATCTATTATTGCACGCCTCATAAGCGAAGCGTTGAGGTGGGTAGGTACTACTGTCACTTCGCGCAAAACATCTGATTTTTCAAACTTAAAATGTCTTTATGTATCATACATTGCACTTGTAAGATAATACATACACACACATATTAAGAAAAAACACTATTTTTAACATTCATGATATTTTTGATGTCATTTTTGTTATTTAAACTAGTTAAAAAACAGTTTAAAAAAGTTCTGTCTTGGACGTCCGTGTGTCTGTATGTGCGGAGGATTTTCTTGTTAACACGATAGCGACCGAAATACTTTACTAGTCGAGTCTTTTTTTTTCTCTTACGCTTGAGTATTCTCAGGAATAGAACCCTTTCATTTTTCAGGGTCTGATTCGATGTGGTTTAATTGTTATTAAATAAACAAAAATAATAATTAATAAATAATTATTAAAAAAAAATTATGAGGCGTGCACTTTTGGATTTTCCAAATTATTTCTTATTTTAGTAAGGGATTCAATAATAATTTAATTATGAATTTATTGTAACACGCTTTAAATAACTGTAAGCTGTATCTCATTGTAGTATCTACTAATTGTACACATTTTGTTGGGTTGCGATCTGCTCCCGAAATTGATATGTCGCCTATGGGACCGGCTAGATCGTGACCTGTTATGTGTATTTAATTTTAATTAAATAAATAAAAACCGTATGAAACTCGTTACTTTGATAAAATTGAATTTAATCTCTACATATTATTCTGGCATATGTATTGTACAACTATATTTAAACCTCAGATCGTAAAACAACCGGTTAATCTCAACTTTGTCTCGTAACAATATATAGAGGTAATAAAACGTGGTTTATGACCGCACCTACACTTTTAGGGATATATTCAGTATCTGTGAGATCCTCTTAGTTTTGCTCAAAGGTTCTGAAAAACTTTTCAACAATGGACTCTGAACTTGAAGTGTTTAGAAACGCTTATTGTACAGAACTAAGATAATTATAGATATTTTTTTTTATATAAAAGGTATATATTATAATTATTAGGTATAATAAAAGTTTTCATACTACGTATTTCACTTTTTTACCTCACATATTTCGTTTTTTTACTTTAATCTCCGTTGCCTGGCAGAGATCGCTACATAGTCATAAGGCCGCTGCCAATTGTGTTATATCATTCTCGCAGCATATTGTTTCTTACACAATAAATTGTAATAAATAATATGAATTAAGCACAATACAAAGAGTATAGAATTATGAATTTCTTGAGCTAGATGGCTTAATTTTGCCGTTGCCATTTTTTTTTCATAATCTTATTATTTCACTATTAATTTTAATACGACTATTTTTAGTAGCTAATATCTATAACTAACATGAACTATGAACTACTTTAAATGAAAACACGTTTCATTAAATACTCACTAATTTGTAAGGAACCATAAAATTATATTTCAGGGGCACGTTTAAATACAAATGCACCTCATAATAACATTGTGATAACATGTTTTACACTACTGCAACTAATTTAACGTCCATAGTTAGACGTGTGGTAGAAAAGACCATTTAAAACAATAATTAAAGTAAGTATTGAATAAATTAAAAATACAACTTCGACACCTATAATTTAATAATATCTTCTATACCGGTTATTAATATGCAATTTCTTGTTATATTATTATATTAAAATTTTTATTAAAATATGCGTAAGTACTGCGTAGTTATTTTTGTTCATGAAAAGTGAAGTCCCGTGTCCCCGTAGTGGGGTAAGGGGCAGATGCATTATTCATACATCTGTTTCACTGATCGATTTTCTTTAGGGACAAGTAGGTGATCAGCCTTCTGTGTCCTGCCAGACCGAGACATTTTTTTTTTCTTCGTCTCCACCGGGAATCGAACCCAGGACCCCTCGGTTCTACGCTCACGCGTCAACCACTGTACCAAGGAGGCGGTCTTTTGTTCATGACGTTGTATGTAATTCGTAATATTTATGATCACGAAAACTATAACTATTTCAATAAACATAGAAACGCAATGATATTTTCTGTATTTTTTTATATTTTTTTATTATTTTAGAATTACGAACCAATGGTTAAAGTAAAAGTTAAAGAAGGAATATTGGAAGGGGAAATAATAGAAAATGTCTACGGAAATCCCTTTTATAGCTTTAAGGGAATTCCCTACGCGGAGCCACCTCTTGGAGATTTGAGATTTCAGGTAAGCAAAAGTTATAACAATCACGCAGTACAATTTCTAATTTTAATTTTTGTTACAATGATGGTGATGTTGAAATTCCACTTTAATTTCAAATGAGACAGGTTGAAAATTTTCTTATCTGTATTCTGGATACCTACCAATTTAAAAAAATAGTTCATAATTTAACAAGAATGTATAGAAATCAAGCACTCTTTTCTTTTGTCTTCTTTTATCTTTTTTCTTATTTAAAGGCACCAAAACCAAAAACACCATGGACAGGAGTACGTCAGGCTAAACAGCACGGCCCAGTATGTTGTCAATATGATTACTTGAAAACATTGCAAAAGAAAGGCGAAGAAGATTGTCTCTATCTAAATGTATACACACCAAATATTAAACCTCAAGAGCCCTTACCTGTCATGGTATACATACATGGGGGTGGTTTTGTATCTGGTAGTAGTAACGATGACTTATTTGGACCAGAATTTTTAATAAAACATAATGTTATCCTTGTCACAATAAACTACCGCTTGGAAGTACTCGGTTTCCTTTGCCTTGAAACTGAAGATATACCAGGAAATGCAGGAATGAAAGACCAAGTAGCTGCCTTCAAGTGGGTACAGAGTAATATACAAAGTTTTGGCGGTGATCCCAATAAGGTGACTATTTTCGGTGAAAGCGCTGGAGCGGCGAGTGTGTCACTACACTTGGTATCTCCAATGAGCAAAGGTCTTTTCAAAAGAGCTATAATGCAAAGTGGAATATTGCTCTGTCCATGGGTACAAACACATAAACCACGTGAAAGAGCTATACTTCTTGCTAGAGAATTAGGTTGTAAGTCCAACGACGATGCCGAAATCGCAGAATTCTTTAAAAATATACCTGCTGAAGCTCTTGTTAAACAGTCAGCGCCACTAATATACGTTGAATATTTTAGAACATCACCTAAAACATTTTTTGGAATTGTAATTGAAAAACAATTCGGTCAAGAGTGTTTTCTTAGCAACGGAGAAAACATGTATGATGTTTTGAAAGGTGGCATTCACGAAGGTGTTGAAGTTATTAATGGACACACAGAGGACGAAGGAATTGTATATTTTGCGATGGGATGCAACGCTGACGAAGAAATCGAGCAAGCCAACAAATTAATAGAATTTTATGTTCCGTATGATTTGACGATATACCTTCCTATGCTGAAACGAATAGAACTCGGGAATAAAATCAAGGAGTATTATTTAAAAGATAGAGTGGTTTCTAAGGAACATATTGATGATTTACTGAAATGCCTCAGTATGATATACTTTGTATATGCCGCAGTGACATGGCAGAAAATATGTGCTAAGAGAAATAAGAATAAGCTATATTTTTATACGTTTTCGTGTAAATCTGAACGGAACATTTTTGCTCGGGTACTCGGGGGTAAATTTATATCAGATCGGAGAACTCCTGTTTCACATGGTGATGATTTATCTTACATTTTTCCTTGTAAAATTGCACTAACTAAAGTGGATATTAATTCGAAAACTTACCAAATGATTGACCAAGTAACCAAGTTGTGGACGAATTTTGCAAAATTTGGGTAAGGATTTGTAGTTTTGTTTCTTTTTTTAACATTGTTAAACAATGAAATAAAAAAATTCAAGATTTCAGTAAATGTATTTTAAAGCTTCATTTTGTTTCTTTCAGCGATCCAACGCCAGACAGTAGTTTGGGAGCAAAATGGATGCCGTATACTATAGAAAACCAACATTATTTAGATATTGGAGAAAAATTAACACCGGGAACGTCCCCGAATAAACAGGATATGGATTTCTGGGAAAACATTTACCGAGAATATTATCCACAATTTCTTTTTTGACCTCTTCAAATTGTATAAAGTTTTTTTTATTCGGTAAATAGCACTGTTATTCGCTTCAGTTTAAATATAACATATCAATATGAGATATAAATCAATGTATGATAATTAACACTAACATGATAAATAAAATAAGGAGAGTGTAACTTTTGAAAATAATCAGATAATTTTGATTGATTCATCGTCAAATCACACTGACGAAGTTACGATCCATTCAAAATATTATCATAGTGACCATACTATTATATTTTTGATTAGTAATCCGTACTGTACAACAAAATCTTAATCTTATAATATAAAAATGAATCCCAAAATGTGTTGGTAAGCGCATAACTTGAAAACGGCTGAACCGATTTCGATAATTCTTTTTTTATTATATTCCTTGAAGTACGAGGATGGTTTTTATGTAGAGAAAACGTAAATATGTACCACGAGCGAAGCCGGGGCGGACCGCTAGTATGTATATACAGGGTGTCCCACTGTTAGTATACTAAGCTCAAAGGAGGTTATAGTTTTGCATACGCTGAGTACCTAAAAAATACTTATAAAATTCCAGACGCATTTTTTTTTCAAATAGATGAAGTCTTAAATCTCTATGTGTACACCCGTAACAAGCAACCCGCCCAGCTTTGTTACCAGCACGTGAGCTATCGTTTAAGATTATGTTTTCATAGACAAAATGCTCACATTAGCGAAGCGATATAATGCCGGCTGCGCGAAGCTAGAAAAGAAAACATGGATTTTCAGGAAAAATTTAGCAAACATTTTTTGACGTAATTTTGTTCTTAAAGTATTTTTTTCATAATCAGTATATGCAAAACTACAAGTCCCTTCGCGCTTAGCATACCAATAGTGAGACACCCTGTATAAATCTCGTGTCACAATGTTTGTCCTCAATGGACATGTTAGTGAACTTAGCAGATCATTTTTAGCAGATCAAAAAAAAATGTGAGTTCTTATCGCGTGCAGTTGAGTTCTACAGTTCCTGATACTTTTTAGAAATAGTTCTGGCGTTTTACCTTAAAAAACGACATTTGAAAAAATGATCTGCCAACTTCCCGTAACAGATCATTTTTAGCAGATCAAAAAAAAATGTGAGTTCTTATCGCGTGCAGTTGAGTTCTACAGTTCCTGATACTTTTTAGAAATAGTTCTGGCGTTTTTACCTTAACAAACGACATTTGAAAAAACCCGACCTGCGCGATGCTACGACGTGATGCTACGGCGTGATGCTACGCTGTGATGCTACGGCGTGATGCTTCGGCATGATGCTACGGCATGATGCTACGGCATGATGCTACGGCATGATGCTACGGCATGATGCTACGGCATGATGCTACGGCATGAAGCTACGGCATGATGCTACGGCATGAAGCTACGGCATGATGCTACGGCATGCTGCTACGGCATGGTGCTACGGCGTGATGAAATATGACATAAATAAATTTTCTAGTGTTTCATTTTACGCGAGTATTTCTAAAAAGTATCAGGAACTGTAGAACTCAACTGCACGCGATAAGAACTCGCATTTTTTTTTTGATCTGCTAAAAATGATCTGCTAAGTTCACTAACATTCAATGGACTCATAAACCACTTAACCGATTATAATAAAATTCGCACACCATGTGCAGTTCGATCCAACTTGAGAGATAGGATAGTTTTTATGAAAAAAAAAACGTAAACATGTAGGTACCACGGGTGAAGCCGAAACGAACCGTACAATATTATATGTTTCCTCATACATAATTGTGTTGTTTATATGCATCGTTGTGTGGTCGATGTTTATATGCAATGTACTTGTAATGTGTAGCTTGTAGTAATCATAGGCGATCATGATAATTCAGAATTAGGTGACATATATTTTGTTTGTGGCTCTGGGGGGTGTTGGCGTGAGGTGATGGCGCTAGTCGACCTATGGTACCAAGCTATTTAATCTATACTATTTATTAATATTAAAAAGCTGAAGAGTTTGTTTGTTTGTTTGAACACGCTGATCTCAGGAACTACTGGTCCGATTTGAAAAATTATTTCGGTGTTAGATAGTCCATTTATCGAGGAAGGCTATAGGCTATATAATATCATCACGCTTAGACCAACAGGTGCGGAGCAATGCGGATGAAACAGCGGGTCACAGCTAATAATAAATATTATATGGCCAATTTATAAAATTCTATCATTATCCAATACGCTGGCAAGTGGGACTCGGAAAATGTCAAACTTTTAAGTTTTTGAACAAATTGTTTTTACGAGGATACAAATTTAAAAAATAAATTGATATTTTGCATGTCTCTGTTTCTTCCAACCAGAGATATCACTGCACACATTGGACAGATTTTCTAATGAATCTATATACACGCCCATAGTGATAAAGTCCTATTTAATCTGTGAACGAAAACATTATCACGATTTCTGTTTAGGGGCAAGTGTGACGTCATCTAAATGAATTGGGGCTACTGAGGGTGACTTGTCAATAACCTTCGCGTATTTACTTGAATTGTTTGAAATATTAATATTTAAACCAAAAAATTATGTACGTTTAAACGTACCTACATAATTTTTTGGTTTAAATGTGTAGGCAATAATACTAAGAACTAATTGCATCAAATAGGTACCTACTATTTTTTTTGTGTTTTGCAGCCAATAATAAACAACTTAGCAATCATTTTAACAGAGATAAAAATAACTTGACACAATAGACCATCTCCCTTAAAAAATTTTATTACATTAATCATTATAACGATTCGATTATACAATAATATTCGATTCATTAGATTATTCGTTTAACTAGAATCGTCATTCGCTAATTAACTATTGCAATTACAAAAGCATTTCTCTACATTTCAATTTTCAATACATATAAAATTGCAAAACTCAGGGCCGATTTTTCAATTACCCGTCCAAAAAAGTATTACACGATAACATTAAAATGTCACGTAAACTGTCAAATACGGGCAATTAGAATACGTTTTTAAAATGATAGTTTTATACATTATTCGACGAATAAGTTTTAACCAAGGATTGAAAAATCAGCCCTTAGACATAGGAATAATTTCACTATATAATCAAACTCGGCTCTATGAATATGTAACATGGATCGTAGTTCGCTTGTAATTAAATTTTAATCCTTTGTTGAAAGTTGAGGCAAACTTGCGTTCTATCGAACTGAATAAGCTTACTGAAAGGAAGTTTCGCTGAGAAAAATGCCCTAGATTCCACAGTTGGTGTCATAAAACATTGCAACTGTAAACAAAAGGAAGTACCTACTTAGTATAAAACTACAAAGAAAACCTGACTTTCATTGGAAACGGATTATGAAAGATTCAATAATACCGTACATTTTCTAGGCAATTTTATACCTTTCATCAATAAATATATAACATAACTCTTCCGTAAATGAGTGACTGACTGACTGATTGACTGACGGACAACACACAATCTAAACTACTGAGCGTAGAAAAATGAAATTTGTCTTGAAGATTTCCTAGCCCAAAAACTGACAAAACTGATTTTTACAAATACAACAATGGAGAAAAGATATTAGAGGTTTTATATACCTACCAAAAGTATAGGTATTTACAAAAATTTAATACAAACAATGTTTCATTCTACACCTCACTTCTTTGCAAATTTAATAAAGTACCTTTCGAAACGTCACAATAAATATTTTCTCGTCTGAATAGATATCGGCGCTAACAGCATATGAATAATTCATTCCTTCACAAACAATCTCGCCGCTTATTATAGTAAGTAATTTTGCTCAGCTTAGAATATCGGAGTTTGCTCAAGTTATAATTAAATTATAATCCCTTTGAACTAGAAAACTGAACTTTATTCTAGGCATGCATGTCTATTATGGGTACGACTTTTCTTTTTGTATTGGAAAATGTTCATTTTAAAATAGATAAGACTTTCATGCATAGTTGATACGAAAAACTATTTACTAGACCTCTAATCTTTCATCTTTTAAAACACGAAAGCAATATGTACACAAATTAAATTCATTGATATGAATCGGAATAGCATAAGATATATCTACCTATGTATTAGATATATTATTTTGTACTCAAAATAATACAAAATTTCAAGTAATATCTTACACATATAAGTATAATGTCTTACACATATAACAGGGAAATATACAGAAAAACTTTTAGCACCTCCAAGGGATGGACCGTGGTGATTCATCATTCGTTCCCGCGCTTTGTTGCGTTTCCCGCGCTTTTGTGAAGGGAGATTCGATTGCTTCTAGAAGGTTTTGGGAGTGTGTGAAATGGGATGTATTGATACTTTTCTGTGTTATTATTTGTCTGTGTATTATAGGAATAGTTTATGTAAAACCTTATGGTACCTCGATATCAAAATGGATATATTATTTTAAATATTTTAAGATATTTCACTAAAGCAAAGGATGTAGGTTCAATTCCCACGGGATTTTAAGCTATTGCATAGCTTCTATCGCGGGCCTTGAGCGCCCCGCCCGAATCGAGAAATTCCGTAACGAAAAAACCTCACGCTCCCCACTCCGACGGACACGGGGGTGTGGCTTGAAGGCATGCTATTCAATAGCTTTATCGCGGCAGTCCCCGAGTGCCACACGTCTTTTTTTTTATTTCTGGAACGGCCATTATTTCTTTTCCCTTTCAATTTTTTTAATACCTGAGTTCATAAAAAATATCGAAATGAATACCGTCGACCTAGTTGGTAAAATGGATAAATACTAACAGGGAATTTTCTTTTATCAACTATCGGCAATGGGCTGAAACTTGAGACGTTAGTATACATTGCACAGCGTTTAAATTTTTACCATCGTTCTAGGATTCAATATAATACAATACTGTCTATTTAGATTGCTATTTCTCATATATTTTGATAACATACCTACTTTCTTATCCAATAAGTGTAACTCAAAAGTTTAACAAGCGCTGCCCACTACGGCCATTTCACGATACATTGTTTACTCAATTTGTTCCCCCATCTCAAGAGACCAGTAGCCAGCCGTAAATCTGCACTTAACACAACTATATAGGGTATGTTTTTGTTTGTCTGTTGTTTCGTGCAATTTTGCACAATGCATTAAGGGGTCGTCGAACGTATTTCAGCTTTTGAGTGAACCAAACTTGAGTAAGTTTTCAGCTGAGTTGGTTCGTTTAAACGTCTTGCTTAATTTGAGAAGATATTTTCAAGTTTAGCTAGGTTCATTTCTGTGATAGACTGTTTTATGGTGAATTAAATAAAAAGTAGGTACGTGTTCTAATTGTCTTTTTTTACTTTTTATTACTCGATTCAAAAACAAAATAATAATACAAACTTTCATTTTTCTACATTTTTTTATTTGTTATTATTTTCCGATGTTTACTTGATTCCTTCATTAGTATAACTTACCTAAAAAAAATATTGTGAATAAATTAAACAATTACTTACAATTTCATTCAATTTGTAAAATCTCTACATGTGTAAAAAATAAACATTACACTGCACACAATACATAGAACTTAATTACTAATCTATGACAATTCAAATTATTTCATTCCCAATTCACACTTCCAAATGCGTAGAATATTCTAGAAGAAACGAATACCAGGATCGCATGGAATCATAAGTCATTCATAAGCCAGCTTTTATCCCGGAAAGTGCAGCAGTGTCCCCGGGGTAACACGAAATATAACATTTTGCATGCAAATATATTCACCTTACTAAGCTTTGTGAATACACGGGCTAGTATTGCGCTTTGAAACGCGGTGGTTGCTCCGATTGGTTTGATAATTAATCAGTGGTACGTGCTTTTGGGATGTGGAGTGCTTTGATATGTCTTGCATGAATTAGTAACTAAATAACAATAACTGTATATTTCATGAACCCAACAAAGCAAAGCATGACTGCTGAATGTGTCTTATAGCGTTCACATGCACCTGTCATTACCATAAGTATGTACTAGTCAAAATTGTAAGTAAAGTCATCGTCGTTGTCGTTTCCGCCTTTTCAAGACGTCCACTTTTAGACAGTTAAAGAAAAATATAGGTACAATTATAATCCTTAGTGATAAAAGTTAGCACGGTTTTATCATAAATATTAATAATACGTATATAGTAAAAGAGCTCGTTTACCCTATTTCACAAATACAAAAGCATTTACAGCTTTTTGATTGAAGGAACACATTTACACATCTTGAGTTGACTGTTTGTTGACCCGAACAAAAAATATAGCTGAACACGCCGCGGTTTTCAGCGATCCAATAACTGTATATTTCATTTAATTATATTACAGTAGCCAGTAGCTATTTAACCGCAATATAAACTGGATATAAATTCTTAATTTTGCCTTTCAAATTTATCGACTGAACATTTACTCTTTTTGTTATGACTTCATATTATAAGTTTTAATTATAAAAGCAAAAGCTTGTGAATGTGCACTTAAGTGAGTTTGAAATGAACTAATTGAAACTTAATTAATAAACCAACACACGTGTTCTATATTGTTATGTGTAAATGAAATATTAGAAGCGACAATGATCGTTAAAAACACTATAATTTGAATAGTGCTTTTTGTGTGAAAGTTAACACGAATAAAAAGTTTTCAGTTCAAGAGAGATTGCAAAGCAGATTTCTGAAAGTGCAATGCAATTTTCAACACTTTCATCTCCTTCTTATATACGGATTCCTTTGTACTATTGTTATTGTATTCTTCAAAACAAACTTAATGTTTTCATATACATAAATTAATAGCATTAAAGAAAATAAAATCAACCCTCCTAATTTTCCTTAACCCAGCCTAATTTAAATATGTACATATACCTAATTAAATTTTAGTGGCACAATTTTACATGAAGGTACATCTACTAATTAATCCTTTATTCACGAATTAATTAACTAATTCCTCAACTTCAGAAAGTTCAAAATAAATATGTACTCAAGCAATGAATAAACGAGTTTGAATTTGAAAAAGTGCATAAAGTCCTGTAGGCTCTACCAATGGTGTTGGTAAACATTGTTCCGTATCTTCCAATACATTCCTATTTTCTATGTATGCATCTCTTCCATTCCTTACCAAAAGTAGCCATACTACGCATCTATACATTCCTATTTCCCACGAAGGCATCTTTTCCAATACTTACCCTTACATATGCAACTATCTCACCTCACTATCGATCGAGCGTCCGTTGCAATAACACGTAGTGTGATAACCCTAAATTCGTCAGTACCTGGAATTTGTGACCCACCTCGATAAGTTGATAGCGTGCAACGTCTTGGTACAGTGAGAAGGAAAAGGTGTTTATTTTATATCTATACTAGTGGTCCGCCCCGGCTTCGCCCGTGGTACATAATATTTACGTTTCTCTACATAAGAACCATCCTCGTACTTCAAGGAATATAATAAAAAAATAATTATCGAAATCTGTTCAGCCGTTCTCGAGTTATGCGCTTATACCAACACATTTTGAATTAGATAGAGAATTAGATTTGTTAGAGAAAGATTACTAGTATAGTATATAGTATCTGTGTCTACTTAATCTATACTCAATGGTCGCCCAGTGATTGAAATTAGACCATAGTAATAACAGAAGAGTATGTGTCTGGCAAAACGGTATCTTCTTGCCATAACAGAAAAAAAAGAGTATATGCCGTTGCGTGTGTAACGTAGGTATGTCAAATGCGTGGTAGAGCGGGTAATTTTCTTTTATTTTGTAATGATATAGGTAAGTCTATTACTAAGCCAGTACACACGTTAAAATATACTCTACATGTTCCTACATTTTTATAGATAACTATAGTACGAACGTAAAATGAAAAAGCATACGCAATTACATTAAATGATTACAATCAACAGTTCTGACCGCGACTGCTCGTTGTCCCCACCGTCCAGTCGGCTGCTACCAATTATTTAAACCCAATCTACCCTCCCCCACACAACAAAGGGTATATTAAATATTCAATGCGTTTAAATGGGGATGCATCGAAACGAAGTTAAAATTTATCTGTAAAGTCTACGGTATGAATTGTTTTCTTCCTGTTCAAGATATAGGAAAAAGATGCGTTATTTTGAAACAACCCTTCACACATTTTAATCCATTATTGATCCCCTTGTTTTGTTTTGGACAAAACACAGTTTTCCTGTATTTATTTTAGGAACTGCAAGTAGGAATATGAAAATTGAGGCAAGTTTCTTCGATCGATATCTATCTAAGATAGAGTTACTTTCACATTAATTGCATTATGTTACAAGTGTGAAACATAATATTAAAAATATTCTATAAACGGAAAACGATTCAAATTGTTGATAAAACTTGACGTAGAGATAGATTAGATTGTCGAAAAGAAAATAGGTTTTTCAAGGGTTTTTCCTTTCGACGGATACATTTGGTACACGATAATCACTCTTGACAGCAAATTAATATGAAATTTGACAGGAAATTAAAGAGAAGTCAGATACAGGCGATATTGAACGATTTTATATAACAAGCTTTCCACCCGCAGCTTTTCTCGCTTTTTCTAAAATTAACAAATTACATACTGAAACCGTCCTCTTGAATCATGAGCTATTAAAAAACCTCATCAAAATGTGTTGCGTAATTTACATTATTAATACAGATGGTGGAAAGCGACTTTGTTTTATACTACGTATTGATATTGTAACATAATATCGTATGTAATATCATAGCTCTGTAGATAATCTCTGTAAGATATTTTTAGTCTAGGAAATCTATAAATAAAAGCAAGCTACACAATAATAGACCGCAGAAATTGAATCCCCTTGATTGAATTTCTGAGGTTACGTTGAGATATCGAAATAGTTCAAAATTGCAAGAATACAATATGTAGTTGCTTAATCATGCTTCATGTTATTTATTTTCGTCATTGTATAGAAGCCTGGAATGAAAAGTTTCATTTCATAACTAGATTTCCGCCCGCGGCTTCGCCCGCGTTTTCAAAGGAAAACCCGCATAGTTCCCGTTCCCGTGGGATTTCCGGGATAAAACCTATCCTATGTGTTAATCCAAGTTACCCTCTATATGTGTGCTAAATTTCATTGTAATCGGTTCAGTAGTATTTGCGTGAAAGAGTAACAAACACACACACATACACATCCTCACAAACTTTCGCATTTATAATATTAGTAGGACTAGCTGTGCCCTGCGGTATTACTCGCAATGCTCCACTCCTGTAGGTCTTAGCGTAATGATATATAGCCTATAGCCTTTCTCGATAAATGGGCTATCTAATACCGAAAGAATTTTTCAAATCGGACCAGTAGTTCTTGAGATTAGCGCGTTCAAACAAACAAACTCTTCAGCTTTATAATATTAAGTATAGATTTCGAATAAATACTTCAGTGGTGTACTTAATACAAGCTATTGTCAAAAAGTGCTCTTAAGCAAAGTTGACATAGTCACACTTTAAATTAAAATAATAATAAAACGCAGTTTTTTAATACTTATATGATATAGTCAGCGAGAACTATTGCTCAAATTTTGAGGAAAATTATATCACAATGGACTACGGTCACAACAACAATATACAACAAGTCGTAAATAACAAACTAAATTACGCTCTGAAACCTCAAACTCGCATGATATAAAACTGACTAGACCCAAACTAAACGGCCACTGTCGACCTAGACTAAATAATTTAGGTTTATAGGCTATATAGATATAATTATAGGACATTATTACACAAATCGACCTAGTCCCACAGTAAGCTCAATTAAGGCTTGTGTTGTGGGTACTAGGCGACGATAAATATAATATTTAATAAATACATATATAGATAATAACACCCAGACCCAAGAACAAATAATTGAGTTCATCACACAAATATTTGCCCTGACCGGGGATCGAACCCGGGACCGTCGGCTCAGTAGGCAGTTACTTGACCACTGCGCCAACCGCGTCGTCACGTCAGATATAGATATATATAGACAGGGCTTTGGTTAAATGTTGATAGACACGATCAATTTTTATCTAATGTTTTATTACGACCTTTTCTCTGTATTTTAAATATTATTTGAAATTTCATGACCAGGAAAAAGTTTTTATTTTTAAATAAAAACATTATAACATAATTATCAAAACATTTTTAAATGAACTTGTATATAAATTAAGAGAATCATCATGGTATCGTCACGCACTAGATTTAAAATTGGTTTCCAATTTTCGCCATCATGTAGATATTTTTTGTCATTTTATTTTTCATTTAATAAATAGTGCGTTTTGTTTTAAGATGATAAAATTCTAAAACTAAAAGTAATTTATAATTTTTACGAAAAATAAGCTTTTATAAATCGATTAAAAAAATACCTACCAAAAATACCATGCCTGTAAATATATTATTTTAAATAGAATTAATAACGGTTTGATAATTACATTCTCTGGTTTTCAAACTCAAACTCAAACATTTATTTATTCAATTAGACTTCTTCTAGAAGCACTTTTGAAACGTCATTAGGTACATATTTTTAACATTTACCACCGATTCGGAAAGCAGTATCTACGGAGAAGAATCGGCAAGAAACTCCATAGTTGCTCTTTTTAATCATATCAGTTTTACAATTTTACAAATTACATATGTAACATTATAATAATTATATTAACATAATATGCCAAAGAACTGTCCTGTGGTTTTTACGCGACAACCCTCCATGGGTTTTTATCGTCCATATATTCCTTAATACTGTAATAGGCTCTCTGAACTAGTACATTTTTTATATAAGTTTTAAATTTAGAACTACTAAACTCTTTAATATTATGAGGAATTCTGTTGTAAAAGCGTATACCTTGACCCATAAATGAATTTTTAACTTTAGCTAGCCGGAAAAATGGCATTTCAATTTTATTTCTGTTTCTTGTGTCATAACAATGTCTATCTCCGACTTTTGTGTGTAAGTAAGCGTTATTGTGTACATATAAAATATTATTAAATATATACTGCGACGGTACAGTAAGGATACCAGTATTCTTAAAGAGATCTCTTAGTGAGTCTCGAGCACGCAAATTATATATAGAGCGTATGGCTCTTTTCTGTAATATAAATATAGTTTCTATATCTGCAGCCCTGCCCCATAGCAGAATTCCATAGGACATTATGCTATGAAAGTAGCTAAAGTAAACCAATCTAGCCGTTTCTTCATCGGTGAGATGCCTTATTCTTCTAACTGCATATGCAGCTGAGCTGAGCTTAGCAGCGGTGGTGGTAACATGGGTCCCCCATTGAAGCTTCTCATCTAATGTCAAACCAAGAAAAACAGTCGATTCCACAGGGTTTAATACCTCCCCGTTTAAAATAATATTCCTTTTCACCTTTTTTACATTTGGGAGGATAAATTCTACACAATTTGTTTTTTTTGTATTTAATAGTAAATTATTAGTATTAAACCAATTGGATATGCGTAAAAGAGCAGAGTTTACTTCGTCAACATTTGTGTCATGTCTATCCACATTAAATATTAATGAGGTGTCATCTGCAAACAGTACTATTTCACACATATCCTCCAAATAATAAGGTAGGTCATTAATATACACTAAGAACAAAAACGGTCCTAAGATAGATCCCTGCGGAACACCTATGTTAATCGGCGCACCGCGAGATTTCTCTCCATTAACGACAACGGTTTGTACCCTGTTCTGAAGATATGAAGCTATGAGATCCTGAGCTAAACCTTTGATACCATAAAAATTTAGTTTCCGTAATAGAGTGGAATGTTCTACACAGTCAAAAGCCTTAGAAAGGTCACAGAATATCCCCAAAGCATTCTTTGAATTTTCCCATGCTTTGTATATATGTGACAAAAGAGCTACTCCGGCATCAGTGGTAGAGCGCCCCTTTGTGAAACCATACTGTTTGGCGTGCAGTAAACCATTTGATGCAAAATGACTACTTAATTGGTTTAAAATTAGTTTCTCGAAGACTTTGCTCAAAGTTGGTAATATGGAAATTGGCCTATAGTTATTACTGTCTTCTTGGTCACCACTTTTAAATAAAGGAATAACTTTGCTAAACTTTAGTAAATCAGGGAATATACCACAGTCGCAACACTGATTAAATATAAACGCCAGTTGATTGGCAATGTTTTCTATGATATTATTTACTAAATTTACAGACATACCCCAGAGATCACATGTTTTTTTTAAATTTAATGTTTTAAAAGTTTTAACAATTTCATCAGCAGTCACGTGTCGCAATTCAAATAATTTGTTACACTCAGCAACATGATCCCTCAATAAAGACTCTGCAAGCGCTGAAGACGAATTTAAATTCTTAGTTATACTAGCAGGGATATTACTAAAGAAATCTTCAAAAGCAAGCGCAACATCAGCACTTTTGTCAATGACCCTACCAGAATTGACAAGTTTTATGGTACTATCATTCGATTGGCTTTTGCCCAATTCACCATTAATAATTGTCCAAACCGTTTTAACTTTATTGTCAGAGTTGCGTATTTTATCTCTGACATACAAACTCTTGGCAGTGAGACAAACTTTTTTAAATGTTTTTGAATAATTTCTAACATAACTAAGAAATGCCAAGTCTTTGTTATATTGTTTCATACCATATAACTCGTAAAGAACGTTCCTGCATCTGTGTATACTAGGAGTTGCCCATTGGCTGAATGGTAAATCCTTGGTAATAGTTAAAGATTTAATTTTAAATATTTTTTCATATTCACTATGAATGAACTTAAAAAGATTTGTAAACATTTCACAAGGATTTTTATGAAAGGATTGATCATTCAGGTCAGGCAGTTTATTATCAATATTATTTCTGAATGTATGAATGCCTTTCCTAGTTATAGGCCTAACATTAATTCTTTTAAATGTAGGTATGCAATCCCATTCAAAAACTACTTTCTGGCCACAGTGATCCGAAGTTAGCGTGTTGAGAATATATTTTTCTAAACATTTGCAATCACAGTATATATTATCAATACAAGTTGCAGAAGTAGGTGTTATTCGTGTGGGTTCATCAAAAAGTTTATACAGATTAAATGAATGAAACAAATTAACTATTCGTGTTGCCGTTTGTGTGTGTGAAAGTAAATCAATATTAAAATCACCACATACTATTACCTTCTTTTTACTCCTGCCTAAACGCTTTAATATTTCTTCCATGACTGTCTCAAACAAATTATAGTCACTGGAAGGAGGTCTGTATACGCAAACAATAATGTAACGCTCAAGTTCAACACAGGACAGTTCAATGGTGCGTTCTACAGAAAGGCTAACAATGTCAGTTCGTTCCTTGCATTTTAAACTATTGTGTACAAAAATAAGAGAACCTCCATGAATAGCATTTTTCCTAAAGTATATACTTTTTAATTTATAATTATCAATATTTATTAACAACTGACATTGTTTAAGCCAATGTTCTGTTACACAAAATATTTTAATTCTATTATGATTTAAAAATAATTCTATTTCTAATAATTTGCTAGCCAAGCCTTGAATATTTTGATGTACAATGGAAAAAGGCTGCTTAGCTGTTGTCTTACATACTAGTTTAAATCTAGCTTAGGGCTAGTTTGTCTATCAACACTTAACCTAGGTTGATGTATATAATTACTACTACATAAAATTATAGTAGATCGATGGTCTGCTACTGAACATGTATCAGACTGGTTAATAATTTTATATGCTATTAACATAGCAAGTTCTCTCTTATATCTAGATGGCAGATACACTGTATTCCTTGTCAAACAAAAAGATTTTGTACAAGAATTTATGTCAAAATATATAAATGCATCACTATGATGATTTGTTAAGTTATATAATTTTAAGTTAATATTATAGATAAATCTATTTTGATTTTGTGTCAAACCAGGCAAATATGGTAATGTACACAACATAAATTTGCATTTTGTTTCACTACTAATTTTCAACATTTTTTGAAATCCTATATCAATGTCATGTTTTTTTAAATTAAAACTATCTCCGTATAATATAACAACAATACTATTTTCATTAAAACTAAAAATATCTAATGAATTCATGATATATGCAAATGAACTATTAGGAGTGCAAAAATTGGTTACTTTATGCCCTAAGTTGTTAAAAAAACTAAGCTTTAAGGTTCCAAAACTAAGCTTTGTTCTTATTATATTGAACTTAAAGGCTAGACTAGAAGTTATTTAGTAAATTAATTAATAAATGAGTTATTGACTTTCTTTATTCCACAATGACTTAGAGTTGAACGAACCAGCTTTGTCTGGAATTTTATAAATTTAATTTCGCTATTATTTCTCGATTCTGCTTTGATAGACGAAGTTAATTAATTAAAGAAAAATACTTTTTGGTAAAACTATGTATATATGGCATAAAAATAAATATTATACATTTGTGAATAATTTGGTGTCTTTTTGACTTATCTGCTATATTTTATAAGTACATAATTTTTAGCGTTTTGTGAATAACTAAAATAATTAAATTTTAACTTCGGAAAATTCACGAAAAACTAACTTATGAAGAAAACTTAATACCACGAGTAGACGTAGATGCTCTAGTCGCCTTTTTTCTCTAGAAATACATAAATGCTATTTTTATGTAACGTTTTTGTCACACTCAACTCAAACAAGAGTTTGGGCTTAATTAGGAAATGAAATTATAAACAACTGGACGAAATTTCGCTTGAGGGCCCGTAAAAAGTATTTGTTGACAAGCGGCTGCTAAAAGCAAATAGACCTTCCATATTTGCCCTCTAAAAGGGAGTTTTATTTTACCTAAAACATGGTTTTGGAGGTTTGGAAGTACTGAAAACCAGTATTTTTTGCTTGTGTTTTGGCAAAGTTTTGTTTGGTACTTACTTTTCGATATTATTAGGTTAGTAACACAATATTATATAATACTAGCGGTCCGCCCCGGCTTCGCCCGTGGTACATATGAAAAATAGATGTTGGCCGATTCTCAGACTTACCCGATATTTCATGAGAATCGGTCCACCCGTTTCGGAGGAGTATGCAGACTAACATTGTGACACGAGAATTTTATATAAAGATGTAATCCGTCCTTAAAAATAATACTTATAAAGAACACATCTGTTTTACTAGAAGTTGTTGAATTCTATTAGATTTTGAAGTCATGGAGTTCCTTGCCGGTTCTTCTCCATAGATGCTTTCCAAATCGATGATAAATGAAAAAAATATGTAATGACGATTCAAAAGTGCTTCTAGAAGAAGTCTAATTGAATAAATAAATGTTTGAGTTTAACATTTTCACGTACTGTATGTGACACTCAACTTTTCTGTCAACTCATATCTCAATAGCTCCATTTTTAAATCATTAAAATATCCTCATCATTTTAAATAACTTACTATAAATCATAACACTTTCTAATGCTCATTTTGAGTCCCAATGAGTAGATTACAGATTTAGTTACATTATTGAATTGGTACTTTTTAACCTTCATACTATTGTACTACGCATAAAATCTAGTCGTTATTTCATTGCGTGTTGTTTGGCTTCCGGCTTAGTGTTAAGCCATTGTAAGCAGGTCAATGACATTGCGATGTATATTTTGTAATTAACGGTCGATGGTCCGCCATCTTGATTGACGCTTTGCTGAAAATATTATAGTTAAACACGCGGTTTTGGCTTTTTATCAAGGTCTTTGCAGTGTTGATAGCTGATAAATTAGAGCTTTTGGAAAAATGTACAGTAAGAGATTATATTTCATACTAGCAGTGCTCCGCTCCTGTTGGTCTTAGTGAGATGATACCTTCCTCGATAAATGGGCTATCTAACACCGAAAGAATTTTTCAAATCAGACCAGTAGTTCCTGAGATTAGCGCGTTCAAACAAACAAACTCTTCAGCTTCATAATATTATTAGTATAGATTACAATGTACTCAATGTACATAATTACAATGTACAATGTACTCAAATTGTAAATGTATGTGTAGGTAATTATATTATGTATGGATATTGATGTCTGAAATAAAGATTTATTTATTATTTATTTATTAATGTCATTACAATATAACAAGTTTATCTTAGGTGTATTTACAAAATTCCCACTTACGTACTACCAGGAAAAACAATTATGTGTCCTATAGAAGAACGTTTAACAAAGGCCCATCAAGGTATCAAGGAAAAACGCCCAGCGGGACGCATCTGTAATTATAACTACAAAAGGATGATAAATAGGTACTTGTAAATGAAGGTGTCCATTTGAAAAACATTTTACGAAGGTTTTACGTATATTTCAGGCGCAAATGACGTGGACATTAATCATTCACGCTATTTATCACTTTTCATATTTACATTTATGATTTGCGAATTCTTTTGGTATTTGAAATTGAATTAGCGGTGGTTTGGTACAATTTTTGGATAACATTTCGCATAGAATCGCAAGTCATACGGTTTATAATTTAAATTAATATGTAACAAGCAAATCTATCTTCTCTCTATTTCTAATATCACTAACATGAATTTGTATTATTTACAAATAGAAAGCTAAGGCATCTAATGATCCTCAAATCAAACACACACAAAAAAAAACATTGTATGAAATCTATGAAACAATGTAGAGATTTCATTTATTAATCATTAAAAAAATGTGAATTTTTCACAGTTGCCATTTATGCCAGAGTAATTATCGAAAAATCAACCCAGAATACGCTGTATTGGCGGTTGTTTATGACAACAAAGCCTTTGTCCACAAAGACATCGAATTCCGGCGTATCGATGTAAATTAAACATTATCCACGAAGCTTAAAGTCTATTATATATTGATGCTTTACAAAAAAGCTGTCTCCGCGATTCTTAAGAGCATCGAAAGCCAATAATTTTCAATATTCGGTCACGCTGGTTCAAAGGGAATGTCGAATAAAGGTATTCTACCTGACGTCAAACGGCATGGCCGATTGAAAGTCCGACTATAATCGGATTGCAGACGAACGGTCCACGTCACAATTAAACTGATTTTTCAGTTTTCCACTCGCAACTGAGATTTTATGCATATAGGTTTACCTCTCAATTGTTTTTTTATTCGCTCTATTGCCTAAACTTATTAATGGATTTGAATCGACATTAGTTAGCAGTATGCTATCAAAAGATAGCATACTGCTTACTATAGACTACAAGCCCGCATAGGACAAAAATATGGGTCAAATGAACCACCAGGGGACATATCTAGAACGATAGCAGAGCAAAAAATAATAAGATTCATCACTATGCCGTCACTTGTAAGCTGTCCAACTGAGTGCAGATGAGAATTGAAAAGTACAGGTAGACTCGGTAAATTTTGGTCATATATTTTTGTACGGCATTCTTAACCATCGATAGATCCATTAAAAATAATAAGAAACCGCTCAGTGCCGTACAAAAATGGTGGTCCACCAAGTCGGAATTTTTATTTAATTTCCGAGAGTTACCGGGGGTAAATTTGGTCATTTGACCATGTACGGCATCTGTGTCATACTATTGCTATACTGCTTTTAATCCATTATTCCGCAACGCCGTACAAAAATCATGGGGACAAGGGGAAAAAATCGAGAGATGCAATCCCCTCTCTTTCCCCACTCCAGGGGGTCATTTGACTAAGTACGGCTTCGGTTCCAAAACATTATCTAGCACTCAAAAGTACTATTAAAAGCAATGCCGTCAAAAAATAATTGTTCTTTTAAATGTATACCAATAATCATCTTAATTTCATCGAATTCTTGATATAAAGAGCTGTAAGGTCATTTGACCCTGTACGGGAACTTTTTTTTTTAACATGATATTGTAAAATTCAATTGTTGTATAGTATTGCCGTTCAAAAGAAACCGTTCTAAAAAAAGTTATAGAGAAATGCAAAACCAGAAATTTTGTTAAAGTTTAAACATCGTAGATTAATGAAATATAATAGTTTTCTACACTTTATCCGTTGTTTTAAATAGTATTAACATAGATAAATTAGGAAAAAACGATGCCGTACATTTTTGTGCAGACCACATCTTTTAGGCTGATGAAAGCTACGAAAGCTACAATTTTAAGAGTGCTTTATGGCCATTTGATACAGTACGGCATTAACATATTTTTACCCAACTACGGCGGGTTATGGTTGTTTACAGGTCATTTATGTATGTTCATCTATTCCCTCGTAACTTCTAAACTACTTATCAGAATTCGACAAATGACATATCTTTAGAGGCGTCTGAATTGTTCACTGGATAACCAACGACCAGCTAGCTAAAGGCTATATGGGGTTTCACAAAATCTAATGTGGCGCCCTCTAGCGGACAAAACATACAGAGTAAAAAAATAAAGTTAAGATAAATATGCAGTGTTTGGTATCATTTGAAAGCGCTTTACTTGTACATTTTGAATATGTATATATTACTAGCATTTGCTTGTGACTTTACCTGTATTCATGGACTGATTGCATATAATTCACATCTTTTCGTTCATAGCTTTTTTATTAGTTCATCAATTAAACGGAGTCCATTCCACCTGACTCCGACTTTCCAAGGTGATAATTAACCACCTCGAGCTTCTTAATATTAATGTATATTTATATTTTATTATAAAAATATAAAGCAAACATTTCGTTATATGGATTTTTTTCTTTTTCAGATTTTTCCCCTTTGAACCAACGAAAATGTACGGCACATGAAAAAATATTATCTTTGCATAAAATACTTTAAAAATAAATTTATTTCGTGTTGTGTCAAATGACCCCCTGGAGTGGGGAAAGAGAGGGGATTACAACTCTCGACTTTTTCCCCTTGTCCCCATGATTTTTGTACGGCGTTGCGGAATAATGGATTAAAAGCAGTATAGCAATAGTATGACACAGATGCCGTACATGGTCAAATGACCAAATTTACCCCCGGTAACTCTCGGAAATTAAATAAAAATTCCGACTTGGTGGACCACCATTTTTGTACGGCACTGAGCGGTTTCTTATTATTTTTAATGGATCTATCGATGGTTAAGAATGCCGTACAAAAATATATGACCAAAATTTACCGAGTCTACCTGTACTTTTCAATTCTCATCTGCACTCAGTTGGACAGCTTACAAGTGACGGCATAGTGATGAATCTTATTATTTTTTGCTCTGCTATCGTTCTAGATATGTCCCCTGGTGGTTCATTTGACCCATATTTTTGTCCTATGCGGGCTTGTAGTCTACTAATGTCGATGTCGATAATAGCAAAAGCTAGAGCAAAGATTTGCAAATTTGAAAATAAGGTAGACCTTTTTTTCAGATTTGCAAATCTTTGCTTGCATGACTAAAGTGGTTTTGTTAATTGATAAATACTATAGTTTATTTATTTTAATTAATATAAAATAGAATGGGTAACTTACTTATGTAGTATGGAGATCAAAGTCTGATTATCTACCTTATTTAAAAGGACATATTAAAATGTTTTGTATAATATTTTGTGAACTAAATAGCTTGTATTTTGGAGACCTGATTATTTAATTTAATATTATTATTATTTATTACCTGATTAACAACGTTGTGTTCTTACTGTACAAGATAATATCTCATATTTACATATTATGATTATTTTATAAAGTATTGGCGAATTATTGAAAAGAAATAAAAAGTATTTACTAATATTTTACTCATTATTTCTTTTTTATTATACTGGTTTTTCCCAGCTAAAGAAAAAGGAATTCTTGTAAATTATATTATCATAATAATTATGAGCCTTATTTAAAGCTTAATAAATGTTTTATTGTATTTCATTCAATTTTAAATAACCAGATGTAGATTGCTTCTTTATGGCAGCGCTGTAAAGATAGAAAGGTTTCAATTTCATTTGGTATGAAGACGATGGAATAATCATTTTCAATTTCCGTTCCTCATATTGAAGACTTATACAGCTGTTCTTCCTGTCTAGGCATAGACTTTAGTGTTTTTGATCGATATATAAAACCTTCATAGGAATTTTCAAAATATACTTATGAGGTTGGTGCCTTTCATTGTATGATTACGATTTTCGTAACAAATTAAAATTTGTGAATTTTTCCAATGCTCTCTTAAAAACTACAAATAATTAATTATTTTATATTAATTCGTTTTTTGTAAGTTTTAACTATAGTATATAGTTAAAACTTACATAGATAGTATAGTCTACATTAGTATAAAAAATATAAAAGAAATTTGTATCTATATTAAAACATCTAGGTACCTATTAAAACATGTGCGTTCGTAATTATACCCTATAAACTAATTGACACAAAGCTCTCAGATACAAAGTTTTTGGAACCACAAATACTACCTTAAATATTTGATTTCTACTTCATAGCTTGGTAATTTCCAATTAGCAAGGTCTATTAAAAATTAAAAAGAAATTCAATTTAATGAAATCACTCACCGATCGTTTTCCTCAATGATTGCGAAAACATCTAACTTCAAATGTAATTACGTAAAAGAAAATAATTAGAAAAAATGCTTTTACAAAATGAGGCAAATGAAATCGCGAGTTTGCGACAACTGAACGACTCTAATTTGATTGCAATCTAATTTTTTAGATTGGATTGGAATTTTAAATTTTCATTACAATTTCTAACGAGATATTTCAATATTTTCTTTAAAAGGTTTATGTCAAAGAAAAATATTAACTAACTAATCGAACAATATTTTAAACGAAAACTCAATTTCCTTAATCCAAAAATAAAAATAAAATCATTCAGATGTTTTCTTGAATATTTTGGTTTCTAAAAGCGCCATGTTAAAAATCGTAAAACCACACTCGACTATCACTTACCAAAAATCCAGTTCACAATACCTGAAAGCAGACACGATTTTAAAAGGATTTACACATTTTAAAATGTGGAAACCTCTATCAATACAGGTTTTCGCAAACATTTTAAACGCAAGCCTGTATTTGCATTCCACAACCAACAAACACCGAGCAAATAATGTTATATGTATATAAATAAACGTAGTTTAACATGTACAATTTTATGTGTACCTAAAGTATTATTTTATTCATAAATATTATCATGTCTGTCACGCTCGAATGGTTGTGGGTGTTTAGCATTTGGATAAACAATGTGTTGTTATTTGTGTACAATTTTAACAATACAATCCTATACAAAAAAATGTATCTCATAAATTGATTAACATTTAAAATGTACACACATTAGCAAACAAAAACAGTGTAGCAACTAAAAGTAAAATTAAACAGAAAAATTCATCATATTGTATCCTTATCTCTACCTACCAAATCAAGCCATTTATTTTTATCTTCACCGGAAATCTAATCCTAAACCACTTAACCAATACCACATAATAATATAATAATATACTAGTGTATAACATCGGAATTACCCCTGCACCGAATAGATAATCACCCAATTATGACGTCATCTAATTATTAAAATTTTAATTAGAATGTGCGTGAAAAGCTCTCATGTTCAGTCAATAAGGGCTCGAAATATTTGCCCTAACACGCCATGACCGCTCTTGACCTTTTGTAATTACATAAAACGACGGTAGTTGAACATTTCGGCAATTTTCCTCGCTCTATATGAGTTTTTATGATGCGGAATTTTGTGGCGTATTTGGACGGAAAAAGTTTGATAGTACCTAATGATTACTTGATATTGATACTTTTTTACTTCTTTTCGCTGATCTTCTTGCAAATTAGTGTTACGATTTGGATAAAATATCTACGCAAATTAATTTAAAACATACTTAGCCTAATAGACTGAATTTGACTCCTAGTTTTGATGAAAAACTAAACTCATATTCAGTGCTTTTAATCTACTGTGATATATTTCGGTTCGGTGTGATATTATTCTTCCTGTTGTATTTAGTATTAAACCTTAAACACAGACGGTTACTAAGATTAAAAGATACTTCTAACAACTGACATGATTTAAAAGAGAAACTATGGAGTTTCTTGTCGGTTCTTCTCCGTAGATACTGCTTTCCGAATCGGTGGTAAATGTTAAAAATATGTAATGACGTTTCAAAAGTGCATCTAGAAGAAATCTAATTGAATAAATAAATGTTTGAGTTTGAGTTTGAAACTACCACATAACGCCAAACGGAGCTACAAAAATGTATTAAAAACATACCGATGAATAAAGAAACAGCCTACCAAAAGCATATTAAATGAGCACGCTTAAATGCCTCTCGTAAATTTTCTTTTCTATAGCGTATTTATGTTAACGGACATTTATACGAGCTTCGTAAAACGTTGAGAAAGTTCAAGTTTTTAGGAAGATACGATTAATGTGCGATAAGAGGGGTTTTGGGAATTCAATACGGTGTCTGGTTACAGTTGTTTATATGTTTGTTTATAATTTATAGCAAAGATAGAACAATTATTTCGACTAACAGAATATGAATGAATATATTGTATGAATGATAGGAATATATAGAATGTATGTAATCCGTATCTAGACGAACAAGAAAATATTTTATTTCATGTTTTTACTAGTTTCGCGCCAGCGGCTTCGCCCGCGTTTTTAAAGAAAACCTGCATAAGTAGTTCCCGTTCCTATAGGATTGCCGGGATAAAAAGTCTATAGTCTATGTCTTTTTCTCAGTCTTCAGCTACCTACATGGCAAATTTCATTGTAATCAGTTCAGTAGTATCTATTTGAAAGAGTAGCAAACATCCATCTATCCTCACAAACTTTCGCATTTATAACATTAGTAGGATATTGTACTATCTAATAAAACTAATTTGTTATTCGGATATCCAAATCTGTTTAGAAGATTTTGCGTCAAAATCACAGAAACAAAAACTACGCATCACATTTTAAAATCTCTCCAGTACAACGCTACATTTTTCCTGATTGTTAAATAGATTCAGGTATTATAGCGCGGGCGAAATAAGTTAACTATCTACTTTTATAATATTAGTACAGATATTTTCTACAATTTAATAAACACCATGCAAATTTTAACCCACATTGACCGTAGTCATACATAAATCAAACTGAATAGCATTATTTAGAACGTCCCAGTGGGAATAAACCACTTGCATATTATAGCATTGATATGCTTTTAGTTATTAACATTTTAATTAACTTTGCTATAGAATTTAAGTAATTTATTCTAGTCCAAAAATATATAGATAATTTTTCCTTCACTATCACAACGCTATTTTCGTATTGAGGAAAAAATATTTTTGATTGGAAAGGAAATTAACTTAAATGCTTTTTCAAAATGCAACTTTGTTTCTGTTTTATATTCACAAAAAGCAAATCTACAAGCCTGAGGTTTTGTATTAAATATATTGCTTGGTCCGGAAAGGAATAATATTTTGTAATTAGAAAGAGTCACTAAAAATATATTTAGTAAATAGTTTTTATTAACACTGTGCTTTTTAAATTGTACTGAGTCACAATGAAGAAGATTAAAGCTTGCCCTATAAAGAAAATGAAGTCGGAATAAATGCAAGAGCAAATTTGAACAATAACGTTTTCCTTTATTGGAAATTCTTGTTAACAGCTGAATAAGAAGGGAAGACTTTTTTTTAACTAAAAGGATAGGACCTTAAACATATTTTTTATTTTGAATGTAAAATAAATTAGATAACATTAAAACTGAAGTTTAAAATTGAAACAACATAACTACCTAAACTACTGCAATGTTCTTTTTTCTTCAATAATTAGTCCCTTAGTTTTGGTAAATGGTACATTTATGTTTACTTACCATGCAGCCAGAAGTAGAGAGAGTATTTACCAATCTTTAGAAGTAAAATCTTCTGAAGCATTTTTATATTAATATCCTCTCGATCCTAATATCAGATGCTTACAAATCAAACAATGTTCTTGTTATAAACATGATAAAATTGTTTTCAAAGAATATTTTAGTCTCAACCTTTTTTAAAGAAGATTAAATAATCCTGGCGCATTATTAAACCCCACATATGACTGCACACGCATTTGCTATTAATATTCTGGCAGGCGCGGTCTTATTATGGTAAATTACCCATTATTTACGGTCTGTCACGCTGTTCTATAAAAAAGAGGAATTCATTAATACGTGAGTAATAAATATCCGTATTTTCACATTTGTAGGGGAGTAAATCTGTAATAAAAAGGACATTTGGAGGAAATAGTCATAAACGCACTGATGTTTATAGCAGTAATCGTAGATTGGCGATTCCTTCATAAGCCTCGAAGGATATCTTACAGACATAATATTTTATATTTATCTATGGGTATTGAAGTTCATCAAGTATTTCTTACCCCAAATTTTATCAAAAATATATCGATTTAGAGAATTACTGTATCAAGACTTGCAGGGTTTCATAACACATGACGCCTTTAAGTAAAATTCAATAGAAACTGTGCTATATTTTTAAGTGTTTATGTTCAGTTGCGATACCAATTATTTTAATATACATATTATTTAACATATTTTAATATTTCTTTAGCTCTTCTTCGTTCTGGATAAATATGCGGTACATACAAATAAAAATATAATGTGTTTGGACAATTCCAATATTTTTACATACTTACTATACCTACAATCTACATGTGTGATCGCTTGCTCCTTTTATAAATCAGGATAAAAAAACTTACACAAATTGATACAATCATCCAATCAACCTTGCTTGATGCCAATAATTTAACTGCATTCAAATCAAATAATTTATTTCAAATTAAGCTCAAATCTTAGACGGTCTAATTCGTATATTGCCGCTAGGGGGCGCCTCTTGTATATAATGAAGTAGTCAACCCTTGCAGGGAGCGGCGTTAGGAAATTACTTAGGCGCCGCGAATAGGGTCGCGTTGAAGAAAAATTTGCAAATGCAAGTTGAATAAATGTAGAAAATCTTGGAAAAATGCAATAATAAAAAGGGAAGGATAATATTGTTTTAGAGTTGAATGCGGAATAAATTCTTCTGAACGTTTAATAGATATTTATTTTTTATATTATTAATAGTGAATTTAATAATAGAGTATTATTATATTTAATAGTAGAATTATGAATTGTTAGTAGAGTTTAATACCAATTAATATTATATTGATGATATACTTTACGGATAATAAAAAATACTTTATTGTTTTCTACCTCAATTCAATTCATTTACATAAAAGAGTCCAACAAAAATCTGTAAATACAACCATTCAATCTAAAACCCTTATACAAACCAATCAGGAACAAAACGCAATTTCCTATTTAACCCCCGATACGAAAAATTAGTTATAATTCGTAAATGCATTCGTCAAGGGGCAACCCTATTTCGTCTGCTAGGGGTGGTTTTATGGCAAGTCCGTTGTGTTGTTTAATGTCGTTTTGGTTATAATAACAGGTGATAAGGCTGAACACACTGACAGATATTTTATCAAGATTTGTGAATAGATTCTTGATTTGTTTGTCTGTATAATGACAAAACATAAAACAGAAGAAGTAAGTATATACGGAACAGCTGAACTAATTTTCTTCGAGGTTTCACAGTTTAAATCCCGATGTGCATTTACGAACTCTACTATGTATTTTGTTCGTATTTCAAAGTGTTTCAGATGCCGATAACTGAATTGAAGACATATTTTTTAAATAAGCTTTTATGCTTGCCCAATACATATTGATGAATTTGACAGCGTATTTGAACCCTACAGTATTTTCAATATCATGTAGTAAAATATTAAAAACGTTTTTATCAAAGTTATACCATGGCATAAATCAAAGCTCTTTTTTTCATTGTGCATGTTGCCTCGTCACGCTAAAACTACTGAACCAATTCGTATGCAATATTATGTTATAAAGTAGTTCACACATTTTGACTTCATACAACCCACATTTTATCTTACAAGATGTAAGCAACGCTGCGGGAAGGAAGCTACTGTAATATGAATCAACGCTTTTATTTGTTAGAAGAGTCCTTACATTTTTAAACTTTACGTCTACCCAGTGGAATACATGTTGAGTTGAGTGCTTGTTTTTAGGTCGCGACGTTTGTAGTTCTATTTCAACTATTTTTTTTACTGGATTTCTAGGAAAAATCTGATTTTTTTTATGCGCTAGTGCTTCATGTCATTTCCAGAATATAAGCTGCATTTCGATATAGGTAAGGATAGTTTTAAATTTAATGTTTACACTTTCGTAATATTATAGTTTACTATTAAAATATATCTATGGTGTTACATTAATTTACAATTATCTTTTTTTTTTTGTTTTGAGTTTGGTGGAGAAGAGATTGATATTAATAATTAAGAGTGTAATAAATTTGAAGAAATATTTCAACTACAATAACAAACAAATTGAGGAATAGAAATTAATTATCATGAGGCGAAATTCGAAAGCGAATTTTTCACTTTATCGTGGCACCACTGACCACAGTGCAATAAAGTCACCACAACAATCAAATCATTCTACTCTTCCTTTAAAATATACTATTTTTTAATTGCCTATAAGAAAACTCTATACTGTATCAATTTAATAAGAGACAATTTTATAACATATCAAATTGGCATAGTCCTGTAACATCACGTAAAACGTTACATTACATAGTATTCACTTCGTTTGTGCTATAAGCTCGTTCTTCCTAATCGATACACAGCCACCCTTATTTCTATAATAGCCTACTGTGATTTGTTATCAATTAGCAATTGTGACTGTGCTTTTCTCCTTTAAAACTGGTTCTAGTTTCCCATTTATGTAGGAGATAGTTGATTTATGTGAACATAGAGTTACATAGAGTCACATTACGATTACAGTTTTTTCTTCTATCTATTAATGTAGAGAGTTTGTGACGAAAGTTTGAAGTGTTTGGATGGAATTAATTTCTTCACTGATAAATTGTTGAACAAATCTTAATTTAATATAACAAAAGAGTAGAATATTATAACCTAATGTCTAACGACTTGTGAGTGAAGCTGCAGGCTAATTATGGCAGATATCAGTTATAATTTTTATGAATGTGCTTTTCAACCACGTATTTGCACGTTACCTATCATTAAAAAAATTATATAATTTATTAGAACTACGTTATGCATTGGTGAAAATAAAATATAAAAAAAAAACAATCAATGCAGTAGATAGGTCTTCAGTTAATCGAGAACAGACAGACAGACATTTCGGACGGCTTTGTTTTATGTACTAAATGTGATGTAGTTTTGAATGCTTGCAAAATTCCATCTTGTTTTCAAAAGGGGAAGCAAGACCATAATATTGACGATTGCAGTATAATATAGTGACTCATTCCTACGCCAAAGGGGTGTGAGCATGACTATTAACTTCACAATTATTATTCTTATTCAAATGAAGTTTAACAAGATTCGTAAATTATAAGCTTGGACGGGGAGCGTCTTCGGAGAACTGGCAAAAACTTGAATTGCTTTTACGTTTTTAGAGTGCGACATTAAACTAGTTAGCTTTTAAATTTCCAAATTAATAATATTTTGCATGTTTGGGGATTGTTTCTTTGTAAGGAAAATATTCTTGAATAATCATAATTTTTGCGACAGAACGTCGACCATAAAAATGGGTCTAATTGGCATTGAGATAATATTACTACGTATGGAGTAGACACCACGAACAAAATCTGTGCGCCATTTTTTTGCTCTAACTAAGTTTTAAAAATTATTATCTAGTTAGGTACTTAACGATGAAAGTTATTCCTTTGCACTTTTCCGTATTATTTGTATTATTTGTGCAATATCGTAACACACACGAAGGCATGTTTGATGCGTTTCACTTTAAAACCATTAAAAAATACCGCTCAACATACGTCACATGACGTATGTTGAGTGGAACATAAGTGATGTAGGCGGTGTCATCTCCATATTAATATTATCTCAATGTCTAATTGGAATATAATTTGCTTTTTAAGATTTTAACCAAGAAAATAATTCATCGACATAATATTATCGTTGCTTATTATCAAGATTATTACACTTTTATTACATATTCAACAACAACAACATATTCCTTTATTTATAATTTATTAATTTAATCATAAATACATAGACCGTACTTAAACGGCGGTAAATAAATGGCGCCCACTCGTGTCATGTGTCATCTGTCAAACGGTAAAAGGGTCATGTCACTTGACTTCCTGTAGTTTGAGCGCAGATAATATAATATATTATATTTTAGTAAGAAAATGTATTCAATGTTATGTTTATCTGTGAGGAGCAGTGATGTGATAGGATCTCTACTGTAAAGCCCCTATATTCACTTAACTATATGGAAAAAGATAAGAAGAGAAAGGTTTTTCTGTTGCACAACTCCCGTGGATGACTTTCTGCTGTGAAGATAAAAAACTCAGAATATAGTATTTCACTTTTAACTTACTAAATTTTAACCAATCTTAATGCATTGAGAAGGTAAAATCAATAATCGCTTTTCTAATAATTCATTATAATATATGTACCTATGCGTAATAAGATTTGGACACAGACTTACTTATTATTATGTCAGGCATATTTTGATATTAATTGTGAAATGCACTTTAAAGAAGAAGAATTAACACATCGAAAAACAATGCAACTACATATCTCTTTAAATTTGAACTTTTAAACTGTGCAATGACATGGTTTGTCTACCGTCTATCGATAGATGCTAGATTGTGAAGTCAGTAGGTAATTTGCGAGTGAATAAAAAATAAAAACGATAGGCACGATAGAGCCTTAGGTAGAGCTATCTCTACCCATGTATATTTTACGTGATTTGTGCAAACCAATTCATCATTCATTCATCAGGGTAATTTTAAAAGAATACAAGTACGAATAAATAATTAATAAAATAAAACATAAAATTATGTTTATTTTTCTATAAGAAAGATTTACCAAATACTATGCGTAAATTAAGATAAAGTGCATAAAAATCGATAGTACAGTGACCTACACCAACACATGCAATTTCAAAATCACCCTTTGCACACACACACACACACAAATTGCGTAGCGGGAGGTGATGGGGACAAAATATTGATTCTACCCCAAATTAAGGGGCCACACTCACTCGCTTAATATCATAAGTCGTAAAATAATAACAGTACTTGTAGTCTTCTTAGTGTTTTTATCTTGTCGTCATTCTTGCAACGATGTGCGAAATGCGGAATAAAATATTACGTTTGTGTATTTTTTACACGTGTCAGTGAATAGGTATCTCGTATAAGTTATCGCGTTATATTTTAGTGTCTTGGTAACGAATTTATAAATAAACACATAAATATTTTTATATGTACTATGCTTGGTTTTGTTGTTTTGATGTAAGAAAAAACTTTAATTTAATAATAATTGCCTTTTGAGAGCTTTTCTAATGAAATAGCTATAAGTAACTCAAATATTATCTAATACGCATACGTGGAGGGTAAAAAAATATATAAAAAAAATCAGTTTCAATACAACAAACGCTCTTATCTATGAAATATAATGGACAGGCGTTCAATTTATAGTATCTAGTCCCTGATACAGTATTTTAATCTCCTTGTAATAGTTTATAAGATGAATAGGCCTTAGGGGATCACGCCGCCCACTGTGCAATATCACGCTTATCATACTAGTTGCGACCCGCGGTGTGCGCCGCTTGGTATTCGCATAAAAATATTTTTAAGCCATTTCCTAGAAAAATCATCATAATAATTAATATTTAGCTATTATAATATCAAATATGTGGTAAATGTTAAAAATACTATGTAATGACGATTCGAAAGTGCTACTAAATAGTAGTCTAATTGAATAAATGAATGTTTGAGTTTGAGTTTGAAAATAGCAGTTTATAGTCGTAGTTGATTTGTTGTTGCAGTCATACATTGATGCTGGCACTAATAAAAGAAGAATGTTACTAGGTATGCCAAATCCCTTGAAATTGTGTCTCAGTAAAGCCTGTATGTATACAAATACACTAGTTTTTGTCGTATTCAAAAATACCAAGTAGTTTTGATTTTATACGCATTCAAAGTTTCGAAAAATATCGAGTCCCGCTAAAGTCACGTGACCGCTTGTGACGTCACGTCACAACGCGCCGCGCGGCCGCGCTCCCGCGCTTAGTATCAAGTTGGCAGCGCTGTAGTAGGTGTTATAGCTTTCGTCCGCAAATTTCGTTAATAGTCCAATAATAGTAATTATTATTCGTTTAATAAAATAACAGTCATGCCAAAGTTTCATCTTTATTTAATAGTTTCTCAAAATATTCTACTTAAACGATTGCGTTTTTGCACTGCTGATCTCTGAGGTTTATCTTCATTTTCCTGCTGACATTTGAATTTGTGTGGAACTATACCCTGTTTAGTGTTTTTGTTTAATTCTTCCCCCGACCAACTTATATTTTAGTATAGTTCTCCATATCATTCTCAACTTACCTAAAACAAGAAAAAATCTTACTAGCCATCTACCTATACTAGCCCATACGAGCAGAGCAGAAGCACAGTCTAGTATATATTAAAACTTGTATAGAAAACAAAGGATAACGCAAAACAGCTGCAATGTTCTCAAAATATTTTTTACTAGATTTTCGCCCGCGGCTTCGCCCGCATTTTCAAAGAAAAACCCGCATAGTTCCCGTTCCCGTGGGATTTCCGGGATAAAACCTATCCTATGTGTTAATCCAAGTTACCCTCTATATGTGTGCTAAATTTCATTGTAATCGGTTCAGTAGTTTTTACGTGAAAGAGTAACAAACATCCATACATCCATGCATCCATACATCCATACATCCATACATCCTTACAAACTTTCGCCTTTATAATATTAATAGGATTTTATTTTATTTTATTTTCTTTATTGGAAAACATACAGAGACAAAGACAGAGATATATAAAACAAAAAAAAAATCTTATTAACTAAAAATACATGAAAATGCCTCCTTATAGTGTTTTCACTGTGAACATATAATATTATTTTTGCCAACACCCAGCAGTAGGAAAGACAAGGAAAAAACCACAAAAGACAATCGTTGATTAATATTTTCATGCGTACATAAAGACGGAGGTAAATAGGTCTACGTATTTGCAAAATCTTTACATATTAACATTCTTATATGTTCAATAGCAATTTTTTTACATTCATTTTGTAAGACGAAGAGGAACAAGAAAACATATCAAGATCATTCATATAGGTATTATAAAAACTAGACATTCTGTGAAGAGGCACACGAAGACCCATATTGGTTCTGGCGGTTGGTATATGAAATAAGTCTTTTGAGCGTGTTGATCTGGATGGGATGCGATAATTTATTAAGCTAAGAAGTTCTGAACAGTCTATTTCTCCTACGCAGATTTGTAATATGTTATTATAATATGTAGTACTATGTAAGAACACGGAAAATTCTGACACCAAAGGTTTTACACCTCTGACCATTTTTTGTTTACGTCCTTTGCAACTATAAAAAACAACTTATCCGGCGAATTGGTAGTTGTATTTTTACATTTAGGAACAACACATGATTTTCTGGTATTTGGATTGGACATTTTTAAAAGTATTTAATTATAATTTCGACGGCACGGGCGCGCGATCGCTAGCGGACTGAGTGAGCCAGATTGAGCGTGTTGTGGTGTGACGTCACACCATCACCGGGCGTTTACAACTTGTTTTACTTCTAAATCGGAAACTAATTGACGTATCGAAGTAATTTTTTCACTAGTATTTTTTATTTTTGACAGAGAATATGGAGTGCTAATAATCAAAATTAGTGAACATTCTCCACAAACAAAGACTATTTTTAACAATGGTAATTAATAATTACAGACTAGTTTACAAAACATAGTCCACATTATATCTCATTTCAATGAATATTTTAAATTATTTTGTGTCAAATTATTATAGCTATACTTATTACTTACCGTCATTAATTTAACAGCACCTATCAGACATTTTTAGAACTATAATTAATTCTGCTTTACATTAGATATTGCATTGGGCCACTGTCCAGAACGCAGATTTAGGCCTATAACTGGGGATAACAGTTATATAGGTTATCAAATGCTAAACGTATTCTTTGCGTGTAAGCAGAAAATCTGTGTTAAGGGCCCTCCAGAGCGAAGAGGGTTCGAACTTCGAATTGTGATGTCTTAACAAATCGCTAACGAGATTTCAGTGGCTGGCAATTACAATGAGACAATCGGACCAGATTGTATTAAACACTTGACCGTAATTTGAAGCTTACTTATTGAGAAGGTACCTAGCTTTTTCCGCCTATTTTCCCTCTCTTTCTCGTTGTATATATGCTATCTCTCTCGCACACGGCACACCTCCCACCAGGTGGCGCGGCCGGCGCACGATAATGTGCAGGCGCTTGATCTTCTTCATTGGCGTCTAGCTTCCGCCGCGAGAAGGTTGTCTACAAGACTACAACCTTGGTGCTATTAAGTATTAAGTATTGCTTAAAGCAAGTGCTAAAAGTGTTAAAAAGTGTATCCCGTCGGATCGGTACAGTGAGTTATTTTTACATCTATTCTAATAATATTTTACTTAAAAATGAGTAAAAATCTTTAAAGTCAACGGTATAATCGTTGGACTTTATTTAAAATGCTGAGGTTTTTAATGAATCCTTCAGCAATAGTTTATTTTTCAATATGCTTAAATACTTAATAGCATGAATAAAGATATTTAAAATTAACGATACAACCGTTACATTTTACTTGAAATAGTAACTTTTCTTTTGAAATATTTCATTATGCAATATGTACTAATTAATATTTGAATTTTTAATACTGTGAGTAAAGCTATTTTAACGGTGTTACCGTTCGGCTTTACTCGAATCGTTAATATTACTTTTGTGATTATTTGATATTACTAGATATATCAAATACCCTCTCTTGTATATAGATATTTTTAATATTTTATTTCATTTTTAATAATGTGTTTTTATTACAAGGGTACAAGTGAATTTTTCGTGGAAAAATTACAATTAATACTTAGTATGGATATGAGCCAACTCAAAGCTTTACAGGCATACAATCCATTGCTACGACTTTATTACATTGTCGTTATCGCTAGGAACGGTTCGGAATTCCTATCATAGTTTATTACTAAAAATTATCGAACGAGATGAGTCAGCTCCAAGAAGTCACGACATGTCAGAACACGTTGTGATATTATTTTATAAATCGTACGGGAGTTACCGCTCAACTGAATAATGATGGAATTCGCTCATGTATAGTAGATACGTACCATGAATGTTCCACACATTCAAAACTATCCGTAGTCTATACGTGTCCTTTTATGAGTATTATTCTGATCCGTTTTTATGTGAAAATAGACATATTACACACGGCTAATTTGATTGAAAATTACGTTTCCTATGTTCAAATGATGCAACTTTTTTGTTAAAACGAGTAAGTACCAAAAATTTTACAATTAAATTCTTTGGTTTACTGAACTTGTGCTGAAAGGGTTATCGTATAATAATTATCGAGATATCTTAATATAATTAATTAGATTTAGATACACTTATTTCAAAGGATTTACAATTCACTTCTAACGTTTTAGAATAATATTATAAACTTGTACACCTTGACAAAAAGTAAAAAATTGCGGGTGAGTGGAGATTATTTTGTGCAATTAAATATTATAACGTCCTACGACGGTATGGTTGCGTTCGTAAGGAATGTTAACGGATATAAAGCAACTAAATGTTACATCGATTGCATGAACAAAAATAAATATGAATCGAAGTTCATTTTAAAATTTAGTGAATTGATTTGAATTATGAATTTATTAAATGTCGCTAACATTGGAAAATAAGTTAAAGGACCTTGTTAATTGCTATATTATTTAAATGATTATTTACTGCTATTTTTATATTAGCACTAAGGTGTATTCTTGCTCGAAGCAGAATACATAAATGTGGCCACTACTCCTCGCAGGGGTTAGCCAGGTCAAATTCACCCTCGCAGGGTGTCTCTTAAGCATTTTTTGGCAGGCCCTACTTATTTCTAGTTACAAACATCCCTCGCGCAGCTGTCGCTCGCAGGGAAATGGTGCAAATATATATCGGCCCTCGCGGGGCTTTGATTACAATCGTCCCTCACGGAAAAGATTGTGCGAATATATATCAGCCCTCGCGGGGCTTTGATTACAACCGTCCCTCATGGAGAAATGGTGCAAATATATATCAGCCCTCGCGGGGCTTTGATTACAACAGTACCTCACGGAGACATGGTGCAAATATATATCAGCCTTCGCGGGGCTTTGATAACAACCGTCCCCACGGGGAAATGGTGCAAATATATATCAGCCCTCGCGGGGCTTTAATGGCGATTGGTGCAAATATACAAAGGATTGATCATTAAAATGATCATAGATATTTGCTTTTGTCAACGAGGACCCACGAAAGAAGTTTTGGATATGACCGTATCGGATCTTCACTCTTCTAAGGTAGGTAGAAAAAGGTTTTGAAATCTACTTCACAGTGGGCAGTATAGTAAATGACCTAATAAATACAATAAAGGTTAGATACGTCAAATAATGGGCGCATGAAATTGATACTTCGTATCCTAAAAGTTTACGCTTCAGGAATCAGGAAACCACCATTGGTTTACCAATTATGGAAATTGGAATTGAACAAATTGTATTTACCAATGCAAAGCCTAATCACAACAAAGGAAGGCGAGTCGGATCAAATATCATCTCGCAGATGATTTGTGGCGGTGGTTTCGAGGATTGTCACCAAGCCTTGTGTCAACGGTATGTTTGGTATCGTAATTAAATGGCACTAGCCGACCAATTTTCATATACAAACATCGGAAGAGATTTTTTAATCGCAAAGCGATTGAATGTAACAAATGACGATTGATTACGTATAGTTGACCTCTCATAGGCCTATTTTAGTTGCCCGGTCTTGTAGGCAATTTATTTGACTCGTTTTTCAACCCATTTGACCTCATTATTGCACCCATGAGACTTTTCTTCGGGGCTCAAACAATAAATCGCTGAGGGATTAGGATAATCGTTTGTTAGACAAGTTTTTTGTCATCCCACCAGGATTATTATATTGTATAATAAAGTTATATACAACTATTAACGTAAAACGTTTAAGTACTCAACGAATGCTGAGAATACTGACTGTTGAGTTACATAGGATAGAGGATAAATAACGGAAAGTCAATCTTTCCAAACAAAAGCCTCTTATTATTAGATATTACTTGGAACCCCTACCCTTAACGAGAAAGCTCTGCCAAATGACTTCTCATTTCTTTGCTTTGAGGGGGGGGGGGGGGGCAATAAATGAAATGTACAGGCTATACGGCTTTTAAAATATAAGTCTGGTAATCGAACTAAACCTTGCTGGTTTAGTTCTTGCTATATCGCTATCCGTGCCTGCTTCTCGTGTTTACGGGTGAATTAAGTTTATCAATAGTCATAAATGCAATGCTATTCAGAGGATATACTGCATTTAAAACATGACAAAGTCTGGTAAGCGAACTAAACTTTGCTAGTTTAGTTCTTGCTATATCGCTGTCCGTGGCTGCCTCGCGTGTTTACGGATGAATAAAGTAATGTCCTGTCTTCGCATCCACAGCTAACTGTCCTATACTGTCATAATCTTAACACAGATTCATTCGACATAGCTCCCCACGAGCTCAGTTCTTCATTTTTGCACTCGCACAACTGTGGACAACACAAGAGCAATGCCTCCATTGGTAGCAGTCACAATCAAGGGATAACTAACCTTAGGCTAGCCATATTACGGATGTTGGAACAACCGACTATATTCAGGGCAATTTTCTTTGTTCAGTGTAACGTTTAGACTGTCGTAGCATTCCTACGGAACAAAGATGGGATCAGATCTGCATCCTTAATGCAGTTAATCGAAAGGAGATACTTTCAGACGACGATAGTATTCAAAACCCACCATATTCCTTAACATAATAATGCATAGTTAAGCTTATAATCTCTCTTGCCATTATGTCAGTTAGAGACCTGAACGACGCGATAGAGTACCGCTATTTCAGTAGTAGTAACACCTAGAAGGGTGAAGGTATTCTGGAAAGCGGAACTGAAGGCCCGGTCAGCAGCATCAGCCACCTAATAGACAGTGTTCAGTGCTGCACCACTATAATCTGCAAAATGACTCTGACGGTATGAAAATGTGGAGTACATTTTCAAAATATCAAATGATATAGTTGGAATAAAAATCCTATTTGCCTCCGTCTATCCAAAAGACATACGGAGTAGCTAGTAGCAGTTGGTTGAATTAGAATAAAGTAACTATAGTTAAAATCCTTTGTTACTGACTGGATAAATTTGGCTCTTTTCCTATCTGACGTTCATATAGCTGTTGACTGCCTAGTGTTGTGCACAAACACTATTATTATAAACTAGCGGTCCGCCCCGGCTTCGCTCGTGGTACTTACGTTTTCTCTACATAAAAACCATCCTCGTACTTCAAGGAATATAAAAAGAATTATCGAAATCGGTTCAGCCGTTCTCGAGTTATGCGCTTACCAACACATTTTGCGATTCATTTTTATATAAGTATAAGAATAAGAAGATAAGTCACGTTATGTAGTCCCGAGGCTTTCGGTATATAAGTTCTGATGTAAATCATAATTATATCTTAAAACCGAATTGATTAAAAGTAACGTACTTGGCTGTAGTAATTGCAGTTTTGGGACACAGATAAGCTCCTTATCATTTTAGTCTCTTAAGTTCAGTATATTTGTTTCCAGTACAGAGTTTATGACCTATCAGTTTTAAATAAATAATTCATGCATTGTACTGAAAGTACTAGCCATGTTTAGATTATGATTGGTGGCGTTGGCTCTAAACATTAATAGATACCGCACGGTTTGGTTGGATGTTAAAAATCTGTATTATAATTAAAACCGTTTACCTGTTTTGATATTTTATTGCCTTATTCAAGGGGTGACCTTTTAAATTTATTTCTGACCCCAAAAGTAAGGACCAAGTTCTCTTCTTGTCCGCTTGTAGCAGGTTGGGTTAAAACTGTGTGAGTTGAGACAGGTGGTAATTCTATGTTAAGATGATTCAATTGTGCTTCTACAGAGTTCTAATTGAATAAATAAAGGTTTGAGTTTGAGGTATTTTTGCCTCGTCGGGATCAGCTGTTGCTTCATTTTGTAAGTAACATCTAAATGCGTAATTGAAAGTCGTTACTGGCGCTTTCGCAGATTTACGCTAAAGATAGTGAAAATTGTAGTAACTTTAACTTTTCAAGCCCAAAAGGTTAACTAAGGTACGCTTGAACCAATCTCATAAGTTCTAATACTTTTAATCATTATGATTAACTTTTTGGTTCTTATTTGATTAACTTTTCATCTGGGATTGTTAATATAAATAATATAAAAATTTGTGTGATTTATTGGTATACTATCTGCACACCTTACTCTTTCAAATAAAGAAATAAGTAATTACTTATGTACCTATTCAAATTCACATTGGCGTCCATATATTGTACACCAGGTGGGTAACAAACAGGTCTCAATAAGTAAGCTTCAAATTACGGTCAAGTGTTTAATAGCTGTGTTTTACCTGAAAATAAAACACATATTAAATACTTACCTATATTTGAAGCTTACACTTAACGTCCACCTGTTGAGGATTTCGACTCAATGAAGAAGATCAAGCGCCTGCACATTATCGTGCGCCGGCCGCGCCACCTGGTGGGAGGTGTGCCGTGTGCGAGAGAGATAGCATATATACAACGAGAAAGAGAGGGAAAATAGGCGGAAAAAGCTAGGTACCTTCTCAATAAGTAAGCTTCAAATATAGGTAAGTATTTAATATGTGTTTTATTTTCAGGTAAAACACAGCTATTAGAAAACTTTCCGAATGGAAATTCAAATTATTTAAGTAGGAATTTGCGGGATCCATTTGTTTAAGCGGTTTTAATCATTTATGTGGGCTGAATGGACTTTTGTTTTGGGGACTTGGAGCTTAATTAATGTAAAGTATTCGTTTCAATGTTATTAAATTGTATCGGTTTATAAGTGGGTGGTGCTGGGTATTATATAGTCAATAATATGAATGGCTCAAAATACGGAAAGTAAAATAAACGAAGAGAGACTTTTTTTCATTTACATACTTAATATAGAAGTAGATCAATCTATAAGCTTATCATAACATGATAAATTTAAAAAAGGCGTCGCCACGTCAGTAAATGGCGCCTATAAATGTTTCACAAGAAGCTTCTTGATGTTTCACGTAAAAATATGCCATAATTTTTAATTAGAAAAATTCAAATGTCAAACGTCAGAGCGATTCGCGCCAAAAAATTCTGTGCACAGATAATACATACAGCAATATGACAGCTGTATAGACCGGCATCGTGTGTTCTTGTTATTTGGTCTACTGCGTCCACACGATACACCGGCAGTTAATTGGAAGTCTGTTACAATACGACACTTTAATACAACTGAACATTTGCATTTTGCATGTATGAATGTATTAAATAAATTATTATTTGAGATTAGTTGTTTTTATTTATTGTATGTATTCAGATATTAGGTACCTATTTATTTTGGTATCCTCTTTTAATAATAATTGAGGTTTTTCATATTGTGAATGTACAAGATAATTGAATCTGATTTTAATGAGAATTAGGAATATGTTCAAAGTTCAAACCAAACATAGATAGATATTGCTTTTAAGCAATAAGGCCGCCTATTGTACACTTTCCAATTTTATGTATTCACTTATTTTAAATTCCTGTTATATGTACAATAAAGTGTCATAAATAAATAAATAAATAAAATAGATTATGTTGTGACACAATATGAAACATTCATCAAGTTATAATATTAGGCTAGTCTATATTATTTCCTCGAATAATAATTGAATTAAATTACGACTTACTCAAAACCTTATTCGAATTTATGCAATGAACTTGTGATATCCACAACGAATTTTTTCGTAACTAGCTTCCGCCCGCGACTCCGTCCGCGCGGAAAAATTAAGATTTATTTATTTCTACGTATTTTTCCGGGATAAAAAGTATCCTATTTTATGCCCAGGATAATAAGGTATAATTATACCAAGTTTCATCGAAATCGAACCGTTAGTTTTTACGTGATGCCTTCACATACAGACAGACAGACAGACAGACAGACAGACAAAAATTTTTTTAATCACATATTTGGGTTTGGTATCGATCCAGTAACACCCCCTGCTATTTATTTTTTCAATATTTTCAATGTACAGAATTGACCCTTCTACAGATTTATTATATGTATATAGATATATTCATAAGCATTTGCTTTAGAAACATAACATTATTTATTCAAAGTGTCCATATCAAACGGCTCATAGTCTTCAAAAACGTAGTCACAAATATAAAATTCAGATCTTCAAAGAGCTTAGTGCTATTTTCATAGCAATGCTTTGTTTATGAAAATGCGCAATACAATGACAATACTGCTTTAATATTTATATTCTTTTATAATATACATTTATGACTGTTTTTTTGCGAAACTGCCTTTATGATAAAGCTTTTCTTTTTTATAGTAGGTATTTACTAGCTTCCGCCCGCGGCTTCGCCCGCGTGGTGTTTTGATAAAAGGTAGCCTATGTTCTTTCTCAGGGTCTAAAGATTGTCTGTGCCAAATTTCATCAAAATCGGTTGAGAGGTTTAAGCGAGAAAGCGTAACAGACAGACAGACAGAGTTACTTTCGCATTTATAATATTAGTAGGGATACAGTAGGGATGTACTAGATACGTCTTATAGTACATAGTATTTTGGAAATTTTGATTATGCGGTATGCCTCTTCACAGTTTTTTTTATTGTAGATAGGAAAGCGCTTAACGACAATCTCGCCTGATGTAAAGCTAAGTTGTGGTCTAATATGGTACGCGCTTCCCTAACAGGTACCCATAGAGTTGATTGTATGGCATCAGTAGTGAAATAGGTATTAATATTGTTAACGATCACCATCTACGGAATTAATTTATATAATATGCATTTAAAATAAATCATAAAATGCACAAGTTTAAATATATTTTCACTTGTTCCTTCAAACTTATTCGAATGTTAGGACTTGAATAAAATGTCCGAGATTTCACATACAATATTTATGTTCAAAGTATTCCATACTACATTTTCAGATCGCAAACAATAAGGTTATATCTTATTGTATTTCCTAGTTCATGGCGGACTGAAATAGGAATTAAATTGAATAAAGTTTGTCGTCTTTCAAATACACTGGCATCCAGAACGACTTTTGTTTGGAGTGTTAATAAAAACACAAGAAAGCTGTAGAACTTTCTGGATTCTTTCTGCAGCGCGGGAGGATGGTAAAAATGAATTGGGAAACAAGCTCATGTGACAAGTTTTCAGTTTTAAAACTATTGTTTTAAAGGTTTTTTTTTTTTTCATTTATTTCATGATGTCTATAATTATTAGTAATCAGAAATTCCTACTAACATTATAAATGGGAAAGTTTGTTACAATGCATTTATATGTTTGTTACTCTCTCACGAAAACTGCTGGACGGATTTGGATGAAACTTTACAGTAAAACAGCTGATGCATATCAGAATAGCAAATGAGCTATAGAAAAACTTGATCTTGCACAGCTAGTAAATGAATGAAATAAATAAGTTGGTGGAATGCCGATTAAATTAACTCGAATACGCAAACCCAAGCATAGGTCGGCATTTGCAAATATTTTCTCTATAGGTACATGTACGCAAATATTCATAATATATTTTACTAATATTTGGACGCAATTGAGTGACCCGGGTAAGACAGTTATGACGTCCCAACTCACAATATGCTTCCGCCATATTGTGAGTTGTGACGTACAACTACTCAAACGAATATTATGGGTGGAAAAGGTATACCTATATTCGAAATATTATACGTTTATTTATAAAATACAATAGACGAAATAATTTTACCTGATATTTTATTTATCCTACGAAAAGTTTAATCAGGTAACTACTTACGAAAATAAATAACTGATATTTGATAAATAGGTTAAGGTTTTCTTAGCACTTGTCTAGATTCTTCTAAAACTTACAGTTGATACATTGAAGACACAATTTTTTGTTTCTTTAATTATTTGTTGTTATATTCATTATAATGAATATAAATTACATCATTATAATTTTATAAAATGTATGAAATCTATACATATAATAAAATCGTAGGAAAGTCAAAACTGTACATTGAATATTTTTTTAAAAGAATACATAATCCATGATCTATAATCGATATAGAAGCCAAAAATATAGTTTTTAGAATTTTTGTCTGTTTGTCTGTTTGTCTGTTTGTCTGTTTGTCTGTTTGTCTGTATGTTTGTCCGAGCTAATCTCGAAAAGTACTGCATAGATTGACTTCAAATTTTGCATGAATATTACTAACAGGTCGTGTGAGGTTTTTTTAAACATATTATCATGCTATCACCTCCGGGGGATGAGCTGTGAACCTTTACTTTTCTTACGTATTCCGTGTACTACGACAGCGTACAATCTAAAGACTCATGTTTAAATGTTGTTTTTGAGTAAGCCACGCTATTATCTAGCTTTACACTATAAAAACTACGTCATTTACGTAATTTGGGCAGAGATACTGTTTAATGAATCTTAGTACTATAAAGACAAATTTGATTCAGCGCCATCTATGAGATTTCGTAAAAATCAAATCAATTTATATGTTATCACTACTGAACACAATGTTAAAAATTAATAATTTAAATATAATTATGTTATTTATTTATTTAACTCTTTAACCCATAATAAATCTTCCCTTCCCTATAAGGTGCGCTTATATAATTCGTGTGAATATACTACATTTTTAAAAGTGAGGGTAGATGTATATTATTTTAAGTCAAACTAGACACCATTACAGTTAATCTAATATTGATTGTGTTCATTGGTTACATTTTTAAAAATCTTCGTGTTTTAATAATTCGATCACGAGGCGGGACTCTAATACAAAAAGGTTAGTTCGTTGATAATTATTATTCCTTCATCATTTACATGTTGTTAGTAAAAATATACTTTGACTGTTAATACTTTTGTTCAGTATTTATCTGTATGATTATTGCTTGGTAATTAATATATTTTCATGTCGTATACCTAATTATAAACATAAGTGTGATGTGAAACTAGCTGGATTTATTTTTACACACTCACAGTCTTATATTTTGTGTTAATGTTAAAATAGTATTAATAGTGTAAATCATAATATTTTTTCAAAGTTAAAAATATTTCCTTTTTTCTGATGGTGTTGCCATCGAATTAAACCGCGCTGTCGTTTCGTTCACAAAAAGTCATGTTATTAGGACCGAATATGTAGCCGCCTCAACTTACGGAAACGAGAGTAACCTGCGTTGTCTGTTAGTTATTGTATAGTCGAATTTAACGTTACATGGAAATTGGAATCTAAATATATGTATACCTACTTATATTAAATCTGTAGAGGTCAATTCTGCACATGAAATATATTTCCTAAATAACTATCACGAGGTGATTAGAGATCGACATCGACGTCAAAAATGTTTGTCCGTCTGTCTGTCTGTATAACCGTTATAGAAACAAAAACTACTCGACGGATTTAAACGAAACTTGGTACAATTATTTTTCATATTCGTGAGCAGAGCAGCAACTCCATTTTTAAGCTTTCGTCGCGTGTGCGTTCTTAATGCGTGTATCTTAATGGTTAAAGCTACACAGAAATCAAGTATGAAAGAAATGTTCTCCATATTATATAAAAAATATCTCCCGACATCATAAATGTCTATCTTTTATGGTTGAGCTTAGGAGTTCAAAGCTTTCTGATTATATTTGTCTACTATAGCTGTCCCCGCGACTTCGTTCGCGTGGAATAGTGACTATGGGACCTATGACCATGGGCTCAGGGTGGGGCAAAAATAAAAAATCATTTTTATTTTCTTGCTCCCACTCCCGCGCCCACTCGCACTCCCACGCCATATGCCACGTTCAGTCCTAATCCCACGCCCACGCCCACTCCCCTTCACAATTAGTACCTACCAGATCAAAGCCAGGGTAAGCGCCCCACCCAGCCCCACCGTGGCTACGCCCATGCTGAATTACTACTTAACATACAATTATTGAGTAAATACGTACAACCATACTGTACTGTTGTACTACCATAAATAATTAAAAGAATTGTTATTAAAATTTCTTACTAAACTGAGCTAAAAAACTTACGTACCAAATTATTAAAGAAAATCAAGAAATGAAATGCCTAACCTATACCAAATAGTTACTACATATTATTGTAATTAAAAATTATGATTAGTATATAATATCGAAAATCAAAAAAGAAATGCCTAACTAATTCTACGTAAAATTTCTTTTAAATTATGTCATATTATTTTTTAGGAACCAGGGGGGGAGAGGAGCAAATTCTATTTCCTTCCTTTCTTAAACGGATGTTTTTAATAATCTATGGTGTAGCCAGTAGCCACTGATCAGCTTAATCGATACTCAGTTTTTATCAAATCCAGAAACAAATCCAAATTAGATCTTTCCTGTCTCACGCACGTAACTAAAGGCTGAAGAGAGAGAGAGCACGTAACTAAACCGTTGAGACGAAGAAAAGTGTATAGAAAAAGGAATAAATAATTTCATAAACTTCCCGACGATCTTTAAAAATAAATTATAACTTTCATTTTTTTCATTCCCACTTTTACCCCTATGTAGGTATAATAAGTGGATGAACCAATTTTGATACACTTTATCTAAGAACCAGCGTCGGAAAATATTCTGCCTAACAAAAAAAACCGCATCTAATTCGGTTTACCTGTTAGCCAGCTACGGTGCCATAGACAGACACACACACACACACAGAAATACATAGCGGTCAAACACATAACACCAGTCTTTTTGCGTCGGGGGTTAAAAATATAATACGACATAATTTAAAGGACATTTTATGTGGAAAATTTACCTATACACCAGGGTAGATAATTTTTGAAACAAAAAAAAATCGCAGTAGGATGAAACCCATTAGAAAAGGATATGATAAAAATGTAAGGAAAAATAAATTACGGTCAATCGGAGTTCGGGAAGTGCGAGGGGGGGAGCTTTTAAGGGAAAAAAATGGTTTCTCTCGATTTCTCGATAATAATAACACCTGCTAATTTTTTTCTACATATTTTAATTGTACAGACATCACTTTTCCACAATTTTATTATATGTATTGATGATGATGATTGAGATTATAACACTCTTAGTCCGTTTTAACTTAATTTTTATTCACCCGCATCAGTGCCACCTAAAAAATCTTTATATATCGAAATTCGAGCAAAGTTAAGAAAATGAGAAATAAGAGTTCTCAAGGATCGTTAGAGATAAGAGGCTTACTATTGACCGAAAACAACATGTGTTATGCCGAACCTGAAACCGCTTCACAACGAGAATTGCGGCTCACAGCTGACCGCGAACGGCATATACTATCCTGTGAGACCGAAACCTTCACTGAGAGGGTATATATAACGTCTCACAGCTGATCGCAAATGGCATATTGTACTATCCCGTGAGACCGAAACCCTCACTGAGAGGGAATTACGTCTCACAGCTGATCACGATCGTCATATTTTATCTCGAGAATTCTGAAACTTTTACTCAATATGAAGACCGTTTGACAAATAATAGGGTGCACCATAATATTATTCGATCTCTCGAAGATGAACATGAGCATAAGCAATGACTAGAGTAGGGACGCGAATATTACCATTATTTGAGACAAGAACGATTAATAAGTTTGTTTAATGAAAGATTAAGAATTGAAACTATTGGTCTCTTTAAACGGACGAATAGCGAGAGGCCCGTCTTACTGCAGACAGATTTCGACACAGTCTTAATGACTTAGAGGTAAACATAGAAGATCAATCTACAAATTCGGTGGTGTGGTCCGACAAAATAATATAAAAGTGGGTTTGCTTATAACCTCACAATTGATTACAGATCATCTTCTGTATAGGCGATATTAACGTAGTATGTTCTTTTTGTAATGCTTTAAAGTGGAGTAAGGAGTCGGCTTTCGTTTGAAGATACGCCGGAACCTTTGAAATCACTACTTTTAAGTTTTAGAGGAACATGTGCAATCTAAACAGTTCTTAGACAATATTAGCTCTTATAGTATTGCGTTTTAAATGATCCTTTGGTGCTCAACAATTATCAGATGCTCCTTTCATTCTTACTTTTAAGATACAAGGTCAAGTTTATCATTTGATAGGATCCCTTTTGCCTGAAGGCCAACCTAAGTTTCTTTAAATATATTTTGTATTCGACTACGACGAATAATCGAATACAAGAAATCAATATTTCTCGAATTTAAAACTGAACTCATTTCACAATTTTAGAACATGTTAATTCATCAGGTTAATCCGTATATATGCGTTTTAAATCGACATTAGAAGCTTTTCCTCAAGATGGTGATATTAATATAAAATTGGTATAAATGCCGATAGACGGAAGTCTATCAGCACTCAGGAATTCCCTGAGCGTGTTATAACGCCCAGGCCACAGTATTACAATTTTTCCTACAGTAGGGCGACGAATGTATTTTCGCATAGCAACGGAGGGGAACTCGTGGGGGGTAAAGTGACGCGGGCCACGTACCACAAACATGTTTAGTTTGTGGTACCGAGCGCGAAAGAAAGTCATCGTGTTTTTAGTAAAGTTACTATCTAAACTAACGTAATTTATTACTTAGGTACATATTCTATAATGGCGCGCTCAAACTGTTAATCTACATTTAATTTAGATTATTATTTTAATTACTAAGAAATGTAGAATTTAAATCACATTCATTCATGTTTTCCTCAGATATTCGATGTCTATGATTTTCGATGATTTTAAGATTTTCTTATCAGAGTATTCAATTTTAATGTAGTTAAATTTTATAAGAGACAATTAAGAACATTCAAAAATAAAGTGTCACGTATTTTTTTTAAACGACGAATGACGAAAAACGACCGAATCGCGGACGAAGTCGCGGGCAACAGCTAGTTAATAATAAAGACATTTTATGCTCAGTAATGTTAATCCTTATTTAATTAAAAGGCTTCAGTGAAAAACCCTTCCTAGAAATTGTAACAGAGGTTGACCTCGTCTGACTCTATAACAAGAATAGTAATTAGTAATCTATACTATCTAATATTATAAAGCTGAAGATTTTGTTTGTTTGAACGCACTAATCTCAGGAACTACTGGTCCGATTTGAAACATATTTAAAAATAAGTAAGCTTTTTAAGCTTTTATAGTTATTAGGTACTAATTACAACAAATAAGTGTGATTGTTATAATAAATAAAAATCAGCGCATTTGGATGAAATTTGCCACTTAGAGAGCTTTAAAACACTAGGTAGTTAATTTCACTGTTATGTGCGCGAAATCAAAACTATAGTGGAGTCATAAACGTTTACATTTTACAATAAGAATATTCATCTAATATTTGACCCTTATTTTATTGACAATAAGTTTTTCTTCAATGTAATAACGATTCGAGGCTTATAAATAAAACTTTCTTCTCCTTTTTGGTTTAAATTTGTTCATATTGTCTTCAGTTCAAATCTTTTTAGCTGAAATTTAATTTATACAAGTTTAAACGGTATCATTCTCAAGGTATACAATATACATGAAACATTACGTAAACTGGAACTCCAAGAAACACGATTAAGGTAAGGAATTACGAAGGAAGGAAACAGTGATTCAAAAGTAGGAAAGTCACTTATAAATTCTGATAGCGTTGCCTTTGACAAATGAATTTATAAAAGATCTTTTGTTCTATATTTTATTGCGTTTAATTCGTTGATTGTCAAACGAAATCTGATTGTTATAAACGGTTTAAATGTGATTTTATAAGAATTTAACTGTAATTTATTTTAGCTTGAACTCCCTCTGACTGTTGTTGAGATAACTGAAAAGGTTGAACAAGGCCTTTTCTTTTTAATCTATACTAATATTATAAAGCTGAAGAGTTTGTTTGTTTGTTTGAACGCGCTTATCTCAGGAACTACTGGTCCGATTTGAAAAATTATTTCGGTGTTAGATAGCCCATTTATCGAGGAAGGCTATAGGCTATATATAAAATCACGCTAAGACCAACAGGAGCGGAGCAATGCGGGTGAAACTGCGCGGCACAGCTAGTTTCCTATAATTGTATAAGGATACGCTTTTATTACGTCGTATATACATATAGCGATTGATTTTGCCATAACATTTTGAAGACAAACGTAGAAACCCAACCATGCGTAAACAAAAAGAATATCTTCACATTGTAATAATGAGTATTGAGCATAAGAATCATTCGGTCGTGTATTTATCGCTAATTATTAAACGAATGTTTGTTTGAATTGTTAAATAATAAATTCTTTGTTCAATCTTCTATTCTCAATAGAAGTTATTAGGTACCTAAATAACATTTCAAATTTTTGAATATTTATTTTGATCAATGAATAATTGAAAATGATATAAATAACTAGACATTTCTTTATTGAATTTGGCGCTAAGATAAGGTAACTAAATTATTGCATATTATGATACTTTCTCCCAGTTTGCGGCTAGATAATATTAAAAGGATACGAAAATTATACAGAATATTTTCTTTTGTTCTTAAATCCCATCTAATCTAGATATCACATAACGACGAGCTTAATTAGTGTGTGTATATACATTCTCTTCGTCCATTTTCTTTTATTAAAACTATGAAAGTTATTATACTATATTATATATTATGAAAAGCTCTTGCCCCTTTAGAAAATGAACTTGAATTTTCTTGTGTTAGATTTTTCGTATTTTATTTTACATTTAGGAATTTACTTATTATTATTGTTTACTTACATAAAACAAAGAAATGACGCTACTTATTTTAGGATCTATTTTCCTATAACTTTACTTTTTAAGCTACATACAAATCACAATATTTATTTTACAAATACTGAATATTTCTGTTTCCATTAACGTAACCTAAGCCCAAGGTCCGTAGCTGTTATGTAAATATAATGTTACAGTCTAGTACACAAACTTTGTGTGAATGCGATTGCCATGAAGGGACCTAACTAACACGTTTATAAATGCCCTTTTGTTGTTTATTACAATACTGTATACGGTAGAATAATATTTATTTTGTAAGGTAGGATAATTTTTTATCTATGTATTTTAATATTTTTTTATGTGTGTTTTGTCATGCAAATTTAAAAAGCATCTAGTATTTGATGTTAGTTTTCGTTTCTTTTAAGTTAAAAAGCTAATAGATTGTTCATTTGTCAGTTCTCTTTATTATTTTCTCAAATTATAGATAAACTTATCATTTAAATATTTATATCCGAGTTTCGAAAACAGCACGATTTCCTCTATGGCTAATAACAACTAGTTATCATCTTTAAATCCATACTAATATTATAAATGCGAAAGTAACTCTGTCTGTCTGTCTGTTACTCAATCACGCCTAAACTACTCAACCAATTTTCATGAAATTTGGTATGGAGATATTTTGATACCCGAGAAAGGACATAGGCTACTTTTTATCCCGGGAAAATGACGCAATCTCGGAAATCCCACGGGAACGAGAACTATGCGGGTTTTTCTTTGACTGCGCGGGCGAAGCCGCGGGCGGAAACCTAGTAGCATACAAATGTGAAAACATTATCATCCGAATAAAAGAAAAAGCAAACTACAAGTTTACAACGTTAAAAAGGATCTAGTTCAGCTTATGTATATTATACCTAGCATCAGCCTGACTCTTGTTTACAACTTTGTACTATCACAATACGAACTATTCGTGTCATACACAATGTTTGTAAGACCGCTCTACCAAAATGCTACGAGAAACCAGGACAATCATTGAATAGCTCTACAATTTTGCTCCACATCAATAAAATTTAACGTGAAATAATATTTAACCGCTTTGGATTATTCGGGGATTGCTCTATCATAATACAACGGGAACAGATTAAATGTACGCGTAGAGGCTCTACAATTCTCTATCACAATGGCAAAAGGCTTTAAATTCACACGCCGATTAATATCAACTGTGCGATTTTTACTACAATGACAAGAGTTTGTTTTACGACTCTACTGTATAATATTATGCTCTTTAAATACTGTGACAACTAAATTGGACCATAGCTTTTTTATCTACATTTTTGAGAGAATAGTTATTTATAGAGTGTATTAATTTACTTTACAACTGTTTCATAAATTATGATAAGCCTGAATTTGTTCCAGTGCTAAGGTCTCCTGTAAAGGTTTAAGCTATAATCCACCACGCTGGCCAAGTGCGGGTTTGCATATGTCACATTGTAAACAGTGGAATTTTATTTTACAACATGGCATTTCCCCGAGATATTTTCTTAATTGATTGAGGAAACTGGAAATTTTTTATTTCAGTAAAGTAGGCCTTAAACACATATGACACAAAATGGTTTTATTATAAGTCACAGGGTGAAGAGATATTTCTCTCCACAATGTTTAATTTTGATTTTTTTACACTAAATAATAAGTACATTCGAAATATGTTGAATTCAAATGTTTAACAAAAACAATGAGTGCTTAAATGAAAAGAAATCAACATTTAACACAATAATTACACGCCTAATATAGATAGCAGTGACAACCTACGCGTGTAAGTATCGATTGAAATGTTACGTGGTGATTATTATCTGTATGTCACACACACAAACTTGTCAGTATACGAAAGTATTATAAAAACCGTTTAAGAAATAAATACCTCCGTAGTTTGGAATATAGGTATGTGTACCTAATAATTTTCTGAAAATGTACTTTTACTTTTGAATTTACTACAGTTCTCATTAAATATTTTATTAATGTACATTGTTAAATTACCTATAGCATGGATTTATAATGAACTAGCTTTCCACCCGCAGCTTCGCCCGCGCAGTCAAAGAAAAACCCGCATAGCTCCCGTTCCCGTGGGATTTCCGGGATAAAACCTATCTTATGTCCCGGGGTAAAAAGTAGCCTATGTTCTTTCTCGGGTATCAAAGTATCTCTATACCAAATTTCATGCAAATTGGTTCAGTAGTTTAGGCGTGATTGAGTAACAGACAGACAGACAGAGTTACTTTGGCATTTATAATATTAGTATGGATTAAGGTAGCATACTTTTTCATTTCAAAATAAATTGGATATCAGCTTTTTAATAAATAGCCTCACTTAGCTTTATAATGCAATCGAAGAAAACTCAGTTAAGATTATAGCTCCATTGATGCAAGGTTTTCCAACCAACTTAATAACCCTCCAAGAATGACCGGACGACATTCATCTCAAATCAAATCAGATTTAATAAACTGAAAATTCCATTAGAAATTCTCTTTAGATATACAAACCAGTAAATTTCAGTTATGACTGAAGAAAAATAAACAAAAGCCACCAATTTCCTATTTTTTCATTCGTTTCAAACGCACAATCTCAATAAATAATAAAAGAGGGAAAATATTCACACAGGAAGCCGCCAGATAAGCCCAAAATACACTAGTAATAAATTCAGCAACAAAAATTTATACGAATTTATAAAACCTTCTGTTCGCCTAAAAAGCTTTGAGAAATAATCACTAAAAAGTTAATCTGTAAAAAGTTTTATTGAGTTTCTTTCTCGTCACTTGAGGAAGCTTTATTTTCAAACCAAAACTCAACACAAACTTCCTTTATGCCCCGAAATTTAATTAAGATCGGATCAGACTTACTATGTCCTAGGCATTCAAGATGTTTGTATTAAGGCATTCTCCGGTACCCTTATCTACCTACCCTAGATATAGTACAAAACTAATAAATCTACAAGGTCTCAAAAGTAAGCGACATTTTCAAAGGTGAAGTTATTTTATATGAAATTTTATATTTCAAATGAAACGCTCTACTTATCATTGTAAATTATATTAAAGTTTTTCTGTTCCTTGTTGAAAAACATCGAAACAATTCGTCGAAACGTTAACTAATGAATTTATTTATAATCTTCAATTATTCAATATTCAATAAATAAAACGAACCGAAAACGAATAGAGACACCTACAAGGCTACACAACCTACATAACAAGGGAATTGCCTAATTTAGATATGTAAAATTTCATTGGTAAAACAAACAATTGGTGATACCTACATTACAGAATACACCTACATAAAAAATGTATCAATTACCCAAAATAAATATAGGTACCCATCGAGAATATTCTATTCTCAGTTTACGTACCTGTCAAATAGATATTACGTACTGTTTTGTTCTCCGTATTATTTTTTGAATTGTCACCATCACAATCACTATTTTGATACGTGTTACACATTGTTTGGAAGAGTAATTTAAGCAGAAAAAGTGGTTATAAAATAAAGGCGAAGCAACTTTGTACTCGTGAGTAATTAAGAAACTATTATTTTGCACTCCGTGACCTTGACACACGACTACCGGCAAAGACATTGCGTCGCTTCAACGCATAGATAACTCGCTTGCACTACCACCGCTGCAGCGCTTTAACGCTTTGCGCACGGCCGTGTCTATCAAATTAATTATTATTTATTACTGGCTCATTATTTTTACTATTATTTATAATAATTGATAATGTCATCAGCAAGAGGCAAGTGCACCGGTTGTTGTAACGCAATTACAAATAGAGAATACCTAACTTGTTCATTATGTAAGAAAAAATATGATCTTTACTGTGCGAATATTTCATCAAAAGTCTTCCATAATAGTATGAATCTTGATGAGAAAAATAAATGGAAATGTCAAGAATGCATCTGTAAACAGCCGAAGCTCGATAATAGTAATACTCCTCTCAGAAGCACGAAAAGTGATTCGATGAGCAACGAAACGGCTACACAGGACAATCTATGTGATGCGTATGTTAACACGCGTATGCGCAGCCAACACGTTAACACTATTGTTTCTGAGGGAGATTGTAATGAGCCCGTCACGATTGCCAACTTGAGGGATATTTTGAAAGACGAATTAGCTAAAAGTCTCCGGAATACTATTAAGGAGCTTATATCAGAGCAACTCAAAAATATACATCAAGAAATATCCTGCTTTAATGATTCGCTGAGCTTTTTTAATACTCAGTTTGAAACATTAAAGACTTCCTTAGAAGAACGGAATAACATAGTGGATGAACTCAAAACAGAAAACGGAAAATTAAAATCGACAGTTTCGGATCTTGAATCTAGGTTGCACATAATTGAACAACAACTCCGCGAGAACAACCTTGAGATTAACGGAGTTCCTGAAAATAAAGGTGAAATATTGTCTAATACAATAATTCAGCTTTCGAAGACTATAGGCGCTCCTCTTGAAGAAAGTGACGTTCAGCATGTTACGAGAGTTGCTAAATTTAACAAGGAGAGCATCCGTCCACGATCGATTATTGTAAAATTACGAAGTACTCGTATTCGCGACACAATCTTGGCCGCTGTTGCTAAATATAATAAAAACAACCCTGAGGATAAACTTTCGTCACATCATTTAGGAATCGGCGGCCGAAGATCGCCTGTATTTGTCTCCGAGCATTTGACTTCTGCAAATAAGCAACTCCATGCTGCCACTCGTCTCAAGGCAAAAGAACGAGGATTTAAATTTGTCTGGGTCAGAAATGCTAAAATCTTTGTTCGTAAGAGTGAGTTTGGTCCGGTTTTGACCGTACGAAATTACGATGCACTCCAGTCTTTAGAATAAATTGCGACCAGATACCGATATGAGTGATGTAGTAATTTAATGTTGACCATGCTTGATATTTATTATCAAAATGTGAGAGGTATACGGACAAAAACGAATAATGTGTTTAATAATATTTTACTTTGCTCGTATGACATTATTGTTTTTACAGAAACGTGGCTTAACTCTAAAATAAGTAATGGTGAATTCATTGACAATAGATATAATGTTTACCGTAATGATCGTGACCCCTTCGAAAATAGCTATAGTAATAAAACGGACGGAGGAGGTGTTATGATTGCCATTTCTAATAAATTTAAATCTTATCGCGTTTGTAATTGGGAGGTCAAGAACTGTGCCTTAGAGGATTTGTGGGTTGTGGTTGATGTTAGTAATGAATCGAATCAGGGTCACAAAATAAGTAAAAAACTTGCTATATGTTCCGTGTATTTACCACCACCTGTTAGTCTATCAACCCTCAACAAATTTTTAGATAATTTAAATGATGTTGTTGTGAATAATGTTGATGACATTCTCATATTAGGTGACTTTAATCTTGGTTCAATTAAATGGATTAAGGACAATGATGATATATTCTGCAAACCATCTAACTACCATAGTATTTTGGATAGCAGTTTTGTTGACTTCATGGCGGTGAATAATTTAAATCAGTACAATAATATTGTAAATAAAGACGGCAGAATTCTTGATCTTGTCCTAACTAATTTAAATAATGTACACGTATTGCAACCTTTAGACATTTTAAGTAAATTGGATACATATCACCCCCAACTGCTTATTGAAATTACAAATGCTAAATCGAAATATTTGCGTAGTCAAAACCGCTGTGAATTTAATTTTCATAAGGCTAATTATTCAGAAATTATAAATTATTTAAAATTAATAAATTTTTCATCTGTTCTCGAGGCGTGCAATAATGTAGACGAAATGGTTTTGAAATTTTATGATATATTATTCGACGCTATACGTAAATTCGTGCCTAAACGTAACCCTACAAAAGGTAAATACCCACCCTGGTACAACTATTCACTCATTAGACTCTTGAGAGAAAAAGAACGGCTGCGTATTAAATTTCGTAAATTCAAAAATCCTCGCGATAAACTTGAGTTTGACATTTTGAGGGATCGTTGTCATAAATTACACCAAAAATGCTTAAACAGTTATAAGCAAAATATGGAAGACGGTATCAATAAGAATCCTCAACATTTTTGGAAATATATAAACGCAAAGCGTCGGAATGAATGTTCATTACCTTCTCGCATGTACCTCGGTGATAAATATGCAGAAAATGGTGTTGATATTGCCAATCTGTTCGCTAATAACTTTTCATCCGTCTTTAAAAATAATAATTGTTCCAACAAAACGTTTTCTATACCAAGTATAACCTATCGTAACCATCCCTCCTTAGGCAAGGTGTATTTTACTGAACGTGAAGTAATGAAAAAAATAAAACAATTGGATATATCGAAGGGTTGCGGTCCAGACGGAATTCCTCCGTTATTTGTTAAACGCTGTTGTACAGTCATTGCGCTGCCCTTATATTTAATTTTCAACCGCTCTTTGGATTGTGGTACTTTCCCTTCTGAATGGAAGAAGGCTCGAATAGTGCCCGTCTATAAGAAAGGCGATTCAGCCAACATTAAAAATTACCGTCCAATTTCAATTTTATCATGTGTTTCTAAATTATTTGAATCTCTTTTGTGTCCCGTTATCGCAAGTCATACTTCCAGTTTCATTGATAGTAACCAGCATGGTTTTCAAAAAGGTAGATCTACTGAAACAAACCTGGTTTCTTATATATCCACTGTTTCGAACGAAGTTGACAAAGGCAATGAAGTTCATACAATTTATACTGACTTCTCTAGTGCGTTTGATGTGGTGCAGCATGATGTCCTTCTATTGAAACTTGAATCTCTCGGCATACATGGATCATTGCTTGCTTGGCTAACCAGTTACTTAAAAAATAGAATACAGAGTGTGGCGGTAAAAGGATATGTGTCCAACTGTTACATATCTGACTCAGGTGTACCTCAAGGGTCACATCTGGGGCCAATATTATTTACGATTTTTATTAATGATCTATGTTCTGTTTTCAAAAAAAGTAATTATTCTGTTTTTGCCGATGATTTAAAATTATTTATAACTATAAAAACACAACATGATATCTCAGATTTACAAATGGATCTTAATAGGTTGGAAGATTGGTGTAATAAAAACGGTATGATAATTAATGCTAAAAAATGTTTCTTCTTACAACTCTCCCGAAAAAAGAAACCAATTCTAGCATCTTACGTCATTAATGGTCAGAATATAGAAACTGGTAATGAGATCCGCGACTTAGGAATCCTAGTTGATAGTAAACTAAATTTTTGCTCACACATTGATGCTATCGTTAAAAAGGCCAGTAGATTGTTAGGTTTTCTTAAAAGAAACACAAAATGCTTTAAATCAAAGACCAAAATTTTACTCTTTAATTCATTAGTTAGAAGCCATTTAGAATATGCAAGTGTAGTTTGGAACCCGTTCTATGCTGTTCACTCTCAAAGAATTGAAAACATTCAGCGTATATTTACCAGACATATAGCTTTCCTTTCACCAGGAATTTCACACAGATCGCCTTATGAATATCGATTATCATTCTTCAAAATGATTTCACTTCGTAATCGTAGATTGTTGCGCGATACTATGTTCCTGTTTAAAATCCTCAGAAATATAAATCATAGCCCGCAAATCTTAAGTCTAGTTAGGTTTGCTGTTCCAAATAAATTACCACGTTATCCTGTTTTTAAAGTTTTTGACCTTCCAAATTATCGTAATAATGTTGGTAGAAACTCTCCAGTAACTCGTATATGTAGTACTTTTAATGACCTATGTAAGTCGTTGGGTGGTATAATAGACATAAATTTTGATTCACTTGTAGTTTTTCGCAAAAAAATTACTAAATTCTTGTTTGGTACAAAAATTCAGTAAAAAAAAATGTTTAACGATTTACATATTTATTTTTATTTTTGTAATTAAATTTATTTAAGCACTTAAAATAACAGTAACGTAATTATATGTAGAAGTTTTCTTGTGCATACCTGTAATTGGTGTATACATCACATTAATATTCGTTAGTTGTTAAGATCTAATTGTTATAATTTTTATGTGTACTCTGTTGGTATGTCTAAATAAATAAATAAATAAATTCTATACACAATGCGAGTACTAATTAATAAATTGCTTTCAACGGCCATATTGTACTATAGTACGAGTACAATAGGTGTCTAAGTTCTAAATAGTTAAATACCTGCTTCCTGAATGCAAGCCGATCTAGGTAGTTGAGTACACAAAAGCAGATTTCACTTACAATATACCTATTCTAGAGTTCATATAATAGCCTCTAGTCGGCTTTGAGACCTAAGCTGAAGCTTTTCTTCGATGTAATAAGAAATAAATAGCTTGAGCAAAATAGATCTGTAACAACCTTTAGGTACATAATTAACGATATTTTTTTGCCGACAAAGCCTTTTGCTCATTAAATCAAACATTACATCTAACCTTTAGGTAAGGATATGTAGTAGTAAGATAGGTATAATTAAGGTAAGTTTAATTAGGTTTGGCCTGCCATCCCCTTTTTACAATTACTGCTTGTTACTAATTAAAAAAATATTACGTTATAATACCACACAAGAATAAACAGAGAAGTTACATAGATCAAGCAGATATTTAAAAAAATTACAATAGCAACACAAACACTTCTAAAATCTAGAATACGGAAATTAACGAAGTGACATTTCTTTAAAACTATAATACATATAACACAAATACTCTCCAAACTCTACTTTTTCTACCGAAAAGTGTCTCTATCATCAACCTGGCTCTACCAAGAGTCTAGTAATGTAGATAAATCAGTTAAATAAAAAAATAAAACACAATAGGTAACTCAGGTCTAATCTAAGACCTAAATAATCCAGTTTTAAGACGCTAAAATATTGAATAAACATATCGCATTGCAGTCACTTACGTAAGTTTTCAAAACGCGCGATCACGCAAACAAACACTGCAGAATATCCCTTCAAATAATTGTAACTATAACATACACTTAATAGCTGAACGGAAAATTCAGATAGCTATATTGTGAACACGAATTACGATATTGCACTAGTTTGGAAAAGATCGCAGTGCAAATTGCCTGCGAGCGACGCGATCTCCCTCTACGACGGTTCGTGGTGAACTAAATTATGTGGAACTGAGGGGTTTCCAGGCTAGGGGTGAATAGGGTGCACAAACTGAATGGAATGGCCGACGTGAGGGTGGCCGTGCATATGATTTTATAGGAATTGTTTTTATCTATCTCGTTTTTGAGAACGATAGACGATAGATTTTGGACCTGTGTCCAGTCGTAAAAGTACTGATGCAATTGTCAATACCTAAAAATTAAAAAAAGCAGAATTAAAAGTTCTTCATTAATGCATAGTTTTTCATTTAAAATAGTACATAATCTATACTAAGTATTATTATAACAGATGATATTTGGACTCTACGTATGTAGAGTTTACAATTGCTAACCCGGGTTGTACTTATAGGCTATAATATATATTATAAAGGTTATATATAAAGGTTATAATATCATTATTTAAACAATATTTCTTCATTGAGTAACATAGTTAAGCTATACTTGCATGTTGTTACAAGCTATTCTTGACCGAATTTGCGAAAATATCGAACTATAAAATTCTATGTAATGATAAACTCTATGAAAATCGTGATTGTGTCTCTAAAACCCCGCACGCTTGGTCACAGCTGTAAATTTAGTTTTCACTACCGTTGTTTCCGTAATGAACGACTTAGCAATATTAAGTTTAAACAAAGTTAGCACATAAGTGTCCACTGAATACGGGCTTTAGTTTTATGTAGAAAGTTACGTCTGGAAAAAAGAAAAATGTTTCATTTTCAGGTTAGGTTAGTGAGATTGCTAATTAACTTTTAATTTTTTACAGCGTATCTGAAAGTTTTGTTCTAAATTGAATGGATGACTATTGTCTATTACATTAGTACTATTGTCCTACAGTCATCTGTATATTATGATATGATATGTAATTAATACATTTTATATAGTACTAGCGGTCCGCCCTGGCTTCGCCCGTGGTACATATGTATTTCGCAATAAAAGGTAGCCTATGTTCTTTCTCAGGGTCTAAAGATTATCTGTGCCAAATTTCATCAAAATCGGTCTAGTAGTTTATGCGTGAAAACCATACATACATACATACATACAAACCTTTCCTCTTTATAATATTAGTATACCTAGATAGGGTATAGAGTATAGACTATAGGTTCCTATAATAGTACGAAAGTACGAAACACGAAATATTAAAATGTTTATAGTCTTACTGAACATTGTACAATAGACATTATATTAATTGGTAGGTACTTACCAATAAAAAATATATTTTAGCGCTTTCTTTTAAATTGAAACAGCAGCACTTACCATACCTACATCCAAGCCTACATCAATAATGGTGTAAGCTCATGGAAGAATTTTATTCCCACCCCCTAATGGGATAGGGATCCGGGTGGGATTTTAGGATATAGATCGATTTAGATATTCTTCAAATACGGGCTCTTAGTGTCAGGTTCCTATTATATTAAATCTTGATATTTTAAATACTTAAACGAAATGACAGATACGAAAAACGACGACCAATAAAATTAGTAACTTGAGTAATTACCACTACGTACAACATTGTTACATGAAATAAATAAATAACATAAAAATAAATTATTTCATACAGATAAATTTAACCGTTTTGGTGCACGACTCATCATGCGAAGAATTAGATAATGCTCTACGATCGAAAAATTTTATACCTATACAAAAAAGTGAAAAGTTTCGTTCGAAACAAAGTGTTACTCACTTTATTGATTAATAATTTAATCATATCCTCTATTATTATCTCTACATCTATACTTACCTACTAGGCGGAGATTGGTTTTGAAAATTTTGAAAATTTAGTTAATTAACGTACTTACTAAAACTTAACTTATTTTCTTTTTTTCGCAGCCTTAGGAGTTGTGCACTTTTGATTTTCCATTTTTGACGTGACAACGTCTTATAATTCGATAGAGCCGCCTGCACGCATGAAAAAACATGACTCATGCGGCGTTACCTCGCTCTGAGGCATTCCATGTTAGGCTTGAAGTGCGAGCGAGAGCGCGGAACGAACGACAAAGAAGCACAATCGGACGTTGTCACGTTCAATAATTACTAACGTCAAAAACCGACTTTACAGACAACCAATTTTTTTTTTATTAATAACATTAGTAAGGACAAAAATTTTGTTGTAACAATTTTAACGTTCTCTATGAAAAAAAATATTTCAAGTAAGATATTTTTATTATTACGCCGAAAAATTGTTTGTAAAGTTCTCAAGTCTATGAGCAAATGTAAGCACTTGTTACAATCTGTTTACGGACGTCTAGTTACAAATAAGTAATTTCCTAAAATAAGCCCTCTAACTAAACAGATCTTCATTTTTCCATAAAAACATTACGTCACTCGTTACGTGAGTACTCAATCACGAACAAAACAAATTCATGCAATACTAATGAGTGGAGAGGGAGCGTCCCTCTGAATGCTGGCACCCTCAATTCTTTGAACGCAGACAGGAGCTAAAGAATTTCATCAAAAACATGGAAAACTCGAAACTATACTCTCAAAAATCACTCTTACCGACTATCTAAAAAATAATGTACTTCCCTTTGTTGATTAGTTAGATTTTATCAAGGAAATTTTAAATAATTGCGTGTGAAGATTTTTTATTATCACGTAAAAAAAGACGATTGTCGAAGAAGTGTTTTGCAACTTGCAAGTTATACTGAATTAACATTTTACATTATACTATAACATAATATTTAGTTCGTATACATATTTATACGGTTAAAAATTATTATTTTTTAAGTTAAATTATAGGCAATAAATACATAAAATAATAATAATTCAACACAACTACGATCATTTCCGTATTTACTTTTGCGCCATCTATCGATGACTCTATACAACGTTATAATTTGAAAATTTATGTTGTTTCATCACAAGGCTCACTGCAGATTGTAGTACTTCTTGTAAAAAATAGGTGGCGTAATAATCAAAATTCTTCCACTAAGTTTATCTTTATTTTTTTCTGCAAATAATTATTTTTGATGATAAAAGGGAAATTTTCTAGTATAATTTTCATAGTGGTTTCTGAAGTAGACGAAATTAGACTTATCTTAGAGACAATAGTTAATTCTGTATGCAAATTATTACAAGTTTAATATTTTACTTAGGAATTGACTAAATAAATTAAATAAGAACTAAGTAACAACACCAAAAATTGTGGCAAAAATGATGCTAACAAGAGTTTCATATTCAGGTGAGATTTTAATATAAAAGCCGTTAATAATTCACGTCTTTTTTATGTGGTTTATTTAAACAGATGAATAAAAGTAAGTACCTATATAAAATAAACGCGATAAGGATTTCTGAAATACATATTATGATAAATTAAGTAAGGTAATAATTAATAGCTTAATAGTTTAGTAATAATAGAAACCGTAAATAATAATAATATATGGATAATCAAGCTGCATGCTGTTTACAGTGAATGATAGGCCTAACAATCAATGTCAATACGTCAGTGTCAAAAGTTTAGTAACCTATTTATTCCTATTTCCGTCTCCAAGTTTTAATTCCTTAAAAAATATTTAAAATCCTTTAATTACAAGTAAATCTCTAAAGCCTATTAAAATTATTTACATTCGCGTTATAATAAAACATCATCTCACGTAGTGATAAACATAATACCGTGTATAAGTTTATTTGTTTTAAACTATTTGCGTCCAGATAAATGATTGTGTGAATTCACGGTTTCTTAGAGATCACAATGTCTGACGGTGAAGACAGTGATGCTGGCTGGGTGTTCTACAAGGATAGGCCAGACTGGAGCGATGTCAAGCCAGTGCCTGAAGACGATGGACCAACTCCTGTAGTGGTTATTGCACATTCGGAGAAATGTAAGTTATGAGTAATTATGTCAATAGGGAATTAGAATAAGGCGTTTTTGTAATAGAGATGTTGTTTAACTTATTGGAACGTGGTTTTTGAATGTTCGGAAGCTGTATGTACATTGGCATAAGTAATTGGTATTATATTTAGTTTTATGTATGTATGATCAACCATTTTAGATAAGTTTTTATGGTTTGTATTCCAATATTTAGTATATTTTATAATATAACTTCAAACATTTTATTAATCATGAATAATTATCAAAAGGAAGTTCTTAAGAACAAGGACACTTACTAATATGTTAGTTATTTTATTGTTTATGTAAATATCCAAGGCCATTAATTAATTAATATTAATATAATATTTGTTCACAGTTGAAGATGTGTATGATTACTTCCGAGCAGTTCTACAAACAGATGAGAAGTCACAAAGAGCTCTCGAGCTAACAAAAGATGCTGTGGAATTGAATCCTGCTAATTATACAGTTTGGCAATATAGGTAAGAATATGAAAGTAGATAGAAAGAGTAGATCTATGAAACTTCTGCTCTCAAAAGTAATTTCTCATGTTTGCAACATTTTTAAGCTATTGCATAGCTTCTATCGCGAGCCTTGAGCGCGGGGACCGAATCGAGAAATTCCGTAACGAAAAAACCTCACGCTCCCCATCCGACAGGCGCGGAGGTGTGGCTTGAAGGCATAGCGTGCAATAGCTTTACAGCAGTCGTCGAGTGCCACACGTCTTTTTTTTGTTGTTGATTCTCTCTTATTGATTGTTTGGTGATGTTTATAGCCTTATTGAGGTTAGGGAGCGTCCATAAATTACGTGAGGTGTTTTTGTCCATTTTTTGACCCTCCCTCCCCCTCTGGTGAGATATCATGAGATTTTATTGAACCCCCTCCCCCATCCCTCCATCTCACGTGAGATTTTTTAAAATGTGGGTTTCTTATGTTTATTTGTCATTGTAAAAAGAAAAAAAATTGCTTCGTGCTTTTGTTTACAACTAGTTAAAAATAGTAATTAATATTGCTTAAAGTTATAGTGTTATAACAAGGTAACAATGGAATATTTAAATCTTAACCGTAACATTAAAATCGTAAGCATGTTATTTGGATTAAATGGACCAAAAGAGTATAATTTGTTTTGTTTCAATTAAAAAAAATTGCGTGATATTTGCCGACACCCCCCCTCTCCCCAACGTAAGGTTAGATGAGATTTTATTCGACCCCCTCCCCCCCTAAAACAACTCACGTAATTTATGGACGCCCCCTTATCCGATAACCAATAATTTAATTTTTCACACCAGTAGGTCTTAAGTTAGTGCAATCAATCTATCAAACTCTTCAGTTTTATAATCTTAATATATATATAAATCTCGTGTCACAATGTTTGTCCTCAATGGACTCCTAAACCACTTAACCGATTATAATAAAATTCGCACACCATGTGCAGTTCGATCCAACTTGAGAGATAGGATAGTTTAAACATGTAGGTACCACGGGTGAAGTGAATATGTATGTCTGTGGTGAATACATTTTTATTCACTCAAATTAAATATTGAAATTCTTTCAAGCCATGTTTATTTAAACATGTACATCTTATCTTTATTAGCCATATTACTGAAAGAAGTGGAATTACTTAATTAAATTTTAACACTAGTAGTTACTACCTCAATGTTATCTAAACTATGATTATTAATGGGACAAAATGTTTGTTTGTATTTTAATAAAACTATAAAGTTACTGATTGTTTAAAAGTGTTTTTTATGTAACAAAAGCAATAATAATTTCTGTTTCAAGCAACACTAAATACCTACAAGTTTATATTATTACATTTTAATTGCCATAATTATTATATTATAGGGACATATTATAAAATTGTAAATGAATATTGCAATATTACCACAGGCAAAGGTTTCTTTCAATGTTTCAACCCTGAAGGGGTTGAGTTTTTATTTTAAATATTAAGTATATTAAGCACATATTATTTTTAACCATTTTGTTTAAATTTTACTTACAGTTTACTCCATTTTCAAAGTTAAAATAATAATAGAGCTATGATAAACATTAAACATGCAGAATAATAAAAGTAAATAAAATAACAGGATACCATATGTTGAGTAGTGCTTCTGTACCCAAGGTTGCCAAAATAATAATGCCTTTCCTTTAATCACTTTATTACTCTTCACAATATATGTGTTGTTAGAACTAGCCGTCAAGCACTACTAACTAATAAATCTAATAAAATGTAGAAAGCGTCGGGGAAACAATGTGGACGCACACATATACAAAAGCTCGGTCAGCGAATTGCATATGTGTGTCCCTACATTATTCCCCCCCTTTTTCAAAAAAAATTATACACTCCAAAAAATACAAAGACAAACACAGAAATTACCGTAAAATACAAATGAGATAACAATGCAATACTGAATACACATATGAAATCGTAATATTTCTTAATTCTACATCATTAAAAGATATAACATCTAAACGGCTTAGCCTAATTAAAATTGATCGGATTACGTAGATAGATTACGATATGGTCACACACTCACTATTCACTACACGAATTTATCCTTATGTTACAACTACGTTACGATATTATTTATTTTACGCGTATCCCGCAGTGGGCGGCGCAGGCTGGGTCGCTTGCCCTAGCGTCGCGGACGCTCGTCCTTGGTTGGCCTTATCCACCTCGCGGCGTAACCAACTCCTGATCCGGCGATGGCAAAAACCACGCAGGCCCAATAGAACTATGACCGTAACGATCACAGCCAATATGATCATTACGATGACCATGGTGTTGACGTGATCGTCTATACTCCTGGATTCTATTTGCACGTTTGCAACTCCTCCAGTTTTCTCTTTTGTTGCGTAGTTACCCATGTTGTTACAAAAAAAAAATATTATATAAACTAATTGCTAAGATAGAACTGTCTCCACTGCGAGCTGATTAATAAATGAATGTGATTAAATACTTGCATAAATAAAGTTTAATAAAAATGTTAAATGAGTGACCATATTATTACCTATGTAATCCGATATAACTTACTAATCTAGTACAAAAACAGGAAATACTAAATAGGCATCTTCAATGCGCAAAAACAAAACTATCGCATTACTTCATTCTTTCGCAATAGACACAAAAATGTAAAATATGCACAATGCAATGTAATGTTAATCATATTTACGTAAAACATAAAATGAAATGATTAACAATATGAAACGATAAAAACAAATTAAGTTACTTTAAAACGTTGTATATGTTAAATAATTAATATAAAAATTTGTATAAAACGCAAAAGCTACATGTAAACGAATATAAACTTACATTCTAAAAAAAAGGTGTATAACACACAAGTATAATAAATTTAATTACAATACACATAATACTAAAGACAATAGCTAAATACTGTGTGAAAGTTCTATATCGCGAATCGCACGGGTCGTCGTATTACGCGACCGCTCCTAGTTACGCTTATGGGTGGCGCATGCTGAACCGACTTCGATAAAGAAGTGTTATGTGGAACAATATTATTTTCCACATCAACATCATCTTTTATAATAAAGGCTGGCTTTAACCTGTCAATGGAAACGCGTGCGACTCTATCCGGAAATTGTATTTTAAAAACTTTAGAACTACGTTCTAACACTTGATAAGGACCATCATAAGGCGGTTTTAGAGACCTGTGAACTGCATCGTCTCTAACAAAAACGTGACTACAACTTTGTAAATCGGAATAAACGAATATTTTCTTTGCGTTCGTCTTATCTCTCGTCGGGCGATACTGAGATATTGTTTCACGGATTTTTTCTACCAAACTATAAGGATCGTTTACGTCACAGTCATTTGTAGAACTATCGTAGAACTCGCCAGGCAAACGTAAAGTTTTACCGAAGGCCAATTCTGCGGCACTAACATTACTATCAGTTCGTATTGCTGCTCTCAACCCTAACATAACAGTGGGTAATTCGTCTATCCACGTTTTATTACTACTGAGCAGTCTCGCCATAAGGGCTGCTTTCAACGACCTATGCCACCTCTCCACCGCGCCATTACTTTGTGGATGGTAAGGCGTAGTACGAATTTTATGAATACCCAAAAATGACATTAATTTTAAAAATAGACTCGACTCAAATTGACGTCCTTGATCACTAGTAATACGGACGGGACAACCATATCTAACTATCCATCCTTCATAAATATGCTTAGCAACGACGTCTGCAGTAATTTCTTTAACGGGAAATGCTTCAGGCCAACGCGTACATCTATCTATAATTGTTAATAAATATCTAAATCCCTGTGGAGATGTCGGCAATGGACCAACTAAATCCACATGGATATGCTCGAATCGCGAAACTTCCGGGAATTTTCCTATATCTGAAACAACGTGACGCGAAATCTTCGACCTTTGACATGATACACACGCTTTGGTCCATTTCCCTATATCTTTATTCATACTAGGCCAAAAAAATTGTTTAGTGACCATCTTCCGAGTCGTACGTATACCGGGATGACTTAAATTGTGAACACTATCGAAAGCAATTTTTCTAAAATATTCTGTTAAATATGGTCTAATAATATTATTTGAAACTTCGCAATATACTCCTTTTTTACAAGTCGGTAAATACATTTTCTTAAACTTTACATTATTATCGCTATGCCCACTTCGTGTCATATTAATCAAGTACTCGTCTTTCGCTTGCGAGTCAGCAAGTTCGTTGAAGTCGAGTACAGTCGGGCAAACAATTGTTTCTACGCGCGATAAAGTATCGGCTACAATATTATCTTTACCGCTAATATGCTGTATGTCGACCGTAAATTCACTTATAAAAAGTAATTGTCGCGTCCTTCTAGGCGTTTCTTTACTGTCATTACCTATTTTAGAAAATGCATGACATAAAGGCTTATGATCTGTATATATAGTTAAAGGACGGCCTTCAAACAATTTCCTAAAATATTTTATAGCTTGAAAAATCGCTAGCAATTCCCTATCATAAGTAGAATACTTTTGTTCGGTAGGCGAAAATTTTTTGGAAAAATATCCTAGGGGTATCCACTTACCTTTTACTCGCTGTTGCAATACCGCACCCATACAGGTATTGGAAGCGTCGGTCATCAAGGCTAAGGGAACATCTAAAAGGGGATGTGACAATGTGACGGCATTCTGTAAACCTATCTTACATTGCACAAAAGCATTTTCACTAACATTGTTCCAAATAATTTTCGATTTATCATTTTTCTTAGAATTCACTAAATATTTATTAAGTTCGCATTGATGTGACGCTAAATGAGGTAAATGTGGTCTATAAAAATTGATCATTCCTAAAAATCGTCTTAAATCCGATACTGTAACGGGTTTAGGAAAATTAACTATGGCTTCGACTTTATCTTTGAGCGGTTTAATTCCATCTACGCTCACTTCGTGACCTAAGAATTCTATACGCGACTGTCCGAAGCTACACTTGCTTAAGTTTATAGATATGCCGTATGTATTGAAACGTTCGAATACTAACTTCGAATGTTCTTGATGTAAAGTCTCATTTTCGCTGGCAATTATTACGTCATCTAAATAACAAAATAAAAAATCGAGACCTTGTAAAACGGTATTGTTCATAAAACGTTGAAACGTTTGTGCGGCGTTCCTTAGGCCAAAACTCATACGGGGAAATTCGAAAAGTCCGAAAGGAGTAATAATAGCAGTTTTTTCTATATCGCATGGGGCAACTTTTATGCAGTGATAGGCTCTATTTATGTCCACTTTTGAATATATTTTCTTATTAGCCAATATAAAAGTAAAGTCGTGTAATCGCGGAACTGGATATCTGTCGGGCTTTGTTATTGCGTTGAGCTGTCGATAATCTCCGCACGGCCTTAACTCGCCATTCTTTTTAACTACAATATGAAGCGGACTAGCCCAAGCACTTTTAGAAGGCCTACAGATACCTAATTCTTGCATAACCCTGAACTCTTCCTTCACCTTTTTGTATCTATCCGGGGGTAACGGTCTAGCTCTAGCATGAATAGGTGGGCCGCTCGTCTCTATATAATGTAAAACGTTATGCGATGTAGTTTCTTTAAACGACATCGGTTTAGTAATGTCAGGAAACATATTTAATAAATCGTAATACGGATGACTTTTGCACACAGAATTTAGCGATTGTTGCGTACACGAAACTAAGGAGGCTAATACATGTAAATCGGTAGTTTGATCAATTAACTTTTTTCGATACAAATCAACTAATAATTTATGATGTGTTAAAAAATCAGCTCCCAATATTGGCTGTTTGACGTCTGCTAAAATGAAATCCCAACGGTACGGTCTTCTTAAATTAAGGTTTAAAACAATTGATTTAATGCCATAAGTTGCAATTTCTGTACCGTTAGCAGCGTATAATTTAAGATCTGATCGACATAATTTATGATATTTAAATGGATTTTTAGATACGGGCAAAACGGAAACATTGGCACCGGTATCTACTAAAAATTTTAAATTAGTGTTTAAATCTATTACCATGAGACGGCTGCACGGCGTGATGGTACAGACCTCCGCCGTAGTCTGCACCTGCCTGTCTAGTTTTCCGGCTGGGCGGCTGCTGCGCTGGGGCTGTGGCTCCTCTTCCACGCGCACGGCTGGATGCACCTGTGAGCGCGCTGCCGGAACCTGAAGTGGTAGCTGCACAACCAGTCGGGTCCGCCGGGACGACGTCGCTTCGAAGATGACCTTGACGACTCTCGAAGATTGCGTGACGGTGTTCTGGGTCGCCGATGTATTGCTCGTGATCGTGAGCGCTCGATGTTAGCAAGGCGCACGTTTATTTTTGCCAATTCCGCTGAAAGGGTGGCTACTTCAACGTCTTCGTGACTGGAACTCCTGTGTCTCACTTCCGCCACCTGATTGGAACGTGTGGCTTCTGCGACGTTATCGGCGATCACTGCTAGGCTGTTAAGGTCTTTCGTTTCAGCGACCACTAGGACGGCCTTAATTGTAGGTGGCAGATGACCCTGCCACAAAACTCGAAGTGTATCATCTGGAATTTTGTCCCTGGCCAGGTCACGCATCCGGTGCAATAGTTGGGAGGGTTTCTGGTCTCCCAATTCCATTTCTCCAATTAGTTTTTCTATTTGACGGTTTTTGGAATCCTCGAATAATGTTAAAAGTTTATTTTTTAATTTTTGGAATTTGTCTGTGTCCGGCGGTTTTTCTAAAAAATCTGTGATTTGAACTATTACGTCTTTCGGTAACTTAGATATGACTAAGTCGAATTTGCTTTCGTCACCTAATTTCTGCGGGGCCAAAATTGCTTCCACACGATAAAACCACACACGCGGCTGGTCCACCCAAAAATCTGGTATCCGGGACGAAACTGTAACGGCGAAAACTTCCGACGACGGCATCGCTCCAAGGTTTGATGTAGGCATCGTCATATTTAAAATTTAAATTCTTCTAATAAATCTTCGTCTTCAAAATAATATTTTATTTTATTATAATTTCTTGTTGTTCTTTGTCGGGGTCACCAATGTTGAGTAGTGCTTCTGTACCCAAGGTTGCCAAAATAATAATGCCTTTCCTTTAATCACTTTATTACTCTTCACAATATATGTGTTGTTAGAACTAGCCGTCAAGCACTACTAACTAATAAATCTAATAAAATGTAGAAAGCGTCGGGGAAACAATGTGGACGCACACATATACAAAAGCTCGGTCAGCGAATTGCATATGTGTGTCCCTACACCATATAAGGTTTTTAAATTTTTCAGGCGAGATCTATTAAAAGCGCTGGGAACAGATCTTAGATCAGAATTGGACTATGTTGAGTATGTGATCAAACATTCGCCTAAGAATTATCAAGTAAGTTGATTATTTATTTATTTTGTTGGAATACTAGTGAAGTTTAATCCATGTTTAAAAATAATTACAAAAGATGCTATTTCTTCATTAAAATTTAATTACATCTTTTCATTGTATCAAATGTACTTCAACTAAAAAAATATAACCTCGCTATACTGCTAAATATTTCTCAATATTTAAGGTCATAATATAGTTTTTATACATTTTTATATCGTTATCTATTTCATTTATTAATTGTGTTTGCATACAAAAAACTAACAAAAGATAATTGAAATGTAAACCAGCACAAGGCGGTCTTATCATTTAAGTGCAATCTCTCCCAGGCAACCAAAAAAAAAGACGGGTTGCACTCCGGGAGTGCCAGCAGAAGTGAAAACTTGATTATTAACGTTGAGCATGTTTGATATCCATCCGTCTTACACTTTTTCGATCAGGTCACGTGTCCTGACGCGAGTTTAAGATTTTATACCCAACGCCGCTAAAGAAGTTTTCACTTCAAAAATATTTTTTAATTTTTCAGGTATGGCATCACAGGCGAGTCCTAGTGGAATGGTTACAAGATCCATCGATGGAATTAGATCTAACCGGCGATGCGCTTGCGCAGGACCCGAAGAATTATCACGCGTGGCAACACAGGCAATGGGCTATGAAGACTTTTGGGTAATCTTCTATAGTATAAAAATGAATCCCAAAATGTGTTGGTAAGCGCATAACTCGAGAACGGCTGAACCGATTTCGATAATTCTTTTTTTATTATATTCCTTGAAGTACGAGGATGGTTCTTATGGAGAGAAAACGTAAACATGTACCACGGGCGAAGCCGGGGCGGACCGCTAGTATTTTAATAAATTTAAATGCTTACATTGCAACCTGACATTTTGCATACTTTTCAAGCAAGCTTTTTTTGCACTTTTTTTGATCACAGGATATTATTACACTTGACAGTAGCAAACAGTAATGGTTTGTTAAAATAGTAAGTCAGATAGTCATAAATTCTACGAATTTACGTTTCAATGGGTTACCTGACTTAATTTTATAATGGCTTAAAAACTATGTATTTTTTTATGTTTCAATAGGTTCTCCATTTTTCATTTTTCTCTCACTTATATTTAATCTCAATAAATCTACATTGCAGATTGTTCGACACAGAAATGGCGTTTGTAGACAAACTTATAACAGACGATGTCCGTAATAACTCAGCATGGAATCAACGTTACTTTGTCATGAATAACCACCAAGGCTGGTCCGATCTCAACGTTCAAAGAGAAATATGCTATACATTGGAAAAAATTAAATTTGTCAAAAACAACGAAAGCGCCTGGAATTATCTCCGAGGAGTACTATTACATGATAAAAGAGGAATTAATGGAAACGCGGTTGTGACGTCATTCTGTGAGGAATTATACAAGAATAGATGCAGGTCGCCATATTTATTGGCATTTATCATAGATGCAAGTGAAGAAGCCATTAAGAAACAAGAAACTAATTGTTTTCATAATGCAGAAAGGGCTATAGAAATGTGTGATGCGCTAGCGAATAAATATGATAAAATACGGTCGAAATATTGGAATTATTTGAGTGATAAGTTCCATAAGTATAAGGAACAGAAAGTGGAGGCTAACGGTGCGAATAATGTGGAGCATTAAATTATAAAGCTGTCTCTTTCTATTGTGAAGAAATTGTGTTTGCTAGAGTGAAATATATTGCCTGTTCTTTTTTGTCGTGACAACGTCTTATAATTCGATAGAGCCGGCTGCACGCACGAAAAAACATGACTCATGCGGCGTTACCTCGCTCTGAGGCGTTCCGTTAGGTTTGAAGTGCAAGCGAGAGCGCGGAACGAGCGACAAAGAAGCACAATCGGACGTTGTCACGTTCAACTATCGTCAGTAAGAGCTAGCGCGCACGAGCAACTTTGTCTCCGCAACTATTTTGTCGCTCCCATCAATTGTATGGGGAGTTGCGTCTCTACGTGCGCGCACTTTCATACTAGCCCATGGGTGGAGAGACAAAATAGTTGCGGAGACAAAATAGTTGCGGAGACAAAGTTGCTCGTGCGCGCTAGCTCTAAACCGACTTTACAGACAACCAATTTTTCAAAGTGATTTGGTATCCTTTTCACTCTATGGATATGCCTGCGTGATGGAAAGAGATAACGGTACTCAATATGCGAATTTTGTGGCTTACCTTTTAAATATAGATAGTGAAAATTATAGAAATGTTTTGGTGTGTGTACTTTGCTACAAGTTCGTTTCGATTGGATTTTTTTAACTATACATTTTTATTATGATGTAAAACATAGAAATAAAAATACAGTATTACGGACTCTACCTAAGTAACAATACCTAAATTTTCTTTAAACTTATCTGTGGAAATCTAGTCAAGAGGCTAATGGAAAAATTAACTTTTCAAATTATAAGTAGCATCAATCTATACATTAAATTATTCCTATCTGTTTAATATTTATAATTGTGACTATTATAAACACACTAAGATTTTTCTATAGTTTCCTCTATTTATAATAAACAGTATCGGATTGTTGTCCAATTGCGTACAAATATAGTTATTATCCTGTCTTTGCACCTTGCATCATTTTTATACATTTACATGTAAAAATCGAACACAGACCATGGAAATAAATCTTTTTAATTATATTTGGGATCTTTGATTTTATAAAAATAGCTTTTTGTAGAAGTATTATATTAAATTAAAGGATATATTTCATTTCAAATTATCTTGGCAGAAATGTTTAGTAATATAAAGATTGCAGTTTTATTTATATTTAATAAAATGCTTTTAATGTTAAGAAGTCAGATATATTATTAACTCAGGCCCCGGAATCACAGACACAATAGAAAATCTATTGTGTCGTGGCCCGATCGGGCCGTTCGGGGCTCAATGGGTTAAGTTGTATTTTAAATAGAAAATTAGATACTAGGTTCATAAATCAATCCAAAAGAGTATTCAAGTAGTGTTCAAATTTAATTACTAATAGTTTATTTTAATCTGTATCCTCAATATTATCTGCCCTGTTAACTTCTTTTCTTTTATTTGACATTCCAAGGTTCATATGCACATCATCTTGTACAGCTTTAGCAACGACTTCGCAGTTACAATCATTTCTATCCTTTAAAATGCCCAATAAACTAGAATTTGATGGTTTTGACTCTGTTATTTTGAGTTTGCATTTCTTTTCCTTGCCTTTCTTTAGTTTTGACACATTAGGCTTGCTATCGGTTAGGGATGATGATAGGAGCTTCACAACGTCTGGACATTTTTTGCATTTGCATGTTGGGCAGTCGCATAGAGGCTATAAGAAATGAGAAACTTTGTTATATAATAATTAGTAGCCATATAATTAGTAGCCAATTTAGATTAAGACTTAATGTACGATTATTTATTTAATGTTACAAATTGAGTTACTGTTGGTGCATCATAAATAAATAAATAAATAAATATGAGAAATAATAATTAAAAATGTGTTGGTAGTTAATATAGAGTGTAATAATATTAGCAAGACTCTTTTACTAATTGCTTTATTCATTGAAATTGGTCACTAAAACCTAACTACATTTGTTTTGAGTGTTAAATCTGGGTAATATTTGCAACGGTTGAAGCAATATTGAAGGAACTTTAAATTGTGATATCTAATGTTACACCTAATAAGGGATAGTTTTTTATAGGCAAAAAGAGTTCATTGTAAATCGTAAGTATGTCTGCCACAATAATTTAAGACAGGCAGACGATGAGACGATTTCAAATTTCAATAATTGTGTTAAGTATGTTATATAGTTACGAACCTACCTATTGTATTGCTCTATAAAATATATAGATACTTAAGTATTAAGTACAAAGTTCTGTGTAATAGGTACCATAATACTAATTTGTACCTATACATGTTTGGCTTATATTTGGATAACTATAATCACGTCATTATTCACCTAGACTACAAGCCCGCATAGGACAAAAATATGGGTCAAATGAACCACCAGGGGACATATCTAGAACGATAGCAGAGCAAAAAATAATAAGATTCATCACTATGCCGTCACTTGTAAGCTGTCCAACTGAGTGCAGATGAGAATTGAAAAGTACAGGTAGACTCGGTAAATTTTGGTCATATATTTTTGTACGGCATTCTTAACCATCGATAGATCCATTAAAAATAATAAGAAACCGCTCAGTGCCGTACAAAAATGGTGGTCCACCAAGTCGGAATTTTTATTTAATTTCCGAGAGTTACCGGGGGTAAATTTGGTCATTTGACCATGTACGGCATCTGCGTCATACTATTGCTATACTGCTTTTAATCCATTATTCCGCAACGCCGTACAAAAATCATGGGGACAAGGGGAAAAAATCGAGAGTTGTAATCCCCTCTCTTTCCCCACTCCAGGGGGTCATTTGATACAACACGAAATAAATTTATTTTTAAAGTATTTTATGCATAGATAATATTTTTTCATGTGCCGTACATTTTCGTTGGTTCAAAGGGGAAAAATCTGAAAAAGAAAAAAATCCATATAACGAAATGTTTGCTTTATATTTTTATAATAAAATATAAATATACATTAATATTAAGAAGCTCGAGGTGGTTAATTATCACCTTGGAAAGTCGGAGTCAGGTGGAATGGACTCCGTTTAATTGATGAACTAATAAAAAAGCTATGAACGAAAAGATGTGAATTATATGCAATCAGTCCATGAATACAGGTAAAGTCACAAGCAAATGCTAGTAATATATACATATTCAAAATGTACAAGTAAAGCGCTTTCAAATGATACCAAACACTGCATATTTATCTTAACTTTATTTTTTTACTCTGTATGTTTTGTCCGCTAGAGGGCGCCACATTAGATTTTGTGAAACCCCATATAGCCTTTAGCTAGCTGGTCGTTGGTTATCCAGTGAACAATTCAGACGCCTCTAATGATATGTCATTTGTCGAATTCTGATAAGTAGTTTAGAAGTTACGAGGGAATAGATGAACATACATACATGACCTGTAAACAACCATAACCCTCCTTTTGCTTTGCCGTAGTTGGGTAAAAATATGTTAATGCCGTACTGTATCAAATGGCCATAAAGCACTCTTAAAATTGTAGCTTTCGTAGCTTTCATCAGCCTAAAAGATGTGGTCTGCACAAAAATGTACGGCATCGTTTTTTCCTAATTTATCTATGTTAATACTATTTAAAACAACGGATAAAGTGTAGAAAACTATTATATTTCATTAATCTACGATGTTTAAACTTTAACAAAATTTCTGGTTTTGCATTTCTCTATAACTTTTTTTAGAACGGTTTCTTTTGAACGGCAATACTATACAACAATTGAATTTTACAATATCATGTTAAAAAAAAAGTTCCCGTACAGGGTCAAATGACCTTACAGCTCTTTATATCAAGAATTCGATGAAATTAAGATGATTATTGGTATACATTTAAAAGAACAATTATTTTTTGACGGCATTGCTTTTAATAGTACTTTTGAGTGCTAGATAATGTTTTGGAACCGAAGCCGTACTTAGTCAAATGACCCCCTGGAGTGGGGAAAGAGAGGGGATTGCATCTCTCGATTTTTTCCCCTTGTCCCCATGATTTTTGTACGGCGTTGCGGAATAATGGATTAAAAGCAGTATAGCAATAGTATGACACAGATGCCGTATATGGTCAAATGACCAAATTTACCCCCGGTAACTCTCGGAAATTAAATTAAAATTCCGACTTGGTGGACCACCATTTTTGTACGGCACTGAGCGGTTTCTTATTATTTTTAATGGATCTATCGATGGTTAAGAATGCCGTACAAAAATATATGACCAAAATTTACCGAGTCTACCTGTACTTTTCAATTCTCATCTGCACTCAGTTGGACAGCTTACAAGTGACGGCATAGTGATGAATCTTATTATTTTTTGCTCTGCTATCGTTCTAGATATGTCCCCTGGTGGTTCATTTGACCCATATTTTTGTCCTATGCGGGCTTGTAGTCTAACCTTGGATGCGGTACCAACGGCCGCTTTTCCCTTGGCTTTTTTCATAACTGTTTGTTTATATGAACAGATGCTTTTGAAAATCGTAATTTGTTTTCCATTTTCAGATGTGAAACCTAACTATTGTAATTTCATTTTATCCGATATTTATTTAAGAAAATTAGACATCTTTATTTTTAAACTACATTATTTTTTTTTTATTTTTAAATGTGGCGGGAGGCCGTCATCGTCATGTCATAATATAACGAAATTAAAAAATAATTACACAGGAGATAAATTCCGACAGATAATATAAATAATGTAGGTTTTAGTAGTTATTAATAAATTAATTATCCTAATAACAATTTTTTTTTTGTTATGTCACTACATGTGTATTTATTTATTTAAGAATACGATATTTGGAAACGTAGTACATATTTCAGTTTTCAAGGAATTCAGGGATTTATCATTTTTTTAGAATTTATTATGAATCTGCAGTTAAACAAGAAAAACGGAAAAAGGATTATAAACACGGAAAAATCAAGGAATAATCAAACGTAATTTATTAAGTAAGTAAGTTTATGAAATGTTTTAGCCTCAGGTTTTAGCCGTGTTTTAGCCTGTATTCTGGATTGTCATTTTTCAGTCAAAATTTTCAAGAATTTTAAGTAGGTGCTTATATTAAAAATTCCAAGAACCAGGCTCCACCAAGGCACGGCAGGCCACGAAGGGCTAATGAAATACCCAGGTAAATAATGGTAAAATAATATAATCAAAAGTCCAGTAATGGATCCGTCTTACCACACACCGTAATCCTAGAACTAGGTAATTACGAAACTACTTGAAAATGTTGAAGACATCGTATGCCACTGGCGATGAAATAATATTAACAAAACTGAAGAGACAACTAGCCAATTTATCTTGTAAATGTAAAATATGTGATAAATACAACTCGACGACAGCTCAAGAAGACAATTTTGTTGAGAATAAAGAAAATAAAGCAGAAGAAAACGTGAAAATTGAAGACAATAAAATTGTAGAGTCATATCGTAAAGAAACATGCCCTGGGTGTTTTGTAGCTTATAACTTGTTACGGAATAATAATAAAACGTTTAAAGATCAAGATACAGAAACCAATGCAATGATGTTTTCTTCCGAAAAGTGTGTACAGAAATCTATGAAAGGGATCCAAAAGACCACATCGATGTCGTTAATGACTTTGAATATGAATTCAGAGTCTGATATATCATCTCAGGAACGAAAGATTTGTAAGCGGAATGTTGAAAAAGTTACTTTCAGCAATGATAAGCCGAAAATCTATGATCCAGTAGCATATGCCAACTGCCTCTGCTTAGAAAACTTTATTGATTCTATAAGACCACCATTAAATTATTGACCTGTTTTTTTTAAATATAGTTACTTAGATGCATCATATTTTATCTCCATATTTCATTTGAATACCCTGGTTTTATAACTTGTCTTATTTTATAAATGAAACAAAATGTATAATAACATAAACTTTTATTATTTATAAATGCAATAATTATTTTGCAGCATAATGTTTGATAAATCTCGCTGAGGGATCTGAAACTTTTACCCATTTAGGCATCCAATAGTACGGCGTGAAGTTGTGTTGTCCAGGAAATGATTTTTCAAAGATGTACCTATAGTACTTTGACTCGTCTGTTATGGGTTGAACACCTGCGTATTTCTGATCATCTGCAGGCTGCCTCTCTGCTACGATTTCCGATATTGTCGTAAACAAAGACTTTTTAACTGATGCGACACCATCGCTGAATGCCTCTTTATGTCTCCATAATATTGAGTCTGGTAAGAGACCACTTGCAGCAAAACTGCTCCTTAGAAGATGCTTTTCCACGCCATCTTGTGGTTGTCTCAACTTTGGGTCTATACTTAAATAATGACTAGTGAATTGTATATCCAAAAATGGCACACGTAGTTCTAAACTGAAGGCGCTAGTTGTCCGATCAGCTCTTAACCCATCGTATAAATAAATATCTGACAATAGTCGTATACTTTCTTCGTGGCCATCCTTTTCGGTGGGAGCATCTCTAAAGTAAATGTAACCTTGTGCAAGTTCATCAGCACCTTCTCCACTAAAGATTACTGTAGTGTCAGTTTTTTCTTTGATGTACTTTGATAACAGATACATAGGTAAGCTAGCTCGAATGGTAGTTATATCAAACGATTCTAAATGGTAAATAACGTTATCCAATGCTTGTCTGACATCGTTTTCGTCAAAAAGAACTTCATGATGCTCTGTACCGAGATAATCAGCAACAGATCTGGCAGCGATTAGATCTGGCGAATCTCCCATGCCTATTGCAAATGTTTGTATTTTGTACGGTAGCTTGTGCTCTTTGGCAAGTTTTACTACCAAAGCGGTAATTAATGACGAATCCAAACCTCCACTTAACAAGCAACCGATTCGTCTCTCAGACATCAGACGCTTCTTACACGCCGCTTCCAGTAACGCAGCTGTTTTTTCGTACATGTTAAGTTTCTCTAAATCACTTTCAGCAACGAAAGGTGTAAATCTAGGAGGTGTGCCTGGTTGGAAGTATTGTTCAGCGTAGTTAAGTTTCACCTTGTTGTTCTCACAGATATCCCATTCTTCGAAATGACCAGGCGGGAATTGTCCCAGAGTGGATTTCTCTGAAGCTTTTTGTTTCAAACCGATAAGGCCTTTAGCTTCTGAGCAGATAGCCATCACACCGTTCTCTTCGTCGCTCATTTTATACAGCGGACGGACACCATATGGGTCTCTGGCAATAAATACTTTCCTAACATCACCGTCGACCAGGCAGAAGGAGAATACGCCATCCAACTTTCGGACAGTTTCAGCGATTCCAAAGTTCTTATAGCAGTGGATAATGGCTTCTACGTCGCAGTTGGTTTCGTACGGAAATTGGAATTCATCGCGTAGTCGGTTGCAGTTGTATATCTCACCGTTGCAAATAAGAGTTACTCTTGGGTAGCGATGGAGCCGCATCGGTTGCATGCCATGGAGCCCGTCGACGATGGCCAGCCTCTGAAAGCCGAGTATTGCCAGCTGTTCTCTCGAGTCCTGTTCGATTCTCCAGGCGTCTGGACCTCGGTGAACGATTGCACTGAAGCATTTGATGCAGGTTGGTGACAGACCACCATCCACGCCGAACGTAGCCCAGATTCCACACATTTTTCTGTAATGAGAAAAAATTATATTAATGAAAAATATATTTTTTTTATTGGACAACGAAGGGATATAAGTATAACGCTGTCTAGTAAATTTTTAGTAATTATTAAACATAACATAAAATGAAATGTGTTAATCTTAGGTAACATAAAAATATTTTTTAATTTATTTTTTTTACAAATATTGTAGTTACCTATACTGGAAGCGCGATCGGTTAAAAGAAACTGAGAAATATGTTTCTTGGAATTGATACTCTACATAAGATTCATCAGTAGGTACGATCTACAGAATTTAATTCATTTAATTCATATCCGATCTAAATAGAAAGAACATGTATCAAATAACACTATAGGTGTGATTAAAGAATTTATAAAAGTAAGATTTTTAAAATACTTCACCTATATAAACGACCAATTAACTAAAAAAATTGTAATAATCACACTAAACGACCTCTATTTTTTTATAAAAATCATTAATTTCTTACCTCAGCAACTTTCTGTTATAAACCGTATGTTAGTGACACGTTTTTATTTATTTATATCAAACAAACGCTTCACACAACACACGCCTACCACGTTTCGGTTTTTACTGACAGAGTGACAGATCTGAGATTGCGATTTGCCGGCAAATGAGCCTACAATGTCAAAGTATATGAATCGAATATCATGATACGGCCGCGTGCCTGAAATTAAACATAAATACACGGTAATTTCAACTCTATCGTCTTGTAATAAGGAACTATTTACTTTGAACACGTGAACACATTTTGCAGCTGAATTAAAAAGAGAAGGAAAATGTTTAAACAGGTGATAGAGGGAGACAGATATTGTTTTGTAGAGTGCTATTTCAGCGTATTATATTGGTAGTGCCATAGTTGAGAAAGATTGCATCATCTCACCACATACCTATACGGTTTGAGCGGGAATCACAAATCACAATGAAATCAAATTTCTTGTTTTGATAAGCTATACCAAGAAGCAGCTATACACAATATTGAAGTCCATCAAGGGTTAATTGATGGACTTTTTAGTAGGTAGGTAGTTGTCAGTTCGATATACAGACATTTTACGGGATTCATTGAGGTACAGTTAATATTTTTATAGTTTGCATAAATATTAAGATAACTGATATAGGGACAATCAAAATTATTTTACGTTTTATTATAAATTATATATTTTATTTATTATGAATTAAAATACGGCGCAAAATGCAAATTATTTCATTATTTTGTGTAGATTTTAAAATTATAATATTCGTGTTTTAGGGATTATTAAATTAATACAAATAAGTGGTTTTATATAAATGTCAAGGTTATGGAATACATGCTTACTGTATTTTTTATAATGATATTGTGATTTAATTCACTTCCTTGGTGTTTTAAAGGTACCTATTTTAATTGTACATTATAACGCTATACACAATATTTACAGTTCTCTCGAAAAAATATCAATTTTGATCAACCTAATCTTTGTGTGAACATTTTGTAAGGCGCCAATAAATATTTTCCACATTATTATGAGTTGTATACGTAGTATAATTATTATTAGTCTGTGTTATGAGCTCTGACGTAGTTATTGTTTCTTCTAATAGATGGCTCTGTCCGCAATTTGTAAGTAAATTCCAATAGAAATTACCTAGTCTGTTTTTGCACGCCTCATAAGCGAAGCGTTGAGGTGGGTACTACTGTCACTTCGCGCAAAACATCTGATTTTTCAAACTTAAAATGTCTTTATGTATCATACATTGCACTTGTAAGATAATACATACACACACATATTAAGAAAAAACACTATTTTTAACGTTCATGATATTTTTGATGTCATTTTTGTTATTTAAACTAGTTAAAAAATAGTTCAAAAAAGTTCTGTCTTGGACGTCCGTGTGTCTGTATGTGCGGATCCTTTTTCTTGTTAACACGATAGCGACCGAAATACTTTACTAATCGAGTCTTTTTTTTTTTTTCTTACGCTTGAGTATGCTCAGGAATAGAACCCTTTCATTTTTCAGGGTCTGATTCGATGTGGTTTAATTGTTATTAAATAAACAAAAATAATAATTAATAAATATTTATTAAAAAAAAATTATGAGGCGTGCACTTTTGGATTTTCCAAATTATTTTATTAAACACTTGACCGTAATTTGAAGCTTACTTCATTGAGAAGGTACCTAGCTTTTTCCGCCTATTTTGCCCTCTCTTTCCGTTGTATATATGCTATCTCTCTCGCACACCTCTCCACCAGGTGGCGGGGCGCACGATAATGTCGGGCGCTGGATGTTTTTTCATTGGCGTCTAGCTTCCGCCGCGAGAAGGTTGTCTACAAGACTACAACCTTGGTGCTATTAAGTATTGCTTAAAGCAAGTGCTAAAAGTGTTAAAAAGTGTATCCCGTCGGATCGGTACAGTGAGTTATTTTTACATCTATTCTAATAATATTTTACTTAAAAATGAGTAAAAATCTTTAAAGTCAACGGTATAATCGTTGGACTTTATTTAAAATGCTGAGGTTTTTAATGAATCCTTCAGCAATAGTTTATTTTTCAATATGCTTAAATACTTAATAGCATGAATAAAGATATTTAAAATTAACGATACAACCGTTACATTTTACTTGAAATAGTAACTTTTCTTTTGAAATATTTCATTATGCAATATGTACTAATTAATATTTGAATTTTTAATACTGTGAGTAAAGCTATTTTAACGGTGTTACCGTTCGGCTTTACTCGAATCGTTAATATTACTTTTGTGATTATTTGATATTACTAGATATATCAAATACCCTCTCTTGTATATAGATATTTTTAATTATTTATGTCATTTTTAATAATGTGTTTTTATTACAAGGTTACAAGTGAATTTTTCTTGGAAAAATTACAATTAATACCTACTTAGTATGGATATGAGCCAACTCAAAGCTTTACAGGCATACAATCCATTGCTACGACTTTATTACATTGTCGTTATCGCTAGGAACGGTTCGGAATTCCTATAATAGTTTATTACTAAAAATTATCGAACGAGATGAGTCAGCTCCAAGAAGTCACGAGTCACGACATGTCAGAACATGTTGTGATATTATTTTATAAATCGTACGGGAGTTACCGCTCAACTGAATAATGATGGATTCGCTCATGTATAGTAGATACGTACCATGAATGTACCACACATTCAAAACTATCCGTAGTCTATACGTGTCCTTTTATGAGTATTATTCTGATCCGTTTTTATGTGAAAATAGACATATTACACACGGCTAATTTGATTGAAAATTACGTTTCCTATGTTTCAAATGATGCAACTTTTTTGTTTAAACGAGTAAGTACCAAAATTTTACAATTAAATTCTTTGGTTTACTGAACTTGTGCTGAAAGGGTTATCGTATAATAATTATCGAGATACCTTAATATAAATTAGATTTAGATACATTTATTTCAAAGGATTTACAATTCACTTCTAACGTTTTAGAATAATATTATAAACTTGTACACCTTGACAAAAAGTAAAAAATTGCGGGTGAGTGGAGAATATTTTGTTCAATTAAATATAACGTCCTACGACGGTATGGTTGCGTTCGTAAGGAATGTTAACGGATATAAAGCAACTAAATGTTACATCGATTGCATGAACAAAAATAAATATGAATCGAAGTTCATTTTAAAATTTAGTGAATTGATTTGAATTATGAATTTATTAAATAGTTAGTTCTTTTTTATATAAACATAATAATTAATTACCATTGTCAAATCAATTCTTATTAATTCATCCTGGACAGTTGTCGCTAACATTGGAAAATAAGTTAAAGGACCTTGTTAATTGCTATATTATTTAAATGATTATTTACTGCTAATTTTATATTAGCACTAAGGTGTATTCTTGCTCGAAGCAGAATACATAAATGTGGCCACTACTCCTCGCAGGGGTTAGCCAGGTCAAATCCACCCTCGCAGGGTGTCTCTTAAGCATTTTTTGGCAGGCCGTACTTATTTCTAGTTACAAACATCCCTCGCGCAGCTGTCGCTCGCAGGGAAATGGTGCAAATATATATCGGCCCTCGCGGGGCTTTGATTACAACCGTCCTTCACGGAAAAGATGGTGCATTTGCACCATCTTTTATATATATCAGCCCTCGCGGGGCTTTGATTACAACCGTCCCTCACGGAGAAATGGTGCAAATATATATCAGCCCTCGCGGGGCTTTGACTACAACAGTACCTCACGGAGACATGGTGCAAATATATATCAGCCCTCGCGGGGCTTTGATGGCGATTGGTGCAAATATACAAAGGATTGATCATTAAAATGATCATAGATATTTGCTTTCGTCAACGAGGACCCACGAAAGAAGTTTTGGATATGACCGTATCGGATCTTCACTCTTCTAAGGTAGGTAGAAAAAGGTTTTGAAATCTTCTTCACAGTGGGCAGTATAGTAATATGACCTAATAAATACAATAAAGGTTAGAGACGTCAAATAATGGGCGCATGAAATTTATACTTCGTATCCTAAAAGTTTACGCTTCAGGAATCAGGAAACCACCATTGGTTTACCAATTATGGAAATTGGAATTGAACAAATCGTATTTACCAATGTAAAGCCTATTCACAACAAAGGAAGGCGAGTCGGATCAAATATCATCTCGCAGATGATTTGTGGCGGTGGTTTCGAGGATTGTCACCAAGCCTTGTGTCAACGGTATGTTTGGTATCGTCATTCAATGGCACTAGCCGACCAATTTTCATATAAAAACATCGGAAGAGATTTTTTAATCGCAAAGCGATTGAATGTAACAAATGACGATTGATTCAAAATCAAATTTCAAATTTCAAACGATTGATTACGTATATTTGACCTCTCATAGGCCCATTTTAGTTGCCCGGTCTTGTAGGCAATTTATTTGACTCGTTTTTCAACCCATTTGACCTCATTATTGCACCCATGAGATTTTTCTTCAGGGCTCAAACAATAAATCGCTGAGGGATTAGGATAATCGTTTGTTAGACAAGTTTCTTGTCATCCCACCAGGATTATTTTATTGTATAATAAAGTTATATACAACTATTTACGTAAAACGTTTAAGTACTCAACGAATACTGAGAATACTGACTGTTGAGTTACATAGGATAGAGGATAAATAACGGAAAGTCAATCTATCTAAACAAAAGCCTCTTATTATTAGATATTACTTGGAACCCCTACCCTAACGAGAAAGCTCTGCCAAATGACTGTTCATTTCTTTGCTTTGAGGGGGGGGGGGGGGCAATAAATGAAATGCAGTAGGTACAGACTATACGGCTTTTAAAATATAAGTCTGGTAAGCGAACTAAACTTTGCTAGTTTAGTTCTTGCTATATCGCTGTCCGTGGCTGCCTCGCGTGTTTACGGATGAATAAAGTAATGTCCTGTCTTCGCATCCACAGCTAACTGTCCTATACTGTCATAATCTTAACACAGATTCATTGGACATAGCTCCCCACGAGCTCTGTTCTTCATTTTTGCACTCGCACAACTGTGGACAACACGAGAGCAATGCCTGCATTGGTAGCAGTTACAATCAAGGGCTAGCAAGGTAGGCTAGCCATATTACGGATGTTGGAACAACCGACTATATTTAGGGCAATTTTCTTTGTCCAGTGTAACGTTTAGACTGTCGTAGCATTCCTACGGAACAAAGATGGGATCAGATCTGCATCCTTAATGAAGTTAATCGAAAGGAGATACTTTCAGACGACGATAGTATTCAAAATCCACCATATTCCCGAGCATAATAATGCATAGTTAAGCTTATAATCTCTCTTGCCATTATCCTGCAGCAGAATTCCTTGGCGATAATTTGTTCTCGTAATGCTGGGGCCACACTAACGTCTAACGTCTAATGCCCTTTATCGCGATAATTATTCCGATAATTTTTAAGGCGTTAAGTGAGTGGCTACACTTGAACGGTCAACGTGAATGCCGATTGTTGGCGATAAAAACAGCGTTAATTTTACTAAAATTCTAGCAAGATGGACGTAGTGTGACCGCTTCATTGCGTTAATTCTCGCGATAAAGCTATCGCCTCGCCAAACGGCAATGTTAATGCCGTTGTTAAATAATACTGGCTACACCTAAAGTTAACGTCCATTATCGCGTTAATTAATGGCATTTCCCGTTAGTGTGGCCCCAGCATTAGAACGAGCGAGGTTGTTACGATAATATGAGAAATCCTGTCAGTTAGAGACCTGAACGACGCGATAGAGTACCGCTATTTCAGTAGTAGTAGCACCTAGAAGGGTGAAGGTATTCTGGAAAGCGGAACTGAAGGCCCGGTCAGCAGCACCAGTCACCTAATAGACAGTGTTCAGTGCTGCACCACTATAATCTGCAAAATGACTCTGACGGTATGAAAATGTGGAGTACATTTTCAAAATATCAAATGATATAGTTGGAATAAAAATCCTATTTGCCTCCGTCTACCCAAAAGACGTACGGAGTAGCTAGTAGTAGTTGGTTGAATTATAATAAGTATAGTTAAAATCCTTTATTACTGACTGGATAAATATGGCTCTTTTCCTATCTGACGTTCGTATAGCTGTTGACTGCCTAGTGTTATGCACAAACACTATTATAAATAAGTCACGTTATGTAGTCCCGAGACTTTCGGTATATAAGTTCTGATGTAAATCATAATTATATCTTAAAACTGAATTGATTAAAAGTAACGTACTTAGCTGTAGTAATTGCAGTTTTGGGACACAGATAAGCTCTTTATCATTTTAGTCTCTTGAGTTCAGTATATTTGTTTCCAGTACAGAGTTTATGACCTATCAGTTTTAAATAAATAATTCATGCATTGTACTGAAAGTACCAGCCATGTTTAGATTATGATTGCGACGTTGGCTCTAAACATTAAAAGATACCGCACGGTTTAGTTGGATGTTAAAAATCTGTATTATAATTTAAACCATTTACCTGTTTTGTTATTTTATTGCCTTATTCAAGGGGTGACCTTTTAAATTTACTTCTGACCCCAAAAGTAAGGACCAAGGTCTCTTCTTGTCCGCTTGTAGCAGGTTGGGTTAAAACTGTGTGAGTTGAGACATTTGGTAATTCTATGTTAAGATGATTCAATGATGCTTCTGCAGAGTTCTAATTGAATAAATAAAGGTTTGAGTTTGAGGTATTTTTGCCTCGTCGGGATCAGCTGTTGCTTCATTTTGTAAGTAAAATCTAAATGCGTAATTGAAAGTCGTTAGGTACTGGCGCTTTCGCAGATTTACGCTAAAGATAGTGAAAATTGTAGTAACTTTAACTTTTCAAGCCCAAAAGGTTAACTAAGGTACGCTTGAACCAATCTCATAAGTTCTAATACTTTTAATCATTATGATTAACTTTTTGGTTCTTATTTGATTAACTTTTCATCTGGGATTGTTAATATATTATATAATATAAAAATTTGTGTGATTTATTAGTAGGTATACTATCTGCACACCTTACTCTTTCAAATAAAGAAATAAGTAATTACTTATGTATTCAAATTCACATTGGCGTCACATTGTACACCAGGTGGGTAACAAACAGGTCTCAATGAAGTAAGCTTCAAATTACGGTCAAGTGTTTAATAGCTGTGTTTTACCTGAAAATAAAACACATATTAAATACTTACCTATATTTGAAGCTTACACTTAACGTCCACCTGTTGTGGATTTCGACTCAATGAAAAAACATCCAGCGCCCGACATTATCGTGCGCCCCGCCACCTGGTGGAGAGGTGTGCGAGAGAGATAGCATATATACAACGGAAAGAGAGGGCAAAATAGGCGGAAAAAGCTAGGTACCTTCTCAATGAAGTAAGCTTCAAATATAGGTAAGTATTTAATATGTGTTTTATTTTCAGGTAAAACACAGCTATTTTATTTCCATCAATAATTTATTAAACTGCCTAAATTATTTGGAATTTTCGTAGACCTTAAATTGTCAGATTTCGTTGTTTACGTTACAAACATTCAACCAGATTCATAAATTATTTGGAGATTCCATGGAGATTCATTAAATTTAAAAAGAGAAACACCCAGAATGACTCCCAGTTAGATAATTGCAAAAGCATCACGACATTATATTTTCACCTAATTACTCATATATTTTTATTTATATATTTATTTTTTTATATAGGTATGTCAGGCAGCATTGCCCATATATTGTTTGTAAGGTGTACTTATTCTAATGTTAATAAAACTACTTACATATAATAAAAAGTATCTAATTAATATCATAAGAGCGAAAAAAAACTAACAGAAAACAAAAAGACGCACAGATTATTGAATACTAGCTTCCGCCCGCGACTCCGTCCGCGCGGATGTCGGTCTTCGCGTGGATGGTCTCCATTTTGAGTAACTCTGACAATGACATCTTATAATTATATCTATTGGACCCAAATACGGCTAGGCCTATAATAATACGCAACGTGTGTTCGCTGTTCTACAGAACAACGTCTATGAATAAAACTGAAAAATTAAGATTAATTTTTTTTCTACGTATTTTTCCAGAATAAAAAGTATCCTATTTTACGCCTAGGATAATAAGGTACAATTATACCGAGTTTAATCGAAATCGAACCGTTAGTTTTCACGTGATGTCTTCACATACAGACAGACAGACAAAAAATTTTTTAATCACATATTTGGGTTTGGTATCGATCCAGTAACACCCCCTGCTATTTATTTTTTCAATATTTTCAATGTTCAGAATTGACCCTTCTACAGATTTATTATAGGTATGTATAGATTTACCTAAGTACTGCTTAGTAGTTCTTATTTCAAATAATATTAATTATTCTTTTTAAATACCTACACTTATAAAAGTGTAATAGACAGACATTAAAACGCAGTGTTCATTAAACAATATGAAATTCACAAAACTAATTTAGTAACTTACTGTTTCTGAATTTAGTAAATTGTTGATAGTTTGACCACAAGCTCGATCAGATGTCACCTTTGAATACAATAAACTCGGTACCAAGGGATTGTTAACTACTTTAGACATTTAAATTTAGACCAAAATACTAAAAGTTCAAACCAATTAGGTGTTCAATTGTTTTATAATTTGTATAGGTATTGTTTATTATAATGTGTGGTTAAGTCTGATTAATATTTTTTTAAACCTGACACTTACCATACCTACCAACCATAATATTATACGTACTAGGTAATTATGAAGTATGTGGCTTTTATATATTACTAGCGGTCCGCCCCGGCTTCGCCCGTGGTACATATGAAAAATAGATGTTGGCCGATTCTCAGACTTACCCGATATGCACAGAAAATTTCATGAGAATCGGTCCACCCGTTTCGGAGGAGTATGCAGACTAACATTGTGACACGAGAATTTTATATATAAGATAAGACTAGCGGTCCGCCCCGGCTTCGCCCGTGGTACTTACATGTTAGAACGATCGGATCGAACTGCACATGGTGTGCGAATTTTATTATAATCGGTTAAGTGGTTTAGGAGTCCATTGAGGACAAACATTGTGACACGAGATTTATATATTATATTAAGATAAGATAAGATAAGATATAATATTATGACGTAAGTATAATAATATCTAAGTACCTACGGAACGGACTAATATAAAAAGCTCGCCGACACCATTCTTATAACATGCAAATCAAAATTAAATTTTCAATCAACGTTCAGAAAAAAATGAGTAGAAAAACATTAGAAAAACCTTGGAAAAACCACAATGATGTCAATTGACGAAAAATATATAGCGTAAAATATTGTTTGAAATTCGTGTCTGAATATTTCAATGGATGTTGATGATAATAATTAATAAGTACATATATTTAGGTACATTCTACTATAAAGTATTATAAATGCGTAAGTTTGTGAGGATGTGTGTGTTTGTTACTCTTTCACGTAAATACTACTGAACCGATTACAATGAAATTTAGCACAAATATAGAGGGTAACTTGGATTAACACATAGGATCTTATCCCGAAAATCCCACGGGAACGGGAACTATGCGGGTTTATCGTTGAAAACGCGGGCGAAGCCGCGGGCGGAAATCTAGTTATACCTATTATACATATTTTCATAGGTGATGCTTATGAAGGCTTCAACCGTAAAAATCAATGGGTTTCGACTTTCGGGACAAAATTGTTTACGCGTTAAGAAATAAATAAATTACGATTTATGATTCGAAAGATTACTTACCACTAAACTTTTATCATTAGGTACCTATAATATCAACCGAACTTTAAAGATTTCTGAGGTTTTAACAAGTTTTCTCGTTAAATGTAATAACGAAAGCATTTCAATTAGGGCGAGCTTTTGTATAAATAAAACATCTCAAAGTTTAAGATGGAATTTAATATTTAAATTTTTACCTGAGAAACGAAATAAATTGACTTATTGCGAATATTAGAATCGGACTGAAAGTACCTAACCCATTTGGATAATCCTTTTCATAATAATTGAGGAAAGTAAAGAAATCTTTTTATCATGTTTCAGTAAGCCAGTTTTCAATAAAGCGCTTAGGTATTTGGAATTGGATGTTTCAAAAAGTCACTTAAAAGCATCTTAAAAGTTGTTTATTTTTGCACGCCTCATAAGCGAAGCGTTGAGGTGGGTACTACTGTCACTTCGCGCAAAACATCTGATTTTTCAAACTTAAAATGTCTTTATGTATCATACATTGCACTTGTAAGATAATACATACACACACATATTAAGAAAAAACACTATTTTTAACGTTCATGATATTTTTGATGTCATTTTTGTTATTTAAACTAGTTAAAAAACAGTTTAAAAAAGTTCTGTCTTGGACGTCCGTGTGTCTGTATGTGCGGATCCTTTTTCTTGTTAACACGATAGCGACCGAAATACTTTACTAATCGAGTCTTTTTTTTTCTCTTACGCTTGAGTATGCTCAGGAATAGAACCCTTTCATTTTTCAGGGTCTGATTCGATGTGGTTTAATTGTTATTAAATAAACAAAAATAATAATTAATAAATATTTATTTAAAAAAAATTATGAGGCGTGCACTTTTGGATTTTCCAAATTATTTCTATGGATTCTCATTATCCAATATAAAAGTGATAAACTTAATAGGATCTGAATTTCTCCGGAGATATAGAGCTACTACACCTACCTACCTTAGGTATAAAAAAATTGTTTTACTTTTGGGCTTCTATCGCAGTTTGCTAATTGCAATACCTACTTAACTGACTACCTATTAGGTACGAAACACAATCAAAATACTTATCAACCATTAAACAAAATAGTCGAGAAGTTACGTATTGAAAAGTCAAAGAGTCTGCTACAAAGAATGCCCTTTGAAATTGCTAGTTGAGTGCCTTTCAAATCGATGCGGGCAGGGAAAATTCAGCAGTTTTCTGCACAATGGTTCTTTATTAACAACAGCCGGGTATTGTAGCCTCGATACCGAAGTGAATTAGTGATACACGTGTCCACGTTTCTAATAATTGCTAGATGTCATTCGGTAGATATTTGTACGCCTCTTTTTGGTTTGATGTAGGTATCCTCTGTAGATAGTAATAAATAGTAGTATGTATTAGATCGAATTATTACTAAACAGTACCTAGTATTAGATCCAATAATAACGGTACGAAAGATGCGTATGAGAGATTTACTATTAGGCTGATTAGCTTTAAGTATACCTACCGCTTTCGGTTTTACATAATCTTATAGCAATTGATTATTATATAATATTTTTATTAATATTTAATGTTCATTTTTTTTTATATTTCTATCTTTTCCTATAGGTACATAGTTTAAGTACATAGTATATGTTTCAAAATCCAAAACTGATGAATGAAATAATTCATGATTGTATGAAAATTATATGGAATAAGATAATTAATATATAAAGAAGCCTAGTTGAACAGTAAATTTTTGAGTCTGAGTAACAAGAGCAAGTCAAACATACACAAAGGATTCCATTCTACTATACTGTAACCTGTGCTGTAACTATGCCGTGTAGAGTGCAAACTAAACCAAGTGTAGAACAAATTCGATTACTGCAAGAGCCAAGAGATAAGGGATTTTGGCCGCGAATTATCCGAATTGTGCATAATATAATATTATATTATAAACTGATAAGTAGGTATTCTACTGTAGTAAGATGACCGATGGGGAAAAGTAGAAAATAAATTACCCTTTAGGTAATATAAATATTTTTTTTTTAAATATCTAACGTTTGATTAACATAGATCCGAACTATACTTTATTATCCAAAGATTTCGACATACTTATTTGCTTTAAAAGTTACCTTTCGGCTCTCAGCAATTATTTAAGCATCAACGAAATTGATTTTACTTTACCCACGAGTAAGCTAGATCAATAAAAATTCAATATACCTCTAAAAGGGAAGAAAATGCTAAGATATGAATACTTTAACATTTATAACCTTCTTGGAAGGTTACCTGAAAATATTTGAAAATTTGATTTTTGCTACAAAGCATTATTGGAGGCACTGAATATAAATAGAAAAAAAGTACATAATAATCTTTTATATAATTTTTCAATGCTTTATAAAAAAGAGAAATTTAAAGAATAGCAAAAACAACTCTAGGCCCAACTTATAAATAAAATGAGTATTTCTAATAAATAATATTTAATAACAATAAATAATAATCAATTAATTATTTTTGTGTTTGGAATGCTCGTACATGTTATGCGCGGTTCCTACTGCGCTTGCGATGCCGAAACCAGTTTTCTGAAAAATAAATAAATTAAATTAATCACATAAATTATAAATTTCCTTACAAACACATTAAATAAGACCTTAATTTGTGAAATTTATTACCTAGTATAAAATGCTAATTAGAAGTGACAATAAAAGGTATTTATAAACAATACATACATAATATACCTACTTTAAAGAAAAAGAACTTGTGCCTGAAAATATTTTGGCGGGAACCATCTTGATAAAACTTAGTATGTTAAAATAGGCACTGAAAGTTTTACTTACGAGATATTTGCCCCCTTTTTGAATAGCTTTCCAATTTATTCCTGGAGCCGCTTCACTGTATCCCATAAGAGCTGTTAACACCACCATCAATACGGCAAATAAATTTATTACTTTCATATTTATATAGAGTTGTTAATGCTTTATAAAATAAATAATTTAATAAAAGTTGATATCACTGCACTGTGATTACTATTTTCAGAATGATACATTTGAGAAGATAAAATAAGTATTTAAAGGCATTTGATATTCGTGTAATGAGTTTGGGATTCTCATCGCTCGTTATAAAGCAGTTAATAATTTACTGTTCAAATATTCGAAAATACCCAAATTATAATCAATGCAATTATGGCTAATTAATTGTTTGTATTTATTTGACGACGCGGTTGGCGCAGTGGTAAAGTAACTGCCTACTGAGCCGACGATCCCGGGTTCGATTCCCGGTCAGGGCAAATATTTGTGTGATGAACTCAATTATTTGTTCTTGGGTCTGGGTGTTATTATCTATATATGTATTTATTAAATATTATATTTATCGTCGCCTAGTACCCACAACACAAGCCTTAATTGAGCTTACTGTGGGACTAGGTTGATTTGTGTAATAATGTCCTATAATATTTATTTATTATTTATTTATTTAATTTATTTTGCATGTAATGTAATGTAATGTTGATAATTTATTATTTACATGCTTTTTATAATTTAATAATTATAGTCTATATAATAGGTATAATATGTAATATGTTTATAAAAAATGTTGTGTGGTTTTATGAAACCACGGTAAAAGTGAAACTGTTCGAACGGTTCCGAACACTGCTTTGTGTAGCGCATGTCGCTTGACGGTCGGCTGCCGAGTAGGTATACCTACTCGGCAGCCGACCGTCACGCGACATGCGCTACACAGACCAAAAAGTTTGGGACGATGTAATAAGTTTCACTTTAAAAATACACCCGTTTTCCTTGGTAACGGCATCACGCGTGAACGGGTGGATCGATTTCGATATTTTTTTATTATATTCCTTGAAGTAGGATGGTTCTTATGAAGAGAAAACGTAAATAATATGTACTACGGGCGAAGCCGGGGCAGATCGCTAGTTAATGATAAAAATTAGATGTTTGACAAAAAAGCTCTTTTAATTAATTCTTACATTCTTGCCTTCTAAATGATGATTCTGGTATTTGTCATTCTAAGTTATTGCTAAAAGATTAGTGTGAGGCGCATAGAGATACGTATTTTAAGCGTATTTTTTCGCTAACCCTCTTCAATCAAGATTAATTTAATAGCCATCTCAAGATTCTCGCATCTAGGTAGTACCATTTGAACTTATTAGTACACCCATAGAAAAAAAAGAGCGTGTGTGCCGAGCACAAGTGTCAAGAGTGAAACTTCTTTGGCAAGATCCAAAGATCACAAAATTGTTGCCTTATTCTATGGCGTGACGGTATTGTCATGACGCGACCTCGAAATTTTACTCTCAACGCGTCTAAAGAAGTTTCAATTCAAAAACTTCGCGTATTCATCTCACTCCAAACATATTATTGAATCTATTGTCATGGTTCTGACTGAATATGAAGTAATTTATAGATTAAAATTATAAGGGCACGTGCCTTTGCAACTATTGTAGTGAAGGGTTTTATTTTTTATCAGCAGTGTACAAGTACAAGTACAAAGATACAAATAACGAATTGAAAAATAAAATTCACTGCTAGGTTGTGTAAAAATTTGTGCCCAGTATTTTCATCATTTCAGCGACAAACAATGCTTTAAATGACAATGATCGGAAAGCAATCAGTTAATATTTTAAATATTAAAAGTTCAAAAGATATTCGATATAAAGTGTAACTGAAATTCTTTAAATTTAAATACTAGGAAGTGTATTTAATAACAGAAAACACGCACGAGTTTTTAAATTGTTTCAGATTTTATTGTTATGTTTCCAATACATTTTCAACTGAATTTATTATTAATATGTTCATATTGAATGAAACTATTTTAACAGTTTATGCGAAAATTTATTGTACCTACGTTTATTTTATTTTTTTGTTGTGAATCCATAATCCATCCACATAAAAATGTAATGATCCGAATATTGCATTCCGCACCAATCATAGTGTTTCATTTTATTGGCTTTTTTCTTTAAAGAAATCTTTTCGTATTAATTTTGTTAATTTGTTTTTTTTCCGTTTTATTTGTGATAATCTGTATCCTATAATAATAATCTATATTCTACCAGAACTGCTTTTAGAAAAAAGCCCAAAGATTTGAATATTAAACATAGCATAAATATAAGTAACTAAAAAACTAATATAATTTTAATGACTCTGGAGAAACCTAAAATGCCTAATTGAGATGAGAGTGTTGCTTAAATACTACAGTAAGTGTTATTGAGCATCATTCGACATCCGAAACAGTAGTTGAGTTTACTAAAAAAAAAAAAATTGAAAAAAAATAATCATGAAACTAACAGCTTTATTCGTAATGTTAGTGGTGGTGTTAACAGCTCTTATTGGATCCAACGAAGCGTCACCTAAGTTTCGTTGGGGACATGTTAAAAAAGGCGGGAGAGGCATTGTAAGTATATTACAAGTTTATAAAAAAATGATATGTCAATAATTGTATGCTATAATACTGTAAGCTTCCCATCTTACGATATATTTTTTCAACTAATGATTACACCGTTTTATTCAGCTGTTTATCTTTGATTTTAATTTTATTATATCAAATTCTAAGATATGACAATAATCTTAATTTATGCGACTCTTTTTTTATTGTCACTTTTTCGTTTCATCTTCCAAATAACAGCGATGTAACAGGATTATTCCCTTCAAAAACTACGTTACTATAACTATCCACATGTGTTTAATGTCTATATATATTAATTTAAGTTTATTATCATTCAATTAATTCATTTTATTGTTACAGAGCCGCGGTTTGGGAGTGCTATCTGCCTGGGATGCTGCTAACAACTTAATTAATCAGGGATAATAACGACTTATATAAGTTTTGTTATAAATAAATAAATTTGAAAAATACTTTTTTTTATACGTAAATAAATATTATATTAATTGAAAAATACACTGTTTTATTTTGGTCTACTGAATGCAAAACGGATAAAATTATTAATATTAATGAGGATATCATATTATGTTATTCTAGAATGCAAGCTATAAACTATATTTAATTTCAGCCAAATTATTTCCGTAGCATTTAATTGCAAAAGCAATTATATTCCCTCTTATTTTCAAATGTTTATAATATTATCTGTCTTTTTATTTACTTTATGTATTTCAGGTTTTTAAAATATATTTTTGAAACTTACTGTTCTTTATTCATTTCCAAAAATGCCCAACATTCTTTTTGATAAATAACTAGAAAATTGAAAAAGATGGAGACGCTGTTCTATTAACACCCTTTTTATTGGGTTACTAGCAGTCCGCCCCGGCTTCGCCCGTGGTACATATTTACGTTTTCTCTACGTAATAACCATCCTCGTACTTCAAGGAATATAATAAAAAAAATTAACGAAATCGGTTCAGCCGTTCTCAAGTTACGCGCTTACCAACACATTTTGGGATTCATTTTTATATTATAGATTTTAAAAGGATATCTTTGTCTAAAGAAAAAGAAAGGAAAGAAAAGGGATTTTTCTATAATTATTCGTTTATTATTCATAATATATTTTATAAAAATAATAATTAATCATGTTTGTGTTTGGAATGCTCGTGCCACATGCTATGCGCGGTTCCCACTGCGCTTGCGACGCCCATCCCAGTTTTCTGAAAATTTTATATACAAATTATGGAATATTCTTATAAATAAAGAAAAGTAAGTAAAAAGTTTAGAGTTATGAAATTGCATGGCAAAGGAAGAGGTTACCCAACTTAAGACAACAAAAAACGGCTGAACGAACGCGGTATACTTATAAAAAGCTCTATGTTAAAATTATTTCATGAATGATTCATTGAGATATACATATGGAGACGACACCGCCTGCATCACTTATGTTCCGCTCAACATACGCCATATGGCGTAGGTATGTTGAGCGGTTTTTTTTAATGGTTTTAAAGTGAAACGCATCAAATATGCCTTCGTGTGTGTTACGATATTGCACAAATAATACAAATAATACGGAAAAGTGCAAAGGAATAACTTTCATCGGTAAGTACCTAACTAGAGGTCCGCGCCGCAGTCCAAAAGCCCAGCGGCGGCGCGCCGGGTGCGGCACCCGGCGCGGCGCGGCGTCGCCGGCGTGGGCTAGTTATTTTTAAAGTTATTAGGGGGTGGACGGGCAGTAGAAAAATCTCACTTTAAGTTTAATAAAAAAATATTTTTATTAAAATCAAGTAGTTGTGGGCCACCTGAGGTTAAGTGGTCACCACCGCCCATAAACACTTGTAACACTAGAAGTGTTACAGGTGCTTTGCCGGCCTTTTATGGACAAATAAGCTCTTTTCTTGAAGGCCCCAATGTCGTAGTTGTTCGGAAACACCGCATGTGGCAAATCGTTCCATAGTTTCACCGTACGCGGAAGGAAGTTGCGGGTGAAGCGGACAGTGGTGGAGCGCCAACCATCCAGATGGTGCGGATGGAACTGGTTTTTACGGCGTGTGGTCCGGTGGTGGAACTGTGCGGCTGGTAAAAGGTGGAATAATTCCTCAGAGCACTCCCCATAGTAGATTTTGTACAGTATACAGAGAGACGCAACGTCTCTTCGCACTGACAGTGGATCGAGCCTATCGGAAAGCCTACGGTCATCGACAATTCGAGCTGCTCAACGTTGGCTGCGGTCAAGAGGAAGGAGTTGATACTGTGGGGCTCCGGCCCAGAGATCAGAACCGTACTCCATATGCGGTCGCGGTCCTGAGCCTTGTACAGCTGAAGTCGGTGGGCCGGCTTGAAGTACTGTCTCGATCTACTGAGCACACAAAGTTTTTTCGAGGCTAATTTAGCCTTCGCTTCCAAATGACTACGGAATTGAACGTCACTCGAGATTTCAACTCCGAGGATTCCGATTTTCAGCGATATACTAAGGGGAGTACTTTTAAACCGATGTTCTACGACAAATGGGGTCTTTTTAGCCGTGTTGTAGACAACAACGCGTGCGTGACACATGGTTCGCGCGCAAAATTTGAACTCGGCGCCAATTTTTCTGTGACCCGGCGGCGGCGGCGGCGCGCCGGGGTCTCTCGGCGGCGGCACGCCGGCGTGGCGCGGACCTCTATACCTAACTAACTAGATAATAATTTTTAAAACTTAGTTAGAGCAAAAAAATGGCGCACAGATTTTGTTCGTGGTGTCTCCTCCATACGTAGTAAAATTATCTCAATGGAATGATTAGGTATTTTTATTTTAATAAATGACTTTGTTTTTTTAGAATGAATGAATGAACACTTTATTGCACACACGTGACTGAATGAAAGAAATAACAAAAAATAAGATACAAACAAATTGCACAATAGGTCAACTTATGCCTACAGAGCCATCTCTTCCAGGTAACCGATCCTTTAGGTAGTTGGATCGATCTTATTAATGTGACTTGAAATTGAGTAAATAAAGTTTGGGTAAATATTATGTTAATCAATTAAATGCATTAAATGCATATACTTACAATAATTTTGCCCCCTTTTTTAACATCTTTCCATTTTATTCCCGGCGCAGCTTCACTGTATCCCATAAGAGCTGATAATACCACGATCAGTACGAAGAATAAGTTGATTACTTTCATATTTATATAAAGTTGTAAATGCTTTATAAAAGAAATAATGAAATATCAGTTGATATCAGTGTAGAAAGTATTTTCAGAATGATGCATTTCAGAATATTTATAGTAAAGGAGGCAGTAGTAAATCGACCTTCACCCATCTGATAACCAGATGAGAGCTATTATTTATGAAATACCTATGTATTTTTAATTTATATACACACTTATTAAAGTTTACCTAGTGTGAGTAGGTATTATCTTCATTTTATCTAAATACTAGCCGCTCCGCGCGGTTTCACCCCCGTGGCTCCTCTCCTGTTGGTCGTAGCGTGATGATATATTATAGCCTATAGCCTTCCTCGATAAATGAGCTATCTAACACCGAAATAATTTTTCAAATCGGACCAGTAGTTCCCGAGATTAGCGCGTTCAAACAAACAAACAAACAAACTCTTCTTCTATAATATTAGTATAGATATATAAAATAATTTTAACAAAGAGTATGCCTCTTAAGATTTACATACTTTTTACTACCTAGCTATATTTTATCACTATACGTTCGACTCGGGAAATGTCGAACATTACCTATATCTATAATGTGTTTTCTTTCTCTAATAATTGACTCATAAATCAATCTGTGCCCTTCACCGATTTTAGACGTGAAAAGCGTAAACCCTATTTAAACTCAAATTATTACAGTATTTTTGAAGTGAAAACTTCTTTAGCGGCGTTGGGTATAAAATCCGAGCTAGCGCGCACGAGCAACTTTGTCTCCGCAACTATTTTGTCTCTCCCATCAATTGTATGGCCCGAGTTGCGTCGCTACGTGCGCGCACTTTCATACTAGTCCATGGGTGGAGAGACAAATAGTTGCGGAGACAAAAAAGTTGCGGAGACAAAGTTGCTAGTGCGCGCTAGCTCGACGGATGGATATCAAACATGCTCATTGCTCAACGTTAAATACGTTACCCAGTAAATCTAGGCATTTTTCTAAAAGCATTTTTGGTATAGGTCCAACACTGTATAATAGACTACCTAAGGCAATAATAGATATAGAAAGTATAATTAAATTCAAATGTAAATTAAAAGACCTTTTAATAAAAAAATGTTATTACTGTATTAAGGACTATATTAATGATAAATCACTTGCTGATGTGTAATAATGATTTGCTTATAATTGTTACATAACTATTGACTTATTAGTGTATATTTATTTTATTAATGTATTTGACTTAAATTTAAAATAATTTTGGACTTTAAAGATAAAATTATTATTTGTTTAGCTGTAATATGTATTTGTAATTTCATATGCCTAACAGGCAGGATATGGCGGGACTTATGTTTGTATAAGATCTGAATTGTACCCATATTCATGAATAAAAATATTTGAATTTGAATTTGAATTTGAAATAATCAAGTTTTCACTTCTTCCGGCACTCCCGGAGTGCAACCCGTCTTTTCTTTATATGTATCTATTAAATGGGATCGAAGTTAGCAAGAAGAGTTCAAAAGAAGGTGGAAGGCATATAAATAAAAATAAAAAATAATATTATGTTTCTATTTGATCGCTACTTGGTATAATAATAGAAACCTAAGTGTCCATATTTGACAATGTCTTGGTTATCAGGGGAAAAAAAACATATTGAAATATTTATTTATTTATTAATAATGAATTAAAATTATAATCATGATTAACAATAATGAATTAATTATGTTTGTGTTTGTGCTGCTCGTACATGTTATGCGCAGATCCCACTCCGCGTGCGATGCCCAACCCGGTTTTCTGAAAAAAAAGGTATTATTTTATCAATAAACTAGCTTTCCGCCTGCGGCTTTGCCTGCTTTGTCTAAAAACCTAACAAATTATATACTAAAACCTTCCTCTTGAATCACTCGTATCTATTAAAAAAACCGCGACAAAATTCGTTACATACATAGGCATATAGGGATAGAGAAGGCGACTTTGTTAGTGATATTGTCAAATAAATAACTTTTGAATGGCTCATAATGTTATAATAGTGATGAAAAAGTATTTAATTAGGTATGATAAAATATGAAATTATTGAAAGGGTCCGTAATAGCACATATAAATAATAAATGTCACTTTAATGTGCTTTTTCAATGAGGATAATAACAATTAAGTTATTGCATATGGTAACTACCTACTTACAATAATTTTACCGCCCTCTTTAATAGATTTCCAATTTATTCCTGGAGCCGCTTCACTGTATCCCATAAGAGCTGTTAACACCACCATCAATACGGCAAATAAATTTATTACTTTCATATTTATATAGAGTTGTGAATGCAATATGAAATTAAATAACTCTATGACCAGTGATATCACTGTGATTACTATTTAAACAATGATACATTTGATAACATGAAATATGTATTTAAGTCATTTAATAATATTAATTAATAACTGTATAATGAATTTGGGATTCTCATCGCTCGTTATAAAGCCGTTAATAATTTTTACTCCCAATTACATGTTAATACCCAAGTAAATAAATAACACACTTTTTATTTGTTGTGGTTAGTAATTGTATAAATCAATTAATTGTGAAATAGTTCATGAGACATGAATGAAGTCACGAATGCAATCCCGGCTGAGCATATTTTCATTGTGTTCACATTAATGGTTTTAAAATATAAATTTATTTCACAAATATTGAAATAAACTTTTGAGAATTGACTTGTTTTTTTTTTCATTTTTATTATATGTATTTGATGTTTTGCTCTCGTCATATTTCTTAAATAAACAATCAACCCAGTCCAGCTGAACTTAATAAAAGGCCAGGCGTTTGCTTGTTAGTTATATGTATAGTTCTAGAATTAATAGAACTACACAAACAATTAAATCGCTTATATAATATAGTTTTAACGACTCTGAAGATTTGTAAAAGATTGATTAAACGCCTAATTGAAAATTGAGATGAGCTCGTAGTATTTAAATACCACGTCAACTATTATAGAGCATCATTCGATATCCGAAACAGTTGAGTTTGTATACATTTGAGTTTACTAAAAAATAAACATGAAACTGACAGCTTTATTCGTGATGATAGTGGTGGTATTAACAGCTCTTATGGGATCCAACGAAGCGGCGCCAAAGTTGAAATGGGGACATATTGCAAAAGGCGCAAAGGGCGTTGTAAGTAGCTTTTTGGAGTTTATAAAATAGAAAAATATCTAATTTTCATTGTAGTAATAATCGATTTATATCTTTAGACAGATAAGTGTTTGAAGGTAATGCTCGAGCTTAAGTTCATATTTTGGAGTACATTATCATTGTACTATAATTTTTGTTGATATATAATTATGTCTCTTCATTGTTGTATACACCAAAACGTTTTCATTAACTCTTATCCATTATAAATAATTATTGATATAATATGGATTTTTTTGTTACAGAGTCGTGGTCTCGGCGTTTTCGACGCTCTGCATGACATTTTCAGTGGATAGATGATATGGGATAATAACAATACATATATATAAAAAATTATTAATTTATTGTGTCATGAGTCATGACTAAATAAATAATATAAGTAAAATGAAAAAAATGTGGTTTGTTTATCGTTGTACTTGTACCTATGTACCTACATAAAAATTTAAAAAATTAAATATGAGTGATTAAGTAAGTAGTAATATCGCAACTCATAGGGAACATGTGAAGTCCCATGTCCCCTAGTGGGGTAAGGGGCAGATGCATTATGCATCTGTTTCACTAATCGATTTTCTGGACAAGTAGGTGATCAGCCTTCTTTGTCCTGCCAGACCGAGACATTTTTTTTCTTCATCTCCACCCGAATCGAACCCAGGACCCCTCGGTACTACGCTCACGCGTTAACCGCACTGTACCACGGAGGCGGTCACACACAGGGAATATGAGGGAACTTAATTACGAAGATGATTTAGACTAAACGTTTACCTCATACATATTATATCATAATTACTTACTTACCTTCCTTTTCAAATTAATGTGATTAAAATATAATCAAACGTACCTAACACATTTTAATCATGAACACGCACTCACCCACACACACACACAACTCACCACTCTTTAAGTTACTGTTAAAATATGTAAACGATAATAATTATAAAACTCGTAATTGGCGTATTGTTAAGCATTAATAGTTAATACATACATTAAGTCAATAAATCTGTAAACTGTGAAGTTAAATAAATAAATTACAATGATTAAGAAAGCCGAAAGGTTTTATTTCATTGAATTGGAACATTGAAAATGCAAGAGCTCGAACATAGCTCCAACCACAGACTAATAATAATATATGTACTACGTATACAACTCCAACGATTTGAATTTTTTGACAAACACACACACACACACACATCCTCACAAACTTTCGCATTTATAATATTAGTAGGAATCGATTTCCATTTGAATAGAATAAAATGACAAAAAAATTCAAAGTAGGTAGTAGAGATAGGTAAGTAACTACATAATAATGTAGGTACTTAATTTAAATAATTATTTATCGTATCTGGCATTATTTATTTATTTACACACACCCATAGAACTAACTATCATTACAGGTTAACCTAATTCGACAGAGTTCTTTTATAAATTAAGAAAAACAAACATATCTCATAAAAATATAAAAATAAACACGTTGTAACACAAGAATAGCCTATTAAGCCTCAATAATTCATAAACTTAACATGTGTTAACTTAACATTCATTATGTTAGCAAGAGCTTCATAAAAATTATAATAATCGATTTGCATACATTGAGATAATATTACTACGTATGGAGGAGACACCACGAACAAAATCTGTGCGCCATTTTTTTGCTCTAACTAAGTTTTAAAAATTATTATCTAGTTAGGTACTTACCGATGAAAGTTATTCCTTTGCACTTTTCCGTATGATTTGTATTATTTGTGCAATATCGTAACACACACGAAGGCATGTTTGATGCGTTTCACTTTAAAACCATTAAAAAATACCGCTCAACATACGTCACATGACGTATGTTGAGTGGAACATAAGTGATGTAGGCGGTGTCGTCTCCATATATTAATATTATCTCAATGTTTGCATACTGAATTTCAGCCAAACCCGTTCTTCACAGTTTACTTGCAACGACAAAATATTTTATCCATACATTAATAGATTATCGGTTTTACCATATATTTCTATTTTTCTTTAACTAACAAAAATAATGTTTGATTTTCCCTCTAGTTTACAAAAGGGATTGAAGCCACTTACCAATTCGTCAATATAATGGAAAACCCAACTTATTAATATTGCCAATGCGTAGAAATTTTCTACTTATATACTGCGAACTAGCTAAGCAGACATCATTCGCAGTTTGGAAGTCGAAGTTATTCAATACACTAAATAATTATTAATTATTAAACATGAAGCTGACAGGTCTGTTTATGTTGATCGTTATGGCGGTGCTCTCACTTTTCGCGCGCTCTGCAGAAAGCGAGGGCGTATAAAGCCAGATAATTCTACGATTAAGCCCCGCACATTACGCGCCATGCCGCGCGCCCTCACAATACCCTCATACACCCGGCTCATCCAACGTACGTAAAGTTCATCGCACGCTAAATTATACACAATATTCTTCGCTCGTTCAACGCGTATTTTCGGTAGTTAGTAGGTATGTTGTCTAAAATAATTGTATAAAACAGTGAAGTTGAAATCATCACAAATTATGTAATATGTCTTTTTATTATTATTTGTTTATAATTATTAATGATAATCTATACATATTATAAAACAATAAAAAAAAGTAAAAACTGTCTGTATGTAATATATAAAAAAAAAACAATATTAGGGAAACAGTATAGAGCACGAATCCGTAAAAAAAGTCTGTCGAAATAGCGAGTATAGATACTATTTTTAAATAAACATACGCAGTCGACGACACACATTCCTCCAGAACTTTATTTTGATTAATTTGGTTATAGTCCATTGAATGAGTCCCTCCAAGGGGGGTCTAGAGTGCGTGAGTTAGTAACGTAAGATGTTTCTTCGGAAACATGTCAAGAGTCCCTAGGTAATAAACATACTAAAACCCCGGGCCACTAGGAGGAGCCCCGGAGTGGGGGGAGGGGGGAAATGGGTCCATTTTTTTCATTTTTCGCTTAAATCTCAAAAACGGTACATGTTAGAGAAAAACTTTCAAGGAAAAATTGAAAGGCCATAAAATTATCTACAAGTTGTACCTGAATCATTTTTTCCTATATCCTACCGTTTCTGAGTTATACGCAGTAAAACATGATTTTGGCTCAAACAATTTCAACATCAATCGATCAAAAAATATTTCTTTCTTCCAAAAAACTCAAATGTGCAACTTGTGACCAGTACTGATAGATTGCTCTTAATTAGGTCTATAATTGGTAAAATAAACACATTCCTCCATGGAAGCCTTTAGGAGGAATCGATTGTCAAAATATTATATTAGGGTAGTTTGAGTTACTGAACTTGATCTTTTTATTTTTTTCTTCCAAAAAACTCAAAAGTGTAACTTGTGACCGGTACAGATAGATTGCTCATAATTAGGTCTATCATTGCTAAAAATACCAGATTCCACCACGGAGGCGTTTACGGGGAATTGAATTTTATCAGGGTAGTTACGATACATGAACTTTTTATTTTTTTTCTTCCAAAAAGCTCAAAAGTGCAACTTGTGACCGGTACAGATAGATTGCTCATAATTAGGTCTATCATTGATAAAAATACCAGATTCCACCATGGAGGCGTTTACGGGGAATTGAATTTTATTAGGGTAGTTAGTTAAAAAGTTCATGTATCGTAACTACCCTAATAAAATTCAATACCTCCTAAAGGCCTCCATGGTGGAATCTGGTATTTTTATCAATGATAGACCCAATTATGAGCAATCTATCTGTACCGGTCACAAGTTGCACTTATGAGTTTTTTGGAAGAAAAAAATAAAAAGATCAAGTTCAGTAACTCAAACTACCATAATATAATATTTTGACAATCGATTCCTCCTAAAGGCTTCCATGGAGGAATGTGTTTATTTTACCAATTATAGACCTAATTAAGAGCAATCTATCAGTACCGGTCACAAGTAGCACTTTTGAGTTTTTTGGAAGAAAGAAATATTTTTTGATCGATTGATGTGGAAATTGTTTGAGCCAAAATCATGTTTTACTGCGTATAACTCAGAAACGGTAGGATATAGGAAAAAATGATTCAGGTACAACTTGTAGATAATTTTATGGCCTTTCAACTTTTCCTTGAAAGTTTTTCTCTAACATGTACCGTTTTTGAGATTTAAGCGAAAAATGAAAAAATGGACCCATTTTCCCCCTCCCCCCACTCCGGGGCTCCTCCTAGTGGCCCGGGGTTTTAGTATGTTTATTACCTAGGGACTCTTGACATGTTTCCGAAGAAACATCTTACGTTACTAACTCACGCACTCTAGAACTTTTTATTCAATGGACTATTAGATTGTACGACATTTTTCGACTCAGCAATTATTCTAAAAATAAAAATAAAAATTATCCTTTATAAAATATTACAAAGTTCTTCGAAATTTACGTATTATTTTATCGAGAGCTGGTAACTTTAGCAGGTACCTTTCTGGAGTATTTTTTTCTGCGTGGCAATAGTCAGTAGACACAGGTTGAGAGTGAGGGTCCACATTTTCCAAATTTAAAATTGTTCTGTGAAATTAGTAAATTACTTTCAAACAGGGTCAATTTGATTGATTGCATTTGCAAGGCGACCGTAGGAATTAGGTACCTACATAACTAAGTATAAAAAGTGTCTTTGTAAATTGTAGGCAAGGCAGTGTGTTGCACTATGAATGTAGGTATCTATAAATATCGTCGCATGAATACTCAACTCGCGGAAACGAATTTACAGAATTTACACAAATAATAATATCCAAACTCGCCTGGATAAACTTTCTCAAATGAATCTATAGTTTAGGTGGTCTGTTGCGGTTCTGCATCAGGTGTTTCAGTTTTCAAAATAAATTATTATTTTATATTTCTCGGATAATATAATAGTACCTACACAACAAAATAACTTTCATTCAAATCCGTCCAGTAGTTCCGGAGATTAGCGTGTACAAACAAACAGACAAACACAGACAGTTTTTTTTATTTACGGGATAAAACTCATCCTATGACCTTTCTCAGGTCTCAAGCTATATCTGCACCAAAATTAGAGCCCAGACATACCTACATACAGACACACATACAAAAATTCTAAAAACTATATTTATGTATAGATATGTACTACATATTACTATGTAATACAGATTATGAATATATTATATATATACATATACATATGTATATTATAAAAAAATACCTATTCAATGTAAGTACAATTTTGACTTTCGTACGAATTTGTTATACCTATGTATAGATGTTATGTATGATTATCTAATACAGATTGTAAATATACAGTGAAACCTGGTTAAGTGAGACATCAAGGGACCTGCAATGTCGTTTCACTTATAGAGGTATTCCACTTACCCAGTGTCTCAGGTATACAGGTATACATAAATATCTGTCTCATTTACAGAGGGTTCCATTAATAGAGGTGAGAATACAGGTTATTTCAGTTATACAGGTGCGATCATTAAATAAAATAACGTGTTATGTATATAAGAATGAGTAAAAAAACAATGTAATCTCAGTTACAGAGGTTTATGCATATAAAATTGACTCGCTGTCTCAGTTATAGAGGTAACTATGATGATAAATCGAAAGAACAAATCCCAGATATAGAGGTTAACCTCGTCCCACTAATAGAGGTAATTCAGTGCCAAAGTGTTGGGACCTCAGCATGAGTTCCAGTTATGGGGGTTTCTCACTTATCCAGGTCCCACTTAACCAAGTTTCACTGTAATATATACATATGTACTATTCACAACCGGTTTACATATTATTGATATTATTATTTACTGGAGCGAACATAGGATCTGCCTATAGTAATAATAATAATATAAATCTTTCTTGACTTGATTGATTGCACCGCGACTGTAAGAATTAGGTACCACTATGAATTTTATTTACCTATCTATAGTTGCTGCTGCTATCGCGTCAATACTCAGCCCGCGGAAATTATTTTACAGAAACTAAACTTTCTCAAATAGGTAAATCAAGACTTATCTTTTTATATTATAATTATTATTTATTAATATTATAACAATACTATTATATTATACATTATATACATTATTACCTTCGACATTTAGTTATCTTTTCAATTTGAATCTTCTTTAGTTCTCGTTTCTTAAGTCTTTTCATTTTGTTGTTTACCATTTTCAATAAATCAATATTCGGCGTAATTATAAGACACGGCGCAGCAATTTTAGCGTGGTCTACTCGTCTCAACGGAGCGATAGCGTCTGATGTATGAAATAGAATTATGTTTTTAGCTCCCGGAACGTGCGATGGAAGATGATTTCTTGCGTAATTAAAAATATAGTAAGCGCCAAAAGTGTTTTATCGTGATTAAACCAAAACTAAAAGTAATTACACAAAATGCTCTGACAAATATATTGCAAATGTTTTAATATAATTGTTTATGAAAAAAAAATCATAATAAGTATTACCATGTCCAGTAAAAAACGTAAAAGTGTGAAATTTAGAGGTAACTTCGTGAATTTTTTCTATCGAGTCAATTTCAATATTTTATGTTTTTGATCTGACAATATAATCGAAAATATCATCAAGTTTTACATATATTTTATTTTTTATATTTGGTCTTGAATATTACACGTATCAACTAAAAGTTGATTGGTGATTTGACTTTATACGCGCCCTTAACGTCAACGCTATTTTAAAAAGGGCGGCCATGTTATTGTGAGTATTATTTCAGTACCTAATTGAATTAAGTATACTTTTTTGGAATAAAAAGTAGAGTTACGATTGATGATTCAAAATAAAATTCTGTAATCATTTATTCATGTGTAATTTGTCTTTTTGTTTATTTATTACATAACTGGTGGACTCATTAGCCCACAATACCTACTAAGTGTATACTTTAGCGTTTAAACAACATCATTGTCAAAGTTTTTGGATAAAAGCTAACATATTTTTTTATTCCCTTACAGAGAAAAGGCTTCGGAGCACTCAGCGCAGCCGGCACAGCCCATGAGGTCTACCAACATGTTAAAAATAGACATCATTAAAATTATATTATGATCAGAATGTATATAGATAATATTAATGTCTAGTTTTATTGTAAAATCAACAACCACAATAAGATTTTTGGATAATTCTTTCTACCTCAATAAACTTGTTATAAAAACTATGTTTTTCTTTTATTTTCAACGTATTCAATAATGTTCATTGTATAATTTGTGCTACTATGACACGTTTAATTTTTTTAGTCAATAATTTTATTCTGCTACGCATTATTTCATATTTTCAACCATATTTATTAACATTTTTTTAACAAAAGTTGTCTTAATTTTTTAAACTCCCCTTATCACAGATTAAGTAAGTTACTACGTAACAGCTTTATGAGCCATATTTATTGTTATTTTATTTATTTTCTATCTTAAAACAAAATATGGGTGCTTATTAAGTTATATAACTTACACAAAAATAGAATATTGTTATCAGTGCACACGTGTCTCCAAAGCTAATAATAATTACTAATTGTCGTCATAAATTACCCAATGTATTTTAATTACATTAAACACTAGCTGTGCTCCGCGGTTTCACCCGCGTGGCTCCGCATTTGTTAGTCTTAGGCCTTAGCGTGATAATATTATAGCCTATAGGCTATAGCCTTCCTTGATAAAAGGGCTATCCAACAGCGAAATAATTTTTAAAATCGGACCAGTAATTCTTGAGATTAGCTCGTTCAAATAAACAAACAGAATTCAGCTTCATAATATTTATGTAAGTACCTACTTGTAAACAAAAAACTAAACTTAAGTATATAACTCTCGGTGTGGCTATAATAAGACAAAAGTTTATCTTATAAGATTTAATATATGTATAATGAACACCAGAGTCACTGTGTATGTAATTGTAGAGCAGTCAAATAAAATAATTTAAACAATCGAAAAAATTATCTTTTATTGATAACTAGCTTACCGCCCGCGGCTTCGCCCGCTTTGTCTAAAACCTAATAAATCATATACTAAAACCTTCCTCTTGAATCACACTTTCTATTAAAAAAAACGCATCAAAATCCGTTGCGTAGTTTTAAAGATTTAAGCATACATAGGGACAGAGAAAGCGACTTTGTTTTATATTATGTAGTGATGATAAGTTGGATTAAACAGCTCTTAAAAAATACAAAGAACCACTATCATAAAATAATTAAGTACTTTTAGCATACAAGCACAGAATACTTAATAGGTACCTAGTAGCTAACGCTATTCAAGGGCGCGAAAAGCCCTACAATTGTAGGTACTATTTCATTTGATATTTTAACGTAATTTTATAGGACAAGTAAAGTGCACCTTTTATCGTGTAAAATTAAATTTAATCTTTAACTTTTATGTGATAGTAAAACTGTTATAGTTATACATTTAAATAATGCGTAGTAATTGTATATTTTGGTTTCGGGGATTTAGCATGTTTTAGTCTGTATTCCGTAATCGTCATCATATACCTATTACCAAAGATAAAATTGAATATGATACTAGATTATATATTGCAATACATTGAAAAAACTGCTAAAAATAAAGTTCATAAAAATATTGTCAGTTTTTAAATAAATTAAGATAAACGACACTTCGTTTTTCGTTCATAATTCGATAACTATATACTATACTACTATATTTTCGTTGCATAAGTTCCGACGCCAAAGTCCATGAACTTTATTGAAATAATTCCTTATCTACTGACTACTAAAAGCTTGCATGCCCATGCTTAAGGTTATATAATGATAAAAGCTACATCAATATAGGTACTAAAACTCATTTTCGTATAAAGTGACACAACAAAAATAATACATAACTTTAACAAGCACAATACTTATTCCAGATATCGCTACCAAATTTAAGGAAATTGTTACTTATCAAATTTACCCCATCAAATAAGAAAAAAAAAAAAAAAACATTATCCTGTACAAATGTTTCAAAAGGAGAAAACCAAATTATGGTGCTAATGTAAACTAGTGTGGGGAAACCCATCTTATTAGTATTGGTAATGCATAACTAATGTAAATTTTACAATATATAAACCAGCATTGTAATTTTAAAGTCACTCAGTTCTTGTAAGTCAGAACAGCGACTACTTTTAGTATATTTACTATTTTAAAAGTTTAAAAAGTAAACATGAAGCTGACAGGTCTGTTTATGTTGGTCGTAATGGCGGTGCTCTCGCTTTTCGCGCGCTCTGCAGAAAGCGCGCCAAAAGTTAACGTCAATGCTATTAGAAAAGGCGGCCATGTTCTTGTAAGTATATTTTTTTGTAAAATCCCTATAGGATATTTTTCAAAATTAATATTATATCTAATATGTTAGTATGTATTTAATATATTTACATTTATTTATTTTATAAAGTAAGAATCGTTTTCAGTCCTTAAAATATTTTAGCGAGCTATGTATTGGCGTAGAGTTGTAAGGCCTTTTTGTTGTTGAAACTGGGATTTTAATAGAATAGAACATCTATTCATCTTCTTCTTCTTATATATAAAAATGAATCGCAAAATGTGTTGGTAAGCGCATAACTCGAGAACGGCTGAACCGATTTCGATAATTCTTTTTTTATTATATTCCTTGAAGTACGAGGATGGTTTTTATGTAGAGAAAACGTAAATAAGTACCACGGGCGAAGCCGGGGCGGACCGCTAGTTTAATATAAAGCTATACCTAACATTTTTGAAAACAGCTTCTTCTGAGGAGATAGCATGAAACCATGAAACTCTATTAGCTATTTCAAAGAATCTTTTAATTTTTTTGAATTATGAGTCTATTGTAATATTACTTATTGTATTATTATTTAGATATAAAGAAGAAAAAAAACTCATTTATTTATTTATTTATTTATTTATTCATACTTTATTGCTCTGACAAAGCTTAACTGGGAACTTAATCTAATTATAAATTAAAACAAATGGCGGTCTTATCGCTAAATAGCGATTTCTTCCAGACAACCAGACGTACGAAAGGAAGTTAGTTTGAGGAGAGGAATAGGGATATAGGGATATAGGGAATAGGGATATAGGGATATAGATAATAGGACTTATTATATACTTAATGCAGTAAATTATGCTAATAATATTTTTTTTTTCAGAAAAAGGGATTTGGTGTTCTTGGCGCAGCAGGAACGGCACATGAAGTATACGAACATATAAAAAATAGAAGACATTAAAATCTAATAACTAATTAGTAAATAAACCCATTTAAGTATTATAATTATTAGGTACAACATTTTTAGTATGTAGTCAAATTAATCGAGTATTTCATTTTCCTAATTCTTTATTGTTATTTGTTATACCAATTATAAACGTCCAGTATTTTGTAATTAAATAATGTAATAAACAATTTAAAACATTGAAATTTTATACTTTTATTTATAATAAATGAGGTGAAACATAAGTAAGTTTTGGATTCTATGCCATAATCTTAGCAAAATATTTTACACTAGCTATCTAACACCGAAATAATTTTTCAAATCGGACCAGTAGTTCCCGAGATTAGCGCGTTCAAACAAACAAACAAACTCTTCAGCTTTATAATATTAGTATAGATAGAAAGATAATATATATAACATCAACAAGATTTAACTATATCAATATTTAACGGAAGCGCCATAATTCTTCAAATTAGTAATACTGCCTATTATTATGTACCTAAAACTAATGACTCCATTTGATTATATAATAAAACACGCTATCATTAAAATGCAATAAAAATGAATTATTATTTTGCCTAAATAATGTTGTAATAGAAACTACGCATATATTGTAGTTAATTTTCATAAATTAACTAAACGACAATATGCTGTTTTATGTTTATAATAATATTATCAAATGACTAACGTAAAATACTATAATCAACTTGCTATTAATCAAGTTATTAAATTGTAAGGTAATTTTATGAATTGTATTCATAGTGCCTCAACTTTATGGGAGTAATAAAACAAATCCAGATTATTAATAAATCTACTATACTATAAAAATAAGTCGGGTTTTACTTCAAGACGCTATAACTCCAGAATGCACTAACCGATTTCCACGGTTTTGCATTCGTTGGAAAGGTCTCGGGCTCCGTGAGGTTTATATAGCAAAGAAAATATGTCTCTGGTGGCGAAAGTCGAAACGGAGTTCGCCCGGTTTGCTAGTGGCTAATAATTTGATAACGAGCTAAATTCCACATTGTTTATATTTAACTGATCCTAAACTAAAAATTACATTTCAAAACTATTATTAATACTTCAGATAATCTATAATGTAAGTGCGCATAAAAATGTTTGTTATATAAATTAATAAAGAATTAATAAACAAATAGTGAACACTCGTTAGTGAGGACACGTAGTTGTGACGTCAACAGCATGATAATGAGAAATGTAACAACTCGGGTGTAGGGGATTTTAGTTTAAAAACTTTCAGAACTATATTGTCATTGTTTTCCAATATTAGTTAACTGTGTGTGTATGTGATTATAGTAGCTTTTTTTTAAAATTAAAGTAATAATAAAATTGAATATAGAAACCATCGAGATAGTATAGTACATACTATCTCGATGATAGAAACAAGGTTTTTTGTATCCGATAATATAATAAAAAATCATTCACCGTATCCATAAATCCTGAAAACATACTATTTAATATTATTATCTACTATTATTTTAAAATAACAATATTAAAAATTGCATTTAAATAAGAACTCTTTGTTAGCTTAGATATTGTGATTAGTTACATATTATATTTTAGAACACTCCTTTTACGTACACATAAATAAGCACGCACTCACCAAAAAGCAAACATAATGAATAACCAGTTTATTTTTATCATTGTTTAGTTTTGTGAAGTACCGGGATCTCCGGGCACGGTGAATACCCATTACGATAATATGATAAAAACAAGTATGTATATAATAACTCTGAATTATGAATTCATCTCATTTACACGCATATTTTAAACGTATAGAACATAATAATGAATTTCGGGAAGATTTTTTTCTTGTTTTTGTGTGTGTTCCTAACAATAAGTTCAAATGAAGCAAGGCCGGGGAAAATACCGATAAACGCTATCAAAAAAGGCGCGCAAGTTGTAGTGAGTACTAATAAAAATACATAATTAAAATTTTCTGTTTTGCTTTGTTTGACGAATTACCTTTTTAATTTATTTGCCGTAACCTTAGTTATTATGACATAATAAGTGTAAGGTTACTTTAAATATTTGTTTTTAAAAGTTTAATAGACGACATATTTATTTTAATATTTATTCAAACAATATAAAGTTAATTTAAATTTTTCTACCAACGTAAATATCCAATTATAAATTATTGTAAGAGCTAAACATATACCTAAATAGGTAATACAATAACAATAACACAACATACAAGATAAAATCTTGTTATTGATAATATTTAAGTAAATATTAACTAATTTAAATATAATTTATGGCACACTGTTTTAGACTTTTAATCTTCAACTTACTAACATAATTTCTTCAACTAAGGGCCGATTTTTCAATCGCGAGATAAACAGTCTAATAACTACCCCTCGAATAGATTTATTCAATTATTTATCTAACTCATAACGGCTCGCCTATTTTTCAATCGTGATTTATTTGATGAATAACTATCTGACCAAATATTTCCATATTGGCAGCTCTGCTCTCGGAGTGGCGAAACAAAAATATTAAATTAGTCAGGTTAGAGCGGGATAGAGTCAACTCTTGCAATTTGTCAACAACTGTCATTATGACTCACGTCAGTGTGCATTTTAGTTTGTCTTGTATTGCTCTTGTCTTCTATGATTGTTGATTGTTGTTTTGATTCGAGTAAAGAGTTTGGTTAAATTTGTGTTTCAATTTATATATTTTACGATAGAAACGACATACTTAAAGGCAGCGTTCGGCAAATTTTCAATGGCATGGTCATCAGTACTATCAAAAACATCAATTTCAATATGATTTTAATTGATAATAATTATATAGAAAGAGGTTTAATTGTTAATAATTCTACGCTCTATGTTATGACATACGAAAATATCCCAAAGGAGAATGGGCATTTTACTATGGAAGTTGGGCCTGAACCCTTGAGTTGGACCAATACACATGAGATATTGTTTTTATAATAGATCATAACACATACATAACGGGAAAAATATATATAAAAAAATAATCAACCGGGTTTTTGTACAGTCACATCAAGTTTTATTTCTTTGTGTATAATATTTTTTGCAATAAACAATATCTTTATGTTACTCCAATTCACTTTCACTTACAAATACGTTCTAATCTTAAGCCTTCTAATAACCGAAATACACTAATATTATGTTTTGTAACAGGTACCTGTACCGTGTTTATTATAATTCAACGTAGTTAGACGTTCTTTGTGGTTAAACTCAGTCTCTCCAGTGACATTTAGATTTATATTTACTTCACTCGAATTAAAAACACCGTTATTGTGCGCAAAATAATAGCCAAATAAATAAAACTTTTTGCCTTGACTGTACAAGAACCCGGTTGATTTATTTTTTTATTTTATTTTTTTCTTAAGGTATGTGTAATGATATATCACAAAAACAATATTTTGTGTGTATTTGTCTTAGCCCAAGTTTCAGGCCCAATTTGCCCATTCTCCTTTGACGCGTCAGTTGTCAACTCAAACGCCTAACCGTCGAATAGCGCGCTATCTGGCCGTTGGAGCGGCAAATAGATTTATTCCTCAAATAACGTAGTTATTCGATAGATAAGTCCTATTCGTCGTTGAAAAATTGAATATTTTGTTAACAGACAAATAAAGTCTATCTAGCTGTTTATCTGGGCATTGAAAAATCGGCCCTAAGATAATAATAACCGTCGAAATATTTAAAAAGTTACGACGGAATAGACATGCTTATAAAATATGAATAGGTACATATTATATCGTTAAGGGCTCTCTATGTGTGAATACATAATTAATGTACATATTGATCGCTTGAGCGAAATAATAAAAAGGGACCGTCTCTAATTTGTCTGTATTGTATTCTATACAACATAGTAAAACTGTGGTAAAACTACTAGTACCTATATTATAAAATTGTATGTAGTAAAACCAATAAAATGAAATGATCACATGAATTTTGCTAACATTATAACTCTTTTCATTTGAAATGTTTGTTTCAGGGAAAAGGATTACGAGCAATAAACATAGCCAGCACTGCGCATGATGTCTACACATTTTTTAAACCTAAAAGAAGGAAGCATTGACAAAAAGTGATATTAGTGAAATTCTTATAAGTACATATAACAAACCTAGCTCAATTAGAAAGTTATAGATATACTAGCGGTCCGCCCCGGCTTCGCCCGTGGTACATATGAAAAATAGATGTTGGCCGATTCTCAGACTTACCCGATATGCACAGAAAATTTCATGAGAATCGGTCCACCCGTTTCGGAGGAGTATGCAGACTAACATTGTGACACGAGAATTTTATATATAAGATTTAATAACACTTTTGTTCCTTTCTATATATCGATAAAAATTTAAGCCGCCATGTTAATTATGTAATTAGAGGAAGAAACAGAGGGTTGCTTATTGAAATAAATTATGAATTAAAATAGTCAAATATAATATTAATTAAGGTCCCTAGTTATAAGCTGCATTTATAAATGTTTAATGTGCCATTAAATGAATTGTATATTCCGTGCTATTTTTTCTAATATCCCTACTTTCTTTGGTTTCTTGTGCCATGTAGAGAGTAGAGACTAATTTCGAATTTCGTTCGTCGCTTCCTCTTTAAATTCTACATCATTGAAAATATTATGTATGTGATGTTAGAATAACTACCTTCATATTAATCCATACTAATAGATATTATAAATGCGAAAGTAACTCTGTCTGTCTGTCTGTTACTCAATCACGCCTAAACTACTGAACCAATTTGCATGAAATTTGGTATGGAGATATTTTGATACCCGAGAAAGGACATAGGCTGCCTTTTATTGCGAAATATGTACCACGGGCGAAGCCGGGGTGGACCTCTAGTTTTATATATACCTTCCTTAGTGGGCTTTACTTATACCTACTAAAACACAAAAATTACAAAACGCATAAAAATTATTCATTCATTATTTACCTATCTTACTAACCGAATTATTCATTCGTTCGTTCATTCATTAATTCAAATTAAATCGAATGCAGACCACTACATAATAAGAATTATCTTACACATTTTCGTTGTTATTGCTATTAAACTATATTTAGTAATATAGTCGCCACCTCAATAATAAAAAGATGACTTTTATTACTATCCTGTTAATATACAGCCTAAATTAAATTACTATGATTACTGTATTCTCATCAGTGCTTGATACGTGAGCCGATTTTCAAAAGAGCCGCGCCGTGGAGTGCGTAAATTTACTTTCAATCATTTTTTTGTCATACTTCCTAAATAGCTTGTTTAAAGTATGTAATTCTTTAAAAGTACATAATCAAAAAGTCACTTCATAATAAAAAAGGGAAAATTTAAAAAAATAAACATAAATCAACAATTTAACTTGAGAGATTTGACTAATCGTTATCTTTTAACGAAGTAATTAGAGTTTTTGAACGCAAGTTTAAAAGCCGTTCATGGAATAAGTAAATTGTCAACTAATTATGATAGGGTTTTTGTGTTTTCATTTGTTTCTTTTTCGATAAACGATATTAATTTAATCATATTAACTATGACCTACTGACATTCCTACTTAAATTAATTTTTAGTGTCGATTATAAAATAATATAACATTGTTGATATTAAATGAACCACGAAACCCGTATCATATAATTTTATATTATCATGTGAGTCATTTGATCTCAAACAAATAATTATTATCTATAATAATAATTGCGCTAAATATCGTAGATATTATATAACAGAGTCATTAAAAATGATTAAAACAACCGAAGCCACGTGCTTCTAAAAACTGTAGGTTGTGTAATGAATAATTTATAAACAATAAACGAGCGGGAAAATACATTTAGCTAGAACACTTTCCTTATATCTGATGTTTATAATATTTTTCCTTAATACAGGTGTAATTTTATAAGAACAACCTGCTTATCCCGACTTTGCCTGAATAAAAATAAGATTTAAGTGAAATGACTCAGTAGTATTACTATTTTTGAAGTGAAACTTCTTTATCGGGGCTGGAAAAAAATGAAGTGTAACATTTTTTCGTTACGCGTGACATTTTTCCGTTACGCGCCATCTTGTTATTATCCCTATCACGCGTGATTCGATGTATTTCTGTCAAGTTGCATATATGTACTTATAGTAAATAATTTTTTGAAAAATAAGGTCATAAAGAAGTTTCAATTCTTACGTGTGTAAATTAGTAAATGCACACATTTTTTTTATTCTGCGGCGTTTTACGGCAGAATTTAATGTTACTGATATAATAATATCTGAAATCGGAACCTCAGTCGGAACTTTATAAGCAAGGGTAAATAAAGGTTAACAACATAGGAATAGGCACGGATTGGTCAAAGCTTTTACCCTCGTCTACGAATAAAATATGATTTTACTAGTATTTTTATAACATTTATATAAAAATATTGGAATAAATTCGTGTAGTGCCTACCTGAATAAAATTTTGAGTAAGAGTTTAATTGTTGCCTTTCTCTTGAAATTTTGTTGTTGATGAATCTAATCTAATATATATTATAAAGGCGAAAGTTTGTAAGGATGTATGGATGTATGGATGTTTGTTACTCTTTCACGTAAAAACTACTGAACCGATTACAATGAAATTTAGCACACATATAGAGGGTAACTTGGATTAACACATAGGATAGGTTTTATCCCGGAAATCCCACGGGAACAGGAACTATGCGGGTTTTCCTTTGAAAACGCGGGCGAGCCGCGGGCGGAAATCTAGTATTAGAATAAAATCGTCTAGGGTCTACCTGAATAAAAATTTGAGGAAGAGCTTGAAATTTAGCCGTAGATTTAATGCTTCAAATGCAATAGGTATAGAAAAAGCTTAAAAAGGTAAATGGGTATAGAGCCGATTGATCATAATAAATTTCGGATTATGAACTATGATCATAACCCGAAAATATTCAACCAGCTATTCATAAATCACCCAAAAAATAAGTCTGCTACTAGCCTAACCATTACCTCCGTGCATTCCAAAAAAAGTTCATATAAGGCCGTGTTCAAAGTAGCATACCGTCATTCCCTATTCAGCATCAGAGGTGTAAAGTATGAGGAAATTAATATTATTCATTGTTGTGGTATTGTGCATAGGAAATGTGCTCGGAGATTCCCTTTTAGTGCCCGGGATACTGCCGAGTACAACGACGCGTAAGCCGTGGACCAAGAAAGTGAAGAATGGCATAGTGAGTATATTTTTGGTTATTTATTAGGAGATTTTATAGAAAATCTGTGTAAATTTGAATAATATACCTACATGTAAAAAAAATATACTTTCAAATTGTATCTACGTTTGTGTTAGTGTGTTACTACTATGTACTACTCAAATGAAAACAAAACTTTTTTATGTGCACCAAACGTGACCAGACTGTAAAGTAACACACAAGCATAATATTATATGTTCAGTTTTTTAATAAGAAAAAGCTCACCCATCTATAAATCAAATAAATTTATACATAATATGTTATTTGATGTACTGGGACAAACTGAACTATACAAAAAATCATTGTTTTAAAACAATGCTTCACGTATGCATTATGAACCAGTAATTTAGTCACTACAAACATAAACGTATAAATATGTAGAATTGTAGAACAGATAATATTGTATTATCTTATTTAAAATAAACTTATGAAACATATTACTAATTTTCAGGAGACATTCCTGCAAGGCGCTGCTGCAGCGAGCATCATACAGCAATCTCTGCATGGTAGAGGGAAACCCCTCCCTGCCCCTGCTGTAAAACCTACTTAATTTTAAGATTAATAAATAATTTAGTTAAAAATGTATTTTATTTTATACATTTTTGGTTACTTATGTTTGATAATAATAAACAGAAATATATATAAAAATACCCTTTTATAATATTATCATGATTTTTGTAATTCTAAATAATCTACTTGCTTCTACTTCATAATGACAAATAAAAAAAAATACATATATCACAAATATTGAGCTGTAAGAGTTTACATATTATATTGAAGAAAGAAAAAATGTTTCGGTGTTGAAATAAACTTGTTTATTAATTTTCTTATATTAATAATTGAGGTTTTGTTTTTCTGTCCTGTCTCTTGCTTGTTATTATTAAAAATAATTCTAATATCCTATAACCTGTGTATGTTTTTTTTTTCAATTCAAAGGCTTTTTTAAAAGATAGGCACCTATTTAGATTAAGTAGACTTTTTTCAAGGAGCATTTGTTTTGTTTAATAATTCAGGACTACATAGGAAAAATACTATTTAAATATTTGAGACAGTTTGTTTATTAAATAAAATTTTATTACTATTGCTGCAAGTACAATGAAATGAAACAGACAAAAATGCACATTATAACACCATTTTTATTACGTCTGAATATACCTATACAATAAAAATATTTTCTGTTTTCTCTTTTTCAAACCTATGATAAGATGCGAGGGTTGTTAGTGTTTTACGTAGTTTTGTTTTTAGCCATGATTTTTAGCTCTTTTGTACAAATCGTGTGCGGTACTAACCCTGTCAAGTACTTTAATCCCTTTGCCCTGAAATAATAAATTAGAACAATTTTATTATTATATATATAATTAGTCATATTGTAAATAGATGGTAAATAGGTTATGAAAAAAATCTTTTTGGTGCGTCATGAAAAGCGCGCGAACTTAATTTTCGAAATGTCGAGTTAAAAAATATGAATTCATCAGAACTGCATACAATAAAGAAACATTCTAATCTACATTAAAAAATAATAATTGAAAATTTAAATATTTTTGTTATGGATATAATTATCATGTACTCACAACTGCTTTAATAGCACTGCCTGCCCCAGGATAAGCAGCGCCTTGGCTCAAAAATAGAGCTAATGTTGCCATAATCATAAAAAATAAACTTAGTAACTTCATATTTAATATCCTCAGTTAGCTTTTCCCTTATTAATAAATAAATTAAGTAAAGTTAAATTAATTAAACTTAAAGTAGAGCTGAAAATATGTTGAAATGATACTTCTGATTCAACGTAGCTATTGAATGAACTTATTAGTGTTCTAATAACGACATTTATATAAAGGTTTTTCTCAATATATACATATACCTATTTCATAGCATTCTTTTCTATGGGATTATCCAATTGATATTTTCCAGACGATTTATTAAGGAAAATTATTGTTTTATTTTAATCACGATTATGCGGTTTTTATTTTACATGCACGTGTTTATTTTTTATTATTTTCCTGGTTGTTCTATTTATTGTTGATTAGAATTGCTGATATTTTAAAATCTTAATTATTATATTAATACACAGTTGGATATTTTCTCAGAGGTATTATAGAGGGTTCCCCACGTGTCGAAATCATGTGAATATAATTGTTTATGTTCGTACATTTTATAGTTTTATGGCAATAAGTTTAAAGTAAAATAAGAGAAAAAATAAAGGTTAATAGAGAATTGTTGGAATGTCTAATTTCGACCATATCTAGTTTTAATAAATGCTGCCTAGTTTTAATATGAATTATTAGAAGATCATTCAATCGTTATTGATCTTATTCATTTTCAGTTCACAGTTATGAATATTGTTTAAAAAAAATATTCGCATCAATAGTTCCCAAGCTTTGCTTGTTTATAAACAAATATCTTCTTCTGCTTCATATTAGAAATGGAGACTAATCACTACATAGTATAAAACAAAGTCGCTGTCGCTATTATAACTACGGAACGGATTTTGAAGCGGGTTTTTTTAATAGATGGAGTGATTCAAGAGGAAGGGTTTTGTGTATAATTTATTATGTTTTAAGCAAAGCGGGCGAAGCCGCGGGAGGAAAGCTAGTAAAATATAAATAAGGAAACAGCTTTCGGCAGTTTTCCTGAATTTCGCCTAAGTTTGCATAAAATATTGTCGACTAAAAGGTTTTCTTATACGAATTCAATTCCCTTTTTCATCCCAAGTGATTTTTGCGACAAATCGCCTATCTGCTTCTCCAAGGATTAATCTATCTCCTTATAGATAAACATTCGTTTAGCGGGCAGAAAGTTTATGTTTTATTATGTAAAATTAAAATATTTTAGTATGTTTTACTTTACAGTTTGTATTACTAAAACCTATGTTATGTATCGTACGATACATGTCTGTGATCGTACGTATAAAATTGTCTATTAAATTCAAAAGAAGACATTACTTTTGTGAAAAATTGATTTTACAGATTTAATTTGTTTTAAAATTAATTATACCTAATGAAAAAAAAAACTTGGCACTCCTTTATAATAATTATTAGTATTATTAACGGCTTTAAAGTAGGGAGATTATCGAAAATATAAATGTAAATTTATTGGAACTGCAACACAAATATTTTGCTCAGTTTATTAAATAACTTGTAGAGTTTTTGTGAAAGTGAAGTGAAAGCACTGCTTTCGACATAGCTATAATATGTACTCCTTATCTTAGTATATTATGTACCTATCTATTAGTATTAGATAATATTATCAAACATCATGCTTTTGAAATAGAAACAATTAAAATTTTTGGAATAAACTTCCGAAAGTTATAGGTAAGCTTTTGATCCGTTTGGAAGCCTTATGGAAGCCTTCCATTGTTTTGACAGTGTCGTTAACAAAAATAAGACAATGTTGTTTAAAACCGTCATAGGTTGGGTTAGTTTTGTAAAAAATTAATTTCGATTTATATGTATTAACAATTTTTGCTCAAATAGTTGACTGTTATCTAAGAAAATTTAACTGCTTGGTCTTATTTGAATTGGATAAAGTGTTATATGTAATTATTATCATATTAAATATGTGATTTATAAATAAATAAATATTTGTAATTATATGAATATTTATGCATAATATGTTTAGGTATTTATAATACCTACTACCCACGTACTCAATCAGTAAGAAGTGATATGTATTTTTATGTGTATTAACGCAATTAAACATTTTTTAAATTTAATTTTAAGTAAGTATTTTAACTACGACGTAGGTAGTTAAATTGTTCAAATAATTTTTTTTATCTTTAATACAAAGTGTGACTCATGTAAACTTATATAAGGGTGAAATAATTGATAAAGCTTAAGTATAACATAAGTACTTTAATTAACATTTTTTACAATTTTAATAACTTCATTACTTAATTCTTCAATTAACCGCTTCCACCATGTCTGTTCTTGTAAAGGTCGTGGACTGTCCCCGCGGCTCCGGCTGCACCAAGTAGCTTGCCCTGTAGGAAATAAAAATTATGTATCTATTATTTTGCGATTTTTGGTTACCTATATATTTTATATACTTTAAATGAACTTATCGAGCCAGTGATATTAAAATAAAATATTTAGTATTTGAGTAGTTAGTTCATAACTTACTCAATAATTATCTTACTTAAAATAGAAAATAAAAAGATCATTACCAACTGAATGGACTTGACAAAACCTTTATGCTAGAGATTAGTGGAGTTGAATAAAAAAAAACAATTTTGGTTTTAATTACTGTGAAATAAGCAATATCTCTATCTAGGATACAGTGGTACAGTGGGAGCCACTTTGTCGGCTTTTCCAGCTAATGCACATTTGTATTACGTGGAACTAAAGGCACTCATTGAATAGATTCCAAAATATTGCAGACATAACTCATTTAATATCTTCATTAAAATTACTTTATATTATATTCAATAGCATCTTAATAATATCAAACGAAAACAATTACCTAAACAAAAAAAAAACTCAAGTATTTTTTTAACGCTAGCAATAAATTAATAACATATCAACATCAAGAATAGATTTCTCAATTTAATATAAAAACAACAATAGCAAATATGTCAAAGTTTTTACATAATAATCACTTACGCCGATTTTAGCGCCCTTCTTTAAAGCTGCCGTGTTCACTTTAGGGTCTGCAGCACCATGACTTACAAAAATAGCCAATACGGCCATAATCAAAACTAATAAACCGGACAGTTTCATGATTAAGCTTATAAAGTTATGACTTAAATAATACACTTATAATAGAAACTTCTTGTACCTTTGGTTAAGATCTAAGTGATGTCTTAATAGATCAAAACTCGTATTTATATAGTTAGAATCCACGCATTTTCCTATTAGTGGATTTTCCATATGTATAATCATTTGTTGATATCAAGAAAAATTTAAAGCATTGAGGAAAAGCGTTTAATAATACGAAGTATAATTTGTTTATACCTATTCTAATGCTGAGTCTTCAGATTCAGATTTGAGCCTGACCGCCTCCTTGGTACAGTGGTTGACGCGTGAGCGTAGAACCGAGGGTTCCTGGGTTCGATTCCTGTTGGAGACGAAGAAAAAAAAATGTCTTGGTCTGCCAGGACACAGAAGGCTGATCACATACTTGTCCCTAAAGAAAATCGATCAGTGAAACAGATGTATAAATAATGCATCTGCCCCTTACCCCACTTGGGGACATGGGACTTCAAGTCTAGTCTACTATTTGAAACTATTTTATTTATAAGAACTTTCATTCACACTAATAGATTCCTGAAAGTGACACAGTGCGACTAAGATTTGTACCTTTTTAAATATATTTATTTAATAATAAGATGATTATATTCTGGAATACTTTCCATGAATCACCGGCAAAGGTGTATAAAATAGTAACTAAAACATGTTACATATATTCAATATTGTATCGAAATATTTTACCCATAAATACCATAAAGCATACTGGTCATGTTAACAATATTATGTTATAAGCTATCTTAATTAAATAGCCAAGTCATGGGGTTTTATTTTGCTCATCGATCTTGTATTGAATTCATGACGGCCATATTTGAAAAACAGTGACTTGGTAAAATAATGACCAATATTTACATGACGAAAAATAGAAAAACAGAATTTAGAAAGTGAAAGTAAAGCTATATAAAGTTTTCCGTTATTTGTATTGGATAGGAAATGATTTTAAAATTTCCTCAATTTTCAAAAAAATTGCTCTTTGAAGTTGAAAAATATTTTCGTTCGTTCGTTTTACAAAGTTCATTTCAAGATTGGTTTCGGTTTGCGATGAAAATGAAAACTATGGCATTCGAGGCTATATTATGAAAAAGCTCTCTTTACTTTATTTTTCAAATGGCTGATGTAAATTATGATTGGATTTTTGGGAAAACGTACTTACCTACTTTACTTTACCTTCAAATAAATTAAGCCTATGCCATAATAATAATAAACAATTTTTTGTACACACAAAACAAAACCAAACAAAAATAATACACAAACAAAGTAATATGAAGCGGAACAAATAGGCGGCCTTATTGTTAAGAAGCGATATCTTCCATGCAACCTTAGGATATAGGAAAAATTGAAGAAAAAAAAATCAAGCCATCATTAGTGTCATTGATGTACTTTTAAAACAAAATCTCTCAACGAAATTTTCCCAACTACAAAAACAGCAGATTTAATGCTCTTTTAATGGATAATCTACTTGCGCACATTATTTCAGCTATACTACTATTTGAACAACACTGATATATATACGTATATAGTTCACATAGAACAGAATTCATAAAACGTATGATGATGAAAAAATGTAATGAACAGAATATATTATTATTTTCATATTAATTATCTATATATCAGTATTACATACCATGAAGTTACACTTAAGTTATATTTTATCAACTAGGTAAAGAAAAAAGTAGTAGAAAATTAGTTTATGAAAATATCCTTAATTTTCAGATTCATTAGGTCTATTTTATTAAATGAAGCTTCAGTTAACTCAGTTTTTATTCAGTATTTATTGGAAATTTGCCAGAATACAAGAGTACAAGTCATCTTCTTAAATCTTTGGATAATTTCGAAGGAAAAATAGTATACAAATGAATAGAAATCTTGCTTGTCATCCTTTTGTAGGTTTTAAAAGTTAATTTTCAGAAGGCTGTTGTGTAGAAAGAATATTGTTAACGATTCCTTGCTTGGAATTACTTGAATGTTTTTTGTTTAACAAGGTAAGTTAAACGGTTTCTTAAGAAAGATAAAATATGTAGTACAGATAATAAATATTTCGTACTTTTTCGATCTTGGATACATTTAATGATATTTTATTACCAGTTTTCTGATGCAAAATAAATTATAATTATTTAATGAAAAGGTATTTGAAGTCCTAAAACGCTGTGTTAAAATTTCAAATACTACATAAACTAAACTAAATAAAGGGATTTTGCGCTAGAACAGTCTATTAAAATTCTGAATGATGAATGCAATCGACGTGACTTCATACAGAAAGAGAATGCTTTTTCCTCTGTAATCAATATTTAAATTATCCTATTAAGGTGACCTCTTTTTGTAGAAATTAGAAAATATTTTGATTTATGATTGTCAGTCCGAATCCCCAATTATCCAAATTCAGCCCAAGCGTGATATAAAAAGTAATTTATATTTGGTTTTGTGGTAACAAATTGGAGAGCAGATATATTACTATTATGGAGAAGCTTCCTTCCGTCGATTATTTGAATCGACCCCTAATCAATTCTAATAATCCGCAAATTGCTACTATCGGGAGGTATTATAAACACGAAATCTTTAGAATTTAAATAAGTGCGGATAACAATTTCATTCCGTGCACTTGACATCACGTCAAGTTGTATCAAAGGTAAAAAGTTATAACTTGGTTATAACAATGCCGCGTTTGATGTTAAAGCCTCATTCAATGAAATTGTCTTTTGAAGGTAAAATATCAACTTTATTGCTACGGGATAAGCCTTTGAGAGAATTTATTAATGATGGAAATCGTTTTGTGTAACATCTGGTTTTTTGTAACTCCTAGAGGCGTGATTTTAATTAAGTCGAAAAGTTCTTACTTTTGTAATTTTCGTATTCAATGGTTTGTTTGAAAATGCTACATTGAATGTAGTTTGGTTGGTATTTATTAATTTCTACAATACTTTTTAGTTTTTACTAATATTACGATTTATTAGCTTAGAGTATAAAAAACATAGAAGAAAAATGAAAATAACAAAATGCTTGGTTAAATAATACAGACCCTTACTTACAAAAAAGTAAATTTTCAGGTAAACTAAGGCATTAGACACAATATTGGTTTATAAATAGTTGGCTGAAAACATTACAAGGATTTTAAATTACTTTAAATATTAATTAACTTTTAACTTTTTTTTGTAGAGTAATAGAATTAATAATTTTCAAAACAGGTCCAGTAGTTTCGAAACTTATTAATACAAATTGACAAAAAAAAGTCCTTATAATATAGGTCATATCAAGGGCAAAATTTCGTACCAATGACCTACATTTTAAGTAATTTTTCAAAGTAACACTTAAGAACATTTTCGAGTCCATTCGAATAAGAATTAAGTTAGCGGGTTCAAGTAGTGAACTTACAAGGATGTTAAGTGAATTTTAGCAAGAAATTGAATTATTTGTTAGAATATTCTACTGGTTATGTTTACTTAGAGAATAATAAAGTGTTTTAAAAATACGAGCTATTATTGACAACAAAACTTCATTTACATGTGAGTAATTTTGCATTTATTTATAAGTTTTTTTACATTTTGTTCGTAATAAGCTTTTTTATATTTAATGATTTTATTTCTTATATATAAGTAAATTTATTAACATATCATTTCGTTTGCTCTTAGAAGAAATATTTTTTTCCAAGTAACTAGGTCTATCTATGCAAAGATTTTAATTAATGTGCTCCTATTTGTTCTAGCATGATGTAATACTCTACACTATTTCAAAATTACACAATAATATTTATTATTTTATCCTCTAAGTAATTCTTGATAATCTTGTTAAAAAAAAACTATTCAGTTTATAATAACACTACTTCACTACATAGTATAAAACAAAGTCGCTTTTTCTGTCCCTATATGTCCCTATGCGCATACATAAACGTTGTTTTAAAGATTTAAGCATTTAAATCTTTAAAACAACGCAACGGATTTTGATTCGGTTTTTTGTAATAGATTGATTCAAGAGGAAGGTTTTAGTATATAATATATTAGGTCTTAGACAAAGCGGACGAAGCCGCGGGCGGAAAGCTAGTAATATTATAAATGATAAGTTTTTATACATTTCTCAAGCGATACAAAGACAGTTGACATTGTCCTAAGTGCTGTAGAAACCTACTCTATCAGAGAGCAGTAAAACGGAAGAGACGATAAAATTTGATGGCTCGTGGTGTTATTTATCGCAAATACTCCAGAACCGGCTTATATGGAGTAAAAAATTATTTTGTGAAATGTTATTTATAAACAAAATATAAGTAGTTGAAAAAGTTTAAATAAAAAAACAATTTTTCGTTATTTTCATTATGATAGCATTTTGTTTTATATTTGCCACACGGTGTGGTGGTGACTAGTGAACGCTGCGGCTTACAGCGCTTATGACAAAAATGCTTCGACCACGTGGTCAATGAAAATGTATGATACTTTACATTTCCATGGGAAATATTACTGTGGTAATAAGTAGCATTCGACCGCCTCCTTGGTACAGTGGTGGACGCGTGATCACAGAACCGAGGAGTCCTGGGTTCGGTAAGAAAATCGATCAGTGAAAAAGATGTATGAATCATCTGCCCCTTACCCCACTAGAGGACACGGGACTTCACTTTTTAATAAGTAGCCTACATCACTCTCTAGCCTCCTAACTATCTCCAGACAAAAAATAATATCTAGATACTAAAAAATCATTCTGTTAAGAAGTGATAGAAAGAAAAACAACCAAACACATTTAACTACATATTTATAATATTAACAATATTAGCAATCAGCGTGACTTATTTTAGATCGCACACGTGTGATTATTCTAAGTACAACCTTGAAATATTCTATTGCGACTCAATTAAACGATTTTCCCTTCTTATTAGAATATAATTATTACCTACGTTCAATTGTAAATATTTTTACCTAGCTCAAGGAAGGAAATAAATAAAATCTACGCATTAATTAAGAGGCTTTTAATATGAATTGGTATTGAAGCTTTTGAGATTTGATTTTCACTGTGAAGAGATATAGGTAAATTGTAAAGGCAGGGTTTAAAAGGATTTTTAATGGAGTTACAACTCCAAATGAATGTTATTGACATAAATGCTTCGATATATAAATGACTGTATTCGAATATTATAATACTTAGGTATATGTAGGTATGTATTATGGATATAATATATTTATTAAAAATATATAGGTATTTGGAATCTTTCAGTTGGCTGGATTTTCTTCTTACCTTTTATTTTGGTGAAAATATTATAAATATGTACCTAAAATCCGGATCGTTATTGTTGATAATATCTGTATTAAACTTTAATAAAATGTAAATGTACAAAAAAAATCTCACAAATGTATTACCTAACCATCTTAAATAACCTATTTGCATTTCCAATAATATTACGTTTACAAAAATAAAATAATAAATCGTCATACTCGTAAATGTTATTCAATATAATTATAAACAAATTTATTTATAGGTACGAATATTGTTCGTAATTGAACTAAATTGATTTATAATTGCCAAAGCGTATCATTATTTATCCATATTATGAGATCGTTTGATATTCGCAAACCCAATTGAATTTGATAGTAATAATATAATCCTATATAGAGATATATAAAACGGGTACAATTAAAAGGTAATTGAAATTGATCATTTGATTTCTCAGTAACAGAGATTATTGGATTTGTTGTACATCAAATTATAGTTTCCAACAAACAAACTCAAAAATTTATTTATTCAATAAGACTTCTTATCAAAGCACTTTTGAATCGTTATAACATTTTTTAACATTTACCACCGATATGGAAAACAGTAGATATATATGTAGAAGAACCGGCAAGAAACTCTTGTTGTTATGATTATATATACTTATAGATGAATTTTAGCCTTAAGAGCGAATTTCAAAAAACTCTACTATGACCTAAATACAGTCCAGATTTTTCCAGAAAAACTGTAACTCTGAAGACTTCCAAAATCGTGTTTTCGTCACATTTATTCGAGTTCACGTGTATACGCAACTACATATACGGTTTAGAATTTGGTAAAAAATGTCTTTGGGAAAGGAAATGGAAAATAAATTGGACGAATACCTTTTGTTTGAAATCTCGTGTCATTTGTGAATTAAAAATGTCAAAGGAATGTATGAATTGCCACTTTAAAAACTTGCAGAATTTTATAGTATCTAATAATTCACAAATCCAAATATCTTTATTAGCTTTTTCTCTGATAAAGTTTGCGATAAACGAAAGATAATTATGATATAAAGTTTTACTTTTTTATGGAATACTAGCGGCCGCCCCGGCTTCACCCGTGGTATATGTTTCCTTTTTCTCTCCATAAGAACCATCCTCGTACTTCAAGGAATATTATAAAAAAAATATTTATCGAAATCGCTCCACCCGTTCATGCGTGATGCCGTGACCAAGGGAAATAGGGGTTCATTTTTATATTATATAGAGATTCAACTGGTGCCCATAAATGATTGAAAATATTTTTTCTAGACTTTGGCTGATCATAAATTTCCCGACTAGTTATAGTTAATACTAACCAAGCTCGCGAGTAGAACCGCGGGTAGAAAGCTAGTTAATAAACAAAACCAAAGCATCTATTTAGAGCCAAATTTAATTACATCTAATTAATTGTGACCATTGATCAATAGTTGAATTGAATATTGATAATATTGAATAATATCGGATGACATATTTTCATAATTGTAAATTGCATTAATTGCTAGAAATTTCGTAACGCTCATTAATTTTTGAGACAAATACGAGTTACAATAATGATGTAAATTATATTAAAATGAGCATTGAATTAAAATAATTGTTTACACATTTAATACAACGCATCAATTTCTCAATATTATTTTGTCACTACGCGTTATTTATAGTTAAGATTTAACTCTCAATTCGCTTATCCACAAAAATTTTATTATAAAATATTATATAGTTTTTATAATACCTAAACATCAGCCGTACAAATAAACGAGTTATAACATTTTATGAAAATAATAATCTAAGAATAAGGAAAAATCATACAAATAAACACGTAATAAATGAAACCTAGTATAACGTCGTAATAAGTATTCATACTAATGCTATTTCGTCCTTATTCCGGCTACCACCCTAGTATAAGTCTGACATAACCAAATAATAAGCTATCTTTTAGTACATTGTGCTGTGTTTTACAAGTTTTAGAAGCAATTTTCAATCTAAATTTAAGATAATGGCAATGAGAGTAATACGAGAAGTAGAAAAAGTTGACCAAATTAATAATTTCACTAAATAATATTGAAATGGAAAATTTTGTATGAAATGTCAAAACATACGAAATTATGAAAAACCCTTTTGATATTTATAATGATTTATTTATTTACGGCATGCGCCAAACCATACATAGGTACATAAAACTTATTTCTAAACTTATCACAATAATAATATAAACTTTCGTTGAAAATATAAATCTTCTAAGCCTGGAGTTGTATGTTTTAAGTACCAGTTATTTGGCAACTCTCTATCTCAAGGTGGGTTTATCTTCTGTTCTCCAGATAATGGATAGCGTTCTCTTTCATTTGCTTGCATATTTAATGATATATTTTACTTAAATGATTTCCAATAAATATTTAAAAAATAAATAAACAGAACATGGTATGATGAAACTTCACAACAAATTCGACGAAGTCAAACGAGCGTCAAAATGACAGCACCAAGGCATAACCGTAGACAATTTCAATGTTTTTCATAATTTTGTGAATGAATTTCTACGTTGCCGCTTCGCGCCTATTGCATAGCGTGAGCATAGTTACATCGACGTTATTCCAAATTTATTTGTAAGAAATTATGACATCCTTATTCTTTATTTATTCTAATCATATCTATTCATTGCATAAGGTTTGAATAAGCAAGTTTTTATTTGTACGGCTGATAAATTGGAATCTAACCTAAAAATGCAGTTCCTTAACAATACAAAGTATAATATAATTAATTATAGATATCCATTTTATTTTTTAATGAAATTACTTCAGTACTATTGCAAACATACAATTATTGTTACTTAATTAATTTGATTAAATGGATTTCTCAATAAATATCTTAATCCGATTTTAAGGCCGAGATTCATAGATCGCACTTTATCTTTACTTTGATGGAAAGATCTACTTTCCCCCAAAAATATATTTCTTAGTCGTGTCAAGCTCATCTTTACTTTCCAAAAACTATACTTTACTTAGTAAAGGCTAAGGAGCCGATAATCATGACTTTGGTCTCAAAGTAAACTTTACATGACTATGCGTATAAATCATGTAGGCCTTCATTTTAAACCAATTTCCTAGAACAGAAACACATTTTAATATGGTTGGGTTATAGATTGAAACGTCATGTCGATTTGAGTGACATTTTTTTGTTGATGTGTTGATCTGTGTGTTGATCGTTGCATCGTTTCGTTTGGCTTTTATCATTATTATATTTTTCTGACGAAATTTGCTGTGTCTACCGGTTTTTGATATTTCTACAATAATCTTCCCGACCCTGGCTTGTTATAACGGACTTGATACTGCTACCTGACTGACAATTACCTTTTGCAAATTCTACCTGTTTACCGATCCTGCCTTTGTTTTCGACCCTTGCCTGTTTATGGACCCCGACTACGCTAGAATGGAAAAAAAAAAGCCTCCGCACACCGAATACGAAAAGCAACTCTTAATAGAGTTGGTGCAACCACTTGTAACAACACTTGACTGTAGAAAGACTGACGGCGTTACTGTGAAGAAGAAGCATGAGGCTTGGGAGAAACTAACAGTGGAATTCAATAGCTCTCGAAATATAAACCATCCGGTAAGTAGTTTAATATATTTATGTAGATTTATCGTATTGTATGTTTTTTAAATTTTAGCAAATTGACATATTGTATGTAGGTAATTTAAATGTACTACTGTACATTCCTATTATTAAAGGTACATTAGACCATGTATTTAATAATAAGCCATGTAAAATAATATCTATATGCTTTGTAAGGAATTCATAAATAAATATATAAATATTTTTCTCGAATATTGTACATAAAACTGTCTAAGAACTTAAATGACTGAAATGTTTAATTGCATTATTTTAGGTTACTTCAAAACAACTGAAGAAGATGTGGCAAAATCTGAAATCAAAAGCCAGAGATGCAAAAACAATTGCCAACCAGTCAAAAAAGACTGGAGGAGGCCCACAACCACCTCAAATAGGGGCACTAGAAAGTCAAGTTTTGGCCGTTATGCCAAATGTGATGCCAACAATCGCTGTGGATATTGATAGCGACATGATGTGTAAGTAAATTTAGTTATTGTTAAAAATTTAGAAATTCATAGCATTGATTCACAGTTATTGTAAGAAGAGAATGAGTTATTGATAAATAATTTCTTTGGAGAAAACCTAATACCTAATTGAACCCAACACCTCATGAACAGCAGTCATACACACTGTTTGTGGCTTACTAATGCATCAGTCTACAGCAATATCATTCAATCAGATCATATTAAATATTTGCTGTACATAATATTAAAAGAAACTTTTTTCATTAATACCCAATTACCTACCTAATTACATAGTTATTGAATCCATTTCGACACATACTTGGTTGAAGAAACACTTTATTTATTATTTAAAGTAAAATACCTAATCATTTCAAATCTTCTGCTTAATAGATGTGGAAGACCACGAAACCGAAGCAGATGATGACAGTTCTGCTTGGCTTCCCATTAAAAACAGGGTGACAGAGCTGGAAGTTATCCCAGCACAGTCCCAAGACAACGGAGAACAGCCATCAGCCTCAAGTCAAGAGCCTGCTTCTTCAACTATTACAACAAGAGGGTCAAGCAAAAGAAAAGAGCATAATGAGGAAGTGGAAACGCTCGATGGAGTAAGAAAAAAAATTTACAAGAGAGAACTCCAGCATATGGAAGAAAGATTCGAGTTGGAGAAAAAATTATTACTAGAAAAACATGAAAAGGAAATGGAAATCCTAGAAATAAAAAAGCTTATAGCACTTAAGGAATTAAATTTATTAAATAAATAATTATTATTTCTTCATAATTATGGTTATTTTGGTTTTTTTTATATAGACCACCTAAACCTTATAAATTCTGATACTATCATTCAAGTAAACTTTACATGTACATACATGAATTCTTTTTTTTTTGTTATAAAATTCTACAAACCCATGAAATACAATAAAATATGAAATAATAATATAACAAAAGTATTCATAAATTTTAAAGAAAAAGTAGATGAAATTCTGCACAGAATAATCAAAACACATCACATTGTTCAAGAAAATATATTTTATTCAATAAAATTACAATTCTAGACAATCTCTTTTAGTTTTTTAAACTATCAATCAATACACAATCTCTTTGTTTTTTAAACTAATTAAATTGAGCTATAACAGCTTGTCTCATGGCGAGACCTTGAGCAGAAGAAGGGATCACTGGTCTTATTTCCATTTGCTGTGGTGGAATCAGATTTTCATTTTCCTCATAATTGTCCCCATAGGCAATACCAATGTTATGAAGAACAGCGCAGGCTATTATTATATTTGTTGTAGTCCTCAGCTTGGTGCGGAGCCCCAGTTGTAGACATGGAAACTTCCTTTTCCATACACCAAAAAACCTTTCAATTATGTTTCTGGTCCTTACTTGAGCATAATTGTAATTAATTTCTGCTCTAGTAGTTGCTTGCAGAAGTGGTGTTAGCATAAATGTCAAGGAAGGGTATCCACTATCACCAACAATAATGCCATTAATCTCACCTCTGGAAAATTGTCTGAAGGCACGGGAATTTCTAAAAATTCTACTGTCATGGGAGCTCCCTGGCCATCGTACTACAATATCAAAAATCTCCATATTTGGGCCTGTTATCACTTGAGTGTTAATAGAAAATATACCTTTCCTGTTTCTATAGGCCTCCGAGTGATTGACATTTCTAGGTCTATTAATTTTAATATGGGTGCAGTCAATTGCCGCGATAATATTATTCAATCCACGACGGGTAGGACTTCTGCCTAGTTGTTCGAATTGATTTTTTATAATTTGTTGTTGTTCTCTATTTGGGAAGTGTATGTATCTTGGTAACTGTTTAGCTAATGCCAAAGATACTTGGGCTATAACCCTACAAACCGTAGGCTGGCTTATGCTTATAATATCTCCACACACAGTCTGAAAACAAGAAAAAGAGAGACATTTATATTTTTACAGTAATATAATGTTTATACAGAAATCTCTTGGTATTTGTATGTTAGACAAAAAGCCAGGTAGAAAAGAACTTGTATTGCCTACATAATAGATAATCCTTTCAGTGAACTAAGTAGGTACAAGTAAAATAGGAAAGATCATAGAGGATTTCATGAAAGATAGATAAAAAAGATTTTATAAAAAATAAAACAATTAGGTACCTGGAAGCTCCCAGTAGCATAAAATCGTAAAGCTATCAATAATTTTATTCTAGCTGTTAGTGGAAGTCCTCTGTTGCCAACAGACGTGTGGATGTCTCTTTCAATTTGAGGTAAGATAACATTTTCCACGGTGTGCTTGGTGAACCTATATCTGCCCTTGAACTCATCAGCTCCATAGTAATCAAAGGGATCTTGATTGTACATATTTCTAAAATACACTCGGGGTTTGGCGAGTCTTCGTGCACGATTATCAGCAGCGTCTACCGCAGCTCCAATATTTTCAATTCGATCGAAAAGTTGGTCAATCCTTTCAACGTTATGCATATCGAGCAGCAAGAAAGCAACAAGTTGAGCCGATATCGGGAGTCCAAAATTAATGCGTAGGTCGAAAGTAAACAAGAGGTGAGCAGGTATCGAGTCCAAAAGTAATGCGTAGGTCGAAAGTAAAATAAAGATGTAGGTAAGTATTATTATAAACTTAATTGTGCAAGCAGCAAACAGAACGTCAAAGTCGAGAAAAAACAAGAACGTCATTACGTCAGTCGTCAACGATGTTTCGTTTCATTCCACCTACATAATGTTTTTTTTTCTAAACATTTAATTTTTGATATAAAATAATAATGTTATTATTATATATGTTTTTTATTTAAATATAACTTTTTTTAATAATATGTTCTCAAAAACATAAATTATGCGTATAACGTAACAGTTACACGTCTTTACCCTGTACTTTACTTTGGGGCCGTACTTTTCTAAGGAAAGTCAAGCAATTGTCTCTGAAATTAAATATGTTGAAAGTAAACTTCGGTCATACAAAGTTTACTTTGTGAAGACTCTTTTGCGGTAAAGTAAAGTCGCGACTGTGAATCTGGGCCTAAAAGTAATGGCTGTGTATCTTATATTCTGGCAGCATCAGTAGAATGAATTTGGCAACGAGCCACAAACTGTTAACCTAATGTAATATTTGCACTGCTTGTCTTTGAAACACAATATTGAAAATTTATAGTTTTAAGTACATTGATTTAATATACGACATCTTAGGAATTTGGAACAGGGTTTTCGATATTTAATCTGCATATAATATAAGAGCTTGAGTAAAAGCCTAGGTATATCCCTAAAAGGCGGTGTTATACTTGCCAGTAACAAAATATATTTTGCCTCAAAGATATAAAACATGGTTGATTTTTCTAAATTTCAATACGTAAGCCAAAGGATTTCCTTTAAGCATAATACTGTAAGCTGGGTCCAATAAGTTCCGAAAAACAACATTTTCTTAAGACTATATATTTCATTATCTAGAAACGTACTGACCATTCTGAGATTTATTTGAAGGGACACTTTGTGACGATAATTGTAGAGATGATTGTAGAATGTGAATTCTGTCATTGATAATTTCTATCGTGGGTTTTAGGCATTTTTAGATACGTATCCGGTAGCGCAGTGACTTGTAATTTCTATTTACAAATTCATAACATCATACTTTAAAATGATTATACCTTCTTTTTAAAACTTCTTTTCGACCATAAGAGGGAGTGATAGAATATCTTTTTAATGTTGAACGTGTGTTTTTATTTCGTAAACGTGTTTTTTTCATATAAATGACTTGAATTTTGAAGTATGTTCGATCAAGTGGAGATAAAACCAACACATTAAAATCATAAAATGCCCTTCGGCAGGGGTTTAAGGGTTTAAGAAACACGTTTTTATATTTGTTTTGTTTCTGTATACGAAATAATCGTTCATTTGTTAGAAATTGAGGAAAACAAGCATTTTCATTAGTAATCCGATATATTGTTTGTTCGTAAACAATATTTGTCATGAATTCGGATCGGTGCCATACTCAATTATGAACCAATTCAGTGGTTATGATAATTTTATTGGCTACTCAAATAATATTATGTTTTTAGGGTTCATTTTTGTACGCATTGCGCGTATTATCGTACGAAAGAGTTTCTTTGTCTACTATAACTTTTATGAAAAGGTTATAGTTGTTTAATTTCACTGTCTTGGTACTGTTAGTTATTAATATGTATTGTAAATAAAAATAAATTAACAAGACAGCTTCTAAATATTCGAATAAATGGGACTTTTTGGGTATCTATTGTTAGAATACCTTACTTTCTCTATGTAGGTTCTATTCACTAAAAACAACAATTTAACGTTTTTGATGGGTCACTACTGAAAAGCATACCAGGTAAAGCTAACCTACAAGTTTATATAGCCCATAGTTACGAGAAATTGAATATCACAACAAAGCCATATTAACCATCAATGATGCCTATATCTACATTTTCTCAGAAATACACTGGTTTGTAAAACTCTTGTGGGTTATTGCATCCAGTTCCTTTTAAGAATTCTTCCTTTGAGTGCTTGGAAATATATTATGAAGGTACTGGGAATATGAATATTAAATAAGTATCTTTATATATAGATTTTTGTCAGAAGCTTTGGATGAACGAAGATTTTTACTTCATTGTCGGCTTTCTAAATCAATGAAATTGAGTAAATGTATGTTTATATTTTAATTTTCAATACTAGTGGTCCGACCCGGCTTCGCCCGTGGTACATATTTCGCAATAAAAGGCAGCCTATGTTCTTTCTCAGGGTCTAAAGATTGTCTGTGCCAATTTTCATCAAAATCGGTTGAGAGGGAAAGCGTAACAGACAGACAGACAGAGTTACTTTCGCATTTATAATAATAATATTAGAAGGGATTGTTAAGAAAATATTTTTTCATACACAAAATATCAATTAAGCACCGAAACTACTGCACTTATTTTGACAATTCGTTCAAAACGTATAAAAGAGAAAATGAAAGTATTATTTTAGTAGAGACAAAAAAATATATATCTATTTAAAAATTCATCCTCGATCCTTTCTCAGAATGAAATATCGTAAAACCTAAAAGAGCTATTAAAAGTTTTTAACATTATTTTACGAATATAACTATAGAGGCAAACCGCAATGACAATGATAAATAAATTTTCATTTAATTTCATGGACAATTTATACATACAAAAAAAAAATATTCATGGACTACCTAGGTACGACCTACGACATACTCAAACCGTTCAACGTTCTTAGAATATACAATTTACAATTCTATATCTCAACGATTGAACTAAATTGGTTTAGTTCTTGTTATAGGCGAGTCAGAGTGGTTAGTGGAAACATTTTCCTATGTTTTATGGACTTACAGTGTACAGATAAGTCAAATATGGAAAAGAAGATATATTTTGTTCGTTATTGAGTTCCATCCAGTTACCATAGATGGTTGGCGCTCCACTATAACTGTCCGCTTCACCCGCAACTTCCTTCCGCGTACGGTGAAACTTTGGAATGATTTGCCACCTGCGGTGTTCCCGAACAACTACGACATTAGGGCACGACATTCAAGAAATGAGCTTATTTGTCCATAAAAGACCGGCAAAGCACCTGTAATACTTCTAGTGTTACTAGTGTTCAAGGTGACCACTTAACATCAGGTGGCCCTCCTGCTCCTTTGCTTGCTCTGTCATAAAAAAAAGTTGTATTAATTTTGATCGAAAAGCTGCTCATGCAATGTTTTTGTATTGCATAGAACCAAAGCGGAGACAGAGCGAGTGACTAATATACTTACGTTGTCACTTCTCAATAAATTTAAATTCGTTTTAACTTTAATAACTAGCTTCTTTCCGCGTCTTTACCCACATGGTACCCTAATAATTAAAGAACTACTCCTATTTGCAACTCCAGACCCAATGACTCGCTGTAGCGAATTATTATATTTCGATACGATCAAAATCTATAATATAAAAATGAATCCCAAAATGTGTTGGTAAGCGCATAACTTGAGAACGGCTGAACCGATTTCGTTAATTCTTTTTTTATTATATTCCTTGAAGTACGAGGATGGTTCTTACGTAGAGAAAACGTAAATATGTACCACGGGCGAAGCCGGGGCGGACCGCTAGTGAGTAATAAAGTTTAATATTTTCAATATTGTAAGTAGTATACAATAAAAAATTGCACGAAATGGGATTTCATCAGACAATCATATAATCCTTTATTTTGCGGTTAAAATATGTATATTATAATATTTTAACCGAAATATAGCAGGTAAGTCTTGCGTTATTAAAAAGATATTAAGCTCTGATTACTCAGCGTATGGCGCGAGTTTTGTGACGTCATACGCGTATAATTAACGACCATCTTTGTTAAAACTGTAACATATTAACAAAATCTTATTTGGATTACGAAGCGTTCAAACATTCATTAATTTTAATAAGATTTACTCAGATTTTCGCGTAGAAAATTCTTAACTCTATTAGATTATATCTACATCTCAGACTTCCTGTATTAATAAAGAAAATGAGACCAAATAAATCTTTTTAGACAGAAATTTTCATTTCTCCTCACGATTTTCCAAATATTTTCTTATGCCGAATTTCGTACCGTCTCGTCATTTATTCACTATTCAGTCATTTTTATAAATGATATTACACGGTAACTAAGTCAATTCTATTTTATACATAACTAACTGTGCTCCGTGGTTTCACCCGCATTGCTCCGCTCATGATGATATAATTTATAGCCTTCCTCGATAAATGGGCTATCTAACACCGAAAGAATTTTTCAAATCGGACCATTATTAGTTCCTGAGATTAGCGCGTTCAAACAAACAAACAAACTCTTCAGCTTTATAATATTAGTATAGAATATATTATTATATGCAGTACAAGTTCATAGGTAGTATAGTAGTTCTTGTAGTATTAGTAGAAGTATTAGTACGGATATGAAATCCTTTACATATTGAAATATAAAATTACTGATCCATGTTAGAGTTTTGTGAAAATAATAATATATTCTCTCACACATGTGTTAGTTATAACATAGAAATTCAGCCTGTGCCTTTTATACTGCCTGTACAACGGAGATAAAGCTTGCCCAAATAAAGTTTGAATAAATGTTTTTTTAACGAGTCTGTACGTGGAGCGAATAAAATTTCTTACAATGGTGTGTTTTGATTGTGACTAGTTACTTTCTGTGACTCTTCTCGGATGTTTATTTAAAAAAAACAGTTGTTATGGCAATTGATACAATATTGGAAGTTATTTAATGAAATTTAGCTAAAGAGAAATGCGCCCAACGGTCCCTTGAGTGTTTTTGCATGTGCAATTTTCTTTAGAAAAAGTTCTAGTGGCATTTTGAAATGTTGATAATCTGAAAATATTACCTACTGATATTTGAGGACATCTAAAAAAAACCATATCGAAACGTGAAACAGTATTATGAATTTTCTCTGTAAATTAATTACCAATTGCGTAATCAAAAATCAAATTGCAAAATACATCTCTTGAAAATTCAGATATGTTAATTTCAAATTAAATTGGTTTGACATTCTGCGGAACCTTTAGCAATGAATAAATTTCGTCTTAAATGGCTGTAAAACCTAGAATTGCTTTTCCCAGTTTAAAAGTACATTTTCTATTGAAAGGAAAGTGTCAAATCTGTTTAAACCCTTTGAATAAATGTTGTTTTACTTTATTAAATTTCTATTGTTATTGATATTAAAATAAAGGCATAGAGACTGGTGAATAAATCACAATTTAATACTGTTTAGTTAACACTACAAAAGTTGGGAGCAGACATTTGATTTGACCGGAGTTTGAATTTAAAAATTTATTAAATCGAACAAATTTTGATAATTTGCGATTTTTTACGGAATACTATTATAATATTATACTATTAATAAGGACGGCATTGATGACCAAATCATTTTCACGTTCATTGTTATTAATTTAAAATAATGTTTTGCGATACGATATAAATATCTATTCATAATTAATATATTATTCGGTTAATACGCCAATGTAGAGTATTCAACAAATAATTATTGTAAAAAAGACTTTGCTTCATCAATAATATTCATAGCATCACCAACTATCAGCCGAACTAATATATTATAATATTATATTCTGAGTTCTGATATAGATATTATCATCATAATATTAAAAACAATGTAAACATGAAAATTGACATTTATTACCTGAAACTGGCGGTATCTATCAGATGTATATCTGCCAGATATATTTCATATAAATTATAATTATACAGGGTGTCCCACTATTGGTATACTAAGCACGAAGGGATATGTAGTCTTGCATACACTGATCACGTAAAAAATACTTAAACAACAAAGTAACGTTAAAAATTTTTTGCAAATTTTTCCTTAAAATCCATGTTTTCTTCTCTAACTTCGCGCAGCCGGCATATACCGATTCGCTAATGTGAGCATTTTTTATGCCTATGAAAACATAATTTTAAAAGATAGCTCACGTGAGGGTGGCAAAGTTGGGCGGGTTGCTTATTAGGGGTGTACACTGTACACATAGAGTTTTATGAATTCATCTATTTGAAAAAAAATGCGTCTGGAATTTTTTAAGTATTTTTTACGTACTCAGCGTATGCAAAACTATAACCTCCTTTGAGCTTAGTATACCAACGGTGGGACACCCTGTATATAATACTAGCGGTCCGCCCCGGCTTCGCCCGTGGTACATATTTATGTTTTCTCTACATAAGAACCATCCTGGTACTTCAAGGAATATAATAAAAAAAGAATTATCGAAATCGGTCCACCCGTTCTCGAGTTATGCGCTTACCAACACATTTTGCGATTCATTTTTATATATAAGAAGAAGATAATATATAATATTATAGCGAATGTATAGGACCAAGTAGTACTAAGTAAAACGGTGACAACATTTTAAGCTAAAATAAACTGGATAATTTCTACGAAATCTGTTTCTAAACTTTATGATGTGCCGTTAACGTAATTTCCTCTTCGGTATATCATTAACGTCTAGAATATTTCAGAACGAAAATCGGTTCATAAATAGAGAAAATCTTAGTAGAATAAATCATAGCTTTTCATATATACTTAAGAACGCTTTTATGTTCTTCCAGGTAATTAGCGATTTGAATACGAAATATAATCAGCCTATTTTTTATCCCATTATCCTTTCTAAATGAATGCTATGTATATTGCTATGTATATATATTATTCTTTGCTTATTATAAAATTAAAGAGGCAGAAGTAAGTATGTAAATTAAAAAATATAGACAACTAGCTTTCCACCCGCAGCTTCGCCCGCGCAGTCAAAGTAGGTACCTAAAACCCGCATGGTTCCCGTTCCCGTGGGATTTCCGGGATAAAACCTATCCTATTTCCCGGGGTAAAAAGTAGCCTATGTCCTTTCTCGGGTATCAAAATATCTCTATACCAAATTTCATGCCAATTGGTTCAGGAGTTAAGGCGTGATTGAGTAACAGACAGACAGACAGAGTTACTTTCGCATTTATAATATTAGTATGGATAATAAGGACGGGACATTTATTTGCTACTAGCAGTCCGCCCCGGCTTCGCCCGTGGCACATATTTACGTTTTCTCTACACAAGAACCATCCTTGGACTTCCACAAACATTAAAAAAAAAGAATAATCGAAATCGGTTCAGCCGTTCACACGTGATGCCATGACAACGCGAAACGGGTTTCATTTTTATGTATATAGATAAACATAATACAATATTTATATAAAGACATACAATAACAATAATACAAATAAACATAATATAAAGCACCATACAATATTTATTACCACGCTAATTGCATGCAACTAATATTGGCTATTGCTACCGGAAAACCATTAAAACAACATCTGTGTTCTATTATTGACATCTGTCAAAGTCCAATAAATCCATCTTCGATTCCAGATGGCACAGACAATCAATTGCAAATACAGATATTATACATAAATCATTCCATAGACAAGCCCTTTTAGGGCTTTGTCAGATTGACCGCGTTCTTAGCGTGCGATTGACGCTGCGTTATCCCAAATCGTGTTGTACTTTGAGGTAATAAACCGTTAAATATAGCGATAATGCTCTCTACATTTTATAATAATGGTTTTGACAGACAGAACGCGATAATTCGCGTCAGAGCGCTAAACTGTCACCGCTCTATGATTCCGAGATTATAAATGCCAATATGCGCGGGAATATACTGTCAAATTGTCACCGTATGACATATTTTGATGTCATAGCGCGACATTAGGTTAGCGTTCTGACGCGTTATATCTAGCAAAACCATTAGGGTGCACTCACACACATCAGTCACCGTCACGGCACGTCACCGGACAGGATTAAAAAAAAATATGTATCAATAGTTCTAGTATGACTCTGTTCCCACACGACAGTCGCCGGCACGAAATCTATCAGTGACGTCCCCGGTCAGGCACGTCAAATAATCTTTCCATACATGTATCATACTTTTATCCCCACTCACCCGGTGCCGTCACGTCTCAGTTCAGTCAGCGTCGTGCTACCGTCAATTGCTACATGTTCTCTAGCGTGACACACGTCTAATCACTCACTAACCTGATGTATGTGTTCAATGATTCAGTCAAACCGGCGACGTGACTGACGGACAACATGACGGTGACTGGTGTTTGTGGATACGTACACAAACCGTCACCGATCAGTCATCGGTGACTTGACGGTGACTGATGTGTGTGAGTGCACCCTTAGTCTGTATTTCAATTGGAACAAAGGCTTGCAACTGAATTTTATAGAAGGATTTGCACGTGCTACATTTTTCATTTCGATGTTTTATTTTAGTTTTAAATATTTTTTTAAATCTTTTTCTCTTAAGTAAATAGAGTTTACAGCGAATTTAATTTTATTACACCTTTTGAAAAACTTTATAGCACGAATGGATAGTAAAACTCGGACGTTTAAAAGCATACGTCTTTACATTCTAAAAAATACATATGAAAATGAATAATTAAACATTTTTAATTCACGACATCAAAATTTAAAGGGATCTCTAAGTGGATTTTTTATCTCTTTTGTCTTTACTGACTATATTCCTCGGAGATGGTATTTCGTAGTTTTAGTAAAAATGAGGAAAATCTGCATAATATCCTCAGTTAACTCGGACAAAGTTGTAGGCATAAGCAACTTTTATAAACAATGTTTTTAATATAAATTAAAACACAATGTATAAAATTATACACCCGATTTTCAATTTTTATTCGTGTGCAAAAAAGGCTTAGAACGCTATTTTGTTTTTAACGTTTTTAATCGTTCCCATACCTGTTTTACAGCGTACTAGAGGATTTAATATTGAAGTCTGTTAAACCATAAATCTGTAGTGTTCCTTCATTAAGCTTCTTTGGATAGATTAATCGAGCTACTTACTTTAATTAAACCCTCCTCAGTCTAAAAGGGTTTACCTTTGAATTATGATTGGATTATTTTTTGTTGTAATTTATGAATATTATCTGCGTGTTATGAAATTTTGTTTTACCAAAATAATTAAATTTTACGGTGTAGGTACACAAGAAAAAAAACGATATTCAAATAAATAAAGTCTCATCCAAATCGGTTCACGCAGTCGAAACATTTCTGAAGTAACAAACCCAATAAAAGTTTTTTTGAAGTTTTTCTTGTCTATTAAATAGCTTGAAAAAAATGCCCAGCATTTGTAAACGGCGAAATACAATTTGCCTGCGACATCACTACATAGTTTATAACAAAGGTGCTTTCTCTGTCCCTATCTCCCTTTGTATGTTTAAATCTTTAAAACTACGCAACGGAGTTTGATGCGATTTTTATTAATCGATAGAGTGATTCAAGAGGAAGGTATAATATAATTTATTAGGTTTTAGACAAAGCGAGCGAAGCCGCGGGCGGAAAGCTAGTATACATTATTCTAAAGACGAAGATCTTGTGTCTAATGATGTTTGCCATAGAGACAATGTTTGTTTTAAGCTATACGTAGGCGCAACTTGTTTCAAAGTGCGATATTAAAATAATGAATAAATTACATACAAAGAAAATTTAAAATATACTTGAATTAATACGATAAGAAAATTAAACGGATCGAAAACAGAATATAATAGAGATCTATTAAGTAAAATATGTTTTAAAGCTACATTTGATTGTCTGTTAAGTTTTCGCTCCCTATATTTTAAGGCTGCTTTTGAAACTTTTAATGTGTAGGTATTCCATGTTTGAGAAGACACATATTTTTTTATGTTTAATCTTCATTCCTACAACAATACAAGCCCTATATCGTACCTGAATAAGTATTTCAAAAGGACTCATATAAATATTTAAAACAATAGGTCCAAAACTTTTTGCATTTGATCGTTAAAAGGGTCGAGGGTTAGGAGGGTTGTAGACTATAAGACCACTTTGTAAAAGCAATTAGTATCATGAGAGGTATCATTAGCTGTGTAATGGCGTAAATTCGACTTAATTGATACACTGAATATATCTATTGTACAGATTAAGCATTTTGTTGAAAATCTCTGTATTTACGGTAAATATTTGTATAGCAAAATAGTTGATTAACATGCTGCAGATCTTCTAAAGAGCTATTAGCAACAATGCATGTTGAAAAATTCTGACCCCAGGGGGTGATCAAATTTAAACAATAAAGTAGGTAGGCGAAAGACGCGGGTTCGAATCCCGCATTGTGGTTGATTTTTTTTTCTATGCTATAAATATTTTTAACAATATTTTACATTATTATTTTATTTAAAATTTAAATTTTATAGTCACGCTAAGCAGCACGATTGATAAAATCAATATAAAAATTAGCGTATGTCAGTCAGGGATAATGAAGCTGTAGAATATGAAAATGGCTGCCTGCTGGGAGAATATAAAATTGACATGGCATGCATTGGGACTTTTATTTATAGCGAGCATTACACCTACATTATAATATTATACAAAGGCAGAAAAAAATACATATACATAATATGTAATACTACTGTCTTCCGCGGTTTTATCTGCCATCAGAAATAAATAAATTTTAAATATTAAAAAATAAAAATTCTCGATAAATTGTTTATCTAACATTGTAAGAATTTTACAAATCGAAAAAGCAGTTTCTGATAATAGCGCGTTCAAACAAACAAACAAATACTACAGCTATTTATAAGAATAGATACACATGAAAACTATGTGAAAACAATATGTTGTTTATGGAAGGCAATAAAACCGAAAGGAAAAGGAAAACTACATAATGTATGTTGCACTAAATATCACCTGAACAGCACTGTAGCACTCAATAAAAACCTTTCAAGGTAAATAAATGAGAGTACATTACGCTCCTAAAAGCATGGTTGAATAAATAATTAAAATAAAAGGAGCAATGTACAGGTTTCAGGAAGATAAGTAAGAAATAAATAGCTGAAAACCCAAATGTTTTTAATATTAAGAAGGGTAAATTTTTTTTTGCTGCAATTAGAATTAACATTCTGTGTACCTAATGGTAATCCATAAACTATTACTTTTTAAATTTTCAATTGTTTAGAAATAGCTTTTTAATACGATAAAGAATAAAGATTCTTTGATATTAATTTTAAGGTGAAATCGGACCCAAAACAGACGTTTCGACCCCACGGAGATTCAATTTTTTTCTTCATAAATTACCATTTTGATTTTTTTTATTTATCGATTTATTTAATTAAGGGCTGATTTTCAATCCTTGGTTAAAACTTATTCGTCGAATAACGAATAAGTTTTAACCAAGGATTGAAAATCAGCCCTTACTTACTACGTAATAATAAAGGAACCTATCATTTCAAAATTTATTCTTACTGCCACTTACTGCCCGTCTTTGACAGTTTACGTTTACATTTTTCATTATTATCGTGTTGGGCGGATAAGTTTTATTCATGGATTGAAAAAATCGGCCCTAAAGAGTTTGTTTAGCGGCGTTTGGGAACCGAAACACGATTGACAAAATTTGCCTCGATAGAAAAACGATGTGAAGTTGCCTAAAAATATTTATAAATTATTAAGAGCAAAATTGCGCGTTCTGCCTTCAATCGACACCAACGCAAGAGGTGCACAAACACGATTGTATTTCACCTTAAGTACCTATCTTACAAAAAATATTACTAACTAAGACCTTTTTAAATTAAAGGATCTAAGAACCTTTATAAATGTTGAAATAAAATGTACACAATTTTTTACAGCTGTCTTTACAATATGTTTATACACGGGTTGCTTGCATGAAATCATTACTTGATAAGTTATTTGAATAGTTACTCGTTATCGATAATAGTATAAGGAAAAAGTCTTCATAATATACAGTAAAAAAATAATAAATATGTATTTACGTTCAATATTCATTATTATGTGTGTTTAGTGATGTGTTTGAATGTGAGAGAAAGTAAGTATTCATCATATTATAAGTATGCTGTGACCCGCGGACGAACCTGCGGAAAAAATCAAGTACATTTAGATGCTCAATGCTCATATTGTGTTACTCTGATGTATAGCCTGAGTTTCATCCAAATCCGTCATGTAGTTTTTTCGTAAAAGAGTAACAAACATACATACATCCGCCTTCACAAACTTTTTGCATTTATAATATTGGTAGGATAGGATTATCAGGAGGATAGGATTATCAAAGATTTTGTTATAAGTAGATATATTATTATTGAAAGTATAAGCCTTGTTATCTTACTTATAAGTACATATTTATATATTATGAACAGAAGAGAAAAGGAACTTTAATCAATAACAAAATAATATGTAAAACATTCATCTAAATATGTATATATAAATCTCGTGTCACAATGTTTGTCCTCAATGGACTCCTAAACCACCTAACCGATTATAATAAAATTCGCACACCATGTGCAGTTCGATCCAACTTGAAAGATAGGATAGTTTAAACATGTAGGTACCACGGGCGAAGCCGGGGCGGACCGCTAGTATATTATAATGATTCAATTATCTCACACGATGACAAAAGTGCGAGTAATATGAGTACTATGAGTTTCATTCAACAGTTGGAAGCGAATGTTAAATGTTTTACATTAAATACAAAACTTTTAATTATTAAGTGCTAATTAGTTTAGTTGTGGATAATTTGCTAACACTTTATAATCTATGTTTAATTACAAAGTTTGTTAACTTTTAATTTTATTTATAAAACCCTACTAATATTATAAAAGCGAAAGTAACTCTGTCTGTCTGTTACGCTTTCCCGCTTAAACCTCTCAACCAATTTGGATGAAATTTGGCACAGACAACCTTTAGACCCTGAGAAAGAAACTAGGCTACCTTAATTTAACACCACGCGGGCCAAGCCGCGGGCGGAAGCTAGTAAAAAAAATATAACTTTATTTGTCTAATCACAACATTAGGTAAATATATACGTTGCTTGCAAATGGGTGCCTGAAATAGGTTTCAAAGAACCTAGAGTACCTACAAGCTTAGATCATTAAGTACAAGTCAACAGCCCCTCCCGCGTACCAATAACAAACTACAAGAATAATTATTATTAGGTGATGGTACATTTATCTATTATTAATAAATTAAATTACCTTTTATTTATTTTTTACAATGCTATTGCTGTGTGTTTGTGTGTGTTGGAATAAATGGTTTCTTTCTTTCTTTCTTTAAAATAGTAAATTTTGTATTATTATTCACTTTCGAGCTTACTTTGAGGGAAATATTTCAATCTGCAATATCTTTACAAGCACACTCTATTTTACATAGAAATAGTCCGTATAATAAATTCTCATTTACTTTCTGTCTTGTTCACACCTCGCTTATCTTCATTTCAAATGTCACAAACTCACATTTATATAAGTATTGTTTATTTAAATTTATATTCTGCAGACAACATTTACTACATATTACAATCTAAACTTTTATTTTTCTAAGTTTATTCCGTGAAAAATCAATTTGACATAATTTCGTTTGTTTCTGTTCGTAGCAGTAAATTAATTAATTTTGTTGAAATTTAGCATGCTGGTAGATTAAAGCTGTGATAAGACTACACTTTCTCAACAGAGCGGATAGCCGGCCAAGCCAGGTCCACACTGTTCGAACTGGTTCGCGCAGCAATTGCTTTGCGAGGCTGATCGCTCTGTGTGCTTTGAATTCCAATAGCTTATTTACTGCTATGCGATATTATATAACGACTTCAAATGAGATTATTATGAATTTGGATATGTGAACTCTTTTTAAATCTATTACGATTACATATAAATCTGAAAAGATTGTGTTTGCTAATTGCTTGAACATCATCGTGTATCGCAGACACTACTGCCCGGGTTTGTTCATTCGGGTAATTATTTCAGTGTTATTTTATTGATGTTTCATAAATGAGGGCTTTATAGCGGATCAATGCGAGGAAAACCGCGGAGCACAGCTTGTCTGTCATAATTATAAATACTTCAAGCATAGATTCTCTAGAATTTTCTCATTCATATTCATAAGTTTATTTAATATTGACTAATGTTTGACTTAATATTATTACGTAGAAGTTAAAATAGCGGGCTAATAACCTAACAATCCCTGAGGACAGCAATTAAGCTGATTCTAACAAAGCTGGCATTGTCTCTCTGGACTCATAATAACGATTAGATAGAAAATAATTAGCCATAGCGAGAATATTATTCAATTTACTAACATATAAAATTATAAATTATATTATTTATATGTAAAATTTAATACTATAAAGAAAAATCTGTATTTTAATAAAAATGACTCTATCTTCATCTTTTATCAACATTCTAAATTTAAATATTGTTTGTCAAAATCAAAAGGTTTTAATTAAATAGAAAGATCTATTTATAATACATTGCAATTAGTATAACCAGTTTTATTTGTACCACTGAATGAGTTCAAAAACTTACAGACTCCATTTATTACGAGATACGAGATTCTTAAGAGCTTCAAATACTTACTTTTAATAATAACATACATTCTTAGGCCGTGAAGACGTTAGGTACACTATTTTGAAATAAATCAATTATAAATACTGTAACTTGTACGCAATTTTATAATACATTTTTGGCCGGACTTACAAACTTCCTGTGCAAACTTCTGACTAGTATAGTTACTTCGGGTAACCAGAAATAAAATTTGTTTAAAGATTGTCTATTTTTATTATTGAATATTTTGTAATGTGTACCATCATATTGTGTTTGATAAAGACTCGGCAAATATTATATTTGTTACACAGGGGACACAGGGCGAAAGACTTGTGCTGTCATTTTCTTCGGCCGAGCCATGTCCATTGTCCACACTCACCGAACTGCCCCGTCCGATTAGGGCCCTTCTGGCCTCCTCCACTCAAGCGACAGCTCAAGCCGAGGTTCGTGGTCCCCGTCAAGGGGGGACGCCCTTGTGCATGTCGCTACCAGGGTGAACCTTCAGTTCACCCCCGCGTCCGCGTTAAAATGTAGAAGCCCTTCTGGCTAACATTGAGAGACACCACACAAAAAAAAAAAAAAAAAAAAATCACCGAACTGCTTCGCGCGGCAATTGTTTCGCGAGGCTGCTCGCTCTGAGTGGACCCGCTTAATAATTGTTAAACGTCACATAAAATTGTGATTTAAATAATGCAAGAACTGAAACTAAATTTGGAACATTTCTGAGAAATATTCAATAATATTGTCGTTTAATTCAAATTTTATTTATACTCGTAGTTTCTTCTCACCATTTAATTTTATAATGTTTACATTTTTGCTTCTCGGAAATTTCCACGGCTTTTTATTTTTGTTTCTCGTTGAAATTATTTATAGGCGTTTGGGAAGTGGGCGTCTAGTCAAGTAATATGGGTTAATAATATCGTAGAAATAAATCAAGCCTGAATGATCGTTATCTAAAAGGTCTCAGTAGATATTTTGTCAAGCACTTTCTTAGACTTGATGAGGGTGTAATTAAGTTCGTTTTTCCTTATGAAGCCGACATTGCCCAAGGCTACGGTGACGAAATTAGAAAATAATGAATTTTCGCCACAATATGAACCACGGATAAATTTGGCTGTAGAGTGTATTCGGAGTAATCTCAAAGACAAAGGAATACTGATACAAAGAAACAATGGGGATTAGAAAGTGAAATACGTCGCTTATTTTCTCATCTAATGTTTTACGTTTTGTATCTAATTTTTAATAACAAGTTAGCAAATAATCTTATAATGAATCAATTTGATCCAAGTTTGCATAAATGTTGAACAATATCCTTGAAATGGACTAGTTTAAGCAACTACTTTTACATTCCCTATGAATAAGTTCCAATATAATATATACCTAATATATATAATAATATATATACCTAATAATACCTAGACTATAATCTATTCCAAAATATACCTAGGTACTAGGTAGGTACTCGACATCCTGCTTATCTAAATTACAGGACATATTGGCAAAAATAAGCTAGAAATATATTGTGTGTAGTGAAGTGAGGTTTTAATTGCGTTTTTAAATTGCCTTTGTATCGGAGTAATTTTCTGTATGTATGTTCATACATACTGACAATTACTTAGATATTTTAATGTATTATTATTTATTAAGTTGAAATATTGATATCATCGAAATTATATTAGCCTAAGCTACGCTATCCAATTATCTTCTATGATTTATAAATTATATTTGGATGATATTATATCCAGGACGTTCAAATTAGTAATATTAATTTTTTGTTGCCCGGCAAAAATTATTATTTAGGTACATACCCACTATATTAATAAAAATAAATTTAGAGATTTCTGTGTGTCTGAGTAGGAATTAGGAGTAATAACAAAGCATTTTTTTCATATTATAATGAGAAAATTTTAGCTAATGAATTCTCTCGAAATGTGAAAATAATCTCTATATTCTCGGATTTATACGATTCAAGATTAATTAACCATTTAGAAATAAATACCGTGTATATATATAATACCCTGAAAGGACTTGACTAATTCTATTATGCTTTCAGAATATGCGTAGTTTCATATCACTATTATAAAAGTTATATTTTTCTAAATAAGTAATATAAAAAGTAGACCATGAAACGGGATTCGAACCTGCGTCCATCATTATCATGACAAGTATCTCAACAGACTATTCTATAAATTTAATTCTATTTGAACCAAAACTTTGGAATTATAAATGCAAGGCGTATCGAATTTGTTAATTATAAGACCCAACAGTTATCAAATTGTATCTCTTTGTTTAAATTGATTTGATTTAATAGAACAATAGCAGAATATATTTTGAACCATCGCAATGTTTCCTATAATAAATTATATTTTACTAATATAATAACGAAACCATTAATTATATTTTTAATTGTTTTTTACGAGTAATTAAAAGTTACCAATTTAACCGTATTAACTGTTTTTACAAGTGAAAAGCTATAGAATTTATCAATAACAAATACTTTACTATTTTCTGTGTCCTGATTCCACCTGCGCAAATCCAAGACAGTGTTACCTACTAAATATAAATAAAATCCCTTTTTTCTGGCACATTTTTATTCTCGGTTAAAAACATACTTCACATCTTGTCGAATGTCGTTTTTCCAACTTAACGAAGTAGTTTCCCTTCCAGGCTGTCGGTAATGTGTCTCCCAAATCGCTTGCAGCTGTCTCTTAACATGATCAGAGATTTAAACTTCTGTAGTACTTTTCGTGACCTTATCTGATGACCTGGGGAATCTAATACAATGTAATAATTAAGTTATTACTATATGTAAATAAATTCCAATAGTTTAATCTTTATATATAAAAATGAATCGCAAAATGTGTTGGTAAGCGCATAACTCGAGAACGGCTGAACCGATTTCGATAATTCTTTTTTTATTATATTCCTTGAAGTACGAGGATGGTTCTTATGTAGAGAAAACGTAAACATGTACCACGGGCGAAGCCGGGGCGGACCGCTAGTATGTAATAAATAATCGTTAACATACCTAAGAAACTAATTTGAAACATCTACCAAAAACTTCTTGCAGCTTTAAAATTGCACATTACATTGCGATCAAATATGAATAATGATTAAATCTTCATATTAAACTTATTAACTTATAACTTCTATTCACATCGTAAACTACAACATGCAGCTACTTCAAAATCAAAAGGGAACATACAAAGCATCCCATATTGCAAGTTTATCAAATGTGATCGTTATCCAGCTTCCTACGGAACTGGTAACAATTTAATTATAACATGCACTCTGCCGAATATTAACAAAGTTCCCTGTAATATATGCCAAGTTCGTGCAAGAATCTAGATATCTAAGACTCTCTTAATTATATAGTCTACTAGAGGTCCGCCCCGGCTTCGCCCGTGGTACATATTTCGCAATAAAAGGTAGCCTATGTCCTTTCTCCGGTATCAAAATATCTCCATACCAAATTTCATGCAAATTGGTTCAGTAGTTTAGGCGTGATTGAGTAACAGACAGACAGACAGAGATACTTTCGCATTTATAATATTAGTATGGATGTCTAAGACGCTGTAGAGTCTATTGTGTATATTAATTGTGTTTTTGTTCCTTTTGATGTTCTTTATAATTTGAATTTTGATTTGATTGGACATTTTCCATCTTTCAGAACAAAATTATGATATTATATGAAAAAAGCAATATAATATTATTAGTTTATTGGGGCTTGTTTGTAGCCTTTGATCTTTAGCATGATATTACTCTTTTAACATAACTATATAATATATTATTATTTGTATACACCAATATTATATAGAATAGAGACTTGATTTTTTGTATCTGTTTTGAAATATGTTTTGAATATTTTTTTCCAGTGTAAAGCTACATGTCATTTGTTTTCTCTTTCCTCGCTAGAGCTTAAGTGAGCGGCCACTATGACTACAAAAGAAAAGTTTAGAAGTTACAAGTATAACAAAAATTATAAATCTTAATATATATGACAAAATTTAACTTCATATCGTCGTATAAGTCCACTATATAAAATGTGAAATCTAAACATATAGGTACTTATTGTTTATGCATAAAAGCAACATGTGTTGAAATAACTGAATATGCATATAAAAATAATCATTTATATGAGAGAATAACAAAAATAGAAGAAACAAGTTCTTATTGCCCAAGTATAGATCAATAACAAATGATTGGCTGGAACAATTAATCAGATGTCTTCAACCGATGTTCTAGGACTCAAATCCCATGTTGCCTATTTCTTAGAGCTTTATTCATTAATCTTGCTGGGATTATTTATTTAACACAATATATGGACATGTCCCATTCGAACTTACAACTATTTATTATTTGTACTAGATAAATGAAGGTAACTTAAAAAATATTAACTAAACAAATCTTGACAAATTTTATCCCAAAAGCTTCCTCAAGAATTCCTCTATCTATTTAAAACAACCGCATCAAAATCCGTTGCGTAGTTTTCCACATGGGAACGAAGAACAGGAGCGACTTTATTTATACTACGTAGTGATCTGTGATAGGTGTAAAATCGGTGACTTGCATTTATTATGTAACTATTATTTTGTTTTTAATTCAAGATCATTTTCATATTAAACAATTAGTATTAAACTCTCTAAAGCTTAAGATAATATTGCTCCATAAAGAGCTAAGTACACAGCTAATGTTATTCTTAACTTATTATTCTATACTATAGTTGGAAGCTATTACTAATTCTATTAATAAATATAATACATACAAGACTAAAGAGCCTACTTCAACACAAGAGGCAATCAATAGTACTCATACCAACTATATTATTATTGGGAAAATATAACTATGTGAGATAAACGCTACAATAGCACTTAAATTAATTTCAATACTGCTTATAAAGTTTAAAGTCGAATAAATCATATATAGGAAGAGAAAGTAAAAAAAACCTATCATATGAAACATAAGTAAACCAACATATGGCTACTGAATAGAGTAATGAGTACCTAATTAATTAATTTAAAGTAGAGTTACAATCGTAATTTTATTTAAATTATTATTTTACGAATAATAAAGATCTAGGAAAATGTGTCATGCACGATCATAAACAAAATATGGAACTAGGGGACATAATGAAACTGATCCAAAAATAATAGAGAGGTTTTCTTCTTCAGCGTTATCACTAAAATTTTGTCCCGACTCCCGAATAATAATATTCTACAGACTTCAATTTTTACTTCGAATTATTTACTTGCAAAAAAGCTACAAGCAATTATCTCAGGGATACGATACATTATACATAATGTGTTATAACTCAAATCATATTTATTAATAAAAAAACATGCCACTACAGCGCCAATTCTAAGCTTGTAATTGGCCGTAGAGATTATTTGTTTCATAATTTTACAATTGAGTATTTGAATTAAATTTTTTTTTGTGATAAATGGAAAGATTATATATTAGTTTTATAACAAAACTGTTTTTATTTTTATTTTTTTTGCAATAATTCAAAAGTTATTTCAAAATAAAAATTAGTCTTTGAATCCAGTACCGAAGACACGCCGACAACTCCCGAAGCGTCACCCGAGCGCGTGTGACGTCATAATGTTAGTTTTCACTCATTGCAGTTGATAGAAAATTAAATATAGTTTGAAAAACTAAACAGGATAAAAAGATAAATTCATGAAATTATTGTATTGTTACCGGGTTTTTATAAGTATACAAAATTTAAATTAAATCCGTCGGTTTATAGTGGGTCTAAATCGAATCGAAAGGAGAATTGGTTACATACAAACATATGTTTTAAGCTGATCCTGGCGATCCTTATCAGGATAAATTTATGATATTATTGTATTGTCATCGGACCTTGATAAGTGTTCAAAATTTGAACAAAATCCGTCGGTTTTAAGTGGGTCAAAATCGAGTCGAAACTTCGAAAGGAGTCGGTTACATACAAACATACAGGTGAAGCTAATAAAAGCGTGTTAATAATAAATACAGTGTTTTGATCTATTTAATTTTGTTGTCATTATTAAATTACATATTAATTATATTAATTGTTAATTATATTATTTAAATTTATATTAAAAATGGCGAACCTCAAAAGTTATCGTTTTGTACCATTATGTACGAATACTACAAAGGCAACTCCTGACAAAAATCGGTGATCATAAATATATCAACATCAAGAATATTATTCGTAACTAACTAACTAATTCGGAACCAACTAACAAATCAAATATGTAAACGCTATGTACTGCAGTTAATAATAGCTATAACATTATGACGTCACAACTGTGGTGACCAGTCATGGCGCGTTTTTAGTCACGTGATTCTAACTTAAATTTCATCAATTTTTAATTGCTTATAATTAACGGAAAAATTTTTTTTTGTAAGTTATTTGCATTAAATATCAATATTATTAATAATAAAGTTTCAAAATACATAAAAAAAATCAATAATTTTTTTTTATTCAAATACTCAATTGCATTCAAAATAGTTTATTCTCAGTTGCGATAGGAAATTTCCATCATATTTTCATACAAAGCTATGTACTATGTTATAATGGAGAGTATGAAAGTCTTAAAATAAGGTTATTATTTTCCCTTAGAGGTTTACTGCATAGTGCCTACATTATAATTTGTAATAATATTATGAGTATCCTATCAATATGTTTGAATTGATTTGAGTAATATTTCTTTAATATGATCTTTAATATGAAAGTTAAGTTCCTTATTTAATAGGTTATGGGACAGCCTGCAATTGATTACCTACATTGAGTTTTATCTTCTGCAGATGCACATTTATTATATATATATACTAGCTGACCTTTGCAACTTAAAATTGGCAATATGTTCTCAAAAGGATTGTTTTCCATTTTTGCAACATTTTTCATTTATATTCGCTGTTATTTGTGTTGTTAGCTTAGTATACACGAAGTGAATTACCCAACATATTTTTTTATACGATCCAGTTTATAATGTTAAGTGTATAGATGTGATAGGCAAATTGAAATGTAATCAAAAGTTTCCTAAATATATTTTCAATAACTCTGTTAAATTTAAAAAAATATGTGACCTGTTAGTATAAAAGTACCTAAACTTTAGAATAATATAATATAAATAATATATAAATAAAAAGGTAAGATTAAGATGAAATTAATCTCTTACTTTTACGAATTTGAAGTCAGATACATTTTAAAATACGTATTTCACTGAAATTCACTTTTATCCCACATACAATAATGTTGTTATTAGATTGACGTTCATTTCAAAATGGAAGCCTCAAATTGCGCACACATTATAGATTTATTACACGCCACATAAGTTTTCAACTATTACATAATATGAAGGTCCCGTAAATCAACGTCTATTGTTATCATCATTTTGCCAATCAGCCCCCGTACCACGGTGTACCAGTGTGGAAAAGGGACAGTGCTATGGGTCGTGTAGCGCCATCACTTTCACATACTGGAAATAACGCTGCTATAATAAGACATGGTAACCTGGCGGTCCTCGTATTATTGGCGAACAAATCAATGTAATATTGATGTCTTATCCTTGAATTAGACGGTCAGTATGAATTGATATTGTAGTTATCTATTATTAATACATCTATCAATATTGTGTAGTATCAAATTTGTAAGAAGTGCTGTTTCATATTATAAAGTTAAGTTCCTTATTTAATAGGTTATGGGACAGCCTGCAATTGATTACCTACATTGAGTTTTATCTTCTGCAGATGCACATTTATTATACTAGCTGTCCTTCGCAACTCAAAATTGTCAAAATGTTCACAAAAGGATTGTTTTCCATTTTTGAAACATTTCTCATTTAAATTCCGCTGTTAGTAGACTTGTTATTTAGCTTAGTATACACGAAGTGAATTACCCAACATATTTTTTTATACAACCCAGTTTATAATGTAAGTGTATAGGTGTGATAGGCAAATTGAAATGTACCTAATCAAAAGTTTCCTAAATATATCTTCTTCTTATATATAAAAATGAATCGCAAAATGTGTTGGTAAGCGCATAACTCGAGAACGGCCGAACCGATTTCGATAATTCTTTTTTTATTATATTCCTTGAAGTACGAGGATGGTTTTTATGTAGAGAAAACCTAAATATGTACCACGGGCGAAGCCGGGGCGGACCGCTAGTTTTCAATAAATCTGTTAAATCTAAAAAAAATGTGAACTGTTAGTATACAATTAAACTTTAGTAATCTATACTAATACATATTATAAAGAGGAAAGGTTTGTATGTATGTATGCATATATGTATGGTTTTCACGCATAAACTACTGGACCGATTTTGATGAAATTTGGCACATATAATCTTTAGACCCTGAGAAAGAACATATAGGCTATCTTTTATTGCGAAAATATGTACCACGGGCGAAGCCGGGGCGGACCGCTAGTTTAAAATAATTTGGATAATTTAATAATGCTTTAAATATATCACATTCTCATACGAATATTTTTTTAGAAATCTGAAAAAAAAAAATCTCAAATATACATGCTATTAAAAACGATATGAATTTTTCTAGTGCTCAAAGGAAAACCTATAGCGGAAATAATTTAACTGCGTCCATAATAAATCTTCAAAAACCTAGAAGTGGCTCAACGATGTTTCTAGAAATTCAAAAACAGTATATGTATTTGATTTGCAAATTAATCTACATATTTTTTTAAACTACTCAGATAATAAGACAATTTCAAGCTACCTACAGTTTGAATACAAACTAGTATAATAATTAAGCTATTGCATAGCTTCTATCGCGGGCCTTGAGCGCGGGGACCGAATCCAGAAATTCCGTAACGAAAAAAACCTCACGCTCCCCACTCCGACGGGCACGGAGGTGTAGCTTGAAGGCATAGCATGCAATAGCTTTACCGCGGCAGTCCCCGAGTGCCACACGTCTTTTATATATGTATTTATAATTATTTTTCTTAAAAAAAATTTCTTTAATAACAACCGAGATTGTAGCATTCGCTTTTCAATTTCTTGGAATCCACACAAAACTATTTGAAGCCGTTTTTACATTCAAAACAGCATACCTTTAATATCAAAACTTAAACCATACGCTAAATCTGCATTCGAGTCACGTTTTGAGATAAGTACTGAAGCTCCAACGTTTTACATAGTATAAATTGAGTGCATATTTCATGTGCACTTAGATTTAAATATGTTGCTAGAAGATACAAGTACTAAAAATGAGAATTTATCGCTTGATCCATTTATACTTGGTCTATTTTTAAATGCTCTAGGATTTTTAATTCATTTGCAATATTAATCTGTATATTATATTCTGTACATAGGTTGTTTTTTTAATTAACATTTTGTCGGCGGTAAAACAGCATGGCAACGATACAAAACTTTTCAGTAGTTAGGTATAAATTTTCGTTATTAACTAGCGGTCTGCCCCGGCTTCGCCCGTGGTACATTTTCTCTCCATAAGAACCATCCTCGTACTTCAAGGAATATTATAAAAAAAGAAAAAATGAAATCGGTTCAGCAGTTTTTATTTTATTTTATTGGTAATAGGGAAGCGCTTGACCACAATCTCGCCTGATGTTATAAGCTGAGATGTGGTCTAAGATGGAACGCGCTTCCCTATAGACTACAGGCCCGTGTTGAAAAAATTATGGGTCATTTGACCCACCACCTGACCTATCTAGAATGATATAAGAGCATAAAATAATAAGATTCAGCACTATGACGTCACTTGTAAGCTGTCCACCTGAGTGCAGATGAGAATTCGAAGGTTCAGGTAGAGATTTTCTCCCCTTGTCTCCATGATTTTTGTACGGCGTTGCGGAATAATTGATTAAAAGTAGTATAGAAATAGTATGACACAGATACCGTACAAAATCAAATGACCAAATTTACCCCGGCAACTGTCGAAAAATAAAAATGAATTCCAACTTTGTGGACCACCATTTTTGTACGGCATCTGTGTCATACTATTTCTATACTGCTTTTAAGCCATTATTCCGCAACGCCGTACAAAAATCATGGAGACAAGGGGAGAAAATCTCTTCCTGAACTTTCGAATTCTCATCTGCACTCAGGTGAACAGCTTACGAGTGACGTCATAGTGCTGAATCTTATTATTTTATGCTCTTATATCATTCTAGATAGGTCAGGTGGTGGGTCAAATGACCCATAATTTTTTCAACATGGGCCTGTAGTCTACTAGAAGGTATCTGAGCGCCGAGACAAACGTCAAAACGCTAAGGAATAGAATAGGCTATCGATACTAATTGACATAAGCGTATGATGTTTTGCCTAAGGATTCGGTCACCCTACCAACGACGACGACGACCACGAACAAAATTTTCATCCAGTCGAAATTAAATGCACAATTAAAAATGAAATACATATAAGAATTTCCTGTCGTATTGGTGTTTGGAAAATTTTTTTTCGAGATCATTGGATAAATAAATACATTTTTCGTAGAATTTTTTCTAGGAGCCACTGTCTCCTAGAAAAAAATCTATTTAACCTTTTTTATAGATAATTTTATGATCTACAATTTTGGTTCTAGATGATTTTATGATATACTTACCGCCTCGGCGAAAATCGCAAAGAAACCTATTTTTCTATTAATTGACCTCAAATTTTTTTTTCTGAGTACCAGAATGACGGGAGATTTTAATATTTTATTTTGAACAAATTTCGGCAAGATTGGAATTTTGGTCGTGGTCGTCGACTCGTCGTCGTCCTTGGTAGTGTGACCGAACCATTACCAAAATGTCATGACCTTATGTCAATAATTAGCGTTAGCAGTTTCTATTCCTTGGCGATACTGACGTTTGTCTAAAGGCCCATCACTCTACGCTTAAGTTTTACGCTTACCAAGTACCAACACATTAAGCGATTTAGTTATAGATTGCAATCAGTTTCACTTGAAGATCGTTATTCAATAGAAAGTTCGGAAGAAGCTTACGACTGTTTATCCTATTGGAAGAATATTGAGGTCAGAGTTTCTTTGACGTCATTCATAGAGCCTGATGCATTGAAAATAGACGGGAAATATTAAGGAAATTTTCTAACAAATTGAGGATTTTCTTAAGTTTGTAAATTTTAAGAATTACGAGCACTCGAACATACTCTTGAGTAATTTTTAAATAAAATATGAATATGCAAATATGAAATAATATTAAGATTACTATCAACATTTGATACTACTACTACTTATACTACTACATAATTATATAAAGATTAAAATATTATTTGTATAAAAGCGCTAATCTCAGGACCAACTGGACCGATTTAAAAAATTGCCTAAGTATTTATAATGTGTACCACGGACAAAGACACAGCTTTTCAAAAAGTATCTTACTTACTTTGTAAACTTTAAAACTCTATCTACCCAACACAATCTTTTTCCGTACAAAGTTTCTTAATTCTTTGTTTCGATTAGAACAAAAGCCATAGTGCTATTGTTATATTTCTTGGTAACTCAAGATTGACAGTAACTTCAGTTGGCACGTGCTACGTTTATGGAACTTATATGAAAAGTTTTACCAAAATGCGAGAACAACGGGTTTCTTGATAATATTATTGTTCTTTCAAGCTTAGTAATGTGTGAAGCTGTTACTTGTAGTTTAGTAATGTTTTTTATATGAGTTTGTTATCTAATATCCTTCTATACATTTTGTTATACAAGTTTCTGTAATGTTTTTGATGTATGATCTTTGTGGGTTATATGTTTTCAAATTTTGTTTGATCGATGAAACAGTTTTGGGTGAAAGTGTGAAAAAGTTTTAGCTAGATTTGTATAATATGGGGCATCCTTATAACGTGTTATTAGTGCCTGTTCATTTCAAGACCTGAATCTATTTCCGTCAATAAAATCAGTATATTATTTAGCTAAATATAGTAAGACATACTCGGGTTTGTATAGTTTGTCAACTTAAAAGTGTGTTACTCGTATAATTATAGTTCTTTTTCTTTTATTAAATAGTACCTATATTGTTATTATGGACGCAACAATCAGTAACAGATACATGGCATAAAACATGAAAAATGTTTTTTGAAGTAATCAGACATACAGCATTCTACAGTTTTTGGCAAATTAAATCTCGTTGAGTCACAAATGAGAAGTGTGATGGATGGTGTTTACTCTCAGTTGAAGCGCGTATTAGCCCGTAATTTATTGGCATAATTACACCAAATGTATAGAAATAACCCTTTTATTTGAGGTTAGACTTGAAGATTGATTATGATTGATTTCAGTTATCAGATAACAATAATATATTAATATCTGTTTTGCGATTATGAATGTGATTTATGTTTGCCGTAAAATGATTCAATGTAAACTCATTATAATTGATGTACCTACATAGCTTTTTACAACATGAAAAATGTAATGAATAATAATTTATGAAAAAACATAACTCTGATAAAAGATAAAGTTCGATGTTAATTTCTTTTTGTTTCTAGTTTATAATAAAAAAAAGTGTTAACCCTTTCTAACCTTTGTAAAAATTTAATGAATACTCAGATTGAACTATAGGTAGGTATATTAACCTTTCGGAAATAAGCCGATGTAATAATTGCTATTAGCAATTTGCCTTTTAATCCTTTAAGCTTTTAATATAGTTTGCTAATTTGTTTGGAAAATAAAGCATTAACATAATTAACATTAAAGTGATTTCAAAAAGCCTGTTTTTTTTCTGAAATATGTAATTTTAGCGTAGATACTATGATACATTATAACAGTAAAATTGCTGTTCTGTTTGGTCCCAAAAATTCAATTCACAATATACCTTTAAAAAGCACACAGGTAAGTTTTGGAATAACGTAAATGTATTTTTTTTATTTATTTAATTAAAATACTGTTTTCCTTCTTCCGACTAAAATTATTAATGACAAGCGTCTATGAGTTCTTAGTTCTTACTCACATTTCTAAGAAATGAAGGAATTTTTAATGACTCTTCGCCGCTGTCTTAATTGAGGATCAAAGTGCTCTTTTAAATTAAATGAGAGTAAAATCAATAACCTAGATTTTAATACCAGAAGTAAGTATATAAAATTATTTATATATTGATAAAGATAATTCAAATTGTATATTACCACTAGCTTTCCGCCCGCGGCTTCGCCCGCGTTTTCAAAGAAAAACCTGTTCCCGTAGGATTTCCGGGATAAAACCTATCCTATGTCCTTTCTCGGGTATCAAAATATCTCTATACCAAATTTCATGCAAATTGGTTCAGTAGTTAAGGCGTGATTGAGTAACAGACAGACAGACAGAGTTACTTTCGCATTTATAATATTAGTATGGATTATTAAACTTATAATAATAATGAGCGAACGGCGCGGCGTCTATAAATAAATATTATTGTCTGTCAAATAAGCTATGATTTAAAGTCGTTTTATAAAAATGTTTTCGCAGCTGTTACATTAAAACTGTACCAAACAAAATAATACATTTATTTTAGCAATTATAACAGTTAAAATTTAAAACAATATTATAAACGTATCTACAACATTCATACATGAAGTTTATATCAACGGCTAACACCAACGGTTCACATATTGACAGTAGGTACCTACTCGCACAAAAATAAAAGAAAAGAAACTCAAAGAAGAGAATTTTACTGTATTTGTCCCTTATAGAAATCAGGCAGCAAGTTGAAGGTTTTGGCTACGGAAATAAGGTACCTATTTGAGAGAGATTTCCTTTATTCACAAATCACAATAGGGAAAGCGAATAGGTAAGTATTAATTGAAATCTTTCAACTTTAAGATACTCACGAACGTGTTGTCAGTCTTTCTTACCAAGCCCAAGATAACTCATGTGAAAAAATAATTGTACCTAGATGTCTACGTAAATTTCTATCTACGTCATCAAGTGACTTGTATTTCGCCATATTCAAATTCCAACTATTTACCCCTCTTTGCACTGTTAAGTCACGATTGTGAAACCCTACCAAGTATACAGAATTCTTTTCCAATACAGCGAAGTCATGAGGTTTTATTGTGGCCATAGACATTCGCGTCTGACATATTTCAAAGAGCAGTGACTTGGTGAAATAAACCGACTGTGTTTGGAAATCGGCCAACGGTTCTGAGTTGTCAGTACAATGGTAGAGGAACGTGTATTGTGGTAGAAATGTACTTATTGAGACTATAATACATACTGTTGAGGTTTATAATTATTCTTTGTTCCGAAAGAAAAAGTAAATGGGCAGTTTTGAAATTATAAAAATATTCAAAGTAACCTGTTTCTGTTGGTTCATTTTTTTAATTAAATTCTAAGAAAAAGAAATGCAGTTTTCATAATCTACAGGTATCTACGAATTTTCTTGTTAGACGAGCGGAAATTTTTCTTCGATAAAACCCCCAACAAAACAAATTAGTGTTTAAACAGAGCACGGTAAAATATTACCCTTATCTTCCTAAAATTTGACAGGAACGGAGTTTCGGAAAAATAAATATAAGCAAAATTGTTTTCTTTATTATCTATTCAGTTCAAACAACAAATTTACTCAAAAACCATTGTGTATTTTTAATTTGAAGGGTAAAGAAATATTAATTCGAGTTACAATGTCTTAGAGACAAAGCAAACTTAACTATAGCGTTATTAAAAATTGTTACAAGAAAATTGAGTTATTTAGTGAATTCTTGTTAGAAAATGAGCCATATTTCCCCGGCATTTCACAAGATGTTCCTTCTTGCTTGTTAAGGCTTCTATTTCGTCTGTGAGAGCCTTAATTTTTTCCTCCGCCTCCTGTTTACCTCTGAAAATAAATTAAAGTACAAAATTGAATAATTTATTACCTTATCCAATTTCAAAGTAAGCGAATGTTGGTACGTGACTGAAATCTTTATGTTGTTGATAATACAATTTGAATAAAATTTTTACCCAAATAAAAATCTGTATTATGTGTCGGGTACATTATTTATGTTAAGTTATTAGGCGCTGAATTAAGGCTTTGGGATAAAATATTATCTAAATTATAAATGATAACGCTTTAGAATAAAATATTATCTCAATTTCAAAGTTCTCTATTTCCAAAAACAATGTATGATACTAGGGTATGTCGTCTTTTCTACCTTATAATAAAAAAGTAAGTTTTGATTGAACAATAAATCTGAATTATAGAAAATTTCTAATAATACCTAAAAGGAAAAGTTGTCAGTATGTCCGGATATTGTGTTCAAGCGTGGACTACTAAAATAAGGCACTTATGTCCATATATCATTTTCCTTTTCATAGTTCAACGAATAGCACTTTATTAAAGTAGGTCACAATTGGAAAAAATGTAATAGAAATACCAATCCATTTGGACGAAAAGCGTATTTAATTTTTATTGCCTTTTGAAAGAATTCTGAGCGTAAAAATATCGATTTACCTATTCTAGTTTTTGAATGAAAAATTAAACGTTTTGTGTGAACTTATTTTAATTTAAAGCTTTTGTAAAAAAGGAAATGTAGTTAGGTTATTATATAACGTAACTAACTACCTACCCTTTTTGATTTATCAGCTTCGAAAAAAATATTTTATGAATTTCAATTTAGTGATACCGAGAAGTAATCGATCTGTTTCATCAGTTTTTAATACAGAGCTACTGCTTAACTTTTATCTCAGACTTTGAGCGCGGCGACCGAATGTCAAAATTCCGTAACGAAAAATCCTAACACCCCCACTCCAACGAGCACAGCGATGTGATACTATGCCAATAGCTTTACCGCGGCAGTCATCGAGTGCCACGTACACGTATTTTTGGAGTGAAAACTTCTTTAGCGGCGTTGAGCACTTTTTCTGTAACGGTTTAAAATCTTAAACTCGCGTCAGGACACGCGCGTGACCTGATCGAAAAATCATAAGACGATTCCAAAATATCAAACATGCTCAACGTTAATAATCAAGTTTTCACTTCTGCCGGCACTCCCGGAGTGCAACCCGTCTTTTTTTTTGGATAGTACCTATTAAAAATAAATATATATTTTTTACCACCAAAAACTTTTCCTCTCAAAAGGGGCACATTACACACAAAAATGCTTATTATTATTAAAATGATATTACATAACATTAAGTATGTCCTCTGGTACTCCAGAACTCAACTCCTCAATAGCAAGCTGTAATTTCATCACGTCGTCTTGACGACACGCCTCCTCAGCTTCCAGCTCAATGGTGATATTCTTTATCATTTCTATTTCGTTGTTTATTTCTTCTTCGTTCTAATATCGTTTAAAATCATGTTAAGTAAATAAATACCTTTAATAAATTAAATATTTGCGGGACAGTTAAGTTTGAATTAAATCTGTTCCTTTAAAGCGGGTCAAGTTTAGTCTGAAAGAGCGGGGAACACAAACTAACAAACAGGGGAAGCTTATAAAAGTGTGTCAAAAAAGTTGTTCCTATAAATAAACAAAACCTATCCTAATAATTAAAACTGCCAGCAATATTTAGACGTATCCACTCTGTTAACAAGTCAATACCATATGCTATAAAAACCACGGTAAGAAACCATGGATCAAGTATTTGGCCATGTAATCAAGTAAATGACGCATGTAATTGGTCCCTATTTCTTAGCTATATTTATTGAGGATATTTTTTTAGACATATTGTTGGTTCAGTAAACATCGACATCTCTAATTATTGTTATTTCGTCTCATTATTTATATAACAAAGATGTTATATATTATATTGTACAGGTTAGCAATATAATTGTATCCAATTAAAATGTGATAATTATTAATGGTATTTCGAGATTAAATTGTAATAAGTCTATTGAATAAACGTCAGCACAAATGTTATTCAATATTATTAAATTAAGGATGGCTTTGCTTTTGTAATAGGTTGCCAGTGAAAGGTTTACCTTTGTGATATTGTAGGCAATTTATCTATTCGTTTATTAATCGCAATTACTAAAGTACTAACGACTAATCCATGTACTAATATTATAAATGCGAAAGTAACTCTGTCTGTCTGTCTGTTACTCAATCACGCCTAAACTACTGAACCAATTTGCATGAAATTTGGTATGGAGATATTTTGATACCCGAGAAAGGACATAGGCTACCTTTTATTGCGAAAGATGTACCACGGGCGAAGCCGGGGCGGACCTCTAGTTTTATATATGTGGAAAAAAAATGTTTTCTCGACATGTAATTGCGTTGAAGTTTTGTTATATTTACATTTGCAAGGTTATGACGTGATGTAGGAAATATATTTATTCTACTAGCGATAATTTTCTACTTTACGAACCTTACCTAGTGAATTTCATAATTTTATATATATCTGTGTGTTAATTTATGTATTTTTTATTGAACTATGTGCATTATTAAACCTAAAAGTAACTGCTTCATTACTATATTTTACGTATATCGAAATCAAAAAATAAAGAAATAAATAAAGTTCAATAAACTATTTAATTGGTACACACTTACCGCAAAAGCTCGTGTTTGTCGAAAGCGCTGTGCAATTTCACTAAGGGTGTCTTCGTATTTGCGACTGAAAATTGCAATAATAAACCAAAAGATATTTAATATTAACAAAATTGTACAAAATTTTTATGTATTACATAAGGTACATAAATATAGACAACAAATCTCTCTATAGACAACAAATTAAATACATATTTATGAATTTTGTAATCAAATATAACCCTCCAAACTATATTACAACAAAAAAAAATGAATTCATAAACCCTTTTTTATCGGCAATATGAATTATTTATTATTGGTAAAAGCACGTCCCTACTTCTAAAGATCTTTGAGTATTGGCTTCGTTTCTTATTGAACATGGTTCATAAAAGTAATATTCCATCCATATTATATTTACAAGAAACGAAATTCAATCTCACATATGAGACATACTTTAAAAATAAATTAACATCATTACAAAATATAATTTCATGGAGCAGGATACAGGGAATAATATTTTTGATATAAACCAGCGGCCGAAAAATTATTCATGAATAATATTATACACAGAATTGACACATAATTAACAAATTTAATTTAATATTGTGATGGTGTTGAATTTTCAATGTAATCTAAAAGTACCTAATTGCACTTCAAATAAAGGAATAATCAAGAAGATTTTTCCATCATTACAAAAATTTCTGTATAAGGAAACAATTAACATAATTTAATATAAGAAAACAATTAAATAACGATTTTGTTTTGATTACATTCAACATTAAATTAAATGTTAAAACTTAAAAGTATCAAAAAATTTGGATAACAAAATGAAAACATATTTTTTCCCTACTTAAAATATTGCTAATTACGAACTGTTATTATATTAAATTAACTTATATAACATACATCTCACTCTCCACACACGCTTGTTGCTGTCTAACCTCCGTCTCCAACATAACTCTATGGTCGCGCGACTTATCAACCGAAGCGCTCATAGACTCACATTGTTTTTTTAATTGCATCCGTTTCGCTGTTAACTGTACTGTGGATTGTGAATAATCTGTTTTTTTTATTTGTTTATTTGTAGGGTATTTTGTGGAATAAATACTCGGTTTTTTACTGTCTTACTGGTTTTTTTGAGAATTGACTTGATTGCGGGGAATAAGTTTCTATACAACCCAAAGTAGGTGTTTTATTTATTTTGTGTTCTACCTATATTAAAGGTATTTTTATAGGAAAAGGGTATTGGTATATATATTTAAGGGTTCGATTGTGTAGAACAAACTATATTTGAATGATGATATTGTAAATAACGTGAAAATGCTTGAAATAGGCCAGGCACGACGCGGACGGCTCAAACGCGGTATGACATATATTGATATTGGAAAATTTATTTATTATAGTAGAGCCATTTTAATAGGCAACATTTGACAGTTCAACAAAATTCTACAACGTAACCTAGTAACGACAACATAGAATAACATGATATTTCTTTCTGTTAGATCTGCACATTTGCTTAACTTTTTTCAATAACGATTACATATTTATAATAATAATGACCGATACAAGTAATTTTAAGATTTCATTTTACTGATGAACCATTCTAAACATAATAAACAATTTCTGAATTGAAGAACTGACGTCGCTACAATTTTGTGTCAATAAACCTTTTTTCTTTTTAAATACCAGAGATGTTACTCTAAAAATCGAGATCTGACATCTAGAATCGAATGCATTGATTACTTGTGAACAAAAATCATCATAAATTAATAAATTCGATTTACAAATGTTTCAAATCCGTATCGATTAATTCACTTTAATCGATGTTTTTAAGCAGGTTACCTCTCTTCGAAGATAAAATTGATAGACGTCAAATGTTGCCTATTAAATTGGCTCGACAATAATTGATATTTTATTAAGTTTTTGTTCATCATCTTTATTTTTTATTTTTACTATAATGTTTGAATTAAAGAAGCAAACTAGAATTTTACATGAACTAAATTTAACTAAGTAATTCAATGTATGAAATTATTATTTTACATCTGTTACTAATTCTTTACTATTGATATGTTTTATAACATAGTAACAATTATTATTACATAAATTTCTAATAAATAAATATAATAGTCTGATTCTCTTACCATTTTCTAGCTTCAGGCGTTCTATTTCCGTATTCAGAGAACGCGAAATACGCAATGCATTCAACGTTTTATGGTATTTCTGTTCATTTTCCGCATCTAACGATGGCATTGCAGACCTCTACAAAATTAATTAACAACTTCATAATTGTTAAAAATTAAATTTGTACCTACTTGATAACTTCAAAGGTACCTACATACCGTTACTACAATGTCGTTCTCTACTTCTTCCAAGTTTGATTTTAACAAACATATTTGCATCTGTTGTTCTTCGGGAGAAAACATCTTAAAATTTCGATTATTGCACTCAAATTATAAAATAATTTTAATTATTCGATTTATTCGTGACCTTATTCCCCGATCACAATTTTTTAACTATGGAATAGAATTTGGAATGCTGTTTAATTTATTCTTTTTTCAAATTATTTTCAGCCAGGATTCATATTTTACATCTAATAAAACGATTATACAAATCAATTAAATATAATTATTATAAAATAGTTTATTTATTCAAATAAATAAAGTAAAATAGTAAGAACAATAAAATTATAAGATTATTAATTTAGATTTAACATGGATGTCTATAACAAGCACGAATCATTGGCACATAATATTATGTGCATGAAAAAAAAAAAGTTGTGGTTTTTGGCGGGAACATGATTCTTTTAAGAAAAGTTTTATTTCATAAACTGAAGTAGTTTAGATTCTTGTTTGTAAAATTTTAATAAGTTAATTATGTAAGACTTAATTATGTATTACTTTTGTGTAAAAAATATACCATACTTTTTTAGTGAATTTTATAGGTTTATAAGTTTACATATGTACGTAACTAAATAGGTACTTCACTATTAATTCGAAAATAACTTTTATTTCTGTTTTGATTTGGAATGGATTTTGGATCTGGAAACTTTGAAAAGGAAAGAAGCATAATATTTTTATCCCGAAAACACATTGAAATGGGAAATATACATGTGAATAGTACACGGCCGGAGCGAAGCCTTCAACAATAGTTTTTTGTAAGGTAAATATTTTGAACAATTCTTTCACATTTAGGTCTATTTAAGTTTCTTAAAGTTTAGAGATATAATGTTCACGTACACGGCACTCGATTAAAACCTGTTTCTTGTTGTTATAGCTAACTTTAATTATAATTCCGGTGAGCTGAACAATAAATTAGATATAGATGAGAGTTTGTACGCTTGCCCATTGAAAACTTTCGCTGTGAAACTGTTTAATACAATCTATGGAACACATGGGCTATGTTGTTAGCGAGTTTTATAACGTTATGATTTATAGCAACTTTCAGAGCGTTGCAAGATATAAAATATATATGGGGATTTGGAATAGCTTGTTATAATTTTTATTGTTTTAAATACCCAAACGCTAGTTTTAGCATTTCTTTAAATTAAATTTAGTACTTATGTATTATGACATACAGGCTCTTATATTTATTACTAGCTACCCCACGGTTTTACTCGTATTCCTCTGCTCCTATTTCTCTAAGCGTTATGAATTATTATGATATAATATTATTATAGCCTTCCTCGATTAATGGACTAACAAACAGTGACATAATTTTTCAAATCGTCCCATAGTTCCTGAAATTAGCGCGTTCAATCAAAGAATCAAACAAACTCTTCTGCATGATAACATTAGTACTTTTAGATTATATTAATTCATACACTACCTATATACGATAAAAATTGATAGCAGTGGTAGTTTCGTAACAACAAGTATTAAAAAGGCGGAACCACATAGAGCGAGCGAGTGTGGCGCGAAGCAATTTTCCGCGAAGCATTTTCTATGTGGATCTACCTAATAGATGACTTTAACCTAATTCCTCATTATAATTATGTCCACTATAAGTACCTAAGTAATTATTAATCAATTAGACTTATGAGAGATTAAACTACGCCAGTACGCTGATTAGATACAGATCAGTAGATGTCTCTAGTCGTGAAACTTTATCCACGTTCTAGTTTGCTAACGCAAAATCCTCTTTGCCAATGTTGCTATATTTTTTCCATTTACAGTTTTATTGGTTTTATTCTGATGGAAGTTGTTATGTTATTAAATCATTTTCACTATTCTTCATAAGAGCTTAAAGTTTGGTTGATTAAGTTTTGCGTTGTTGATTTTTATATGTTATTTTTTGCACATGCGAAGTTCAATTTTCTTTACAAAATTCGATTTTATAGAAGTATAGAACAAGAAGGGGTAAGATTAATGTGCAGATAATTAAATAATTTCGACATTAATTCGTATAACACTGGTATTATCTCAAGCTGTATCTTTGTAAAATCCGATGGTTTAACCACAAACCGCTGACTGAAACTCGTTTAATTATTCAAAATGAATGTTAGCCGTTTGTTATTAAGGAGATTATCCAAATACTAAGTACATGCTACATGAAAACAGGCTGCAACCCATTTAATATATTATGAAATATGCGCTCATATTATACGGGCATTATTAGACACACAGGTTCATTTGCATGTTTTTAATAAAGGTTCTTTATACAAAACATTACATATTTAGTCACTTTGATGTATGTGTGTTCATAACAGCGCGGGAATTAAAAGCGCTTAGCTAAGTGCTGTAAACAAATTAAATGGAAATGTTTGTAATAACAAAATATGGACATCTTTTCAATTTACATTATAATATACTGCTATAAAAATACTCTTTTATTATAAACTATTTCATCTCTAAATTACAAAATGAGAAAATACAATTTTAAACAAAATTCTACAATATTTTATTCAATTTCAGAATCAGTGAAATATTTTCGATCTATCTGAATTAAAATCGGTGCCTTTACAGTTTGTTCGATGCATTTCAAAAATGAAACTGTTCAAATATGGACATATTTTATATATTTCAAATATAGCGGATATCGTAGACAATACTAGTTTAGACAATAGAATATATTTTAAAGGATTTTGAATTTATAATATTTTTATTTATAATATATTCTGTTACATTTACCATAAACCATTACCGTAAATACCTATAAACTAAATGATAATTATCCCATACATAATATTATAATCTCTCCTCTTCACCAACATAATTTATTTTATTCGTTTTTGATGTGACAACGTCTTATAATTTGATAGAGCCGGCTGCACGCACGAAAAAACATGACTCATGCGGCGTTACCTCGCTCTGAGGCGTTACATGTAAGGCTTGAAGTGCAAGCCAGAGCGCGGAACGAGCGACAAAGAAGCACAATCGGACGTTGTCACGTTCAACCGTCAGTAAACCGACTTTACAGACAACCAATTTTTTTCTGAAAGATTTTGATGTATCAAGCTTTGCAGCACTATCAAGAAGAAAAATTATAAGTTGTTTACAAATTATAGATATTTATATGGAAGCGCAACCCTTTAGTTTTTTTCAAATCATAGATAATGCATACTAGCGATAGTTTAATATCAAGTGTTTACAGTTTGTATACAGCTTTCAAACTTTCCATGATAAATATGTTTTGATAGGAATATTTTTATTGCTAGCTTTGTGCCCGCGGCTTTGCTTTTGACGTTATCGCACGAGTCACGACAGCCGTTTGGTAAGGTTTGGTTTTTGTGAAAAAAACAGCCCGTCTTATTATATTTTTAACAAAATACTTAAAGCCGCCTTCAAACTGTCAGAAGTAATTAAAATTTAACATGACAGGCACTTACTTTTAAATATGAAAATCGGTTCACCCAGTCAAAAGTTCTGATGTAGGAAAGTCAAAAAATACAGTCGAATTGAGAACCTCCTTTTTTGAAGTTGGTTAAATCAAAATCAGAGTTAAAAGCTTAAAGACGGATAGAATTTTTAATTAATCAATAATAAATATCAGTAGAACGGATATTAGTAATTTTAATTGATTTTCGTTGAAACGTAAAAAGAGCTCTTGATTGCTTCATACAAAATATATTTATTCGATGCAGTTTTAATACGCTTTCCATATTAAGTTTATCTCTTCGAATGAGATTAAAATTAACTCGAGAGCAATATAAATTTCATATTCAGCACATTACATAACTCAAAGGAATAATTAATTTACAGATTAACGCATTCATTTTTATATTTGCATTTTAATAAAGTTTATATTTTAATAGGACAAAAAACACGAAACTAAAATTAAACATATGACATTAAAATGTAATACTTTCAGACTTCTTTCAAAGGATATAATTAATGACTTAATTATATAATTTAACAAAAAATAATGCCATATTCCAACAATAAAGTAAAACAAAAATCTTCTGTCTTTTATGCGAAGGGTTTGTTGTAATAGACTAGAGTAGATAATTTTTGAAACAAAAAAAAATCGCAGTCGGATGAAACCCATTAGAAAAGGAGGGGAATATGATAAAAATATAAGGAAAAATAAATTACGGTCAATCCGAGTTCGGGAAGCGGGAGGGGGGAGCTTTTAAGAGAAAAAAATGGTTTCTCTCGATTTCCGACAAAACTACAAGTCCCATAGAAAAAAGTTCAATGGCAAAGTTGTAGGTAATTAAAAGTTCTACAACTTTTGTATTCACAATTTTTTCACATAACCTAAAAATTTAGGTGAAAAATTCAAAAAACCAAGTTTTTGGTCTTTTATTTCTATCTACTTCAAAATTTATTTTTTTTCTACGAAATTTGGTGGAAACTTACTTTATTATGTCCCAAATACACTGTAATTTATTTGATTGAAAATATTTATTTTTTCGCCTTATTTTGAATTAATACCAAAAAAACAACCTAATTTTCAATCGAAAAGTCACCCGTCAAAATATCAGCTTTTTTCAAAAACTTGGGGAGCCTTTTATTCATTGAAATCTCTACTTTCATATGGTGTGAAAAAAATAAACACCACCATAGTAAATGTTCTCAGGAAATGCATACAAACAGTCTGAAAATTAGCTTTTACTAAATCAGGCACACTTCTCGAACTACCTGAAATGTTTTTATCGACATCATTTTGCTTTTGAATATGCTGTAAAATATTAAACTTAGAACAGATAATTATTTTTCTTTTGAAATATTACCGAAAAGCCGATACAAGAGAAGATATAGAGTTCAAGAAGTGTGCCTGATTTAGTAAAAGCTCATTATCACACTGTTTGTATGCATTTCCTGAGAACATTTACTATGGTGGTGTTTATTTTTTTTACACCATATGAAAGTAGAGATTTCAGTGAATAAAAGGCACTCCAAGTTTTTGAAAAAAGCTGATATTTTGACGGGTGACTTTTCGATTGAAAATTAGGTTGTTTTTTTGGTATTAATTCAAAATAAGGCGAAAAAATAAATATTTTCAATCAAATAAATTACAGTGTATTTGGGACATAATAAAGTAAGTTTCCACCAAATTTCGTAGAAAAAAAACAAATTTTGAAGTAGATAGAAATAAAAGACCAAAAACTTGGTGTTTTGAATTTTTCACCTAAATTTTTAGGTTATGTGAAAAAATTGTGAATACAAAAGTTGTAGAACTTTTAATTACCTACAACTTTGCCATTGAACTTTTTTCTATAGGACTTGTAGTTTTGTCCGAAATCGAGAGAAACCATTTTTTTCTCTTAAAAGCTCCCCCCTCCCGCTTCCCGAACTCGGATTGACCGTAATTTATTTTTCCTTACATTTTTATCATATTCCCCCCCTTTTCTAATGGGTTTCATCCGACTGCGATTTTTTTTATCTTTTCATTATTTTCAAAGGCTTCTACCCCAGTCTATAAAGTCTGAAATATATTTTTATATATCTGGCGTTATAAAACACAGATGATCTTTATATCCAGTCATGCCAGCGACAACTGGATCCATCATCACTACATAGTATAAAACAAAGTCGCTCTCTGTCCCTGTGTCCCTTTGTATGCTTAAATCTTTAACAACTACGCAACGGATTATGATGCGGTTTTTTTAATAGATAGAGTGATTCAAGAGGAAGTTTTAAGTATATAATTTATTAGGTTTTAGACAAAGCAGGCGAAGCCGCGGGTGGAAATCTAGTTGATTATAATCTGTTCATTTCAGTATTTCTCTAACGATGTTTAATTTTTTTAAGGCTTTAATTGTTAGTGTTTCAGTACTATTATAGCCTCGCCCACTGGAAAATTATTATAATGATTAGTCTTAAAATAACTCAGTCTTTAAGTGCTCACTCAAACACCTTCCTAGAGAAAGAATTAAAAATATCATAGAAATAACATTTAAGTCTATATTTGAGAAAGTCATGTAACTCTAATAAATAAGTCTACTAAATATGGAGGAATTTAGACATTTGTAAATTACCTTGCTTGTAAGTTGTAACTATATTAAAGTCAATTGTAATAATAAAGTCAGTATTATTGTGAATTATTTGATTAAATATAGCAGTGTTGTCAGGTTTACAAATAAACCTAATCATATTCAAGGAACTAGCGCATAATTCATAAAATAAAACCGCCCAAGTGCGAATCAGACTCGCACACCGTGGGTTCCATACAAACCTGTGTTTTATTATAATAATATGTTGCAACTTAAAATTTGTTTTTTTTTTTTTCAGTTTTTCTTTATGCGTGCTATAAGACGTTGCTTCTTATCAAATTTCAAGTGTTTCATATTATTTCCACATGAAGTGCCCTTTAGGTTTTGGTTTCCGTGCAAATGTCGAAAAATTGCAGCATTAACGGCTGGGTCTGGGCAATCTTTGCTAGGCGTCCATTAGAGACGGATCGGGGCGGGTCGCATCGCAACGGGCCGTCTCTAATGGACGCGTTGTTTGCTCCTGCGTCCACCTGTACGGGGCGCGGCGGACCGCCTAGGCGGATTTTATCTAACAGACGCTCGCCGCTCACAACCGCCTGCCTGCGTCCACTAGACGGGTCGGGGCGGGCCGGGCCGCAGCGCACCGCCGGCAGAAATCCGCCTGCGAAGCGATATTTGCCAATGCGTTGCGGCCCGCCCCGACCCGATCCGTCGCTAATGGACGATGTTTCATACAAAACATAGGCCGGCGTATTTTTGCGTTGCGATGCGGCCCGGCCCGATCCGCCTGGTGGACGCCTAGCAAAAGGGACGGTAGACGGTGGTAGTATTTGATATACATTTCAGCTACATTTCACCTTCACGCATTCATGAGAAGAATTGTCTTAATGGACAGATATTATGTATATGGACAACAAAGTGATCCCACAGTCACAAAGTGTCCGATTTTTCCTTTTCTGGTTCGGAACCCTAAAAACCACATCACAAACTAACAAGGTTAAATAAATGTTTGCACAATCTACTGTTTCTGTGTTGTTATAGTGTTTTATTTCTTCCTATTGCTTCGCGGAGAGGCTAAGAGGATATGCAACTTAGCGACATTGTTGAGATATAAGCCGAGCTCTAGAATTAGTCCGGAATTCATTAAAAGCAAGGAATGTAATACAGAAGCGTCTTTGTTACATACCGAGTTAAAATTAAATAAAATACGTATATAGAAACTACTTTTTCAAACAGCTTTCCGTAAAAAGGGCAATTAGGAAACTATCTCGCTAATAAATTTAGCCTTTGACACCCACTTCATACCTTAGTTTTTCACGTCATGATAAGACGAACAGCATACATATTTAAAACATTATTTTTTATGCTATTTATATATTCAGCGTAAAAACGCTCACCAAAAACGACATATCGTAAAAATGTTTATTTCATTTCAGTAATAAAATCGTAATGCCGAAAACATGCAGAGGAGAAAGCAAAAATCCAAATAAACATGATCTCGATGAATTTATTGCAGTACTTACAAAACGGAAAATTACTCGAGCGTAAGGATAACTCGATTTTTATTATATTACCAGTTGTATACATATTCACTGACCTGTGCTTAATTGATTGTGTATTTTTATTATTCTTATCTGCCGAGTTTGAGTTGCATAAATCTTTTTAGCACGTGTAGAAACGTACTTGCTTAATCATGATTCTCTAATAATCATCATCAATACATATAATAAAATTCTAGAAAAGTGGTGTCTGTACAATGAAAATATGTAAAAAAAAAATAGCAGGGGTTATTACTAAATCGATCCCAAACCCAAAACTGTCGTTAAAAAATTTTTTGTCTGTTTGTCTGTTTGTCGGTTTGTCTGTTTGTCTGTATGTTTGAACACGCTAATCTCAGAAACGGCTTATCCGATTTAAATGCGGTTTTCACTAATATATTGTGGTAAGCTTCATTTAACATTTAGTGTTTATTTCATGTCAATCGGTTCATAAATAAAAAAGTTATGACCATTTAAGTAATCACAGCGAACATTTGCTAAGGCATTCTATACATGAATTACTTTATTACGTAAATTATACGCTAAAGTTATTCCTTGACATGTCCAGATGATCATATCGAAAGTTCCCAAGCGTGGGGGGGGGGGTGGTTATGCTATGGGGTAGTAGGGGGGGTCAAAGGAACTTTATTTAGATTTTTGCTCATAAGTCTAAAACCTGCACAAATAGCATTATGGTTACTTCTAGGTAAATTTTCTATATAAAAGGTCTTTGAAATTATGTCGTAGGTATTATATTTTTAACCCCCGACGCAAAAAGAGGGGTGTTATGTCCGCTATGTGTGTATTGCGTGTCTGTCTGTGCCACCGTAGCTCGCTAACGGGTAATACGAATTAGATGCGTTTTTTTGTTACATTAGTTGTTTATTATATTATATAGGGGTAAGTGGGAATGAAAAAAACGAATGTTAGTTGTTAATGTAGGTTGTAGGTTATACCCAAGTGATTTATCAAATGAAAATAGACGACATGTCAGAAACAATTAGTCAAATTTTATCAAAATCGGTTCATCCATTTATTTGATATAGGGGTAAAAGTGGGAATAAATAAATGAATTTTATCAAATATACTCAAGTGACGTATCTAATGAAAGACATGACGTGTAAAGTACAATAAGACATATTTTATCAAAATTGGTTCATCCATTTATTGGATAAAAGTTGTCAAATATACCTAAGTGGCATATCAAATGAAAAGGCATGACCTGACGTGAGAAGTATAATGAGGCATAGGTATTTAATCAATATCGGTTCATCCATTTATTATATAGTAGAGGGGTAAAAGTGGGAATGAAAAAAACTAATGTTGTCTGTTATACCCAAGTGATATATCAAATGAAAAAAGACAACCTGTCAGTAACAACAAGTCAAATTATATCAAAATCGGTTCATCAATTTATTTGATATAGGGGTTAAAGTGGGAATAAATAAATAAATTTTATCAAATATACTCAAGTGACGTATCTAATGAAAGACATGACGTGTAAAGTACAATAAGACATATTTTATCAAAATTGGTTCATCCATTTATTGGATATAGGTATAAAAGTGGGAATAAAAGTTGTCAAATAATATACCCAAGTGGCATATCAAATGAAAGGGCATGACCTGACGTGAGAAGTATGATGAGGCATATTTAATCAAAATCGGTTCATCCATTTATTGATTTATAGCGGTAAAAGTGGGAATGAATAATCGAATGTGGTCAAATAATATTATCAAGCGGCATATCAAATGACGTGTGAATTACAATTAGTCATGTTTTATCAAAATTGGTTAATCTGTTTATTACATATAGGGCACCTTGGGGTGATAGTGGGGATACATAATCCAAATGGAGTACCAAACGAAAGGATATGACATGTACATAATATATAAGTATATGATTAGACATGGTTTAGAATTTAGATCAAAATCGGTTCTGCCATTTACTAGGAATGAAAGGGAAAAGTTGAAAGTCTGTGAAAGTAGAAGGAATATGGGAGCGGGAGAATAACCACATCCTGGAAATTTTGAACTCTTCTGTACCTAAGTTTTATAGCTCAGTTTAGTAATAAATGTTACTAACAGTTCTTTTGTGTTATTATTTATCTTTATAATAATGTGTAAGTACTTATAATTTAGTTGTATATGATAGTACGTGTTTCAAGACGTGTTTACTCAATAATTGTGTGTTAAGTAGTAACTACTATGCAGTCACTATTCCACGCGGACGAAGTCGCGGGTACAGCTAGTATACAATATACATCTGTAATCATTTATTGGAGACGTGTAAAATTATTGTTTGTGAATTCATTCTCTTTTTTCGCTGAATTTTTATATGACTTGATAATATGCTTGATATAGTCGTGAATATTGAAGCTTTTTAAATTCAAGTAGCGTGTAGGAGTGTTTGACAGATTAATTTAGAATTTTCCTTTGTTTTTCATCAGCAACAGAGATAAATGTTAAAAATATCTCTATTATACACAACTAATGAAACTACTACAATATTAACTTCTTCCTGTACTATCTAAACCTAAATATAGACCTACATGAATAACTTTAAAACCTACATGATTAGTCAATCACTTAGTGTATTATCTACTAGCTTCCGCCCGCGACTCCGTCCGCGCGGATGTCGGTCTTCGCGTGGATGGTCTCCATTTTGATTAACTCTGACAATGACATCTTATAAATATCTATTGGACCCAAATACGGCTAGGCCTATAATAATACGCAACGTGTGTTCGCGGTTCTACAGAACAACGTCTATGGATAAAACTGAAAAATTAAGATTAATTTTTTTTCTACGTATTTTTCCAGGATAAAAAGTAGCCTATTTTACGCCCAGGATAATAAGGTATAATTATACCAAGTTTCATCGAAATCGAACCGTTAGTTTTCACGTGATGTCTTCACATACAGACAGACAGACAGACAGACAAAAATTTTTTAAATCACATATTTGGGTTTGGTATCGATCCAGTAACACCCCCTGCTATTTATTTTTTCAATATTTTCAATGTACGGAATTGACCCTTCTACAGATTTATTATATGTATAGATTACTATACAAAAAGCTATTATCCAGCATGTTTTCCTTAACCAAATAATGTCAACAAGCGTGTGTTTTACACAAATATATTTCAATTAAATGGTTTCGGAGTTTCAAAACGATCTTATTTGCAGAAGCGGCATTAAATTTTCACAAGTTGACAGAACTGTTAGCATCCAGCGAATACAAAATAGCCATATTACTATAGGTGACATGCTATTTATTTGTATGCTAATTTAGAGACATTAGATAAATAAATTCAGTGTGTTTGACAAATGATAAAAATGTTATGGGAGGCGTAAAAACAATAAATATATGGTATTTGATTCTTTTTTTAGCTTTAACAAATACCTACGTAGATAATAATTATATTTTAAAACATTTCATATAAAATATGTATTATGTACTAATACAAAAAATGAAGACAAATAAATACATTTTTTTGTTTATTTTTACGTTGTAGTTGTATTATAATGGTTCAAGACGTGTTCCGGTATAGCCTTAACAATATTGATCTTCTGAATTTTTTTTATCAATCTTTCACGAATTCCTCTGCTAATTTGATCCAATACCTACCGGTTATGAAATCACGAAATACAAACAGATTTATTGAATTAACAAAAGCTGAAAAACAGTGCTTATGTAAATTTTACGGCTCGGAATTTAGCTCCAAACTTGCTTGCTTTATTGCTTGCGTCTGTGCCAACACGAAACTTCTTGAGAACCGTTTAGATTACACCAAATAAATTATCGACAAAGCAATCCATTTACCAGTACAATAATTATAATGTTTTAGCCAAAATGTTAGGGACTTGACATATATTATATATTTTACAAAATGGAGAGGAAAACATCTTAATATTATGTCAGTCTAGCTTTTTTTGATCTATAATAAAACAGTGATTTAGCATTTTGTAATCTACAACTTAAATTTTTGGGGGCCGAGTCACCTTCGTCCGTAGGAGTTTACCCGGAGTATGGATACCCTACACGTGGCCCCTGGGTGGTGCTAATCAGGTGACATGGTGGGAGACAATCGTCGCGGCTATAATGACCACCCATCAGCTGAAGCCGTGTCGCCAAGCGTCCGCGTTCCGACACGATGAAGCTGATGTAGCCCATGTGAAGACGGGTCGAATCAGTTGCGCTTATACAACCTGGACGATTTGACGCACACTTATGCTGTTGCACCTGGAGACTAGTCATGGAGGGTAGCGGGATCCGAGGCACGGTTCACCGCTGGCCGACCGCTAGTCAGTAGGGGGCCCAAGTAGCGTGCTAGCCACATGTGAAAGGCTGCCCCGCCAACTAGCGAAAAATCCCAAGATGCGCCATAGTGCCGGTTGGCGACCGGACGAGAGGGCCCTATGGACATCCTTGGGGGGGCTCGGGCGTCCCCGCAGTCTCCAGACTAGTCCCCATAAGTGTAGCTTCTGAATGTGCGTCTCAGGTCTAGAAGTATAGCGCCTCGATTCACTGCCGTCTTCACACCTACTTCACTCTCCATTAAAATAATGAAAAAGACAAGGTACAAGAAAAACGTTGTACAGCGGCAGCACTCCCTCTCGCTGAAAGTAGACCTCACTAACATCAGAGGTCTACACTCCAACCTCGTTGCAGTCCACTTCCACCTAGAGACTAGCAAGCCTTGTATCTTGTTCCTCACGGAGACGCAGATTAGATGTCCGTCTGATCAGGCGTACCTATCGTATCCCGGCTACACCCTGGAGCATAACTTTAAAGCTCGGTCAGGTGTGTGCGCGTACGTACGTGACGACATCTGCTGTCGGCGTCTCCGTTACCTTGAAGACCCCCATTTCTCTGTACTTTGGATGCTGGTGGACACAGGCCTAGAGAAACTCATCTACGCTTGTGTCTACCGAGCGCACAGTGGAGACCAGGAGACGATCAGGCTCACAGAGTACCTAAGTGAGGCGGCGGATGCTGCTCAACACAAATACCCTTCCGCTCAGCTAGTGCTTCTGGGGGATTTTAATGCCCACCACCAGGAGTGGCTATACCCATACCAGTGCACTGACCTCGCTGGGAGAGAGACGCGTAAACTCGCTATAGCGTTAAATCTCACCCAGCTGGTTCAAGGAGCGACGCGGGTTCCTGATGTTGAGAGCCATACAGCCAATTGCTTGGATCTTCTGCTGACAACTGATCCAGACCGTTACTTGGTAGCGATTTCATCGCCGCTTGGCAGCTCCGACCACTGTCTGGTGAAATCTGTATCTGTCTACTCGCCACCCGATCCCAGTCCCAAGGGCTCTCGGCGCGTGTGGCGATACAAGTCAGCAGATTGGGACGAGATGCGTTCTTTCTTTGCATCTTATCCCTGGCGGCCTGTTTGCTTTTCTTCTGAAGACCCTTCAACCTGTGCGGATGCTGTGACTGATGTGCTGCGGCAGGGAATGGAGTACTACATTCCATTCTCCGATGTAGCCACGTCCAGCAAAGCTCAACCCTGGTTCAGAGCTGAATGTAGACGCGCTGAAGCGCTTAAACATGAAGCATATCTAGCCTGGGCTGATGCTCGACACCGCAAGGCCAAGGACGTATCTGAGAAGAAGAAAGCCTTCAACCGGGCCGCCAAGTCCTGCAAAAAGGCTCTACGGAAAGCTCGATTTGACCACGTTAGCCGTATAGGGAACAAACTGGCTTCTTACCCTTCTGGTAGCAAAGCATTTTGGTCCCTGGCAAAGTCGGTTAAATCGAATTTCTGCCGCCCCTCACTTCCTCCACTGCTGAAACCAGATGGGTCGCTGGCTCACACTGCCACGGAGAAAGCGAACCTACTAGCTACTCTGTTCGCAGAAAATTCACGTCTAGATCCCGCAAGCGCCAAACCTCCCAGTCTACCTGGATGCGAGGTGAGCATGCCAGAAATTCGCATCCGTCAGACTGAGGTTCTGAAAACGCTGCGAAATCTTGACGTGAACAAAGCTAGTGGCCCTGATGGAATACCAGCCATAGTGCTTAAAACCTGTGCGCCTGAGCTCGCTCCTGTCTTGACACGCCTCTTTCGCCTTTCGATGATGACTGGAAAAGTACCGAAATCATGGAAACTTGCCAACGTGCAGCCTGTGCCCAAAAAAGGCAGTCGTGCCGACCCCTCCAATTATAGGCCAATTTCAGTCACGTCCATACTCTGCAAGACTATGGAGCGTGTACTGAACAGCAGGCTAATGGCACACCTAGAAGCGAACGATCTACTCAGTGACCGCCAATACGGATTTCGCCGAAATCGGTCCACTGGGGATCTTCTAGCGTATGCCACCTATATCTGGAGTGAGGCCATCGAGAATCATGGTGAAGCACTCGCAGTCTCCCTCGATATCTCGAAGGCCTTCGATAGGGTCTGGCATGATATTATCTTATTATCTTATTGGCAAGCTTCCATCGTACGGTCTGCCTACTGGTTTTTGCGCATGGATCTCAGATTTCTTGAGAGACCGGTCGATTCGAGTAGTCGTCGATGGTTGCTCGTCCGACCAATTGGCTATTAATGCCGGGGTCCCTCAGGGATCAGTTCTCTCCGCAACACTATTCCTGCTACACATTAACGATCTGCTGAAACCCGGTATCTATGGGTACGCAGACGATAGCACCGTTGTGGAGAGATACGCATCCAGCGCGCGAGCCAGTACGGCACAAATCCAGTCTCTACGGGAGGCGATGGTCGAACGCATGAACTTGTCCTTACAGGCAGTCTCCGAATGGGGCGAGGCCAATCTGGTCAAGTTCAATGCGACCAAGACCCAGGCGTGTCTATTCACCGCTAAACGGAGTCCATTCAACCTAACTCCGTCCTTCCAAAGTGTATCCGTACCGATAACTGACCACCTCGAGCTTCTTGGTATCACCTTAACGCCTACTCTCAACTTTGGTTCATACATTGAATCAAAAGCCCAAGTAGCCTCAAAAAAGCTTGGTATACTGGCAAAGGTGAGGCAGTATTTCAGCCCGAGACAGTTGCTCAACCTCTATCAAGCACAGGTCCGTTCGTGCATGGAATACTGCTCTCACCTCTGGGATGGATCTGCCAAATACCAGCTGGAGACACTTGAGGCGATAGAGAGGCGTGCCAAGAGGCTAATAAACGACGATGAGCTAGTAGGCAAAAAACTCCAGAGCCTCGCCCACCGTCGCAGAGTGGCAAGTTTATCGGTTTTTTACCGGATACACTTTGGAGAGTGCGCTGCGGAATTGCACGACCTAATTCCGCCATCCCCATTTTTCCATCGTTCGTCGAGGCGCACAGATTCTAGGCATCGCCACACGGTTGACGTTCCATGTACCCGGACAAAGCGGTTCGGATCGTCATTCTTTATTCGAACCGCTAGGGACTGGAACATGCTTCCTGAATCTGTGTTCCCCGACGAGTACAATTTGGAGGTCTTCAAGAGGAGAGTGAACAGGTACATTTTAGGGAAGCGCGCTCCATCTTAGGCCACATCTCAGCTTACCATCAGGCGAGATTGTGGCCAAGCGCTCCCCTATTGTACAATAAAAAAAAAAAAAAAAAAATTAAATGAATCTAGTAAATGCTCTAATTATTTTTACGTCAAATTTTATAGCGAATACAATATCTAGTATTTGTGTCATATATTAAAATACTAGATTTCCGCCCGCGGCTTCGCCCGCGTTTTCAAAGGAAAACCCGCATAGTTCCCGTTCCCGTGGGATTTCCGGGATAAAACCTATCCTATGTGTTAATCCAAGTTACCCTCAATATGTGTGCTAAATTTCATTGTAATCGGTTCAGTAGTTTTTACGTGAAAGAGTAACAAACATCCATACATCCATACATCCTTACAAACTTTCGCCTTTATAATATAATATTTTAATTATATATTAGAAATATTAGATTAATTTGTTCATTATGATTAGAAGGTACAAATAAAATAAAGAAACTGCATTGTATTGGAATTTTCAAGAAAATAGTTTATAACTTGAAATATTCATCTCAATTCTCACTCATCTGGTATAGACGTAATTCGTCAGAATAATAGCCATCAGAAATTGTTTTAGACAACTACAAGAAATAATTTCCTAACTATACAGCTTTAGCCCCCGGGGCTATCAAATGAAATTGAGCTTGAAATTATGTTAAAAAATAAGCTTTTACAAAGATCTCAATCGCGTATTTGGAGGCTCAATCTTATCAAATGAATGCTAATCCAATATTTGTTGGATTTTTCGAGAAATTATTTCAGTATTCGTTAAAAGCTTTTTTTCACCCTAATAAACAAGCACAGTGGGACCATTAATGGGTAGAGTGTCAAAAGAATTTCGGATTTTCTATCATAATTTTATTATTCCTTTTTAACAAAGCGGGAAAATAGTTCAAATAAGAACTGATCAACAACTGGGACGAAACGATATAAATAGTTTAATTGCATTCTAATCGATTTATATTAGTTTCAAAGCATAGCATATAGGTAATTATGGCCGCTACGTAGTTCAATTGCGATATTTATAATCGTTATAAATATATTTTCTAATTTATAACATCTCTATTTATATAAACTATTAAAAATGGATTAATCTATTTAAAATATAGGCTTAGAATATAGGCTTTTAAATTCTCATTTAAAAGCCTATATTCAAGCGATTGAGAAGCCATTTTAATCTCCGTTTTCTAAATATAATATTGGCATTTTTTAATACTAGTTATTTTAAAAGATAACGTCGATACGTATTAGATTTTTATAGTTCTGTCAACGTTAGTTGGCGTCATTATCTTAGTCAAGTCAAACGTGAAATTAAATGAATATTTGAACTGAAATGCTCCTCACGGCTTTTACCGGCTACCTAGTCTACAAAACTATTTGGCCTTCGGTTAAGAAAGTAATATAGGTACAACTTCGATTTCATTTTCATGAATTAATGTCTGAGACAACTTTGAATCACTTTCTTCTGAAGTCAAACATTCATTTATTGAACAAACTTCTTTTTAATCGTTTGATTATATAACAAAGATAGCATAAAATAATACCTATTTCTTAAAGTTGCCTTTTTGCAATTATAGAAAAACTTCATATCGATTCCCCGTATTATCCGTAGCTCTATACAAAAAAGCGTGTTTTGAAGAAATTTCCAAAATCCTCGCCTGATACCATGACATGACGGTATTGCCATGACGCGACCTTGAAATTTTACTCTCAACCCGCTTAAAGTTTCACTTCGGAAATTGATTTAAAATTTACCACACCTACAGTAGGTACCTACTAAATATACCTGTCCCAATTAAAAATGTCTTTCAATCTCAACTTGTAAACAAAAATTTTCTTTAAGATAGCAAACCCTTAACAAAGCCCCCAAATTCCGCTTCGACTGTTTTTCTTTAAGCTTGCTTTTATCACCGTTTCATAACTGATCAAGGAAACAATTAAAATTGGGGTGGAAAATTTTATAAAAATTTTCAGTTTAATTAAATCGTAATTTCTTATGTATACCTAGTTACGTGTGTGTTAAATTTATTTTTTATAATACTTTAAAAAATACTAAATTACTTCTAATTACGTATATAAAAACGAGAATTGATTTATCAGATAAATAATTACGGTCAGCCATTTTCAAAGCCATAAAAATTTCAACAGATTTTAGTTATTCCTAATAATGTAATTGAAAAAAGGTAATAATGGGATTTTATTAATAACAAATCTATAATACAGTCGTGCATAAACTTATAGCCAATAACGAACTTAAACAGATCACGTATTTATATTAAAAGTTTTTTCTTTAACGCTGTTCAGTAAGCCCTGTAATGAATAAGTTAGGCAACTTTTGTTTTATTATACATAAAAACTTTTATATTATTTGTAAGGCGCGAGGTCCTCTTTCTTGAATTAATAGACTGAACAAAAGAAATGACTTATTGTTGGAATAATAATCTTGAAAACAATAATATCTACTAACTATATTAAAAGGACAATCGACCAATACTATAAGAAATCAAATAAGGCTGAATGCAAATATTTAAACAGAGGGAATATTGTGGTGTTTTGTGTTTTGTTACATTTCTATTAATTGATAGTTTAATCTATATTATTTTGAGCCCAATGATCCCGTCTAGTAGGTAAGTGTAGGTATCAATCACATAATAATGCCTGTCTATTGCTTCTTCCCCCATGGTATTTGCGAAAATCTACATTATTTAATTTACCCACAAACAAACACAAGGTACTATACAAATAAATCTTATAAGATGCACGACGAATTACCAATTCATCATGAATGAATTTAAAAATAAAATTACCTACCTAATGCATTCGGAAAAAGCTCTACACAATATTGAACTAATTTTAAAATAATGTGAAGTTAGACAAATGCGATGAAACTCCGCGTTAAGAAATTTCCGTTTACTATTAAAACTATCAGTCTGTATTTCAGTATACAAAAATGTTTCAATGTCCAATCACAGTTGGCAAACGTTAAAGCTCTACGGAGTACCTGAGAGCTTTCAGATTTCAGTTAAAGCCGATTTGCCGTCGCGAGCAGACGTATGTTCTCTACCACTAACTTTGATACGATCGTAACATCTACGTAAATATATCTGAAAGTTCATAAAATGTTCTAATTCAAACATTTAGCTAGCAGTGTGGAATTATACAAAATGTTTTACGTTTTAGTGACTGTTCTTTTTATAGCAAGTAAGTTTTTTATCGAGATGATTTGCATGCATTGCGAAGAAGATTTTTACTACAATGCGTATCATGCAAATGAGGCAATTCAAAGACAATTGTTACTTTAATGTGTCTGTTTAACTTGCTGATACATATTTTGTTTTTGTATTGTGTTTTATGAGAACATTTTTTAGTTAAAAATACCTCGTATTGTATTTTTAAAACTGCGATTTAATAGTCTTTCTGGGAATAGGTAGCAATTGATGGACAAGCGTTTGAACAATTCATTTTCCCGCGATTCTGTATTGTTGAATTTTAGATGAAATTTTTTCATGCATAGTTACTATAGCGTACAATCGACCAATACTAATTTGTTGGTTTAAATACGAATTTGCTGATGCTTTGTTACCAAATTATGAATATTAAAACATTCGTGATGCATTGTTGTCAACGCTCGTTAGGAATACAATAATTAATTTCAAGTTCTATGCTATTTGAATTTTTATAACCATTTAGCATTTTACTATTACCTACACGTAGAAGAAAATAGATTTTCTTTTTTATAACTTAAGTGAAAATATATAAGTTTATCTGTAACAATTTTAATAAATCTTATGGTATCAATTTTAATAATGCAAGTGTGCAGTCATTTCGTCACAAATTAAATATCTATATAAAGCCACTCACCGTTTATTAAATCAATCCTTACTTTAAATATGTACAAAAACAACGTCGTATAATGATAACATGATATAAAATCTATGGAGTTTTTTGCCGCTTCTACTCCATACTGCTTTCTGAATCGGTGGTAAATGTTAAAAATATGTAATGAAGATTCAAAAGTGCTTCTAGAAGAACCCTAATCGAATAAATAAATGTTTGAGTTTGAATATTAAAGATATAAAACCACGGAAAACAAAGAAATTGGGCTATCGTGTATTCGTCTTAGTTAACAATTCCAATCTACTCTTGAAACTCCAGATGAATGAGCTTTACTTCTATTGTTGATCCGGAGAGCATACAATTTTTGACCGCTTTTATACACAAAGTAATCAAAATGTTACGGTACAAATATTTTAATGAAATGAATAGGTAAAACAAAAATAATGAGTAAGAGTCGTGGCTGCTTGATGATTTTTTAATTTTACTAACGACTCAGGTAATTACAGCGTAGCCAATGTAGGTTTTCTTTATGACAATCTGTGCTGAAATAATTGTATCATTTACATATATTGCCAATTTAGATGATTACCATAACATTATATTATTACCTTCACGAAATATCTGCTTTATGAATACATCAAATTATCAGAACATAATGAAAATCGCTTCAACATCTATTGTGTCGGACGATGAAAATTTTAAACGCAGATTAGGCGCTCAATTACACTAATACCTATATTTATTTGTTAGAAATACCAACATTTGTTTACATTTAAGCATTATGTAGGTACTACAATACAGACAAAATATATTTTGTTTTTAATGCTTACATCTTTCACAAAGGAAACATTAGTTTCGGTGCTCTTCAAAGAAAAAATGCTAAAATATATAGTACAAAGCAAATACACTTATGTACATACTACATACATACATGTTTAAGACGATGATATCACTACGTATTTGCCATCTATTACAACCTTGGAATAGGAGAGTTCTCTCCAAATATGTATACTACTCGCTTATCCCGGTTTTACCCGGAATGATATAATAAACCTCTGATCGTGGGTAAGGATATAGCTTTCTAATTGTAAAAGATTTTTCAAGTTAGTTTAGAAGCACCAGAGAAATTACCCAGAAACTTTTTCTCTATATAATTGAATATTATTAGTATTGTTAGATATAAGTTTTAATAACCACATCTTTTCTGACGCTTCGACACACTACGAACCATGAACTAGAAAGATACCGTCAGCGTTCCGTCCCCACATAAAAAGTGAATAAATTAATTCATGAAGAAAACTGCGAATAATAAATCGTCAGCAAAAATCAATTTATTGCTCTGGGCAAGGCGTTAAAATGTTAAGATTCCGAGCTCAGCATTCAATTCTTTGTGAGATACGAGTTTTCGCACGATTTACTTGTCTACATTGAAAATGTTATGTTGAGAAAGTTTAAATTTCAATATTTTATACGTGAAGTTATATTTTTAGTTCGTTTTATTATTTGTGAACATTTTAATAGATTTAATTTTATTTGTCAAGTAAATTAATATTTGAGTGCGTTTTAATTAATAATTGTGTGCATTACAATTTACATTATATCATAGTATTTCATGTAAACGTTTTAAGTGTATACAAATATTGTTTTTGAGTTTTTATTTTCTCTTAATATTACGTCTTAGTCTGTACTCTGTACGTAATTAATTATGATATTTTATGAAAATATATTTAGAAAAGGAAAAGTGATATCAAATACCTTTATGTACCTACCTACATTTATTAAAAACTGTCATATTATAAATATCAACACACTGTTAAAAATATTAGGTAAAGAAGCCTCTGTTAAGATAAAAAAGTCAAAAGTTTTTGAGATAAATCGTAAAAACTTCCTCATTCACTTATTTCAAAATTTCAATCTAAGTTCTACATAATAAGAAACCGAGAAATCTTGTACTTTCAAGTATTTTATCCATACGGGCTCAAATGTTCTGATAATAATCGTAGCACACGTTCCTACAATATTATCTCTAAAGTAACCACGGAACTTAAATTGTGTTTGCTATCAGCCAGTTAAATCGTGCTAACCTTAATGTTGGAGCGAATTTAAATAAAATCAATGACTGTTTCAATGGAAAAATCATATCCTGTTTTCTCTGATGAGAGTTACTTATGTGATTTTTTTGTAGTTAATTATTTTATTATAATGTTTCCTTGTTAACCTTAGTCAGTTTGTTAAATTTATTTTTTATGTGTAATACTTGAACAAAATCTACAAGACTAATAGGTTTTAGAAGAGCTTGTGAAATACTTTGTTCAAAATCAGTTCATAAAAATATTATTAAATAACTATAATGGTCAATAAATATTTATAATTTGATTTCATCGTATTTATTATCATAATTGTAGTACTCTCATTATTATTATGTAAAAATTGTGTATTGTAATCAAATAATGAATAATTTTACATCTCAATAAGCAATACAATTCAGGGGACAAGTGTCAACAATAAATATTATTTCACATGCATTATTCACATGAATATATTATATATTATCTTAATATATATAAATCTCGTGTCACAATGTTTGTCCTCAATGGACTCCTAAACCACTTAACCGATTATAATAAAATTCGCACACCATGTGCAGTTCGATCCAACTTGAGAGATAGGATAGTTTAAACATGTAGGTACCACGGGCGAAGCTGGGGCGGACCGCTAGTATTATATTATATTAAGATAAAAAAATTCAAATTAAAAATATACACTTTCATTTAATTTTTATTCGTACTGATATGTTTTGTTTAAAATAATCGCGTGATATAAGTCCAATAAATTAGTTCTTAATTTTTCATCAATTTCAAACAGTTTGGACATTATGATAATGCATGCCTTGGGGTCTAAAGGTTTCGCGAACCTCAACGCACATATTCATATTGTATTACTTTTATTCGCAGTTTCATAGGTTCATTATATTCAATAATTTTACACCAAAACAAAATTATTCAAAACTTATTAACTAATCCACGTTTAAAATGGACCGTTCAAAAATGAATTGTTGTTGTTATATTTGCTAAAATTAAGATGTTAATGAATTTAATCATAATATTATGCCTATGCATTGCATTGCATTGCATATGTATATCATTTATATTATGTATTAAGTAGTATGATAAAACCTGATTCATAAAGGGAATTTGAACCTACATTCCGACAGGTATTTTCTATGTAATAGCGGCCAAGATTATTAACCATCTGGGAGAAGCCGGAATTCCTGACTGCAATATTACGTATAGAAAAATTAATTTACAGTATACTTGAATATGAATAAGTCTTTATATATTTTTATGGAGATTTAATAGAGGTGTTTAATACAAGTTGCAATTAAAAGTATTCGCTTATTAATTAATCTTAAATCTATTCGTTTAAAAGACGAGTCAAGACGAAAGAGGAGTCGTTGAGTTTAAAAATAACTTATAAAATAACTTTTTGCTCAACTTTAACGCTACTATTCAAACATTCCGTACAATCTATAAAATACATTATAGTTTATTAATTTGAAAACTTACCACACCAGTAAAGTTTTTATTCACTCGATTACTAAGGATTTAACTAAATGTTATACAAAGAAACACATTATGCTTGCATATACTATGTACACATAATTTATACGTTTGAATATAAAATATAGTGCATTAGGGTAATTACGGATGACGGGTAAATGCAATAATGTTAAATTAATACGTAACTAGTGACTGATTAAACAAATATGAATGCTATTTTTACCAAACCCGTTTATTTTCATACGATACCTTCACGATACTCACAATAAAACGATGCTCTGAAGTGGTATTCACAATTTTCCGAATTACCCGTCATCCGGAATTACCCTAATGCACTATACCTTATCATGAAAAAAATACCTTTTTAAATATAAACTAAAGTAAATTAATATTCTACACCATAAGTGAAGGTAAATAAATAATTTATCAGGCGGTGGAGGAGCTCAAATAAATGAAGACAGTTGCGATGCGAGCGAACAGCTGAAGATATGCGTAGAAACTACACCAAAGACACCCGTGGGGCTGCCTAGGACAAGGAAAGAGTTGGATGCGCACTGCTTGTAAGTAGATTATTTTTATCTATACTAATATTATAAAGCTGATGAGTTTGTTTGAACGCGCTAACCTCGGGAACTACTGATCCGATTTGATAAATTCTTTCGTTGTTAGATAGTAAGATAGCCCATCTATCGAGGAAGGCTATAATATATAATCTCGCTAAGACTGCGGGTAAAACCGCGGAGCACAACTAGTTAAAGATAAAAAGACAAACATGTTATTTGACTCTTGGTGTGCAGAATATGTAGCCTTCTACTGGTAGAACTATGTTTCAAATCGGTTGAGTAGTTTTTGTGTTAAATCGAAGTAAATTAACGATGTAAGCTTTCAGTCTTTATTGTATTCTGTCTTTAAACAACTCTTTTTTCGAGATAGCTACAGTTCTTTCAACGTATAATATTTCACAGAAACCATAATGCAAAATATATATTTATGAAAGAATTATGCTCGCAAAGCTTGTTAAATGTTTATTATTCTTATATTTGATTTTATACAATCTAAATACAAAATTAGTTTGATTACATTCACATGTTATAAAAGTCGATCCGAATGAAGTCCGTTGTTTTGTATACCTGTTTAATTGGCGGAATAAATGTATATTTGTATAACCTTTTTTACGAGTTTGATTTGTGTTAGCTGTGAATGTATAAATCTGTTTTTACAGCTGTTCCCCGAATTTCATTAACGCATTCTATATCAAGTTTATTTAGTGGAAATGATTTTTTGCATTGCTTGTTAAACATTTTTTGAATTTTCGGAAAGGATATTATATTTGATAGGTTAATTGTTTATATTGCCGAGAATTCAATCAAGAGCTTTTTCGTGTTGTGATTGATTTATTTCAATATTTATGAGTCTGCGAAATGGAGATTTTCAAGTGGTACTTTTATAGTTGTTTCAATTACCCATTATTTCATCAAGTTAAATCATTGACTATCATTTAATGTGTATTTTTTATTTTTTTTTAACTCTGTTGTATGTACTAGAAATTCGAGGCCATATACGCATAAAATTTCATCAAAGTATCTAAGGCTATTTTAACTTAGATTTTCTTTGAATTTTTGAATAAAAGTACTTAAAATTCCTCGAACACTTTTAAGGATGTCTCAGTGTCTTTATTGTAGTATATTTTATAAGAAAACTTCTTCTTAAAAATTCCGTGTAAACTACAAAGACACGATCGTCCTGCATCGAAAAAATTGAAACACGCCTCAGGTTATATTTTGGCTATTAAACAAACTGGACAATGAAAATCAATAAATTGTCTCTGACACTTTTTACTAGATATTGAGTAAGAATAAAATTTATGTATTGTTACTAACAATTTTATGTAAGAAATGAATATAAGTCTAAGTATATATTTTCTCGTGAGATATTAAAATAATTATTTGAAGTAGATTTATACATATTATTTTTATGAAAGCTCTCTTAATTCTTTATACTTTTCTTTCAAACAGGGCATATCACACTGGTATGGCATGCATGGACGCGTGGATAAAGCGGTGCCTGCCAACGGATGGACAGAAATTGGTGCAACAACAAATCGGTGGTGCGAGAGCGCTCATGCGATTCTTATGCACCAATGATTCTTCGTTGAGACGAGGTAGAGTAATGAATAATGATAGTGTTAAAATAAATAATATAATTTATTTAAATATTTATTTATATACATATTTTAAATTTTATGTTGTCATCCAAGTACCTATTAAATTAAAAGTGATAGGTTATAAATTAAAAGGATACACAATAATCTTATATATAAAAATGAATCGCAAAATGTGTTGGTAATGCGCTGATTACACCTAACGAGTACAGTGGCGAGTCAGTAAATACGCTCTCGGCCGAGACAGTTGCCGAACCGAGTGGGTGTTTACACGTATTTCACTAGTGGCGAGTCAGTTCAGTTTTGATCACGACGCGGACGTCTGCAATGGATCGAAAAAAAAAAGAATTTAAACGGGTTTTAAATCGGCTGTTACCAGATATTATTAACGAATTGTGGGATTTATTAGAAATAATAAATAAAAATAATAATTCTTTGAAAAAATACAATGACGAAACGAACGAGTGGCGAGTGGCCGAGTGACGCGACGAGTGCGTGTTTATACCTGCCGAGCGGGATAGCGAGTGGGTACTCGGCCGAGTAAACAAATTGGGATTCTAGTGACTGTCTCGCCGCTCTTCTCGGCCGAGTACTCGGCCGAGCACTCGTTGAAGTGTTTATACCAACCGAGCACTCGGCCGAGGACACTGACTCGCCACTGTACTCGTTAGGTGTAATCAGCGCATAAGCGCATAACTCGAGAACGGCTGAACCGATTTCGATAATTCTTTTTTTATTATATTCCTTGAAGTACGAGGATGGTTTTTATGTAGAGAAAACGTAAATATGTACCACGGGCGAAGCCGGGGCGGACCGCTAGTATGTTAATAAATATTTTATATAATTTACATTGGTATTTGTAGGTATTAGTCCGGGATACATCGCCCATTTTTGCAAGTGATTACTATCAAGCAAATTTTTCGTGAGTAGCTTTATTTTGATGAGATGCCCAATAATTTCATGTACGAAACTCTCGATTGTGGTAGCTTACAGAGGTAACAAGGATAAAAAATTTTGATTTGACGGTTCTCAAATATTTATTACGCAATTTGTAGGACAATATGTCTGTTGAATTATATAAGTATTAAATAAGTGAAAATAAAAAAATCAGCTGGTTAGTACCTAATCATTTATGATGACTTCGTTATCGATACACATTGGAAAGGGGGACTCTTTGATCAAACCATAGATTTTGTAGGATTAATATTTTTTCGAATAATTTAGATAATTATCTTGAGATTGAACAAAAAAAAACATTCAGTTAGTAATTAATATTTGAGAACCATCAAATCAAAATATTTTATCCTTGTTTCCTCTGGTAGCTACCACAATCGAGAGTTTTGTACATGAAATTATTGGGCATCTCATCAAAATAAAGCTACTCACGAAAAATTAGCTTGATAGTAATCACTTGCAAAAATGGGCGATGTATCCCGGACTATATCTATTTGGTACAATATGCATTTTACACGAGCTTCACTGATGAATTTTCTGTGTCTAAAATTAATGCAGCAATAATAAAATAATATTATCATACCTGATCTAAATTAAATCTGTTATTTGGTCGTGACTTAATTATTACAAAAATCTTAAATATGAAAATTTAATTAAAATTGATAGCTTAATTAAATCACAGATTTATACATAAAGACAAAAATAGATCCACAACTTTAAACTAAAAATTGAAATGAAAAATTTTCAAATGCGTTAAATCGCGCCAATATGTCTAATAATCGATAAATATGTAGTTATGAAACATTTTCTTAGCACATTAAGGCACAACATACCTTCATATAATATTGACTACATGCTGTTTTAAACTGAAATTCCTTGTTACATTAAAAGCGGAAACACAGCATGCCGTCTCATCGAGCATCTTAAAATACCTTTACGCTACAAAATTTGAAAAATTGCCATGTTCTTCAGAAAATCGTTCGATAAACAAAAGAAGAATGTAGAGATATCGAATCGGTTTATGAACTTACTGAAATTAAGAGAATTACAATATAATAATATCTACAAACCACATTTTTGAAATGACTCTACTCCATAGTAGAGTTTCTTCCCGGTTCTTCTCCATAGATACCTACTGTTTTCCGAATCGGTGGTAAATGTTAAAAATATGTAATGACGATTCAAAAGTGCTTTTAGAAGAAGTCTAATTGAATAATTAATGTTTGAGTTTGAGTACATCGACTATAAATAAAATCATTAATAACTAAAATATGGAGAACTTACGTACGTGTAATAAAACCATAATTATTACACGGATAAATTAGAATTGACACAATTCAGTGACCTTTTCGGTATAATCAGTGAACCAAAGGCACATGGGCAAAGATGTTTTAAATTTAAATCTATTTTCACATGAATAAACCGGTTCGACGTTCGGCGTAAGCGAATTCTGATGTGAATGGCGATCAAGGGGTCGGGAATACTGGGAATCATTGACAATTTACGTTAGTAGTACTAGTAATTGATATATTATATTATACTGACTGTACGTATAAAAGTAATTTTTGGAAAGTACAAGTTCACATACCAAAAGGATTAATCGTATCAATCATTAAATATATCATAAAAATATTAAAGTGTAAAATTCAAATACACACGGGCTTTTAAAGTGGGTCAAAATCGAGTCTAATGGAGTCGGTTACATACAAACATATAAGTGCAGCTAATAAAAGTTAATATTATGTAAGTGATATATTATAATGTATCTATCATTTTTCACGAATTGAGTAAATATTAACGAATCATCAAGACAATAATTACAGTTTAACGAACTAGCCCCTTGTCTACTGCAGTTTTAAAAACAAATAATGTTACGTAAAACTTTAAAGTGTACCTATTAACAATGCATCCTTATTATCGTAAACAAGGTCATACGTATTAGAAATTGTTTACACAAATGTGACGGTCCCACGCGCGTGGATCGGCAACCAAATTTTAAAAAGAGTTATCACGTTCCTTAAAAAAAACAATATGTATAGAATAATGTACGTAATATTTTTGTGCATGAGGTTATAAGGTTACACCTCACTAATAATTTTGTCTGTTTCTTGTTATACTTAACCCGATGATGTATGATGCTGTTATGGAAGGAAAACAGAAAATTTATTTGTTTTATGGTGGTCTGGACGTGTTATTTTACGTTGTAAAAAGATTGATTTTCCTGCAAAGAAGCATTTAATAAAATCAAACTAAATGCTTGGACACAATTTATTGTAACAATTTCATAATACTATCTACATGTTAAGAAAAATTACAAAGTACCTACCTAGAAACTACCTAACACCATTTGCAATTATTTTTACCTACCTTCTGCTATCGATGTTTGTACCAACTTTTAATTACTGTTTCCTAGATAAGCAAATATCAATAGGCAAATATTAAATAAGGTCGATCCTAAACGATTTTCATCGTATATTGGTTCGCCTAATTACAAGCGAATATTAATTTCTGTATTTGCTCGCAATTAGCCAGCTGTGTGGGTTCTGTAGTTTCTATACATTTAAAATAGGTACAATCATATTTTATTTATTTAGGATAAATTATTATACTGTACTACAAAATATAAAAACTTTATACAAATAAAGTGATTAAAATTAATATCTATATCTATACTTTACTAGCTGCCCAGGCAGACGTTGTTCTGCCCTATTTCTACCCCTTATTCGTGTTTTCTCTCCATAAGAATATTTCTTGTAACAAAAACTTTAAAAAAATAAGCAGAATTGGTCGAGCCGTTCTCGAGTTTTACGCTTATCAACACATTTTGGCGAACCATTTTTTTATTATATAATATAAGAAGATAAAGCCGAAGAGCTCGTTTGTTTCACCAAGCTTCTCAGAGGAACTACTGGACCGCTTTCAAAAATTATTTCACCGTTTGATATGTAGGTGAGTTCTTTCGGCTATATTAAACATACCGGGCAAAGCCGTACCGCTAATCTATGCTATAGAGATCGCATACAATAAATAATTTGCTATTTCACTTTGCTCTAAAAAAACGGTAACAGCTTTTCGCTTTCGCACCAAATAGATTTCAAAATTGCAAACGCAGTGCAAACATTCTACGTCTAACCGTTGATTCGAACACAAGTGCGTTTCGTTATTAAAATACCCTCATTAAGATGGTCTTCAAAAAGTGCTTCAAGTGTAATAAAATTATAACACGAAAGTCGCCGGGTTTAGAGTGTAGCAGGTGTGAAAAAACAGTTCATGCCCAAACTGAATGTGCTAACCTTACAAATAAACAAATACAAGCTCTTCGTGCAACGGCGGGGCTGGAATGGAGCTGTGATGAATGCCAAAATCACACACCACGACGATCTTCATTCTTTGTTCCCTGCGAAGAAGATGACAATCAAAATGCTCTAGCCGCTTCGGACATTCAAAGTAGCTCTGGAAACGTTGCGGTCGATATGAAGAAGCTGATACACGATATAAGTGCTCAAATGGAGAAACTTCTTAAGAAAGAAATGGAGCCCCTTCAACACACGCTTACATTTATATCCGATGAACTATCCGATACCGTAGAAAAGCTTACCGAAAATGCGAATAAAATCAAAGCCTTGGAAAAGAAGAACGAATATCTGACAAATCAAAATAAAGGACTTGAACTAAGAGTCAAGGCCATGGAACAACGTCTAAATGATATGGACCAAAACAAATTGTGTAACTCGTTGGAAATATCTGGAGTACCCGTCTGTCGTGAATATTCTGACAAGAATCTTATAGAATTTATAGGAGATAAAATTAAAGCAAATAAGGATTGCATCAAAGCAATCCGTAGACTCCCCAGTCGTCAACAGCGGCCGAGTGTCATTCTAGTAGAATTAAAATCTCAAAATGACCGTGATACTTGGATTTCGGCAGGAAGGGACTCTATGTTAAAAGTGAGTGACCTAAATATCCGTGGTGAAACCGATAATCCCGAGAACCCTATCTACTTCCGAGAAGCTTTAACCCTCCAGACCAAAACTATATTATTTAATGCTAAGCAACGTCTACGCGAATCCTACAAATATATCTGGTGCAAAGAAGGACGTGTCCTGGCACGTAAGTCTGATAACTGTAAAGTCTCTGTCATTAGATGTGTAAATGATATCGACAAGTTGCTAAATGGTATAAACTAATATCTAATGATTTAAATTGTGAAGCTATTCTAACGGTATATGTGTAAAAAAATGTTCTATTCTCATCTTGATAAATCACGCTATATTAAAGAGGTAACTGAATTGTTTAACTGTACAGATTTAAATGATTACCTTAAAAACTTACCTTCTGGCAAATTACAATTGCTTTGCATACATGTAAACATCCGTTCAATGCTTAAGAACTTTCCTAAGCTACTGCAAATCATCTCATGTACAAAACATGCCCTCGACATTGTTGTGGTTACGGAAGCTAACATTAGCGAGGATTTATATCATTTATTTAGCGTACCGGGATATACAATGCACACACAGCTTAGAAAAAACAAAAAGGGCGGTGGAATAATATTATATGTAAAAAATAATTTAAAATTCACACGTTTCGATTGTAAATATATCTCTTTTGAAAATATATGTGGTAAATTAAAAAACAATGGGCAATGCTTTTCCTTGTGTGCACTGTATAGATCGCCGTCAAATAGTAAAACGTTATTCATCACAGAATTAAACAATTTGCTGACCGATTTAAGCAATACGGGTTCTACTAATTCACTGTTTTTACTAGGAGACATGAATATAGATTTAAAAACCACAACAACGCAAAAAAGCTGCTATGTAAATTTGCTAGCTGGGTATGGGTTGATGTGTGGAATATCAGATTATACGCGTATTGAAAAGAGACAAAAATTAATAACAAAGTCCTGTATCGACCACATTTTTATACGAACTTACACATCTGACCCATACACAGCCGCTATTGATACTGTGCTTGCCGATCACCGCGTCGTCGTATTCGCTTGCATCGACACAACACACACAGCACGCCATATACAGCGTGCTCCACCAAATAAAACTAAACACGTGGTGGATTATAATATATTAAGCAAAGAATTAAATGCGATCGACTTCTCACCAACAAATACAATGAATAATTCCAATAATATATTTCAATATATAACACAACAATTAAATAAAGCCTATAAAAAGTCAACATTAACAAAAATAATACCACGAAAACACATTTACCGAGAACCATGGATAAATATTAATTTGATAAAATTATGTGAAAAAAGAGATAAACTTTTTCAGGAATGGAGACAGGATGAATCAAACGCACAGCTTAGATTAATATATAATAAAACTCGTAACAAGGCCAACAAAGCTCTTGAAAATGCCCGGAATAAGTTTTACAGTAACAAAATCAAGGAAAATAATGGCAATCCTAGGAAGTTATGGCAAGTTATTAATAGTATCTGCGGTAACAAATCCCGATCCATCGATGCACAAATTACACGTGTTTTCACTCCTTTAAACTGTAAGGAAATAGCGGAAAAATTTGCAGTCGAATTTAAAAATTCTATTAAAAAAATATTGCCAAATTGCACAATTGACTTAGCTCTCAAAAAAATCAGTAAGCCGGTGGAGGTCAGTATGCGATTTCAGCCAACAACCTGCAAAAAAGTACAACATATAATTAAAAATCTAAATAATAATAAGGCTCCAGGCATGGATAAAATAAGAGCAATCGATGTTAAAAATATAGGCGATAAAATATCTGTCGGATTAGTAAATCTTATAAATACCTCAGTCAAGACTGGTATATACCCTGATGCACTGAAGATTGGCTGCATAAGACCGGTTTTCAAAAAGGGTGAAAAAAATAACTGCCAAAACTATCGTCCGATTACCTTACTTTCCTGCATTAATAAGATTGTAGAAAAAGCAATAAGTAACCAAATTCACGATTTTCTAAAAAAAAACGAAATTATATCTCCGCATCAGTATGGCTTTCAATCCGGCAAGAGTACCACGGCACTTCTAGCAAACTTCACAGACGAGGTTAACTCTTACCTCAACGATAAGAAGCATGTACTCGCCCTTTTTATAGACTTCTCGCGTGCTTTTGATACGCTAGACCATCGCAAACTCGTTGAGCAACTCGACCATTGTGGAATAAGGGGCAATCTCTTGAAGTGGTGTAAGAACTATCTACATGGACGGAAATCTTGCGTCAAAATCGAAAACAGTGTCAGCCATATGAGCAACGTTGAAGTGGGCACAGCTCAGGGATCGGTGATGGGACCGTTGCACTTTTTGACGTATGTTAACAATATGAGTGATCATCTTAGTCACTGTAAAATTTTTCAATATGCAGATGATACCTGTATACTTATAAATCATGAAAATGTAAATATAGCCCTGAAATTTCTTCAAAACGACTTTAACAACATATCTAAGTGGTGTCATAATGCGGGATTAATCATCAATGCAAGTAAAACAAAATTATTGCACATAAAGTCTCCATATATGAAATATGTTGCCTTGCCGCAGCTTATCTGCCATTGTCACTCATGCTTGCACAACCAACGTTCAATATCGTGCACTAACTGTAGTGAGATTGAACTGGTGAAACAATATAAATATTTGGGACTAATTATAGACCATAATTTCAACTGGGGCAAACAAATTGAAGCAGTGTGTGACAAACTCCGCGCATTCGCAGCTAAAATATATGCCATAGGGAACAGACTTACATACAAGGTAAAGTTACTACTATACAACACACTAGTTGATTCGATTATATCGTACGGCCTCAGTAGCTATGGCAGAACGTATAAAACCTATTTACAAAATATACTCAACCTTCAAATTCGTATCCTAAAACAAATAGTCCCCACTAGCATAAAAAAGAAATACGAAAACGATCCTAACAAACTTTTTAAGCATTGCAATGTTTTACCTATCTCTGAAAAAGTAGAAGTTCACCTCCTAAAAGAACAATTTTTTAATACAGAATTAACTAAAAATGTAACAACTCACAACCTTGGCACTCGAAAAGTAACACAAAATAAATTACGTATTACTGGAGCAAAAAACCGCTATGGCGAAAGAACATGTTCATACATAATTCCCCGTTTAATAAATAAATTAGACAACAATATTAAAAATCAAATAAACTATAATAATGTAAACCGCAAATTAAAATCACACTATATATCACGCTTATAAAGAATCGGCCAGCACAGTAGGTGATAGTAAATTATTTTTTCTGATAGTACCCTCTTGTATGTCATATTTATTTTCTGTCATGTATCACTTGCCATCTTAGTGTGTTTGTAACTAATTTATTATTATAAAAGTAATGAAACAGTGTTTATACATATTATAATTGACGTTTGAATGAATATGCATCACGATCAAATCGTACTGATTTATGTGATGCTTTACTGTATATTTTCATGTTCTGTTCTTCTGTTCAATAAATGGTTTAAAAAAAAAAAAAAAAAAAAACATTTTCTGCTATTTTCAAAGGTTCAAATAGCACCTTGTTTGCTAACGATGTATTTGAAACTGTAATTGCTAACCAGTTGTAAGAGTACACCTAACCTAAATATCTTCTGTTAAAACCACAATGTTACAGAACAAATTTACTAAAAGTTTCGAACATTCGTTATCAGTCATCAAAAATCGTCATCTAAGTCAACATAATTATTAACTAATTTCTTTAATATAAGAATTTTGAAGAATTAAGATTCAAGTTACTTACTACCCTCATAGTAGGCCCGTGTCCCAGCTGTGGGGACGTATATGAGCTGATAAATGATGATAATGAGAAGACATAAGTTTCTAGACTCAAGTTTTATGTATCGTAATAAAATATAGAAATTCCACAACAAGGTATAAGAATTGAAATATCTTCTGATATTGAGCGGGTTGAAGCCGTAGTCTCATTGATTTGCATCATCAACGCAATTTGCATTGTAAAAAAATTAAGGCGATTTTAATTGAAGCTCACAAATGAATTTATTTCTATTGTAATTATTCTATTTGTATAATATTTTAGGCTTCGTTTTTGTTTTTTGCATACATAGAGCTTTTAAATTAGAATCATTTGCGTTATGTTGTCATCAGACTATGCTCAAAACTAGTTAAATATTAAAAATTAGATGAAAAATTAAACGACGACCTCATTTAACAAAATATACTATCAAAGCAGCAGGCGAATATTCTCAAGCGAATATATTGTAAAAGTATGTATCTAAAACAAAAATAAAACGTATCCCCTCTGAAACTAGATTCTATTTTGACTCTATTTTTTATTTGATATTATTTTTAACGATTATATACAGAAAGTCTGTTTATTTAATTTCTTTATGAAACAATAAAATATCATGCAAAGCACTTTATGCGCGTTTGTAGCTGTTCAAATAATCATATAAAACATAATATGAAAAAGATCACTCTATTTTTTTAGTTGTTCAAATAAGAATATGATCGAACCACCATGTACTTTAAAATAAAAATGTCGTTTTTAGCCATTGCCATAAAGTTATGTAACAAAAAAAAATCGCATTTTTACAAGTTCAGTACGTATCTTATAAAAATCGCATTGTTATTAGTAAGTAGGTACCTAATCCAAATTAATATCTACTACATATATTAGCAATTATTAATTATCATCGATCACTTATGTTAGTAATTTAAGTTCATGTTACGATGGGCCTAACATATCTGATATCACATACTAATTTTAACCATCTGTATTGTATCAAACAATATAAATTCATGAATCTAGAACAGCAGTGCCCTGAATTTGATTCCCTGTGGAGACGAATTCTCGATCAGTGAAACAGATGTGACGTGCATTTACCCCAAATAGTACCTACAAGGAATTTTAATCAATTATTTTAACTAGCCAAACACAACACATAGACTATTAATTAACCTTTTATTAAGCTATTGCATAGCTTCTATCGCGGGCCTTGAGCGCGGGGACCGAATCGAGAAATTCCGTAACGAAAAAAACTCACGCTCCCCACTCCGACGGGCTCGGAGGTGTGGCTTGAAGGCATGCTATGCAATAGCTTTACCGCAGCAGTCCCCGAGTGCCACACGTCTTTTTTTTATTGCACGCCTCATAAGCGAAGCGTTGAGGTGGGTACTACTGTCACTTCGCGCAAAACATCTGATTTTTCAAACTTAAAATGTCTTTATGTATCATACATTGCACTTGTAAGATAATACATACACACACATATTAAGAAAAAACACTATTTTTAACGTTCATGATATTTTTGATGTCATTTTTGTTATTTAAACTAGTTAAAAAACAGTTTAAAAAAGTTCTGTCTTGGACGTCCGTGTGTCTGTATGTGCGGATCCTTTTTCTTGTTAACACGATAGCGACCGAAATACTTTACTAATCGAGTCTTTTTTTTTCTCTTACGCTTGAGTATGCTCAGGAATAGAACCCTTTCATTTTTCAGGGTCTGATTCGATGTGGTTTAATTGTTATTAAATAAACAAAAATAATTATTAAAAAAAATTATGAGGCGTGCACTTTTGGATTTTCCAAACTATTTAAGTCTTACAACAAAATGATCATAATTATTCATAATCATAGAGTTCATGGCATCAGTCTAAAAGTTTTTCCTACAAGAATTTTGTGAGAGCCACCAGCATAGTTACCCTCACCTTTCTCGTACATTCCTTTATTTCCGTCGTCAATCCTATCTTTTCCCTTTCCCATTTAATACTAGCAATATATTGGCAGTTACCTAACCTCTGTAAATGTGCTGTGATTGCGTACGCGGAAGAAGCAATGAGACAATTCAAATTAAGCCATGTTGGTTCGCTCGTGTTTACGTGTTAGAGTCAGTTTTGTATCAAAAGTGCTTCCAGAAGGAAGTCTGATTGAATAAATAAATGTTTGAGTTTAAGTTTATGTGTGCATATATCTGTGTTTTGCCTGCACTTTAGACAAAGCGTTTGCATGAAACTATGGATTTTTGAATTTGATTTTTTGTTTTATAGCATTCAAATCTATACTAATATTATAAAGCGGGAGAGTTTGTTTGTTTGTTTGTTTGAACGCGCTAATCTGGGGAACTACCGGTCCGATTTGAAAAATTCTTTCGGTGTTAGATAGCCCATTTATCTAAGAAAGGCTATAGGCTATATCATCACGCTAAGACCAACAGGAGCGGAGCCACGCGGGTGAAACCGCACGGCACAGCTAGTGATAAATATGATTTTTAAAGAGATGGTTGTTTAATCATTTCCATAGATGACGTGGGGTGTCCTTTAATTACATAAAACCGAAAAGAGTAGAATAAATTTGATTGCTCTGGCGGGATCACGGGTGGCCGAGAGGTCCGGCGTTTCCCAGGTAATGTGAAAGATACGAGTTCAAATCCCGCCTCGTGATCGAATTTGTCTTATTCTTTAAAATAACTATTGATTGTTATCTTAGATTGTTTCTTTGTTATCTTAGGCTTTATTATAAAAAATAATAATTTTTCACAGATTTCCTCAAAGAGCTAACATGCTGGGCGCTAGTGTCACCCGACTGGTCGCGTTGTGTGAACGAGCTACAACTAGCTGTACGGGACATATCCGAACGAGCACATCATATCGCTTACTTCAATAAGAACTCAGAGTTGTGCTGGTAAATATGGTTTAATTATAGTAGGTATATTTCAGGTGCGGAGGTTTGTCCGTCTGTTTGCATAGGTAATGTATAGAACAATGTTGGTAAAATAATTGAACAATGCTACTTAGCATTGTTAAATTAATTTCAGCTGAAGATACGTTAAAAGACTTTTCGATACATACTTCACAACAATTTGGACACAGACATGATAACATATTTTCTTATTACACAATAATTATGGACTTTAACTTTTGCGAAGAAAAATTACGGCCGAAAAGGCCGATGTATGTAACAAAGTAATAGAATGTACATATGTAATTTACAGGGGTTTTGACCCTAATCATGGTCAAAGCTCGAAACATCGTGTTATTCTAATAGAAAAATCTCACGGATTAGGAAATTTGATCTTCTTGTTTTTGAGTATTCTGATACACTGCATTATACAATGTACATTTTTATGTCAAAGCAAGCAAAGGGTTACCACAGGTGGTAAATCGTTTGGTATAATTTGCTCTCGGCAATTTAGCTACAGTAACTCCTAGATTTTGGTAATTTAAAAAATTCCAATGAGCATGAAATAGTAATTTGACGCAATTGCTTGAAGCGAGCTCATTAAAACATATTTTCTCAAGAACTTTAAGTGAAAGGTCAAAGTTAACAGTTGCATAAAACAATTGTAAAAAGCTAATTTGCAAGTAGATTGGGTGCATATTAGAAAGGAGTTACAAAGCATAGCTTTATAGGCCAGTGAAATAAATGTAACTATAATTTTATTTTGTATATTTTCATAAAATTGTTTATTGATATTTGCACTAACATTGAAAGAAACATTTATTTGACTCCACAATACAGAAATACATCTACATCGCTATACCTAAATCTCCTACATCTTCATCAGTTATTTTTGTGTTTCCATGGCCCAGATAAAGGAATAATTTGAGCATTTCAGTCATAACCTACCATGCTGTCAAAAGTGATTTAGTAAAATATAACACTGTTATATAACAGTTACATCATAACGTCTTTTTTATTCCTGGACAAAGTCAGGGTGGTGGTCGCTTACCATCAAGAGACAAGCATGTAAAATAAGTTTTTACCAAATATTTTGTTAGTGGTTATAATATAGAGTATCTAAATCTAACTAATATTGAACTCTGACTGCCAACCTAACTTTATAAGAGCAAAAGTTACTTCACAAACTTTTGTATAATAGATTTTCAATAATGGAATTATTCTTTCCATACCCAGTGAAAAGTTTAGATCAAAACAATATCTTCCGATATTCTACGCAAAAGATTATAGAAACATTTAATAATTTACTAAGAAGAAATTTGGAAAATATTTAAGTACAGAAAACAGAAACTTCATAAAACGATTTTGCTTTGATCTGGTCCTTGTCTTTTGCCTGCTATACGATCCCTACGTCTTCTTCTTCAATTATTTGCAAATAAACATTTCCGGAATGTGAAAATTAAAATTATAAATTGCCTAGTCTCCTATTTCATTGAAATATTGTTTATTTGATACTGGCTCTTTGACACTGTTTATAGAGACGTTCTTGGAATAGCTAGCTTTTAATTTTCAACAACCCAGTAAAAGCTAGTACTAAACTTTAAACATATTATTCTTATGTTCATAATATCATTTGATCTAAAGTTATGTTGAAAAGAAAGATAATATTAAGTTTTATTCAAAGATAATAAAATGTAATACAGCACTTTATTATTTACCTAATACAATAAACTTCGTGATTGCCTGTCAAACCTTATATTAACCCGTCCACTCTGACGTCAAATCATATAAAATGAGCCAATCTATTACAATCGCTTTAATAATAAATGTATTTGGTCTCATATTTATAACCACTAAGTTCTAAACCATATCACATGAATTGTATTGTTGAGTTTAAATTACTCTGTTACGAATTTATGTGGTTTACAAGTCACCCGTAATAAAGCAGTTGGCATACTGCCCCGCTGCATCACACAGCGTAGCTTGAGTAGCTTCTATAGACTATAGAGCGTCAGTTTGTAGAGAAAACATGCACAGTACAACGACAACCGCATGAGTAGACAAAATGTACATCGACGTGCACATTGAAAGAACATTAACGTGTGTACATTATCAATATATAAGATCAAGCATTTAGCGCTACGCTGCGTGGTGCGGTGTAGTATGCCATGATGCCAACCCACTAAAATCAATAAAAATGACAATCAATTAATGAACAACATTATATTTAATTATACTTCTCTAATAACATGATATTGTTGTTCATGTTTCGAAGAATCATACACGAGTTTTATATATTTTTAGATTTGCTGTAGCGATGTAATTTCCGAGAGCTTCTAATTGAACATGTTGGACTTAAAATATAGAATTAATAGTTTATTTATTTTTCTATCAAATAAATAATAAATATCGTGTAAGGATAATCTTTACACGTAGTTATTAAGCCATTGATTAGATAAATTGCATTTAATTATATGAACCAGCCTAAAATATTTCTGAATTATTTATAAATAGAAAGTTTTCGAAATTACACCATACGCAATTAGTCTAAAGTATCTTGTACGTATACAATCTACATCATTGTAGATTGAAAACGTTTCTTAGAAACAATTCTTAGTTGTTTTGAGTACGCGTAAAACACATCTGCTTCATACATTATACCGCGAATTCGAAATTATGCCTTTATTATAACAACAATAACTTAATGAAAACCTCGTCTGGTATATCGAAAATATGCAATTTATCAAAACCTAATCATATTTAGTCAGCATAGTATGTTATCCTAAATATATCTAGTTCTTTGACTCTACACAAAAAAGCACTCATAAAGATGAATGTTGTGTAAAATACTTACTACACTGCGTAAAGAAACACACATACATACGAACATACATATATTGTAGTGAGTCCATTGTTTTATTAAGGGCTGGTTTTACCGCTTGCTAATATACCTACCTACCAATCTACATTTTGATTTTGTAAAAGCATAATGTAGTTAGATAGTTGTTGCCTATTGTTTGCCTTGTATAAACAAGGCAAACTAGCTAATACTCGTTAAATAATTCAATGGCATATTTAAACCTTTTGACGTATAAGTATTTACAGAATTTATTATTTCAACTAATAGATAAGATAAGCCATAAACACTGTAAGAAGTTGAAATTGATATTTTTTGTTTTATGGCATTCAAATGCTTTATATAAAGAATAGATTTTTCTATTCTTTAATTTTTTTAACCGATTTTTTAATCGATCTGGCGGATCACGAGTGGCTGAATTAGTCAGGCATCCGCCCCGGAATGGCGCGAAAGGATGCGGCTTCGAGTGCTGCCTCGTGATCGAATTTTTTCTATTCTTTATAAATTTATAACTGTAAGAAGTTGTAAAACCGGCCCTAAATCTTTTGGACTATATATAGTGTATAGTGCATACAAAATAACGATATCTCTACACAGTGCTCGCGACGACTTCATATCATGCGTATCCCACGCGGGTCGCTCCTGCTCCTCCTCCGCGGGCAGTCTGCTCCGCCGCATGGCCTGGGTACTTGCACAGGACGTGGCCGCTTGCGCACAGACCCCGCGTGCGCATTGTGCCGCACAGGGCCTATACTCACCCATACTAACGATATTGTCTAGCGTTTTGATACCACCTGCGATACGGTTTTAGGTGCCAAAAGTGTACCGGTGTACGGTTGTAGGTTCCAAAAGTGTACGGTTTTAGGTTCCAAAAGTGCTTTTTTTAAAAAAGAATAAAGAAAGAAAAAGTATCATTTATTTGGCACGCTTTTAGTAAAGCTATCATGGTTTTATCACCCAAAAAGCTGTAGTAGGTTTATACTCTGTAAATTTGGTGATACTGTTCAGCTTCAGCATTTCAAATAATATAATAATATTATGTAGAATGTTGTTTATTGGTAATGAGTAACAATGATTAGACAGCTTTTATATGTCGATAATGATTATTATCAGACATAACGAAATATAGACAAAAATTTGGCACGCTTCGTTGCAGTAATTCAAATTATTGTTATTTAATCTCTACAAAAGAAGTTACGCTATTGTATCATTATTATGCAGTAAACTACCATTGAATTATTATGTTAACGATGTATAAATTAATTATTGTATGTTAATTAAGTATAATAATTTAAAAGCACAAATTTACGTAAGTTTTAAAATATTTTCAGTGTAAAGACCAAATGTATATAGTATTAATAATTCCTATTTTATTGTATCTAGAGTTATTTGTTTACATATAATAAATAATATTCCTATATGTTTCGTTGGAAATAATAAAGTTATTTACCAAATAATAGTCTTTCTCTTCTATTTACATTGAGATGGTATATTTATTTGTATAAGCAATAAAGTTTGGCTTCATGATATCATATTACTGTTCTGAGTGCTTTTTATTTTGTATAAACAAAGAAATGTTATAAGTATATAGATTCTCTAAGAATTACTTTGTATATACGTGTTATAAAATGAATCCAAAGATATTATTGTGTTGTAAGCGTAAACATAGATTGTAAGTTTTATTTAAGAAAAATCATCCCTTTTTTTGTGTGAATAATTTAAACATTTTTTATTTTTTTTTAAAGAGGCCAAGTGAAATTGTACGTCTTAATTTCACTAAGCTGAAGCAATGTTAGGAATTGAATAAATTTTTACGCTGTATGCATAGAATTTTTCAAAATATTGATATAAATAAGATATTGTACCTAAAATCAATATACTTAGTTGTCTGCGGCCAACGGATTGCTTGTTTGTTATAATAATTCTGCTTAGCTGACTGTAATGTAAATTATATGATTTGTGCCAATAGATATCTATAAAGTAATTATACCTAATATAAATTGTGATCAATAATCAATGAAAGAATTATTATAAATTTGTTTTGAATGTGTATTTTTAGAATATATACGTTGTTTTATAAATTGTATTTTTATTTCTCTGCCCTTTCCTTTGTGTATAATTTAAATAATAGACTAAACAGTTTCCAAATCTTCAGAACTAGATAAAATATAAACAGGACCAACTTGAAGGCGCTTTCAATAAACCAAAAACATCATAATCGGCTCACCTAGTCGTAAGCTATAAACAATCGAATTCAGAATTTACTTTTTAGTAGTCGATTGAAAATATGAACAGGGTTATATTTTTTTAACATTATTTTTCTAACATGCCAATTGTTCATATTTTCAATAACCTTGAAAATATGAACAATTGGCATGTTAGAATAATAAATAGTCAATGTTCACTTTTCATTTTGAACCATTCATATTGTGACGTAATGTCGTAGTACGGTCAAGTTGTTTAAAATTATCGATACAGGAAGAAAATAAATCATGCGAATATAGGTAAGTGTTTTGAAATTCATATCTGTTATAAAGTTGTTTGCTATTGTTACTGTTATTAATTATTATAATATTACTAGCGGTCCGCCCCGGCTTCGCCCGTGGTACATATGAATAGATGTTGGCCGAATCTCAGACTTACCCGATATGCACAGAAAATTTCATGAGAATCGGTCCACCCGTTTCGGAGGAGTATGCAGACTAACATTGTGACACGAGAATTTTATATATAAGATGTTTGTTAAAGCTCAATCAAAGTGATTATGTACTCTCTTATGGTAACTGACCATGACCATGACTTATATCTAAAATGTCTTAAAACTCTACATACATAATACATAACATAGATACAGAGCCATACAAAAATGTCCAAAATTTTTTGTAATTTGATTATTTAAAAGTGTCTGTTAAATTGAATTGAAAATAGTCTTCATAGTAAAAAAATGGATTGCATATCTTCGCCAAAGATATTTAGGTCAATATTTATTATAAATAATACATTATATCGTGAGCGAATTCACGGGCGGAATATTTGTTCTAAAATATTGGTATTTATCAATGGAGGTAAAAAATTGCACACAATACACCAGATCTGATGAATACTCAAGAAAGAATATTAGTTATTTTATCATAAAATATAAGATTTTCTAATCAGCGCTGCAGTCTATCATGGTGAAAGCCTGCCTAGTTCCTATTCACTGACTTTAAGATCTAGATTGAATTCCTCTGGGGTAAGGCCTGGAGTTTCATTTCTTAGCAATAACGTAAATCAAAGATGCACAAAGAAAATATCAGCTTCTTTCGAATGGAACTTTCTCGATATTTATTGTGCGTTTTATTTTTCTTATTGAATCAATGTTATTATTACGGTACATTATTGAAATACGCTACTGCTTAGTAATGAGAACTTGTAAAAATATTGATTTATTTATTTAAACATCTTCAACAGTAAAAACATAACTTCAATAGGTTTATTTAACTAGATCGCTATCTCTTCAGTTGTTTTAAACTTTATCAGTCGCACAAACTGCCGTATAATAAGAAAAATATCAGACATTGGAACGGAAAACCCTTTATTAAAATCCTATTTAAAACTAGATGACAAACCTTTATAAAGTTTAAACTTTCCTTTGATCCAAGATCGAATATTCCCGCTTTTCAGAAAATTATGTTAAAACACTAGTTGTTAGTTCATTGTTCGGAACTCAAAGACCTTTGTGGAATCGATTAACAATGTTAGTGATAGTTTAGAGTTAAGACAGATGTATTTACCTTGGAAATATAGTAATTGCAGCATTTATTACTAGCGTTCCACCCGCGGCTTCGCCCGCGTTTTCTATGAAAAATATAGTTAGTTTGTGAGCTTAATTTTATATGTGTATTATATTTTATATGTGATTTTTGTGTATTGTGTGTAAAATGTGTCTCTGTTACTCTTAAATAAAGAATTTATTATTATTATTATTATAAAAGTGATAAAACCTATCCTGTGTGTTAAATCCTAAATTTCATTGTAACCGATTCAGTAGTATTTGCGTGAAAGAGTAACAAACATAAATTCATACACATACATCCATCCTCACAAACTTTCGCATTTATAATATTAGTGGATATGATTAGTCAAGACTCTTGACTCAAGAGTATAAGTTAGTAGTTACCTATATTTACTAGATAAATTAGTGTAAATAAACGCATTCTGTGTACTAGATAGTAATATTATATTTATTGTACAGAAATAAGATTTGGCGAAGGCAAATGTTGAACTCGTATTCTTAGAATACATCCGTAGCTAATGTTGCATTTTCCTCGTAACACAATATACTTGCTGGCTATATAATTCCATTTTGCTTAGAGTTAAAATAAAGACATATATCCGGCAATTAAATAGTGTTTATATGAATATCAGTTAAAATTTGTTTACTTTAAATTATTTCTAATATTAATAAGCAATTAAAAATAAAGCTACAAACGTAGAACATATCGATTCCGATACGTTTGATCAGTGTTTAATAATTAGAAAATTAATTATAATTTAACTTCAAATACATATTTGGTCTAGCATTTGCTAGACCAAATACTAATAGATTTAAAGTACCTACATTAAAATATGTATTTTCTTTGGCAGGAAATGGGATCATTTGTATTGGAATCATTGAAATAGATAAACAATGTACAGCCCTGGGATTCATCGGACAATAGATGCAACTTCATTTTTCTCATTAGCAATATGAAGAGTTTTACCCCTAATTATGGCTATTTTTTATTGTACCTAACAGTACATAATAAAGATTTTCCCTGATGCGAAAGTAGCTCTGTCTGTATGTCTGTTATTCAATCACGCCTTAACTACTGAACCAATTTGCATGAAATTTGGTATAGAGATATTTTGATACCCGAGAAAGGACATAGGCTACTTTTTACCTCGGGAAATAGGATAGGTTTTATCCCGGAAATCCCACGGGATCGGGAACTATGCGGGTTTTCTTTTGACTGCGCGGGCGAAGCTGCGGGTGGAAAGCTAGTAGATAGATATACAATATTAATTCTACTATGACTATAATAAAATTTATAATATGTAGCTAGATATAATTTAAAGCCAAAATGATAATTTGAAGTGAAATTATTTTTATCTTCTTATATATAAAAATGAATCGCAAAATGTGTTGGTAAGCGCATAACTCGAGAACGGCTGAACCGATTTCGATAATTCTTTTTTTATTATATTCCTTGAAGTACGAGGATGGTTTTTATGTAGAGAAAACGTAAATATGTATGTACCACGGGCGAAGCCGGGGCGGACCGCTAGTTTCCTATAAATGAATGGCCAAATGTGTCGCTAAGCGTTGACAATGGCTCGACCAATTCGGCTATTTCTTTTTTTTTATTCTTATGGAGAGAAAACACGAAAAAAGGGCAATAGAGCAGCCAGTAATGCAAAAATACATGGAATAGCAGACCAATATAAGTTTTCATTGTACCTATCTATGTTTTTGGACATGCAAATACACAAAATATGATGTGTACTCGTACTAACATTTTCAAACATTACTCAAACAACAGTTTTGTATGGATTCCGTTTTACAGAGAGATATCGTTGATGAAAGTTTTTGCATTTCATAAACAAACTCCAAAGCTGCAACTGTAAAATTATCAGATTCCTGCGTTTGAAATGGTAAAGCATTTTCCCTTTATTTTACAATTTCTTGTCGACGTTTTAACGAGATAAAGTCTTAGAGAACATAAAATTCTGACGAACAATTTTTAAGTTCAAAGCTGTTGCCCTTGACTCTTTAAGCTTTTGTTTTCACGAAAGTCTTGAAAATGAATTAGATTATATTTCTTAGTCACTTTCTTAATATGTACATCGATAATTATAGTAATCATACACTATCAGCACTCAAACATAAATAAGATAATAAAATGCTTTTATTCCGCCAACGAGCGAATGTCTGAAAATTCACAAACGTATAGGTATTATTTGTAAAATACAATAAGAGTAACGTTAATGAAACTGTATGTATAGGAACAATGTTAAAACAACATTTCATTCAAGGCGTAAGCTACTTAAATCAAGAAAACGTTGAATTGTTTTAGCTAAATAAGGACCATATAAATAAACAGGCATAACTAGTTGCTCCCTTTTATTTCATTCAATAAACAAAGTCCTTATAAATATAATTAGTATATAGTATATAGAGAGCTTTGTGTTTTCATCCTATCCTATACAGTAAATTGTCTGTGTACCGAATCTATTTAAATAGCTTCTTTTATCCTTTGCTAGAAACAATTTAATTATTTATGTTATAAACAGTTCTTACAGAACATGTCCGCTTTTGCATGTACCTAATTAAACTGTTCAGTTGAATTCCTGAAATGCAATCTCAATGTGTAGTGATTTATTATCACGTTTCGTATACTGAAGTATTTTCTCTTTTAAGTTAACAACCACTTTTACAAAAATTGCTTTAAAATGTATTCATTTTATGTTCAATTGCAATAATTATAATCACTGTGTATTATATCATTTTGATATTAAAATCCCAATTTATTTTGTAAATGACTGCAAAATTGATTGTTGCATACAATGTTTTACCTTTTACTTATTTAGGTAAATAAATTATAATTATCTTACACCATTTAATATAGGTAATCCTACAAATTCAAATCATCCTACTATGCACACCTATGACATACATTTTGACACGTATTACCTCAGCGAAATTACCAGAAGCCTATTCCAGGCCAATAAATATTAGATTAGTCAATTGCGTGTTATGTTCTCTATTACTGAAACTAATATGGAAACTTGCATAGATTATAGACAGGATTGCTTATCAATTCACTGAATAATCTTAATCATATACTAAGACTAATCTAAGATAGGATTAAACTGAGAATAGAATCGATTCTACGCTATTTTGTGACGTCAGAGGTGTTAATTCAAATGTATTAGTAATGTGAATTTAGCAATGTTTGTATTTAAAACTAGCGGTCCGCCCCGGCTTCGCCCGTGATACATGTCTATGTTTTCTTTCCATAAGAACCAGCCGTACTTCAAGGAATATTATAAAAAAAGAATTATCGAAATCGATCCACCCATTCACGCATGATGCCGTGACCAGGAAAAACGTTCATTTTTATTGTATATTATATAGATTAATGGAAGAGTTGGGCATAATTATGTATTTTAAGTCGCTTGAATTAACTTCACATGTACAGGCTTATATGTATCGGATTTCTTTATACTTGGACTCTGTTTAAACGAACAGATTTAATTCAAACATTGCACACTTATCAAGGTTCGGTTACAATACAATAAAAATTTCATATTTGTAGATTTTCTTAAATTTTTCAATTGATATTGTACACGTAATTGACACATGTAAATGATGTTCCCATTCTATATTGTTTCGTATAGTTTATACAATGCATATATACAGCATTTGGAACAAAGCAAAACCACAAAACATGCACGTGGGTGCTAGTTAATTTCCATAGTTGTGCTGTGTGCAGTTGAAACTCGTGTCGAATATTAATGAAATTGAAGCATTTCGTCAATATTAAGCCTACTAAACATTCATGGTTGGTTTGCCAGCTTCTATATATTCTGTTTAACTTGTCTGTCGGTTAAAATGTCGATTTATCTAGTAAAAGTTTCAAAATGCGGCCAACTTTCAGTTTTGTGTACCTATTTTGCGGTACTTACCTACATTACTTACTTCATACAATAATTTCCGGCAAACAGAATGCATTCAGGTATTTTATTTTTCATTGGACTCTTGTTGGACAGTGGCCAAAAATAATGAGTAGAATAATCCTTTTTTTTATAGTGGGGAAATCTTCCAAAGATACCCACGGCCCCCGGGGAAGGAGCCGTGGGTTATGTCGGATTCTTACCGACTAAAACCCCACTGTGTTCCGTCGAGCTGCTTTAATGATGGGGCCGCGGGTATTTGTTAGAATTCTTCCGCGACCCCCTCGGCGGCAACCCATCTCCAGGCCAGGCGCAAGCCAAGAACAGGAAAGGTGGTTTGCCTGCTCTTCCCTCCCGTTGGCGGCATGAGCGGAACACGTCTCAAGTCGCCTCACCGCACCGGACGATGGATTACATTCCCCGTTCCACCGCCCGGCGCCCTTCGTCAAGGAGGCACGTTGCGACCGTATAAAGCGGCCGCAACACGGCGACGACGCCCAATAAGACGTCTGCGCCGGATCGGGTCCGCGTGAGGATCCCTCTCGCGCACCCGCTCTGCCTCCTCTTTCTGCGAGATCACGCTCTCCGAGAATGCGATCACCGCATGCCAGGTCTCTGTCGCCATCCACCATTGCACGAACAACGGAGGGTAGAGAGAGATCCGGCCCGATTATCGCGACTAAGCGAGCACGGGGCTCGGCCCACGCGGGGCACACGGCAAGAGAGTAGAATAATCCTAGCGATTTCATATCAGATTATAATAGAGATTCTCTATTATTATACGAAAAAAGTTCTGAAACATATACATTATACAAAACTACAATATATAATGTGCATTCAAATTGCATGATATAGTTATTGTTACAGCCGGAAGATATATTGTGTATATCATTACCATATTGTATCGCACTATTCATCAGCTATAAAGTATGTTTCCTGTAATTATGCTCACTGAATATTCGTACAGTCGTATATATCGTCGTATAGTCGCAAAAAACTTAATTGGCTTCCCATCCGTCTTCGCCGGGATGCCCACATACTTAACCTTCTGTACTGTTTGACCCTAAAACGCCAGGCTATCTTAAAACTCAATTTAATTACCTTAGTTCAAATAATTCACTCTCTCTTCGCTCTTCTAATCTTCTGCTTCTTTCTGCACCGGTTCGCCGCACTAATTTCTATGGATCTTCATTTACTGCTCGCGCTATTCAACTTTGGAACACTCTGCCTGAATCCATTAGGCGGGCGCAAAATGTTAAAAGTTTTAAAGCTCTTGTCAAAAATCATTTCCTATCTTTATAATGTGTTGCTTATATTTATTTTATACTAGCGGTCCGCCCCGGCTTCGCCCGTGGTACATATTTCGCAATAAAAAGTAGCCTATGTCCTTTCTCGGGTATCAAAATATCTCCATACCAAATTTCATGCAAATTGGTTCAGTAGTTTAGGCGTGATTGAGTAACAGACAGACAGACAGAGTAATAGGAATAATAATAATAAAAAAAAAACTTTCGCATTTATAATATTAAGTATGGATTATATAATAGTTTGTTTGTTTTTTTGTATTGTATGTAGTGTATTTAGTAGGTTATGTACTATTATGTGTATGTATATTTATAAAATTTATGTAAGTACTTTATTATATTTACGTAAGTGTCCGATTGAATTGTCATTTTTAGTCGTAATTAAAGTATCATACAAGCAAGACGTATTTTTTCTTTATAAAATCATCATTCAGTATATCGCAATCTAAATTGAACCCTAGTGACCGAACATATGGCCTATAACGAGCCGGATAGTTTTGCGATAACGAGAACAATAGTGCATCGGGCCGGCGAGCAATCCTATATAGAAAAAGTTGTTTACGAGTTACAAGTTTGCGACGCTTTGTTACAATTGATGTCAAGACAAAAGAAGTTATAATTAATTATTAAAAATCGAAGATTTTGAAGTGAATCGTTGCATTTATAAGAAGATAATATTTAAGAATTTAATTAAACATAATGGCTACTACTATTACTTCCGAACAAGAAAGTTATATTAACATGTTAGAAGATTTAGCATCGAAGTTACAAAAGACACAAATTAATTTTAAAAAATCACCAAAAGTCAGATTAACGGAGGGCTATATTAAAGCACGTTTGGAGTGTATGGAAGACTATTGGAAGTTATTTAATGAAGCACATTTGCAATTATCGAAACGTACGACGAGAGATCAGCGCGGCGTGATTCCTTATTTTTTAAACGAAGAATATTATAAATACGAAGATGTGTATATCAACTTTAAAGCGGACATGATAGATTTATTGGGTGCGAATAAAAACGTGATGCAACAAGGTGAAATGGGTGTTTCAATGGTCGAACCGTGTATTTCGGGGGTGAAACTTCCACACATCGAGTTACCTACTTTCTCAGGAAGATACGATGAATTTTTATCATATCAAGATTTGTTCACTACACTTGTGCATAATAATTCGTCATTATCAAAGGTACAAAAGTTACATTATCTTAAGTTGAGTGTTACCGGTGAAGCCGCATCTTTATTGAAACATATTAATGTAACCGAAAATAATTACGAACAAGCTTGGGACACTTTAAAGAATCGTTACGGTAATAAAAGGATTATTATAAACTCCATATTTAAAAGATTTTTTGGCATACGTAAGGTAAATACACAAACATCCATACAAATTAAATTTATTTTGGACACAACTAATGAATGTTTAAATAGTCTACAAAATATGCAAATTTGTACCGATACATGGGGTCCAATTTTAATTTATATTATACTACAAAAATTAGACCAGGAGACACACAAATCATGGGAAGAATATATTTATCAACAAGAATCGGAAGAGTTTCCTAGTTGGAAAGATTTAAATAAATTCCTTGAGTTAAAGTATCGCACCTTGGAAATGATAACATCAAACAGTCAACAAACAACAAATAAAGATAGATCGTCAACACAAAAATCATTCCATGCCGCTAAGAATATTAAGAATTCACATTTAATAAGTAACAATCAGCCGAAGTGTATCTTTTGTCAACAAAATCATTATATTTATCACTGCAACGAATTTTCTAAACAAACTATTGAAGACAGACATCAATTTGCACTCAAGAATAAGTTATGCTTTAATTGTTTAGTTCCCAATCACACCGTTTCACATTGTAAACAACAAACGTCTTGCAGAATTTGTAGAAGAAGACATCATTCCCTATTACACTTAGACAAGAAGCGAGGGATTGATTACACAAACACAACGACTCCAACAAGCGCAACAACATCAGAAGCACAAGTCACAGCGCATTACTCAAGCGAAGCACAATCTAGTAGAAGGGTTCTACTTGCTACGGCGATAGTCTACATACAAGGCAAAGCAGGTGAACTTCACCGTTTTCGTGCACTTGTAGACCAGGGATCAGAAGCATCTTTCATCACGTCAAGAGTTGTCGATTTACTAAACCTAAAGAAGAAAAGAGTACATGATACAGTTTCGGGTATAGGTGAAGAAAAACAAGATTTGAAGTATAAGGTCCAATTGTCATTACACACTAAGTCGTCGCCTATTGAAATGGAAGCTTATGTGATGAAAACAATATCATCTATTCTGCCTGCCAAGAAGATGGAGATGCAGATGGAAATAGAAACTATCGATTTAGCTGACCCTACTTACGGAACACCTGGCAGCATTGACCTTCTACTAGGTGTAGAAGTTTTTACAAGAATTATTGAAGACGGCATCATACGCCTACACAACGGTTTAGTAGCCCAAAAGACTAGTCTGGGTTGGATCTTGTCTGGCCAGACTACACATGCTGACCGTAACAACACAAAAACACTAAGAAGTATGTTCATCAGAGAAGACAATGACTTACTTAAATCTTTTTGGGAAATAGACACGTTCTTATACAACAAGAAGAAGATATTTACAAAAGAAGAAGAAGAATGTGAAGATATATATACAAAAACAACCCGAAGAGATCACGAAGGAAGATATATAGTACAATTACCTTTAAAGCAAAGTTTAGAAGAAACAATTGAACAAATAGGAAATACTAAAGATACTGCAACAAAGAGGTTCAAACAATTAGAAAGAAAATTTGCTAAAGACAAATCACTAAAAGAAGAATACGCTAAGGTTATAAAAGAATATATTAGTATGGGTCACATGAAGAAGTTAGAAGATGATGATGACAAGAACACTATATACTTACCTCATCATGCTGTCATTCGACAAGACAAAGAGACTACAAAGGTCCGTGTAGTCTTCGACGCTTCAGCTAAGGGCTCCAACGGTTTATCATTGAATGATTTAATGCGAGTAGGTCCTGTTCTACAAAGAGACCTCCGCAGTCTTATTACTTTATGGAGAATTAATAAGATTTGTTTCATTGGAGACATAACAAAGATGTACAGAATGGTTAAGATGTCTGAAGACCACTCAAAATTACAATGCATTGTTTGGAGAGACAATCCAGACGAGGTATTAAGAAGTTATAAACTTTTAACAGTTACGTTCGGAACGGCCGCAGCACCATTCCTCGCCGTCAGAACACTGAAACAATTAGCAAATGATGAAAGTGTAGAATATCCTGAAGCTGCTAATGCGATTCAAACATCATTTTACGTTGATGATCTAATGGGAGGTCATGAAAATGTAGAAAAGGCAAAGAAGCTCTGTGAAGAAATAAAGGTTGTATTAAAAAGAGGAGGATTTAACATGCAAAAGTGGTCCAGTAATGCTGAAGAAGTCATACAATACATAAAGGAAGATGATAATACAATTAGAGAAAATTTAGAAATCAAACTAGATAAAATAATAAAAATATTAGGCTTAACATGGGATAGAAGATGCGATACATTTAAAATAACTATAGACTTACCTGAATTAATACTTCCTGTGACAAAAAGGTCTATTCTTTCCGATGTTGCACGTTTGTTTGACCCATTTGGGTGGTTATCTCCTGTAGTAATAGTGGCAAAGATCTTGATGCAAAAACTTTGGCTTTGTAACAAGGGATGGGATGATGAGTTACCCTGCGACATAATAGAAGAATGGAAATGCTATAGAGATGACTTACTTGAATTACAATCGCTTGAAGTCCCACGATGGTTTCACACAGCTCCAAGAAGTAGGGTGGTGGAGACTGGAGATACATGGTTTCGCAGACGCTTCAACGAAATCATACGCAGCTGTCGTTTACCTTAGAGTCGTCGATGAAAGAGATGATGTCTATGTTACCATGATAGCATCTCGCACAAGAGTAGCTCCGTTGAAACAGCTTACCGTACCTAGACTTGAGTTATGTGCAGCAGCGCTTTTGGCAGAAGTCATTGAAGAAACATCAAATCTACTTAAACTGACGAACACGCAGATATACGCTTATACTGATTCAATGGTAGTTTTATCGTGGCTGCAATCTCACCCAAGTAAGTGGAAGACTTTTGTCGCTAATCGAGTGGCAGATGTTTTGAGAGTTGTGGACTGCTGCAGATGGAATCACATACGATCCGCTGAGAACCCAGCAGATATCGCGTCAAGGGGAATTAAAGCTTGCGATTTAAAGAGTGCGAATCTTTGGTGGAATGGACCAGAATGGCTGAAAGATAAAGGTAACACTATCACAACAAAAACGGATATTCCAGAAACAGATTTAGAGTTGAAGAGTTTATACAACACAAAGGAAGAAGATTTTGAAATACCAATTTGGGAAAGATTTTCGAGTTTATCGCGGCTGAAAAGAGTTTTGTCGTATTGTAGAAGATTTTTGAGACCTAAGGAAGAATTTCAGAAAGAAAGATACATACAAGTAGAAGAAATGGAAGAAGTATTAAGGATGTGTATTAAATATTATCAAGGACTTGTTTATAAAAAAGATATGGATGATATAGAGAAGGAAGGAAGAGTAAAACCGAGAAGTACACTAGTCAAACTTTCGCTATTTTTAGATAAAAATGGGATCATGAAAGTTGGTGGAAGATTACAAAAATCAAATATAGAGGAATCTACAAAACATCCTATAATCATACCACAGAAGGTGCATTTAGCGAGATTAATAATACAAGATGCTCATGTTAGAACATTACACGGTGGTATACAGTTAATGATGTCCTTTATACGTACCAGATTTTGGATCATTAACCTTAAGGCTGCTGTAAGGCAATGCATTCGAACTTGCAAAATTTGCATAATTGATAAAGCGAAGATTAGAACTCAGAAAATGGGAGAACTTCCTGCAATCAAAATAGAGCCTTTTTGAACTCAGGTGTTGACTACGCAGGCCCTATTTATTTAAAAACATCGAGAGGACGAGGTCATCATTGCACGAAAGGCTACATCTGTTTGTTTGTTTGTATGTCGACAAGAGCAATACACCTTGAAGCCGTTACAGATTTAACTGCACAAGCATTCATTGCAGCATTTCGTAGATTCGTGGCTAGAAGGGGTCACTGTGAAAATTTATGGAGCGATAACGGCACCAATTTTGTTGGTGCCGCTAAAGAGCTTAGAGAATTATTCATTCAAGGACAGGCTAACATTACAAATGAAGTAGCCGCTATATTGGCAAATGATGGAACTACATGGCATTTTATTCCACCGAGGATGCCAAATTATGGCGGTTTATGGGAAGCTGGTGTACAATCTACCAAGAGACACTTGACAAGAGTAAATAAAGACACAAAACTAACATATGAAGAAATGTCTACATTATTGGCCCAAGTAGAAGCGTGTCTTAATTCTCGTCCACTTTGTCAACTAGACGAGACTATCGACACACTAACACCACTCACACCTGGACATTTTCTTATTGGCGAGCCATTGATTGGTGTTCCTGATGTTCATTACAAACAGACTAATGCTGGCCTACTCACAAGATGGCGATGTATACAAAAGATGACTCAGGATTTTTGGCGCCGCTGGAAATCTGAGTATTTAAACACATTACAACAACGAAGTAAATGGCACACCAACATTCAGTCACCAAATATTGGAGATGTCGTTGTAATTAAGGAAGAGGACTTACCACCTACTAAATGGTTATTAGGTTGCGTGAAAGAAGTCCATCCCGGCTCAGATGGTTTAGTACGAATAGTAACAGTAAAATGTAAGGGCAGTAAAGAGTTAAAAAGACCTTTATCAAAGTTAGTTTTACTTCCAAATAAAATTGATTAAAAAGAATGAGTTATGTATTTACAAGCTAAATTAATATGTATTGTTTATTGTTATTATTGAAATTAAATTATTTTATATAAAAAGCATAGAAGAAGATAAGAAATTGTAAACGTTATTTCTTTGTATTACTTTACAAAAGGTTTGAAAGTTATGCTGAGAATTGTTTAAGTTATAATTGTTTGAAGATCTAATGTATGAAGTAAAAATGTTTATTTACCTAAAGTTAATGTAAGATTTTGTATAATATTTTTGTTACTTTCTTCAATGTGAAGTTTGTAAAACACTTAATGAAATGTATTCCTGCCAAAACATAACATAATATTATATAGCTATGTACAATCAAGTTTTTAAGTAAGTAGTTAATTATTTATAGTTTTACAGTTATACAGTCCACTGTACTCAATCATAATTGTTAAGTTAAAGTTTTGTTATTTAAATGCTATCGTTTATTTTTGTTAATGAATTTAAGTTGAAAACAATATGTTTTGGTGGGCGGTATGTCCGATTGAATTGTCATTTTTAGTCGTAATTAAAGTATCATACAAGCAAGACGTATTTTTTCTTTATAAAATCATCATTCAGTATATCGCAATCTAAATTGAACCCTAGTGACCGAACAGTAAGTATATTAATTTATATACTTATTTTATTTTATTTTTTATTGTTATTATTGTAAGTATATATTGTTTTTATTAATTATATTGTAATGCTTATGGTTAGGGAGCCAGGTGCAAATTTGGTTCATTATTTCCTCTCAAGAGATAATTCGTCAGACGCATGAGAGTATAGTATTATGAAGCCTCGTGAACGTCAGCTGGCGCTCGGTTGGGGGGGTGAGCGGTTGTAGCCTCCCACGCACATAGGAAAAAAAATACATTCATTCATTCATTTCCTCTCAGCTAAAAATTTGTCAAATTGTAGCTAACCCAATATCTCAACGAAAAAAAATAGTCAGCTGGTTACAACATGGTGTATTATACGTCAGCTGGTGTCTCGAACATGAAAGTTAAATTTAAAGAAAAATTTATTTTCCGTTATTTCCTCTCAAACAAAAATTTACCTGATGATAGCTTATATGTAACTGTGGATAAATATATATGTCAGCTGGCTGTATCTTGGTGGAAAAACCGTCAGCTGATACGGGAGGCTACAACCGCTCTTCCCCCCAACCGAGCTCCAGCTGACGTTCACGAGGCTTCATAATACTATACTTTGATGCATTTTACCAAGCGCGGATCCAGGGGGGGGGTCACGGGGTCATGACCCCCCCCTGGGCTAGGTCCACGACCTAAGTGGACCACTAATTTAATATTAACTTTTTTAAATTAACAAATTAATACTGTTCAATATGATGTTTTTATTGAATTTTGAGACATAAAAGTAATATAGAACAATGAAATCAATTACAAACGGTAACGGAAGAGAATATAACAAAAATTATAGAAAAAGTTTATTAGGGTCGACCTGTGGTCGTAATTTAAGGACAAATAACGTCTGTCAGGTTTTTCGATTTAAAAAAAAACTATAACTGCGGAATAAAGTGTAATGGTAAAGTTGTATGTAATTAATTTTTTTTTCTACAACTTTTGCTGTTACACTTTTCACACAAAACCTCAAATATCGAAATATCCCAGTTCGTGGACAAGACATAAAATAGCAATTTTTTTTTTCAAATGAACACTATAAAATACAGTCAAATTACAACAAAAATCGGCCAAGTGCGCGTCGGACTCGCGCACCGCGGACTCCGAGCAAACATATTATGTTGTATCTTACAATTTTGTTTAAAGGATTTTTTTCTTTATCTGTGCTTGTAAGTGCTTAAGTCGTTGCTTTTAACCCAATTTCAAGACTGTGTTCACGGGAAGTACCTTGTAGGTTTTGATTGATGATTCCCTTGCAATGCAAGTAGTTGCGAAATAAAGAATATGCGGCTCTAATTGCTTTTTCGTCAGATTGCATTGACATATAATTTGAATTAAATAACAGATTTAAGTTATTATAGACCTGAGTTCTGATGTGAATATCAATTAAATATATGTAGACGTTCATGAGTAAAGGGATTGTAAGTTTAAAATTATTTAAAAATATATTTTTATTTAATTTAATTTAATAATTAGGGTTTTCGCAGTTATTACTACATCTGTGCTATAACACGATACTTTTTACTCAATTTCAAGACTGTGTTTACGGGACAGGGTGCTCCCTGCAGGTATTGATTCCCTTGCTAATGTCGAAATCCTACGGTCTAGGTCCCTTGATGCTGTGAAAAATTCAAATGTTTTAGCCAACGCAATCAAAAGATGCAGCTGTAATTGCTGAAATTTTTCGACACTCCCTAAGAAATCAAAACCTACAGGGTAGTTCCCGAGTACACAGAGTCATGAAATTTAGTACAATCAAACGTCTTATAACGCAGACTAGCTTACCGCCCGCGGCTTCGCCCGCTTTCTCTAAAACCTTATAAATTATATACTATTCCTCTTGAATCACTCTATCTTTAAAAAAATTGCATCGAAATTCGTTGCGTAGTTTTAAAGATTTAATCATACATAGGGACATAGGCACAGAGACAACGACTTTGTTTACTAATTGCGAAAAGCATGAATTTTTCCTTAGATTATAATATAAAAAAATATATAAAAAAATTTTTAACTTACAACCCTGTTACTCACGAACGCTGACATGTATTAACTTGATATTCATACCAAAAACTCAAGTCTAAAATACCTTTACGCTATAATAAAATGAATAAAATCAAATTTCTATGTCAACGAATCAGAAGATACAGCCGTAAATGCCGAAAAATTTCGCAAATTTCGACATTCGCAAGGGAATCAAAACTCAAAACCTACAGGGAACTTTCCGTAAACTCAGAATCTTGAAATTCGGTACAAAGCAACATCTTATAGTACAGATACAGGAATAATTGCAAAAAAAATATATTTTTCAAGTTTGTCTGCCTGTGAAGACCCTTTTACTCAGGAACGCGTGGAGGTATCAATCTGAAATTCATACGGAATACTCAAATCTACGGTTCCTTATAGCTGTGTAAAAATCAAACTTATAAGCCAACGCAATCAAAAGATACAGCCATTTATGCCGTAAATTATCGCAAATTTCGACATTATCGCAAGGGAATCAAAATCTATAGGTATTGTACTACTTCCTGTGAACACAGAGTTCTGAAATTTGGTTAAAAGCAATGTCAGCACAGATGGAGAAAAAATTGCTAAAACATACATTTCATGCTTATCAACATTCGCAAGTGTTGCCAGGAATCAAAACCTACAGGGTACTTCCCGTGAACACAGAATCTTGATATTTAATCTTTAGAAACTTACGTCTTATAGCACAGATAAAGGAAAAATCGCAAAAAGCATAAATTTAATATTAAAACATATAAAAATGTTTGTACGGAACTCTTGGTTCGCCAATCCGACTCGCACTTGACCATTTTTTTTAAATCTACGTATCAATTAAATTACCAAAATATAGCTTTTGAAAATTGACCACGTCTATGTGACCCCCCCCTGGCACTAAAGCTGGATCCGCCCTTGCATTTTACTAATTACCGCTTGAGAGGAACTTGGTCATAAAATCTGCTGCTGGCTCCCGGACCATTAATTTATTCATTGAATTTGCGCCAAGTCGCGTTCTAGCATACATTCCTTACCAATCAGGGTTGCCTGGAAGAGATTGCTTTTAAGCAATAAGGCCGCCTTTTAGTACGTATGTGCCGTGTGTTTTCATTGTATCTTAATTGTAACTATAGAATAGCTTATTTATGTTTGGTATATTATGTACAATAAAGAATAAATAAATAAATAAAATATGTACCTAATAGTTATGCCAATTATTAATTAACAAACACACATTATTACACACACTTCTTTTCGCTTTTTCAAGTGAAAATAATTGAAATTCTTAATAATTATATATGAATACGTTTTGACCTGAAATTTATCATAAACAAAACATAAATATTACTCAAAAAGTCAGCCTTTAAATATGAAGAATATAACATTATTAGTCATCTACTTCACTTCTATTTTTATCGCCCTTAAAACCTACATCTATTTGAATAGGATTGTTCTACAGTTTTATTTTTACTTGCAATATTTGCTTCACAATATCATTGAATTTTCCTTTACTTCTTATTTACGTAAACAATCTTGTTCATAAATTCTAAGCCCTGTATACATCAACATTTGTGTAGTAAAGTTGAATCAATAATATTATGTTGCTGGCAACATGCATTGTTGCGTTGATAACGTATGTTGAAATGTTCCCGCATGACGAGGACAATATTTTAACAGTTTTCAGCAACACACTTTTTCAACTGTGGCTCAACTAATGTTTACAATGTATACAAGGCCTTAGTTGCTTACACAGCAGGAACACAAACCTCCTTTGAGGATTTAGATACTAATCTACCACACTTAACATAACGTGCTGATTTATCTATGTTCCCCGTTCCATTGTAATGCTAAGTAAGACCAGTTTCAGCATAGCCATATCCTACTAATATAGTAGCACCTCTTTAAGTCGAACCTCGATAAGTCAAAAACCTCCAAATCTCGAAAAAATGTTTTGTTCCCTTCCCTTCAAACCCGAAAACCTCCGTTACTTGAAATCTTGGTCCTCTGTTAGTCGAAATTATCACAGAGTCCCTTCAAGCCATTTTGGTACATATTTTCACTCTATAACTCGAAAAATTAAATTTGACCTCTGTATCTCTTTTTTTTTTTGCTTTTTTTTTTTTTTTTTTTTTTTTTTTTTTTTTTTTTTTTTTTTTTTTTTTTTTTTTTTTTTTTTTTTTTTTTTTTTTCGCGGGTAGGCGCACAAAAAGGCGTAACGTTTTTCTAAAGAGCTCTAATATTTTAAATTCAATTTCAATGTTTTTGTACATATTTGTGTGTTAATACAGTGCCTTTACCTACCAGTATAATAATTCCAGCTCTAGAACACTATATAATATCACTGGTTCTTCTTACACATTTTCACTGTTTCAACTATACTTCTGCACTATGGAATCTGTCCAACAAACCATGATGGAGATGACAGCTTCTTTCAATAAACGGATGGCTGAGTTTCAGCATGATCTGCAAAGTCTTCATAATGTCAACGCGCAACCTGCTACAAGTAGTCCAACTTCTAAATTGGCTGCTGAATTTAATACGTTTCAGTCATTCGTACTCTCTTCCCTTAAAGCCTTACATGATCAAATCACATTACTCTCTAACCAGTACAATCATTTGGAGATGAGGAGTCGCAGGAAAATATTATTGATTCATGGCATTCCAGAGGCTTCTAAAGAAATTCCTTTGAACTTGGTGACTAATATTGTGAATCAACACTTGAAGGTTCCTGGATTTAAAGAAGATGCCATTTCACGCTGCCATCGCTTGGGGTTTTCAAAGAAGGATAAGCCCAGACCCATTGTTGTCAAATTTAAAGACATGACAATGAGAAACAATATTTGGTTTTCAAAAACGGAACTAAAAGGAAGTGGTTACACAATTTCAGAATTTCTTATCAAAGAAAGGCACAACGTTTTTGTGGCTGCTAGATCGCGTTTCGGAGTAACAAATTGTTGGACCAAAGATGGATGCATAATTGTGAAAACTGACGATGGTTCCAAACACAAGGTCACTTTGATGTCTGATCTTGATAACATCTCAGCCCCTCTTTCTAATTCTTCTCCTAGCGCTGCTGCTGCTGCATCAACTTTACCCAAGGACGGCAAACAGTTACAGAATGTGAGGCCAAAACGTTTTGGCAGAGCTAAGTGATCATATTTCCATATATTCATTCTTGTAATTCTTTAATTTCAATCATTTCCTTTACTTTCTCTTCAAATCTAAATCATGTTAATGTTGTGCTCAATTTCCTTAGTTAAATTATCGTTCTTGTTGTTTAATTAATGTTTCCTGGTCTATCTTTCATTGAATTATAAACTTCCTTGTGTAGACTCTTGTTTTTTACTAGATTTAGGACTTCCAAGAAATATCAAACAATTATTTTAGTGTTTACCCGCTTGCTTTATTATTATTTTGATGTTTATGTCAGTCTGTCAGTTGTCATTTATTTACTGTCAATACTCATATTATTGTTTGACGTTTGTTGAAGTTGTGTTTTGTTGTCATGGATTCTAGCACTTTTGCCATATATAGTTGTAATATTAAAATTATTATACGTGTTTGTTTGATTCTCTGTTAATATCTGGTGGTAAAGGATATGTACGATTTTTTTTTATTTTATTTGTACTTATTAATTTTATTGTACTTATTTATTTATCATTATATATTTTTAATTAGTAAATATTTATTCTATCATATTTATTTTATATTGTATATTATTATGTCTCTGAATTCTAGTGCAGCCGATAGTGATTCTTTTATCTCCGTGTGTTCTGATAGGTCCTCAGGAGATGACAGTTTCCATAGCATCTCCTCTTCCTCTTCCTTCGATATTCCATCCCTTTTCTCTAACGAACAAAAAAACTTTAATGTTATTCACCTTAATGCTCAGAGTATTCCGGCACACTATCCTGAATTTCTCGCATCGTTTGATGTTAACTCACTACATGCTATATTAATCTCCGAAACCTGGTTAAAGCCCTGTTTACCTTCTGTAGCCTACAATCTCCCAGGTTTTGAGTTAATACGTAACGACCGCGTTGGACGGCCGGGTGGAGGGGTAGCAATTTATTTACGAAATCATATTCCTTTTTCTATTGTTAGTTGTTCTCCCCAACCCCCGCCTTCTGATGCGGCCGAGCATCTTCTTGTTGAAGTCACCTTATCCAATGCCAAAATTCTTTTAGGAGTTTTTTATTCGCCTAACCTTCATGTTGATTTCTTTTCTTCTTTTGGCTGTACTCTTGACTCTTTTTCTCCCCTCTATAAGCATGTAATTCTTATGGGTGACTTCAACACTTGCCTTCTCAAAAATGACCATCGAAGTAGAAAGTTGATATCCGTTGTTGATTCATATAACCTTAACATCCTTCCTCTTCAAGCTACCCACTCCCTTCCTAACTGTTCTCCTTCTCTCCTTGATCTAATCATAGTTTCCTCTCCTGAGCATGTTGCAAAACATGGTCAATGCCCTGGTTCCTTGTTCTCTTATCATGACCTTATTTTCCTCTCTTACACAGTGAAACCACCCAAAACTAAACCTAAAATTGTCATGCAACGCAATTTTGGTAAAATCGATCATGACCGACTGCGTGAAGATGCTCTTAAGATCGATTGGTCGGCTGTTTACTCTGAAAATTCCATTAACGATAAGGTGGCTCTCTTCAACTCTTTACTACTGAACTTATTTGATATTCATGCTCCAATACGTCCAGTCAAGTTGAAGCAGCTTCCTGCTCCTTGGATGACGGCTGAACTTAAATCGTTGTTAAAAAAAAAGGCTCGTGCTAAGGCAAAATTAAACTCCACAGACTCTGATACAAATCGTGAAAAATTTCAGAAAATTAGAAATCGCTGTAATACATTATGTAGGGATGCACAACGACGTCACATATCCCAAAATGTCGAAAACGGCGACCCCTCTAAAGTTTGGAAATTCCTACAAACTCTTGGTATTGGCAAAAAAACGCACAAATCTTTTCCGTCATCAGTTAATATTGATGATCTAAATTCCCACTTTTCTAGTCCATTTTTGGGCTTTGACGCTAACACGAAATCCCGTACATTAAATTATCTCAACTCCTTACCTTCTCCTGATTTTCCTCCGTTTGTTTTGCGTCAGTTTACCGATTGTGGTGTTGAGAAGAGTATAATGTCAATCACCTCTAAGGCGGTTGGAAGTGACTGTATTGGTCGGAACATGATCATTCCCATCCTTCCTATCATTATCCCGATTATCACTCATATTTTAAATTTTTCCATCTCCTCTGGCCAATTTCCTGATAATTGGAAAAATGCACACATTTTTCCTCTCCCCAAAAATCCTAAACCATCTGCCCTTTCAGACTTCCGTCCTATTGCTATTTTACCCTTCCTATCTAAAGTTTTAGAACGCTTAGTACAAGAGCAACTAAGTCGCTTCCTCAATACTCACGATCTCCTCAATCCTTTTCAATCTGGCTTCCGACCAGGTCACAGCACAACTACTGCTCTTATTAAAATCACAGACGACATTCGCCGGGGGTTTGACAACAGGCAGCTAACATTACTTTCTCTACTTGACTTTAGCAACGCATTTAACACCGTCGATCATGATGTTTTGTTAGCAACGCTTCGCTCGCTCAACATATCTCCAACGGTTATTGACTGGTTTCAAAGTTACTTGTTTGGACGTCGGCAGCGTGTCATGGTTGAAGACTTGTCTTCTTCTTGGTGCAACGTAAATGCTGGCGTCCCGCAAGGTGGCGTGTTGTCTCCTCTCTTATTTTCAATTTTCATTAACTCTATTTCCAAGAATATTAATTCTCCCTATCATATGTATGCAGACGATTTCCAATTATATTCGCACGCCTCTTTATCTGAACTACCGAACGAGATTTTTCGCATAAATACTGAGCTTGCTACCATCGTTAAATGGAGTAAAGACCATGGTTTAAAAATAAATCCTGAAAAAACCAAGGTTATTGTTTTGGGAAGTAGACAGCTCACAAGTAGAATTAACTGGGAAGACCTACCTAGTGTTATGGTTGACGGCACAATGATTCCCTTCAGTAAAACGGTGAAAAGTCTTGGTTTGCACTTAGACGAAAACTTATCCTGGTGTGACCAAGTAAAGGAAGTGCAGAAAAAAGTGTATGCCTCTGCTTCTTCTCTTCGTCGGTTGCGCAACTTTCTTCCGATTTCTGCCAAAATTGCGTTGACTCAATCCCTTCTACTCCCCTTCCTGGATTATGCCGACTCCTGTTATCCCGATCTTCACGAATATCAACTGGACGCTCTCGAGAGGCTGCAAAACTTTTGCATCAGATTCATCTTCGGCTTACGCAAGTTCGATCATGTTTCTGATTTTCGCAAAAGACTTCACTGGCTCCCTATTCGTCTTCGCCGGAATACTCACATCCTTCAACTCTTGTTCTCTATCCTGTTTGACCCGAAAACTCCTATCTATCTTAAGAATCAGTTCCAATATTTACATTCCAATAGTTCCCTCTCCCTTCGTTCTTCTGATCTCCTTCTCCTATCCACCCCTATTCACCATTCCAATTTTTTTAACTCTTCCTATACCGTCGTAGCAATTCGACTGTGGAATTCTCTCCCTGAGACCATCAGACGCGCCAAATCACTGCATATGTTCAAAGCACTTGTAAAAGAGCACTTTTTTTCCACTATTTAGTTTCCTTTTTTTTTTTTTTCATCTTATGTATATATGTATATATTTATATGAATTTGTATATATCATGTTTAATAATATTAATAATATTATCTATAGTATGTTATATTTTATTTTTTAGCATATTTATGTCTTATATTTATTTAATTGTATTTATTACTATTTTTTAAGTATTGATGTAGTATGTATGTAATATGTATTGATATTTTTGAGTTTTGTGTACATAATTATTTATGTTATATAATTATTGTATCCCTGTATATTAAGGTTTATTTCCCATAGCTTTTGATTTTGTTTTCATAACCTTGATTTTATTTATTTTATGATTGCGCCTTCGCGTTTTACCAGCATCGTACATGTCCTTTATTAATATGGTTGCCTGGAAGAGATTGCTTTAAGCAATAAGGCCGCCTTTTGTGCACTTACCGTATTCATGTTTTCTTGTTAAATTATGTTTTTATTACTGGTACTTGTACAATAAAGTGTCATAAATAAATAAATAAATAAATATCTCGAACATAGCAACGTTTTAGTTCTGTATCTCGAACATAGCAACCTTTATAACTTGATCATTTGGAATTTATTACCTCTATTGTTCGAACAAAATTAAGTTACCGACTTTAACAACTTGCCGACAGTGCAAGTACACTATTGTTCCTTAGAAAAAATTTTAGGAGTATACGATAATAAATTTATCCATCAGAAGAAGAAGAATTTTCTGCTCTATATAGATTAGACAATGCTAGAGAACAAGCAAATTATCTAAAGCAAAAAAAAAATACTGACTTTTTTTAATGCCATATTTTTTATTTTAAACTGATTTGAAATAATGTTGATTTGTAATAAATAAAAACATGTTTGTCACCTCTGTAAGTTGAATTTTAATGTACTTTACCTCTCTAACTCAAAATTTATAAGAATAAACCTCAAACTCTATGTCGAATCCAAATCCGCCTAAGTCGAAATCCTCCATAAGTTGAAAACTCTATAACTCGAATTTTTTGGCGTCTCCCTTGATATTCGACTTATAGAGGTGCTACTGTATTATAAATGCAAAAGTTTGTGAGTATAGTGTATGTGTATGTTCTTTCACGCAAATACTACTGAACCGATTCCAATGAAATTTAGTACACATATAGAGGGTAACTTGAATTAACACATAAGATAGATTTTATCCCGGAAATCCCACGGAAACGGGAACTTTGCGGGTTTTTCTTCGAAAACGCGGGCGAAGCCGCGGACAGAAAGCTAGTGTGTAATATATGTTGAATAAATCAGACTAAAAGCAAACGAAAAGCATTCTTCATTGCAAGCATTGTATTTAATTGAAGTGAAACTTTTTTATCGGAGTTGGAAAAAATTTAGTGTCACATTTTTTCGTTACGCGTGACATTTTTTCGTTACGCGCCATCTTGTTTTTATCCCTACCACGCGTGATTGACGTATTTCTGTAAAGTTGCATATAGTAAATTATTTTTTGAAAAAATAAGGTCATAAAGAAGTTTCACTGCTTACGTGTGTACGCTAGTACACGCACACATTTTTTATTTAACCTACAGCTACGCCCGTGCTTCGAGAACTAAGGTACAACCTTTTTGTGTTCATTTCTCTGTAGGTACACTACTATCAATTAAGTTAATCAAATTCGAATTTAATTGAGTCCTTTTCAAATACGTTACCAATAGTATAAAACAATTGTAACATTGTTACAAAATACCGTAGACACCTTATAAACATCGCCCACGGTAGTAGTCGCATTTTATTATACTGTTTTACATTCTAAAGTGGGATTCCCTCGCACAATAACGTCAAACAAGCTTTGTTCAATCATCGTATTTATTACGGTTATTTGCTGTGAAGCTAAATATAAAATAGTGAACGCAAATTGAAAATATATTTGTATTTGTTCTATAAAAGGCGTTCATAACAAGCAAGGTTAACAACTTGACTACACAATGAGTTATAAAGAAGTGTCAACGACTTTAACAACTTCAGGTAAAGGAATGATATTGAATGAAAGTTGCTCTCTTTTTTTTCCATTTGCAAAAATATAAATACATTATAATTAAATATTTAGATGACAATACGTTTTACTTATAAATATAATGTTAAGTGGCTGAAAATTATTACATAAACTCAATTATTAATAATATTGAAATTATGTTATTAACTGAATAATTCTTTATAATGAAAAAAATCAATTAATTTTCCTATACAATTCAAATGTCTAATATGTGCGTTAACATACTTGATAAGTAATTGGAAACCTTTCATTCTATAACCAGAAATATAAAGAAAAACATGTAGTTTGATTCACGTTATGCAATACGGAAACAACACAACATTTAATTCATACAGGCTAATTAATAAACATCTGAATAAGCTCACATAATCTTAGTTTAAAATCACATTCAGTTTATACACTGAAATATCAAAATGACGCGACGCTGAAAACATAATACATTATGATATATGTATTTCATATTTGCGTCTCTCTGCTACAGTATAATAGGAGAATAAAGCATATTATAATGTTCCCAGTTCTCTTAACAAATGATATACAGAGAAGTCTGTATCGATCATAAACTAAAGTCAATGATAAAAATTAAAAATTAATAACCCTTGAAGAGACGTTTAATGACCGACCCTCTTCCATGGTAGAGTGGTTAATGTGTACGTAGTTCCGGGGTTCATTTCCTGTTAAAATCAAATAATGAAAACTTTCTTATCTCTGGAAATCTCTACTAGGATACCCAATAGAAGAGTAGAATAATAGAATTACTAACAACTTAATCCATTAAAAAAATCGCGGTTTAGATTTTTCACGACAACTTTTACTTATTACTTTTTTTTTCAACGGACAACATTCATCATCTGAAAGTGCGTGTGCCACCATTTGCATCGGCCGAGCCACATTCGGTCAATGCTGGTTCGCGTAGCAATTGCTTCGCGAGGCTGCTCGCTCTGTGTATGCTTGTGAACATTTAATTCATATTATTACATATTCAAATTCTCCAAGCTAGCTGTTATCTTCGCTTTAGCATTAGTTATTTTTGTTAAGGAAAAATGAAATAGGTTAGCTTTCCGCCCGCGGCTTGGTCCGCGTTGACTAAAACCTAAAAATTATATACAAAAAACGTCCTCTTGAATCACTCTATCTATTAAAAAAACCGCATCAAAATCCGTTGTTTAGTTTAAAAGATTTAAACATACATAGGGACAAAGAAAGCGACTTTGTAGTGATGAGTTAATATATTACATAAAGACAATACTAGGAACAGAAAGATTTTCACACAAATGTATATCTAAGAAATTTTCAACATCACATTTTCTAAGAAGTATTTATTATATAACATAATATTATACCTCACGTGGCACGTTGCCCGCCTCCTTGATATAGTGGTTGACGCGTGAGCGTAGAACCGAGGGGTCCTAGGTTGGATTCCCGGTGGAGACGAAAAAAAAATGTTTCGGTCTGGCAGGATACATAAGGCTGATCACCTACTTGTCCCTAAAGAAAATCGATCAGTGAAACAGATGCATAATGCATCTGCCCCTTACCCCACTAGGAGACACGGGACTTCACTATACCTCACGGTAGATATTGTACATTTATTGTTAACGAATGGATGCCCGTGATATTGTCCACGCTGAAAACGAATTTCTTACGTATTTTTTTAGTTTCATTCATCTAAGGTCTAAACGGTCCCTTCACCTCAGAGGTAAAGCAAAACAACGGGATAGGTTGTTTTTAATTATTACTTATTTATTTTATAACAGGGCCAATTGTTTTATTTTATAATCAAATAATAATAAGTGGTATTTCAATAATAATGATGATTTAAATGAAATGAAAATCGAAGTTTCAGTATAATTTATTTATGAATAAAATATTAAACATATTGTTGAAACTGTATTGTGATTTGTGACGGTTTCCTAGAATAACCGCATTCTCTCTAGTAACAAAGGCTATTAGAAATTAGACAGGCATCTTTGTAACCACTCATTTCACAATTCACATAATATTTCTCTTAAATATGTCGCATTATACAGGATGTCCCACTGTTTGTATCACAGACATTTGTATACTAAGCGCGCAGGGACTTGTAGTTTTGCATACACTGATCACGTAAAAAATACTTAAACAACAAAAATACATCTTTCCTGAAAATCCATGTTTTCTTCTCTAGCTTCGTGCAGTTGGCATATACCACTTCGCTAATGTGATAGATTTCCAGGAACTTAACAGGATAAGTTCCTGGAAATCTATCTAAAGGTAATTGAAAAAAATGTATGCTATTTATTGTTCAATGCATTTTAACAAAGTAATAATATTATAATTTAATAAATAAATGTGATAGAATATATTACAGAAAAGAAGTAAAATTATCTTCATTTTGTATTGTATTTCTATGTAAGTAAACATTTATTATTTTTGTTCGTTTTACATTGTAAACCTTTTACCTTTCAAGACTTTCTTCGTCAGTGTAAAATAATTATGTTTGTAAACAAGATTTAGCTTCGGGCGGTATGTAAGTCCGAACCATTAGGGCTATGTTATAAAATGTATTATCTGCTTTTTAGTTTTTAATATCAGGTCATTTCTTTAAAAGCTTGGGCAACAAAATAAAAACGTTCAGTCTGACATTGTGAATTTATATCGTATTCAGTTTTATTATTTTTATACTATTGAGTAACTCTATAGTTTTCGTCGCAAAATAAAGACATCTCCGGGTAACATTGTTTGGTTGCATCTCGCATTTTCAGTTTTATTGTTTATTTTCTTATTTTTATTGTTATACGTAGGTACGTAATCTTAATCTAGGTATAAAACTCGAAGGTGACTGATATAGTGATCTATCAACGCACGGCCCAAACCACTGGACGTATCGGGCTGAAATTTGGCATGCAGGTAGATGTTAGGACTTAGGACGTAGGCATCCGCTAAAAAAGGATTTCCCGAAATTCTTATGGGAACGGGGAAAAGCGGGGATGCACGTACAAAGTCGTGGGCGGAAGCTAGTTCATGTATAAGCTTTATAGACTAGCTGTGCCCCGCGATTTTGCCGATAAGTCTTATCGTAATGATAACCTATGAACATGTTATCATTACGATCCTCTATAAATGGGCTAAACACTGAACAATTTTTCAAATCGGGTCCATAGTTCATGAGATTAGCGCGTTCAACAACCAACCAAAATAAAAAACTGTTCCGCAATTTATAATATTAGTACACATTATAACAACTTCAGGCGTTTATTGATTCTTAGCATAATATTCTATTTGATATAACGTGTTATAATATAGCGAACAATAAATCGACTGTGGAAAATTTTTAATTTCACGCGCCTTCGCTTTTATCGTATAATGGAAAATTTCGGTGGCTTGCGTCATTAAGTTTGTGATTGAGAATCACATATTAATATGAAGAAGATTGCTGTCGCGGTTTTTTAAATCGCGAGAACGGGGTGAAGAAACGTATTCTTCATTAAATAATTGATTACCTACGTTGTCGATGTTTGATAAAATTGAGTTTTATTTTAAGCTATTGTTAAATTTAATTTGCTTGAATTAGATAAGTTAGCTTCTATCGCGGGCCTTGAGCGCGGGGACCGAATCCAGAAATTCCGTAACGAAAAAACCTCACGCTCCCCACTCCGACGGGCGCGGAGGTGTGGCTTGAAGGCATAGCATGCAATAGCTTTACCGCGGCAGTCCCCGAGTGCCACACGTCTTTTTTTATTGATCAAAGCTCATAGACCTCCGATTTTATTCACATCCAAAATGCTGCTCTGTGAATACCTATACAAACAAAGATGTTTAACAACGTACACTTTATCAACACTCAGGTAATCTTAAATTATTTCCCTACTTCATAAGAGTATACACCAATTTTTGCAGTTATATTTTAGTTGCCCTGTGAAGTTTGCAGCTATAATCCGGGGATAATTGCAAACTGCGTCCTAGTGAAGAGACCCTTTTGCAAAATAAAGACCAAAACCTAACTAGAAAACGTGATAAAAGTGAAGCTTCATAAAATACATTTATCTTTTTGTATCTACTTCCTATAACACTTATTTCTAACAACGCAAAATATTACGAAATATCCTTACAATATAACTTTTTACCTAAAATTAATTATTATCACCTAAAAAAATGTGCTTCAAAAGTAAAGAAAAAATCTCATAAAGATTCGTACAAAGGTATAAATTATAAGACGTATGTTCATGTTAAAAACTTCACCAAAACCCTTTGAAAGCTTAAAGGAACTTACCCTTTCGTAGGGATGATGGTGATAAAGTGTACAACTCTGTCAAAGTTACAAAATTACCCCTTACAAGTAACTTTGTATGTAGAAAGGGTACGAATGATAAAAATGCCTACTTTATTTTGTATTTTCGCTTTGAGGATATTTGAGTTAAAAACGTTTATGTATATGTGAAACAATACTAAAAGTGCCAATCTTATAATAAATTCAATTTGAAGTTTTAGTAAGGCCTAAATAATAATAATTATATAATATGTACAAAGATTGCCTTTACGTAGTAACCATAGAAATCTAAATAACAAGACACTAGAAGTCGTAAGCGTGCGTGACCTTGTCGCCACTCAGGTGATTTTCACATCACCAGTGCATTCGTCACTGTTCAGTTGCTCTGGAGACGTATGAGTGTATACATGGTGTGTTTCAGCAATTTCCATTGCGGAAATTCTTCCACAAGTTGTAATTATACTTATAAAGGAATAATATTTCATCGGAAAATATTTTTTTTAGAAATAATACCGTTTTTCCTTAAAATTATATGGCATAGCTATGTTGAGGCAATAAGGTTCACTTTTGCTTGGTAAAACTTGGTTAAGTAAAACGCACGTCTAATCTTGATAACGTTTATTTCGTTACTAACACAGAGCAAGTAATATGGTTAGGTACTAATTTCTAAAGCTACTTACTAGCGGCGGCGCGTACATACCGCCCACCAAAACCTATAGGTAACTAGGTTTTATCTTAATTGGCTAACATTTTTGCTAAACGTTTTGCATTACATACATATCGAATATAAACTTAAACATGCATTCTCCAAATAAACAAAAAAAAACAAATGATTTTAAAATTAAGTTATACAAATCAATAATAATCAGTTACTGTTATTATCTAATGTATGCCTTTTTGGTTTTGGACCCTCTACCCCTTGAAGTTAAAATTTGCAGTGTAAAAATGGCCGTGACGGAGTCACCCTCACCTCAGGTAAGTCTCCCATAATTTGTAATCTGGGTTTTGCTTTAAGTCTCGCACATACAAAACATTTATTGATATATGATTAAACAAGTGATTTAATTTTAATAATCCAAAAACGGCTTCTTATATAATTTATAGTCAATTGTGTACCACCGTGTAGCGTCTTTTTGTGTGCATCAGCTATTATTAAAGTACTTAAACAGCTCTTATTGCTTAAAATCATGGGATGTTTCTCCGTTTCTACAAGATGGGCATGCCTGAGTCTGCCGCCCACCCTGAGAATATTTTCAGCGTCCAGGTAAGGATTAAGATTTTTAATACAACTGTTGCCTTTTATTTCTTTCTTTTGTTTTAAATCTTCTATTTCTTCTGTAAAAGTTTCCCTTTGGTCTAATCTTACACATTTGTTTAAACTGTCGTGTAGCTCATTTGTAGTTATAGCCTTAACTTCTTTAATTTTCCTTACATTTAGAAACCGCGTGCAATAGACTATTGCTCTCAGTAATTCATATAAGTTATTAAAATTTTTAAATTTATTTGACCAATGTGCCTCATCTACTAATTTTGTATTTGATATAATCTTTTTCCTTTTTTCTAGGTTGGTGTCGTAAACTAAATTGTTCAAAGAAAGCTGTTCATCTCGTAGCCATTTTGGACCTTCCCACAATAATTTACAATTTTTAAGTTCAGGTAATAACATTCCACGTGAAGCAACATCGGCAGGATTTTCTACAGAAGGTACGTGGTACCATTTATTTATTTTTATATTTCTTAAACTTTCTTTAATCTTTAACCAATCTTCTTTTATTTCAGGTACTACTACTTCATCCCACGAAATTCTCATCAACCACAATTTTTGAATTATTATTTTTGCAGGCAGGAGTACAGGAGTTAACCAACCGAGAGGATCAAACAAGCGTTTAATTTCCGAGACTATGGTTCTTTTGGTTATGGTTGCCGGTGACGCAGGTAAGTCAGCATAATAATGTAAAGTATCATCGACCACATTCCACGATAGCCCTAACGTCTTTACTGTTCCTTCAAACTTAAAATCTATACTCAGGCGAGAGCTTAGTTCACTGGAAGAAAAGGTTTTCAAAAAATCCTTATTATTTGATGACCATTTCTGTAATTTCATTCCTCCTCTACTTAGTATATTTGAAATTTGTTTCGCTATTTTTGTAGCCTCCTCTACCGTATCCTGACCGGATAGTAAATCATCCATAAAAAAATCATTTTTTATTACATTAGCAGCCGCAGGATAGCCTCCTCCTTCATCGTTAGCAATTTGGTGAAGAGTTTTTACAGCAATATAAGGTGCCGATGCTGTGCCGAAAGTAACTGTCAATAAACGATAATCCTTTATAGGCTCATCAATGCTATTCCTCCATACAATTCTTTGATAATCAGCGTCCTCTGTTGTGATTAATATTTGCCTATACATTTTTTCTATGTCTGCGACAAAGGCAATTTTCCGAAGTCGCCATCTCATAATCAAGGATCTCATATCTTCTTGTAGCAGTGGACCAACAAGTAAGTCATCACTCAATGATGTATATATTATTTTTGCCTGTTACAGACGCGTTGAAAACTACTCTAACCTTTGTGGTATCCCTTGCTTCTCTAATAAGTGCATGATGCGGTAAGTAAATTGATGGGTTATTAATTTCGCTTTCTGGAACTTCTTCCATGTGGGTTAACCTTAAATATTCATTAATCACATTTATATACTCTCTCTTTAAATCCGGGGATTTGACAAATTTGGATTCTAATTGTTTAAATCTGAGAATTGAAATATCACGGGTATCACCTTGTGTTGCTCGTGGGGGTTCATGTTTTACAGGTAATTTTTCAATATATCTTCCTTCCGCTGTTCTTGTATATGTATCTTTATATGTTCGTTCACATGTTTCTTCTTCTATGCTTAATTTTTTGTTTGTTTCAGGATCCAGCTCCCACAACCTTTGCAACATTTCATCCACATCTATACGATGGTGCATAACTAGCATTTCATTATTAGATTTCATTTCCGTATTGTCTAACACGGAACCGAATAATATCCATCCCAAGCTTGTTTCTTGTGCACATGGTGAACCAGGAGGACCCTTGATCAAAGGTTCTTTGATTATTTGTGCATATGTGGTTACGCCTAGCAGCATGTCGATCCGTCCAGGTATATTGTATGTAGGGTCGGCTAATACGAGACCTTGAAGATGTGACCATGAATTTTCACTGTCTATCAAATGTTTGGATGGTAACACATTTGTTAAACGAGTAGTAGAAATGACATATGCATCAATGAATAGTTGGAACTTGTCGTCATATCTTGATAAAAGCTCTAATTCCACCGTGTGTTTTACCTTAGTTTGTGTAGATCCTATTCCCGTAATACTTACATCTATAGCCAATGGTTTACGTTTAACTTTAAGCAGTTGAGCAGCTCGTTCGCTTATAAAGTTCGCTTGTGAGCCTTGGTCTATTAGCGTGCGGAGTACAGTTACTCTGCCGTCGCCATCTGTAACAGGGACAAGAGCGGTAGCTAGCAGAGCAGAACCTTGTTTAGTTGCTACGAAAGAAGAGATAGTGTTAACCTGTTCCTCCAAGTGTTGCTCCTGCTGTTCTTCGTCTATCTCATCCTCCACCTGATTAAAGTGCGATTCTATGTTGCTGGGTTTGACCACGGCCATTGACTGATGCAACAAAGAATGATGACGCCGTTGACATACCTTACAAGAAACCCGCAAACGACATTTGCTCACCATATGCCCACTGCACAAACAATTAAAGCAAATATTATTGGAACGAACAAACTCATTCTTTTGTTGTGGTGTAAGTGATATAAATTCTTTACAGTGACATAAAGCATGTTCTAGTTGACATTTTGGATAGGGTTTAAATTGCACTGCGGGCGTCGCTATATGGAATGACCTTTCTTTAGATGTCGATGGCGTTAATAACTCCAAAGTACGAAATTTTAATTGTAAAAACTGTTGTAATTGTTCCTAACTTGGTAATTTGTCTGTATCAGTCTGGACATACTCTTCCCAATCCTTATGTGACTCTGGGTCCAATTTCTGTACAACCAGAAATATAATTAAAGGATCCCAAGAGTCTGTGGTTATGTTTATGTTTTTTAAACTATTAAGGCACTCCGTGGTAGTATCCAGTAAATTTTTTATTAATTTATAATTTTGTGAGCTCATTTTCTTTTGATTAAATAATCTTTTAAATATTGAATTAACCAGCATTTTTTTATTTCCAAATCGTTTATTTAATAAATTCCAGGATTGCTCATAATTAGCTTGTGTTATTTGAACATGTTTTAATATATTTTCAGCTTCACCAGTTAAGCTACTCTTTAAATAATATAATTTTTGTACATCCCCAAGCGCGGAGTTATTATGCACCAATGACTGAAACATATCTCTATACGAGGGCCAATCTTCATATGAACCCGAAAACGTCGGTAGCAATATTTTAGGCAGCTTTAACTGCTCGTTCGCGTTATTTGCTACTTCCAAACTTGTTCCATAGGCGGGATTCTTATTAGCGTTTATTAAAAGATCTTTTAAATCGGCTTTGATGCATAAATAAAGATCTTCAAATACAAAAAAATCTTCGTTCACAAAATACGATATTTCAGATTTCTTTTCTTTAGGTACTGTTCTCACTAAACTATTGTGAGCCTCTTTAAAAGTGTTCCAATACTCCTCAATACTTTGTAAGCGGGCTTCCACGTACCCCTTCGTCAGTCGTTGTTTTGGACACTTTTTTAAATTAGTTTGCGCCTTTTGTAATAATAAAGCCGTATCCTCCAATAAGGCGAGTAACTGCTCGACACCACTCATGTTTAGTCTTTTATCAATATTGTACGAGTAACGAATAAACGTGTAAAGTAAATAACAATAATCTGTAACTTGTCACTCTTAGAATCCTTCCGTAGAAACCGGTTTCTCGATGTAATTATCGTTAATTATATCCGGCGATGGACCATATGTTGAGGCAATAAGGTTCACTTTTACTTGGTAAAACTTGGTTAAGTAAAACGCACGTCTAATCTTGATAACGTTTATTTCGTTACTAACACAGAGCAAGTAATATGGTTAGGTACCTACTAATTTCTAAAGCTACTTACTAGCGGCGGCGCGTACAAGAATATTTACAAGTATTACGAGTGTCACCATAGTAATCGAAATAACAATGAATGACACAGTCGACCATGATTCTTATTATCACGTTTGTTCGTATTGGAGCAAAAAGTCTCATATACTTAGGGATGTTATTCTAAAATAAACCGTAAATTCGTGCGTTAGGATACATATTCAAAAGCTTAATTTAATAGTTAAGTTAGTTTTCACTAAAATCAAGCTGTCCAATGAAAGGCATAGTTTACTTGTGTGTACTGTTTAGCTTTCGGTTTGAATGTGTTGATTTTGGCGACAGCGGTTTTCATACGAATTATGACATTATAGCACTTCTATGTGTCTTGTTATTTAGATTTCTATGGTAGTAACTTTTTAGTAATCTGTACTTATTATTCCTTGTATCAAATGGCGGAAGGCTACTGCGAGAATAACAAAATTGTCAAATATATGCGATCCTTATACTAAACTAGCTTTAATCGTGCGGCGTTGCCCGCTTTGTTGAAAACCTAACAAATTATATACCTTCCTCAAGAATCACTCTATCTATTATACAAAACCTAAACCAAATTAGTTGCGTAGTTCAAAATTTAAGGATACAGACATACAGACGGCGGAAAGCGACTTTGTTTTATACTATATAGCGATAACAATATCTGATAATTTTCCTTTAGTATCTGACTATTTGCAAGTAACACCGTTTGAACTTTAAATAGGTTGTGAAAATAGACGTTTATTTATAGGTTGATATTTTCACTGTAACAACGTCCCTTATATTTTTAACTAGGATTAGAATAAAGGAACATTTTTTCGGTTGTTGGACTAATGTTAATTATTCATAGTCTAAAAAGAATAAGTATTTATTTAGGCCTAAGCGCTTAGCCTCGGCTCCGCCCGGGTTACTCAGGGTAAAACAAACAATAAAGCACCACATGTTACTTAAAATAAATGTAGGTACTTAGCTTTCATCTACAGTCAAGATTTAAATCAAAATCGGTTCACGATCGTTACAAGCTTATTTGCCTCAAATAAAGAAACAAACATATGTTTTAGAATTGATGTAGTTTTCTTCTACAGTGAAATTTCAATCAAAATCGGTCCAGTAGGTTAAGAGCTTATTTGCTTCAAATAAAGAAACAAGCATAAAATCCTACATCTACTTCTTTATATTCAAAGCATAAATATTATATTATATTATATTATATCTGGTAATATAAAATTTAACGGAGTTATTTCAAAAATTAGGCGATTAATGTTAGGCTGTTAAAAGAAGCTTTACTATGTAAGTTTGTAAACTTATTTTTTATTATAAGCCTTAGCCTGCATATTTAAAAGAACGTAAAAATAAATAAAAAATTAACTTACAGATAGAATAGAATATTTTAAATATTATAAAACAAAACTAACAAAGTTGTTTTATTAACCTTAATAAATTAATTCTCATTTTAAGAGCAGTTTTCTAATGAATGACTTTCATGTTTTCTAGAGGTTTCTGATAGATTTAAATTTAAGAATTTTGTATTCATAGTTTTCAATAATAATAATAGTCTTTAATATCTCCTAGCTGTTGTAACGCGCGGTTTCACCTGCGGACGAACCCGGGTACAAAATCAAGTATTTCTACAGAAATACGAAGATACAGAAGATTTGACAGCATTAAAATAAGACCAGTGAAGTTAACATTTCACTAACTTCCGAAACAAAATTATAATTAATCCCGTAACTCCCTGTAGTAATTGTTAACTGCTACTTGTTAAATGTTTAACTCATTTAGTGGTTGTAAATCTCTAAACTAGCTCGGAGGATAGTTAACATTTTAGTCCAAACTAGTACAATCCAAATTAACTATTGTAGTGAGCTTAATAGATAATTAATAAAATTTCAGAACTCAGAACAGTTAATATCTGAAATGTTTTTCCGTGTGTTTGTAAATGTATGCAAAATAGAAAGTAGAGAAAACACTCCAATTTATAATTATAAAGCTTTTCTGCAACAACATTCTTAAAAGGAAATAGAATTGATGTTCCTTCGAAAACTACATTCTTCAAGAATATTATAGACCAGACTCTCAATGGACTATTGTTAATTATTTAAAATAATAATTTAAAAAATATATTCATGAGTTTTCAATCTATAGTGGTTTAAAGTTAACTCAAAAATGGAGCATTTTCGTAAATTTTCTAAAAAATCTTAGAGAAAGTGTAAGAAATGTTATAGTATGCTATATATTCGTGATCTGCTCAATAAGTTCTTTCATTTGATACCCCACACGGCATGTTTTGGAAATTTTTATTTTTTTCTTTCTATGCCATATTTAATTACCGGGGTGGGGGAGGGGGACCACAAAACTGGTTGGCAACATCTGTCTATAGGATGTCTGGGATCTATACAATATATATCAGAAGTCAGATTTAGGTCCGCTATTTTTGCAAACGAACATCTCCTTGGAGCCTGCTCTATTATTTTTATATGTTGTGACAAAAACACACACGTGTATGATACATCTAATGATAAACGACAGAAGCCTCTCTATTCGATAACTCTAGATATATTAACAACTGCGCTCTGCGGTTTCACCGTGGCCCCGCTTCTGCTGATCTTAGCGTGATGATATTATATTATAGCCTATAGCCTTCCTCAATAAATGGGCTATTCAACACCGAATTTTTCAAATCGGACCAGTAGTTCCTGAGATTAGCACGTTCAAACAAACATACAAACTCTTCAGCTTTATAATATAAGTATAGATAAAATAAAAATTACTATCATTATTTTCAATTCGTTAATATTATCAAATGTTTTCTATAATTTCGTTTCGATATGGGACGGCCAGTATCGAATGAATTTATATTTAGATATATATAAAAAGGCAAACGAATTTTGCTTGCGGAACTAATTTATTTAATATAAAACAACATAATATACTTAATAGTGTAAAGCTATAAAAAATTATTTGATCAGATATTTGTTGGAAGGTGTAAACTTCTTTAAAAAACCAATATCCGATATTTCTCTTGGTATAGACAATGACAGTTCAATCAAAATAAATCTCTCAGTAAAAACTGTCCACATTTCAAACTCAAATGATTTACGCGATGACCAGCGGCGGGTCATAAAGTGTTCCAGAACATTCCACAAATACATCCGAGTTACGAGTTATTGATGATTCCAAATGTTTGTGCAATTATCTGCGAGATCGGTTTCTGCTAAATCCGTTCATAATTTTATCTTAACGTATAGTATGATAAGAAGTTTGCATATATTTGAATGTATGCAATAATAATAATAGATAGATAATCAGATTTCGCCACATGAATAACAGAACAGCTAATATTATATAACTTGGTAACACTGAGGTATTAAATACTTCACAATCGAAAGAAAAACCTTTCTCCAGATATTATTATAAATTCAAACGAGTTATAGGTCGCGTCATGTAAAAAGAACGCTGACGGTTAATCTGCGCATTGGCGATTTATTGTTATGAGGTGGTATGAGAATAACAAATATGTAGTTGCGAAGCCACGACTCGAGAGCCTACTTCAAAAATAAAATAAGCAGCAAAAAAATTTCGTGCTAAACTCGATACATGCCAAAACACACCCCATCACTTTCATCCAGCGTTCTTTTTACAATGACGAGTCTTATACGATACACCTAAATATGAAACCGGTGAAAAAGAGTGAAAAGTGATAAAGCTGTGAGTGAAAACTAGTCACTTATAGTAATTCTAAATCATTCATAATGTAAGACTTGATGAGCAAAATAATCATGAAGCAAATTCAAAATGTGCTAATATTGGTATGAAGTCTAATACATATTTTACCTTCACACTTTGCAGACCATTGTAGATCATTGACTTGAAAACAATTTCAAATCACTCGTATACCAATTCTCGGTAGCGATGCAAATTTCTTGAAACTCGTAAAATGTTCTCGCAAATTACAAAAGCGAACCGATAAAACTTTAACTTAGGTCATTTACTTAGTTCACGGATCTGAAATCGGTGTAGTTTTAAAGATAGTGCTTAGATTCTAGATTTAAGTTGGATTTTATCGTGGCTTCGAAAGGGTGATATATTAGTTTTCTAAGAAATGGACTATTCGCTAACAGGAAGAAATAGTAATCACAATTTATGTCAATTGAACATTGGAATGTAACGTAATAGATTTTTTTATTTTACGTGATTTAAAAAAAAGCATGGTAGCTTTTTGATGTGATTTAAAAAAAGCAAGGTAAATTGAGTGTGATAAATTTATTTCATTTGGTACTGTTTAGAATCTATCTTCTATTGGTTGGAATCTTACTCATTATTATTTTTAATTTGACTAATTTATCTTAGTTTTAAATCTACACATTTTTGGTATCGTAAAGTTGATTTATTGATAAATTCCCTTCATGGCAATAAATAATAATAAGCTTGCAGGTTAAAAAGTGAAACTTTCCTTAATTTTGTACTTACTCCATACTCTTCAGTGTTCGTTGAAATAATTGTGATGCGAATTAGAATATACCCACATTACGAGGTTTCTTTGTGTTGCCCGCATCAATTTGTTTAGATTAAACAATAACCTTGTGAATGTTATCATGTCTATAATAGATAACATAAAATTATTAAATCACAAAAAAATAATTAATTTAATAAATAATCTAAAACTAAGAATCAACTCTAAATATATCTAATATTAATGCTACTAGTTTGTTCTTGTTATAATTTCTCATTGTGTAGATCCTACTAATATTATTAATGCGAAAGTTTGTGAGATTTTTGTGTGTGTGTTTGTTACTCTTTCACGCAAATACTACTGAACCGATTACAATGAAATTTAGCACATATATAGAGGGTAACTTGGATTAACACATAGGATAGATTGACTAATTTATCCCGTAAAATCCCACGGGAACGGGAACTATGCGTGTTTTTCTTTAAAGAGGCGGGCGAAGCCGCGGGCGGAAAGCAAGTGTATTATAAGTTCATAATAATTATAGTAACTATAATATGTAGGAGTTTGACTTCACGTTCGTCAATAGATTTTATAACTAGGTAATTATTTTAAAACTAAACGTCTTATATGATAAAAAAGAACCTACAAAAATGTTTAAAAGTAGCAGACACTTTACACTCATTAGAATCAACAAATTACATTTTCTGCTCTTCTGAAAGTTCCTGTTATTAAAATTAATACGGTAAAAGCGAAATATTAACTTTTTTTTTCTGATATAATTAAATTTCGTTTAGGACACGGCCATTGTTTTTTATTTAATTTAGAAGACATTAAAGAACGAAAATAAATTTCAAATGTACTATTTTTAGTTTTTATAATAAAAACATTCCTTTGATTCGAACATAAATTTACAAATTAGTCCCTATGACGTCACCCCCTTGTTAAAATTGAAACACAACTTTTTCACAATGCAAATCAAACCTGATTGGCCGCAGACTTGTTCAAATATTGAAGAAGCCGAAATTTTTGTTAAATAAATTTTTGGACAAACATTTATTAAAGTATGGTTAAGTTAATATTGTGTCTTTTAATGTAAGCTTTCTTTTAATATACCAACTAGCTAAAATACGTGACTTCTCTTGCGTAAAATAGGTAATTTAAAAACTTTCGTAATAAAAGTCTTAATTATGTCCTTCGTTATGTCCATGCACGTTAGTTACACAGTTTTATGTCTGTTTATCCGTTTAATGTTAATAATTTCTTTTAAAAGAATTATATAGATATCATAAGATATCCTTTATTAATAACTAATACGGCACAGAATTGGTAATATGATAATCAAAATGTATTTATATGCAATAAATGATTTGAGTTTGAGTTCAAGTTTTGTCTGTAGCAACTAGCAAACCATTAAAACAACGGGCACAATGTAATTATGTAACAAGTGTTTTGTAGTGTCATTTTACACGAGCAGCTTACGTTTAAAGATTATTAAAAATGCGACACTTTAGTGTAGTTTCACTGTACCATTTCGTTGTTGTATTTATTTTCCATCGCATTTCATCGTTTATCGTAACTCCAGAAAATCTTGAATTTCCAAATCATTTTCCATACCCATTGTTATTCTTTAAAACCGCTTTCTAGCTAACTCACTCATAAAACCCAACTCAGGAAGCCACTGTAATAAATTAAAAAGCATTGTTGATGTCTGCATAACGCGTTTTTCGTGTGCCCGAATAAAAATCTACCGCTCTTGCTATTTTACTGCATGTTTTTATGAAAATCTTTATTTTTAAAGCCTTTCCGTGAGGTTTAATTGTAATGTACGTGAATAAAACTACTCGTGCAGTTAATCTATATTCAAATTTTGTGAAAAATTGTAATAGTTTTAATTAAAAATACGTGCATAAGTTTTCATTATCTTTCTTTTGCATTCATCGATATTTGAATACCATGTTTAAAGCAAAATAAAGATTTTATTTATTTAAGTATTTATTTATTTATCGTAAAGCTGGTAGATAGATGCATACTAAGGATGCATACAATAAAAAATAATGGAAATTTTCAAATTTAATAGGTACGAGAGAACTGATTTGTTCTTTATTTTTGTATTACATATGAGACATGGGTGCGTATACATAATATTATATTATATGTACCATAGGTATTTTTTATCAAGGTAACTGGATACTAAAATTTTACAATGCTTTTAGGATTTTTTTATAACAGAGTAGGTAAGGGGCTTTTATTTCAGCCTGCAGAATACAAAAAACCTGTCGTAATAAAATAGCGGTTATTCTTTTCAGGCGAAAACAAATCCAACCCTTTTATGTAAATAGAGATTATTTTCCTTCCTTAATAATATCTTACAATACAACGAAAATTATTTCAAAATTTCATGAATCATGTCAGCCGTTGTAAACACAGATATTTGTTAGTTTTTGCGTCGAGTTGCCAGCTACAAGCGCGGACTGCAGTCACACGATTTATCAAAGAATGCAACATTTATTCAGCGTGGCTCTTGACAACTAGGTTATGTCATCTTCAAATGATATTTATGAGTGTCCTTTGGTAGTTGTTGTTTTAGAAATTCTCAATATTATGTTGACTCTTAGATAGATTAAACGTTTTTTTATTTGTTTATGCATTTCACCTGATAATTTCATGAAATCGTAGGCCCTATGGCTAAGCATATAAACATACCTTTTGTCTTCTTCTTTTGGAAGAACTGTTAAATCTGTTTCAAAAGAGGATGAAAGAAAGTACCTACCTATGGAGAAGGAAGAAAGAGAATTGTGCAATTCATATTACGTACCTAGTACCTACATTCAATATTTTTTTTTTTTATTTCAAACAAATGAACGTTTATCAGTGCACGTTAAAAAGCCCCAACACTAATATGTGTAGGTATAATGATAATGATCGGGCAATCCTAACTCATTTGCTGCTCTTCTTAAAAAAAATGTGTGCGTGTACTAGCACAGTATTACCATAGGAAATAATATTGTGGTACTAGTGTACACACGTAAGAAGTGAAACTACTTTATGACCTTATTTTTCAAAAAATAATTTACTATATGCAACTTTACAAAAATACGTCTAATCACGCGTGGTAGGGATAAGAAAACGATGGCGCGTAACGGAAAAATGTCACGCGTAACGAAAAAATGTTACATTCCAACCCCGATAGAGAAGTTTCACTTCAAAAACAGTTATCTCACATAATCCCTTTTCCGTTAAATTCAGAAAATATAGAAATATTTTAAAAGCTTGAATAACACCCGAGTCTTGTAAGAATCTTTCACATAATAACATTTTTCACAGCTTTTGTTGGCAAATGGATAGGAATATCATACGTGTTGTCACAAACACTTTTCCTTTACTTCGTGAAAAATTGCATACGTTACGAATGAAAAGATTTCCCTGAAGTTCCTCAAGATACACTTATATTGAGATGTTATGCAAACATAAGGAAGTGAACATAAACGTAGGAAACTAGAAAACTAATAAATATTGCATTTTACATTTTACATTTGTAAACAATACATTCGTATCGTACTTTTATGTATATCAAGACATTAGAAAAATATTGTTCACGTAATATTTACCATTAGAATTAGGTACATCAGCAATAACACAATCAGAACAATAAAACTAAATAAATCTGTTATAAGTACGTTGTATTTTTTTAAAAGCACACCATTTTTCCCGCGTATACTTGACGATTAACCACAGTAACCGTAATCTACACAAATTTTCATATATTTACCCGTTTCAAATTTTAATTTTCGAAACAGCAGCTTATTGCCAACATTCGCATCGTATTCATGATCAACAATGTTGATAATGTTATCGGCATGAGGCGAGAACTTTTCAACATACGTAACCAACTCTGAAAAAACACGTGCTACCAACATGCCGATACTGCAATTCGACATCGTGGTTACCCCCATGGGGCTAGAGTTGCTTTTTTATAAAATAAGCATGGTTTTATATCGAAATAGGCAATGTGAATCCGCCCTTATCCTGTCCTAACAACATTTTAGGTGGAACAACATTCTAAGCCGTTGGAAAAACCGCGTAAGCCGCTCAAATGGGGTCGGCTAAGCTCAGATCATTTCCTCTGATTGACATGGCCCTTTTCTCTTGACTATCTAGCGAAATAGGAAGCAATAGATATAACAAGGTTTTACAAAACTTACAACAATATAAACCTAATATTGGTGTAACATTTTGAACGAAACTTTAGGTAGATTGGGTTGTGTATTAAAGCTTTGCTTGTTTTGTTCCCATAGTTGAACTAAATGTAAGACAATCGGGAATTATGTGAACTTGGTTTGATTTTATGACGAAATTATAGACATCTTTTGGTGAGAATGTGGGATAATCTGAGTATAAAATTAAATTCTAACGAACTATTTATTGTTTTACATTGCATAGTATTTAATTTTAATTATAATACCAGGCTATTACGCTTAAAAATGTATTAGGTACCATTTAAAATTGTATGTCTGGGATCCACTAACTCAACGTTAATCTTGTACAAAAATGGCGCTGTTTATTGAACCATTTCAAATGAAATCATAAACATAAACGACAGATAAGGTTCATCGAATGACTAAGTAATATTCGATGGGTGCCATTTATTACGTTTTTACGGACTAAATCGCAATATACGATGTGGTACGTGTGAGTTTAGAACCTTTTTAATGGTTTTAAGATACTGTATAACGGTATTGTCTAGTATAAACTGTTGTTTAGAACTGGATAATATAGATTTTATTGGAAATAGAAAAGAATATAAAGCTTCATATTAATGAAATCTAATATATAAAATTCCCGTGTCACAATGTTAGTTAGCATACTCCTCCAAAACGGCTGGACCGATTCTCATCTATTTTTCATAAGTGATAAGAGTAAGGCATCATAACCTTTTCCCGGACAGCTAGTATATGTATTAAAATACAACTTTGAAAAACAGAGGGACTCTACATATTCGACAATATTAATTTATATACACGATGTTCGTACTGTGTAAATCTATATAATTATAACTGCCTTTGAAGAATTTGAAATTGAAGACATTGAATTGAGCAAAACAACTGAACGTGTTATATTATTATACTACCTCTCCGCCTGCGGCTTCGCCCGCTTTGTCTAAAGTGTAATAAATTTTACTTAATAACCTTCCTCTTCAATCACTTTATCTATTAAAAAAACCCCATCAAAATCTGTTACGTAATTTTAAAGATCTAAGCATACATACAGACTGCGACTTTGTTTTATATATTTTAGAATTTAGTTTCTTGGTATACGATACGGTTTGGAAACTTATGCTGCGGTCGGTTATTGGTTAAACTAAGTTTATTTGAGCGCTTAAGGCGCTACCCGGCAATTTCGACTATGTTCAACCTCTATAAAGTCTGGTACAACATAAAGCACAATACCGAAAAAAATATATAAAATAGGATGGTCTTTGATCTTTAATTGCTCGCGAGGAATTTTTTCCAAAGTTATTAGATTTCTAGAAAAAAAATGTGCCGTGGTCATCGATTTTTCCGCAAATACTCTATAAACTTCGTAACCTGCTGACTTAGAGCTCTGAAAATTTTATGTTTAATAAATTATCAGTTACACAACAGTCCCTGACGAGGATTTTTTGTTTCACTGATTGGTATCTTTTTAAATACAAAATGCGAGGAAAAAAGAAGGTGCAGCGGGAGAGGTTTGAGATCCGTCAAGTATGGTCAAGGTTATTAGCGCATGTATAAGCCTTAATGGTTGTACTTATAGCAGTTTATCGCCTTCGGAGAGCATGTAAACTTAATTTTAGTGGTTTGAAGATACTGTTAACTGGCGCTTTGTGAAATATGATAACTATTTAGCCAATTCGCAAACAAAAAATATTGCGAAGTTCGATGTTGTGGTATATGTGGAGATGTAATAATTATACATGTGTTTCACTGATCGATTTTCATTAGCGACAAGAATTGGTAATCAGCCTTCTATGTTACATATTATTACCTTTATGCTATATGTTTATATCTCTAAATCTCATTACATACTAGTACTACTATAGTAGTATGTGGCTATAAACTCAACCTGCTAAAGCATTAATAAAGTAAAATACATGTTGAATTCTAAAACGTAATGAGTTCTTCAAACCTTTTCGTGTATTGCACTAAGAAATAGAAAACTAATTGAAATGGAAATTCACCGTCATAAATAGACATTTTAAAATCTCTCGCAGCTCTTTCAAAATAGTATTGTAAGGAACATAATCACGTGGTACCTTATGCATTATGACGTCATAGTTCATGCGTTTGCTCTGACCAATGGTGTCGCGTTTTATATACTTATTTGAATTCCCTGACTTTTTAAGGACTTTTTAGAAATTAATTTCTCAATGAATTTAAAAATAAATCAAAAAATATTTACGGGAGCTTCATTAAGAAGTAATATATATTTATTTAAAAGACTCAATGAATTTATTTTATCGAGTTAAAACCACAAAGAACATCCACGACTGATTTGTGTCAGAGATTTTAATGAATTGTTTACGGAATAACCATTTAAACTGGGTTATTTGTAACGTGTAATTATGAAATCCGAAATATATAATAATTTGAAAGTCAATACAATAACTACGCTTTTGAATAGCATAATTAAAATAATTATTTAAATTACTAAAGGTACGCTAGGGAAATTGATTATTTTCATTATAAAAATGATAAAAATGTATCTAAACTTTATATACATGCTTTACAATACGCTTGATTACCGCGTATTATGTGTGTCATTGAGGTCATTGTTATCAATTAATCATTCCTGACAATAGACGGAACATAGAAATCGTTATTACATTTTGAGTTTTATGAATAAACATTAAAAAGCTCTATCTTAAAAATATAGATCATATTATAGTTGGTACCATATAAAAAGTGTCTGATATAGACCTATTTGTGTACTATAATTAGTACATATCTTTGCCAAATTTTATTCAGACTTCTCCATGAAAGAGAAAACATACACGGTCAAACACTTTCCTGCGTATTTCCTGTCATCTTCATGAGCTTAATTACGTACATATTTACAATACTAGCAGGATAGTAGGAACAAAGCCTTCTCAGGAGGACAAAAGAACACTTCACGTTATTTGTCCTCCTATATTATAAGTGAAAATGCAGACTCAGTTAATATAGTTTCAGAAATGGTATCAAATTAACTTTATCAAAATAACTTAGATGTTATTCGTAGGCTAATTATCTTGCCAGGAGAGTCTTGAAAGCTTGATAAGAAATAACGCAATGCGATCATTTTCTCTGTCTAATCATTTAGCTATAGCAATTTACTTTCATAAATATCAAACTTACAAAACACCAGAGTTCGATCTCTATTAGAGCAATATTTAGAACTAGAATTCGTTTTCTATGTACTATATAGAGTCCACTACAATCATAAGGGCACTGAAACCTAACGTATCGATTTTATGTGTTCATTTCACGAATTCACGGACTTAGCTTTTAACGGTGCGTGAAACAATTTATTACACGCGGAATTTTTTACAGTTCCTCCTGTTGTAAATTGTATGAAACGCAAGCTAAAATGTATAATTTATCACTGACTTAAATAAATTGCTTGAGACGTACTGAATATTCTTCAGCGATGAAATGTTCGTATTTTATGCAGCCATTTACAATAAATGTATGACAGTCGGGAAAAATAATTAGCAGTGACTCGTTTGTACAAAGCGTATTGTAGAATTTTAAACGGAATTCTCGTAGATATCGTTTTAAATCTACAGTTTTGATACCACTGTCTAACGAAAATGTACATTACAATAGGGGTAAGGTACTTAATAATTAAGCTTTTATCGATCAATTGCTTCCGCGCGATCGCATTTTTTGTAAAATGTACACTTTTTACAATAAAATAAGAAGTGAATTTAACCGTTTACCTATAAAACCGATGTTTATAATTAATTTTAAAAGAACTGCTTCAAAATAATATAACATAGATAAGTGTAAGTATGTCTTTTCTTATCCGAATCAATCGATTGTTGTCGCAAGCACGCTTTCTTGGTTGTTCTTTTTTTGTTTTATTCTGGCGGCTTCGGCCCGTTTTCTATAGGTACTTATAATAAATCTGTAGAGAGGCCAATTCTGTACATGAAATATATTTAAAAAAAACTATGAAGGGGTGATAAGGGATCGCTACTGATGCCAAAAATGCAATCAGTAAAATTTTTGTCTGTCTGTCTGTCTGTCTGTCTGTATATTCGTTATAGAAACAAAAACTACCCGACGGATTTTAACTAAATTTGGCACAATTATTCTTCATACTCCTGGGCAGGTTATAGTAAAAGAATCATGTAAATCGGTGTAGAAACACCAAAGTTATACATGAAATACGTTGTAAGTCATCGCGCGTGAATACAGAATCATGCCATAAGGATTATTTTTGTGTATCAGTTGCCGCGTTCGACGCGCTGCGCGGCGGGAGCTATAAAAATTCAAAAGGCGGCGGGTCTGCACCCGTTTCGCATTGTCACGGCATCACGTGTGAATGGCTGAACCGATTTCGATTATTCTTTTCTATTATATTCCTTGAAGTACGAGGATGGTTCTTATGTAGAGAAAACGTAAATATGTACCACGGGCGAAGCCGGGGCGGACCGCTAGTATGTACTTAAATAAAATAATCCCAACTAGATCACAAAAAACCGTTTTACAGAATTGAATGCAAACACGAATTACAATATTAAAACACGATACCACATTCACATCTGCTAAATAATTCAGTCCGTAACCTCACTTTAATAATTCCTCTTCTGCCATACCTTCTGTTGGATTCTACAATTCCCCCGTGTCAGTATTAAGCCTCCATCCTTAATTATATGTGTATGAATATTAATTTATTAACACTCATTTGGATCTTGAAGTTGCAAAGCTTTGTTTATTTCTTTGGTAGGTACAAGAAACGTTTATTTGTTTATGTTATGTTTACTAGCACTTAGTTCGAGTTTGTTACTCAATTTATTTGATCCAATTAAGTTTTATTTTCATGACATAAAACTTAAGGCCTACTTTATATCTCAAACTAATAACAATGAAAATAACTACAGCTATACAGTGTTTCAGTCCTAAATATAATGTTATGTTCCACATAGGTACCTGCCTAAATAAAGATTTTTTTATACATTGTTCTAAACCTTACAAAAACTAAACTTTCATGATAAGAATGTACTTGAAAAGTGAGATGCGCCTGGAAAGAAAGAACGGCAAATTTTCATTGATTTTTTTAATTTGAATGAAATTATTACAAGTATCACTTAGATCATAGTAGTTAAATAATGTTCGACGCTAGATTGAGAATCAGGTTTTCACCAAATTAAAATGGGTCCATGACATGTAGTAAATACAGCCTTTAGCGTTCCTCTTTTCGAAAAGAAGCAAATCAGACATCAAGTCTTGCTATTCCCGCGCTAAATGAAGTTCCTTCTGAAAATATTATATTACACGTTACATTCGACGAATTTTGAACCTGTATGCATCGATACAGACGCTATTTCCGTAATTTGAAACTTTATAACAAGCTCAATTGTGCATTTTCAGTTCACACTTACTCCTCGCTAATTAAGGTACTTCAAATGTCTGACAAATTGTTGAATCGAGGATTTTTGAGCTGACTTCGTCCCAAGGAATGCTTTTCGAACGTGCAGGTATTTATCTATGTTTAACGTGACTATGTAGATTATAGGTATAACTTCTTTTTATAGGCTTTTGGCAAGCTTTACAGCCCAAACGGACAGTTTAATCAAATTGTTAAGGTAAACTACACAGAATAAACTTTTTATTGACTATTTTGTGTAAAAAATAGTTCAAATGGGGCAACCTTATCAGTTATCACACAGAGAATGTCTGTAATAGTTTTGGAATACGATAATTACAGGATAGATTTTCAGTAGAGATATTATAATAGGAAGTAAACAATATAATTAAGTTATAAATAACTAATTTACTGAGTAGGTAAACATACAAAACAATATTATGTTTATGGAAATATTTAGCTCATTATAATATTTAATTAGTGCTTATTGTTATTGTTGGTTGGAAGTATTGTTATGATTTATGATAATCTATTAAAACGGCTTCTAAATTTTTACTCATATTATAAAGCTGAAGAGTTTGTTTGTTTGTTTGTTTGAAGGAGCTAATCTCAGGAACTACTGGGCCGATTTGAAAAATTCGAGATTTGTTAGATAGTCCATTAATCAAGGAAGTCTATATTATATCATCACCCTAAGACCAACAGGAGCAAAGCAATGCGGGTAAAACCGCGGGGCACAGCTAGTTAATGTATAAAGTTTTGTGATGGTAGGAAAGCTAAACATGGTAAGCTCATATGTAGTAAATTATATTAAGTTGTAAATGCACTGATTTAAAAATAGGGTTAACTGAACAAAATCAATATCGAATTATTAATTATTAAAAAGATACATATCTACCTAGTCGTAAAACATGTAGTCACAAATATTCGATAACAAATCTTTGATTAAGTTATTGAAACTATTTCTATGCATGCTATCAAGAGTTCTAATTTTCATTATTATCATTTTAAAAATAAAACCTATTTCATATCAGAAGGAATGTCCCCATAACCTAAACAAAAGTTTATTTTTAACGTTATAAATGAGTCGAACATTTTCCGTAACCGAATAATGCTTGAGTCTGTACTCTGTAGCAATTTTGAATAGAACATTGTTTTTCACGATGAGACAATCAATCATCACAAAAACGGGATGAAAACCTTTGAGTTCCGAATTGACGTTCCGTTGATTTTATATTATACGAGCTGTGTCCTGCGGTTTTACCCGTGTAAATGAGTTTTTCCTAACAATACAAATGTTCCTAATCCTTATAAATAACAGATTATTACATGCGTCGAGAAAGTGTAAAACATTAAAATTAGGTAGGTTTTTTCTACGCTCTAAGATTTGTTGTGCTGATTGTTTATTTAACAATGCATAATTTTAGTAAGTATGTGTTTACGATAGCAGCTTTCTATCTTATATGTATTTATATTTTACAGCTTCGATAATCAAAGAACAAGTTTAACCGGTAGTTTATAAACCAAAATAATTTTTAGTCTAACTTCTTCGTACAATAATAACCCTACATTATCTTTCCTTGCGCGGCTTCGCTCGCTTTGTAGAAAACTTAACAAATTGTATATTAAAACCTTCTTCAAGAACCACTCTATCTATTAAAAAAACCATCAAAAGCTGTTGCGTGAATTTAAATATCTAAGCATATAGACACACAGAGGCGAGAAACTACTTTGTTTTATACAAGTGATATGTCAAAAGAACCTTAAATTTGACTCAAATGTCAAAATTCAAATCCAACGTGCAGACATGTACGAAGGTAATTGATCCATTGAAATGTTACATTTTTTAGGCCTGACCTTGAGTTTTTTAGAGGACGCAATTTTATTTTTTTGATGTGTAGGGGGGGTCAATGTGAAGCTAAAACCAAGTTTGTGGGGTCGCCACCCTTGTCCCATGGCCGCCATATTGAAAATAGCGGTTGAAATGGTTTTAACGATATATCTCTTAAACTATTTATCTGATAATGAAACAATTTTAACATTATTTGTTGCAAATTAAATTCTCTACAACTTTGATTCAGTAACTTTTTGTCGTAGAACTATAAATAAAAAAGTTATAAGTGAAAATGTTCAGAAATTAGAGATGTTTATATTTTTCAATAAAACTTTTTTTTTATAAGTTTACGAAGAAATTATATCAGACCATTTTTGTAGATTGTTTTTCGTAGAACAACTTTTATATACAACATTTTTTCATTACGTCAATAGCTAAGGTTTTACAGCGCTCAGAAGTGAGTACTATTTTTCAGTAGTAACTATACATAATAAATTGGCTATTGGCTCTTTTCCCAGACTCCACAACAATGGAAGCACACTGCAGAACATTTCAGCCCTGCTTTTCGACGTAAAAAAAAACGCACTTCCAGACTCTACCTCCTGGGTTGTGGGGAAAAGATTCAATAATTAATTATTAATAATATTGTAAAATTAATTATTAAAAATATTATTATAACAAAAATAAAATAATTACTGGTGACAAATTATTATTAGTACACACATAATACATATATCGTATTCTGTATAGTAAAGAGTACTTAAAATAGTACTCACTTCGGATGGCTGTAAAACCTTAGCTATTTACTTAATGAAAAAATGTTGTAAATAAAAGTTGTTCTACGAAAAACAATCTACAAAAATGGTCTGATATAATTTCTTCGTAAACTTATAAAAAAAAAGTTTTATTGAAAAATATAAACATCTCTAATTTCTGAACATTTTCACTTATAACTTTTTTATTTATAGTTCTACGACAAAAAGTTACTGAACCTAAGTTGTAGAGAATTTAATTTGCAACGAATAATGTTAACATTGTTTTATTATCAGATAAATAGTTTAAGTGATATATCGTAAAAACCATTTCAATCGCTATTTTCAAGATGGCGGCCGTGGGACAAGGGTGGCGACCCCACAAACTTGGTGATAGCTTCACACTGACCCCCCCCTACACATCAAAAAAATAAAATTGCGTCCTCTAAAAAATGCGACCCCAAATGTAACTTTTCAATGGACCAAATATGCTAATGTAATTTGACAACTGCGCTCCGTATCACGTTTTACGGGGCTCCCTGCTGCGGTCATGCGAGCTTATTGGGCGTAACATTTGCTCACGTAAATTCGGTATATTGTTGCTAAGATATGTGTGTATGTTAAATAAGATACTGCTATAAGATAAATTAGGTATGTACCTAAATAACGACGTCACAGATAAAATAATGCTATACTTACTAGAACTAACAAAAGACCTACCTAAATAGGTAAGTAAGTAGTAACTACCAACAAAACTCGAAAGATCTTAGATAACATACCTAATATTTGTGTGTTTGAGTTGTTAACTGGCAATAAAGATTTTGAATTTAAGGATTTATTCATTAGCTATATTATTTCAACCGATGATTCGAATATGTAGTTAATGGGATACAATATGACAACCAGTCCTATATAAGATAACCAAACATTCAAATCGAACAAATTATCTATTAATTATTAAACATAGGTCACAGTATTAGTTCTAGTATAGCATTTTTTTATCTGTGACGTCGTTATTTAGGTACATACTTAATATAAATGTTGTTAGGGAGAAACTTTAAAAGATTTAAGATACACTAAGCAGGTACATAAGTATGAATAAAGGAGGTTATACACAGAGGCGGCGTAAGGCGTGGGCGACGTGGGCCATCGCCTACGGCCTCGCGGTACAAGGGGCCTCGCGCCTCAAAATTTTTTAAAGCGAGAATAAAATAACATAAAAGATACCGTGAAATATGCCAACATTGCCCACTTTTTTGAATAATTTCAATTTCCGCAAAAAATTTCTATGGAAACGTTAGTATTTTCTGTTAGCATAATATGTTTTTCTTAGATCATAATATGCATATATTTTTGTAGCAAATTTCATTATTCTTCAACATTTAATTCATTTTTTGTCTGTTGAGGGCGGGCAAAGTTATCTGCACTTATTGCCAACATTGCCCACGTCGCGTCGGTTTTTGGCGTAAATATGACCTCTAGCCAGATTACATTAAAGTCCAATTCATAAATATTGGTAAAGATGTCGTTTACTTTAAAAATCAAAGCAGTATCATGAAAGGTTCCCGACTTAAGTGGCTGGGCAAAGTTACCCAGGTATTTTTTCTCTTTTTCATACAAATCGCATTTCGCTTTTCCATAAAGCCTAGGGTTGGTACATCTCAGTAAAATTAGCATGACTTTCGATTTCATTTACTGCAAAGATTTCGTAGTAGGATTAAGTTGTAGACAATAAAAAAGATTTAAAAAAAAACAAAACAGAATATTGTTCAGTGACTATTTAATAAAAATAAACATATTTTTACATTTAAGTTGTGCTTAAAATTCAGCGATTTAACTTTATTTACCATGATTCTTTCCGGGATACCAAATTAAGCTTTTAAATTTCAATTATTTTTCCGAAATCAAACGAATAGAAGTAAAATTATTAAGTATCAAATTTGTGGTAATATGAAATGTGCCAACCCTAAGCTTTTTTGATGTGGGCAATGTTGTCAAATATAAATCGCTACATTATTGGGTAATTTTGCCCACCATTGTAACTTTTGTTTAAAACAACCTTCAGTGGTATTATTAGCATTAAAATATTCTTCAAACGTTATTTTATAACATATTATGAGTAAAAATAGCCTGTGTTTTAGCCATCATGCACAAACTATCACTTGAATTTTCACTATTTTTTGCCCACGAAATCACACATGATATTCGACGAGTTACAACAAGTTGCTGATTTAAGTAAGCGACACACACAATAGGCAGTGTTGTCAGACATATAACCTATTTTACACCAAGTACTATTAATGTTGCCAAAGTATGAAGGTATTTTTGCAATTTAAAAATTTTCTTATGAATTGATCTTCGGGCAAAGATACCCTTGTGGGCAATGTTGGCATATTTCACGGTATAAATCTATTTTGTTGTGAAACATGTTTTCTTAGTCTGGCAACATTTGCCGCCGACCGACCAGAGTTCCAATGCCTTAATATAAAAAAAAAACCAACCAGAGTGCGGGGAATCCCTGGTTTTATTTGTTTACTTTCTTTACTAGGAAGAAGTCAAAACTTAACGCAATAAAAACTTGGCAGTGTTAATTGTTTTGTTTGTTTTTATTATTTTATAAAATCCGTCTTCAGGTCGCCATAGAACAGGGCCTCGCGAAATCTGTCTTGCCCACATCAAATTTAGGTCTTGCCCCGCCACTGGTTATACAAGTATTTTGCATACAAGTGCAAAAGTTTTTCTAAATATAGGGTGAAATACGAGCTTCCTTTACGAAAGAAAAAACTATTCGATTTTTATAGAGAAGCCAAAGCGATGAAGAGCGAGTGAGCTTTTTTAAAGTTTGTAGTTGTTGACTTTGCTTCAAGCACAGGATAAATCCATATAGGATATCCATATGAAAAACCTTACTACGTGAAAAATTATCTAGGTATTCATAACCCAAAACGGGTGAAAAGTTTATGGCGAGGGACGTAGAGAATGGCCAATTACCCACATAATGTATGTAAAATAATATGAAGTTTAAAAAAAAACTAAAAAACACGCTTTTCATAGAAAACCGAACAATAAAAAATAGAAAATTTTATCAAATTATTGTATTGTCATCGGTCCTCAATAAATCTACAAAGTTTGAACGAAATCTGGCCGTTTAAAGTGGGTCAAAATCGCGCCCAAAGAAGTCGGTTACAAACATACAGGTGAAGCTAATATAAAGCGTGTAAAAATGCCAAAGCTTAGAAAAGTTGAAAATATATTACATTTGAAATGAACATTCATTTTATTTCTTGGAAGCAAAATATGTTTTTATTTTTCCTGGAGGTTATAAATTATAATAATATTTAATTGTAAATATTACATTGCAAAGTAAAATGTTTACAAAGCATTTATTTACTATGTAGAGTGCATGTTTGTCTGTTATCAATTTTATAAATTTCGTATCTACGTAGTTTTTATTGATGTTTGTTAGATATATAATAAATACAATAAATATAAATATATATGTACTCAGATAATAAATACAATATTGAACATAAATTAATTAAATAGTATTAATTGGTATAAAATGACTACGTCTTATTTTAGCTGTAACCAAATCGCAGTTTTTTTTCTAAAATGTAAACTTTGCATAACATGTTATTTAGTACACATATTTTCTGGCTTAAATAATGAACTCTTATTTATTACATAAAAGCGATATAACATAAAAATTCCATTGTGTTGCCATAATAAAAGTCAGTGATATGAAAACAGAATAACATAAAGTAATGAAATTGTTCTCGAATGTGGCGGAAACGATGTTCAATGTTTCGCGTAATTTGAGTTTTGCCTCGTAAATTTACTCCATTTTTTTATAAGTTCTACAAACTTTTTAGAAGTAGGATTTGTGAAACGACGCTTGTAATTTTTTTTAGAAATAGGATTTGTGAACTGGCGATGAATATTATATTATTTTTAAAATATTATAAGCACACTCGAATGGAGGTAAATTTACGGTGTCAATCATTTAAAGAAAGCTCTTTAAAAAAAGCTTATTAATTGTATCTAAAGTTTATGTAGGATATAATATCTAATTATAACTAACTATAAATTATAAATATCTCTCATAAGTATTCGTAAAAAAAATCATTTAATTAAAAAAATACAGGGAAAGGATACGATTAAAAAATTATTTGTTTACCATGTAACAAAATTAATAATTTATCCGCTTTTTCAATTAAGCCAACATTACCTAATGTAACATTAATCTTCAATCAATCTTGCCACATAATTTGATTCTGTTCGCTCGTCATACATGAAATCTTAATTAAAATCCTTACATTATTGTGGTACTTAGTGATTTGTTAAGATATAGTAAAATTCGTAATATATAACTTGATAAATTATAAAATTATGCGTGATAAATTAGCTCTCATGAAATCTTCATATTAAGCTCTTAAAACTCTTCGATGAAAGTAAACAAATTTAAAAATAGCATCCCTTGTTTCGCTGTTTATATAAAATAATAATTTATGGAGGTATTCTTTTAAAATCAACACCCTTTTAACTTGTACATTGATTTTTTTAGTGTGGCGTATTACATAGATGAAAAATATGGAAAAATAGATGAAAAGAATCTTAAATCTTAAATAATTTTTAATCTTTAAAGCGTGTTCTAGGTATATCTTGTAAAAGTTCGAACTCATTCGATGCAGAGCTTTAAAGTTTTAAAAGCTTATAAAATAACTTTACACAATTTTACAGAATATAATTATACTGATATTTTTATAATAGTATTTTCTCTTTGATAAAATAGCCTATATAGTAGAGACTAGAGGTCATATAATAGAGGTCAGAGCTTTCAGTTCTATGAAAATTAGTGAGCTTTTCCTAACATAACAGAGTGGCATTGTATCAAGTACAGAGTGAAAGCTGTCTCTATGTCAATTTCTACCCTGTATATATACCTTAGGGCGTATTCAGAAAGAAAGCTTGAAACTTATAAGCGCTTATAATCGCTTATCGGCGCTTGTCAGCGCTGATAACCCGCACAGGAAAATATATGAACATGACAAGCGCCGATAAGCGCTTATAAGTTTCAAGCTTTCTTTCTGAATACGCCCATACAGTGATACCGTACCTGAATCCTACATTGGATTGCTTGTGTCAGTCAACGTTAGCACAGAATACATAATAGTAGCTAAACGCTACAGGACGGACACTCTCCGCCTCCCGCCAAAATTAAACTTACCTCACCCCCGCGCGATCAGACATAAAATGGGCCATATTTTTCTGCAAGGACGATACGCAACGAAGATTGACAACATTAATCAAATTGACTTAAAGTAATTTTATTATTTTGGATTTGTGATTATCGTTTTTCGTAGAAAATGGTTAGATATTGTGCTGTTTACGGATGTATTTCATCAGAAAAACGCGAATTTTTTTTTACGCTAGTCACAAATGTGCCAACCATAAAGCGTTAACACACACATTTGCAGTCTCTACAGTGTGACTGTCAAAACGATCATTTTGTATGGAGTGTCCGGGGTGTGACGTTAGGTTAGCTTTATATCATGGAAGTCAAATGGAAGTACGCTGAATATGTTGTTTTCTTCCAATTTCTCGCTTAAAACTGTGTTTTAGAAACTTTTTGTACGTTTAGTCTTTTTGCTTTCTACCAAACCTAACCAAAACTTTTTTTGTTTTATTCTGATGTACCTATGTATAAAGAATAAATAAATTAGATTGTATAGCTTTTACTAATTAAATAATATAATCTATTTAACTGAGTAAAATTTTTAATTCTATTGGTTGCTTGGTTGGACGAGATTACTTGTTAGTAATAAGGCCGCTTTCTGTGCAGACTGTTTTGGTTTTTATAATTGTACAAAATATTATTATATTATGCAGCACAATAAAGTGTTTTAAAATAACCTCTGGGGCAATAACTAGTCTTACAAGAAATGTATATCGCAAAAGCCTTCACGCATTATCGTGTGATGAAATATGAATAGGTAGAGTGGCGTGAGATAACATCACCGTGAAATAGCCAATCTAGGGCTTTCTAGTTTCAGTCTTGTAGCATATTATGGAGTCTCTTTCGTTCATTTTTCTTTATAAAAATGTATAAGCTATGACTATGTTGTTATTTTGTAAATGTTTTGCGCAATTTATATACTTACTTTTTTTTTAAGTGGGGAAATCTTGCATAGATACCCACGGCCTCCAGGGAAGGGGCCGTGGGTTATGCCAGGTTCCTACCGAACCCCCACTGTGTTCCGTCAAGCCGCATCAACGACAGGGGTATGGTAGAATTCGTCCGTGATCCCATCAGCGGTAGGCGATTTATATACTTACTCAAACGTAATTTGGGTGAAATTAACAGCTGATTATTTTTTATTTACTGATATATTTAAGACGATACACAAAAAAAAATCCACTGCTTGGTGGGCGGAGTCTAATAGCTCGCTATCGTGAACGCGGGTGTGCGCGAAGTCATTCTTGCAAACTCGCCGCGCTGCCGCTGGCCGACTCGGGACAAACATGTATGGAGTCGTCATACAGTTATAATATTGTTATACATATATTTAATTGTTGATTTATTGGTTTTATTTTCTTGCTTATAAACAAATAATCTTCTTTTTAACAACTACATAGACATTATTAATAATTATTATTATTTCGTAATGTTTACTTTATTACAAAATAATACAGGTTATAAATAATCTTTAAAATAACAAAAAATATTGTTACTCTGAAAAAATGAAATGGTACTCAATAACGCGGACTACTGAATTGATTTAGATAGAATTTGATGCTGACGTAGATATTACATCATGCCCAGAATGAAAGGTACTATTTCTGAAAGAAGTTATAAACCCTAATTCTTCTCAGTCAAAGTCAAGAGTGGAAGATATCACTAATACAGTAAAACTGATGCGAAACTTTGGATGTTAATTTGTATATTTTTTTGTTAGTTGTTACTTAATCACGTCAAGACTACATTACCAATTTTGATAAAATATAGCTAATTGCCTGGATTTACACATAGGATACTTTTTATCCGAACTGAACACTTCTGTGGGATAAAACAGGATTCACGATATAACCTAATTCCACGCGGGCAAAGCCGCGGTCGGAATGATATTTTTTTAAATAAAAAAATTGTTTTAAAAAAAACACAAAATATATTGACGCATGTATTTATTTTTTGCACTCTATTATAATTGTAATTATTCATTACAAATAATCAAAATAAAATAGCCAGAACAAAGTTAGGCCCTGGTAGGGTAGGTAGGCAGGTACAGCAATGTGAGACGAACACTGGCTTATTTATACCAATAATAATGTATTATAAACATTAAATTAAGTTTACTTTCTAACAACAAAAATACATAATATTAGCTAATGTGAAAACGAATCAACCAATCATCCCACAACAATGAAATGTGCACACAAATATTCATCCAAATCGGTTCATGTGATTAGGAGGAGTGACTGCAGCGCCCATCTTCCGGGCCCAATTGTGTTTCCAGATCACCCAGGAACTCAATTTAATATACTTACACAAAATTTTTCGAAATGAAAACTCACATTACTATGTAAATATGAATATTAACCTGTTTTAGTACTAAGCAATTTCCCGCACAGGTGTAGTAAGTATAAATGAAATAAATATCAACATCAAATTCTTTATACAACATACTTATCTACCACCTACTAAGAAATGTAATTCTTGAAATTTTTTCGTATTTTTTTTAAATATAATACTACTCCAATGAGCTCCTGTTCCATATTACGTCCACCATACTTCCACTAAGTTCACCATGATTTTTTATTTCTTTGCACTTTGTTGCTTTTTGCTAAAAATGGAATCATGCGATAAAACCAGTAGAGCGTTGATAACATACATTTTTGACTGAATAAAGGTACTTACGAAGGAGTGGGTTCACATTGTGAACAATCAGTGGGTTTATTTTCCTTCTGGATTCCGGATTTCTGAAAAGATTATCTATGCTATAAATGAAAAAATCTTACACATTCGTTATGTACTTAAAACAGGGGTACATATCAAACATCGTCTATAATACAATTATCATCAAATTTAAAATAAAACCAACTTACTTCATTAATTTGTTCCAATTGTAAGCATTCTTTTTCCTCCAACCTTTATGTTTCTTCTTCTTATTTTCTTTATTGTCCCCATTTGTCTCATTTTGTCTTATCGTGTTGTCACCCTTTGTTACGATTGCGCGAGCGACACAAGTTCCCCGTGTGACGGCCGTAGCGGGAATGACTCGTGCAGCGATCGGGGTAGGAAGGTACAGGGCGGCTCTCGCTATATTGGCTGGTCGCGCGCTAATTTCAAGTATTTCTTGTTTATTTCATAACCATCGCATATTTCAAAATTCTGACTCGGTAGACGTATAGGTTGTATATTTTATAGTTAATATCCAAAAAGTCGTAACTTTACGTTCGTTATTTTGAAGATGCCAGAGATTAAAAAAAAATAACAATGAGAACTTTGTATTTTTTTTCTATCGAGAAAATATCATGGAATCATGTTTCTAAAACGGTAGACGTATTGTGTTACTATTGAACTTTCTTGTCAAGAATTTTCATCACGACAACTTTAATAATATAAAAATTACGAAGGTTTAAAAAGGGCCGTAAATGTTAGAAAAATTAATTCATCACCTTAACATCAACAAAACATAGATAACAACCTAAAAGGAAAGAAAATATGCCACGCTGACGGCTGAACCTAGTATCTAATCTGTGGCTGAACTAAGTCCTAAGACAATCCATACTAATATTATAAATGCGAAAGTAACTCTGTCTGTCTGTCTGTTACTCAATCACGCATAAACTACTGAACCAATTTTCATGAAATTTGGTATGGAGATATTTTGATACCCGGCGAGAAAGGACATAGGCTACTTTTTATCCCGGGAAAATGACGCAATCCCGGAAATCCCACGGGAACGGGAACTATGCGGATTTTTCTTTGACTGCGCGGGCGAAGCCGCGGGCGGAAACCTAGTGTTTTATAATTGTCTATCAGAATCAAAGCATCTTGGATGTACCACATGTTATGCAGTGATTAAATTACTAAGGAAGTGATGCAAATCCGTATCAAGACTTGCAATAGTGTTAACGTGAGCAATGTTCACGCGTGCGGAAATAGTAGTAGTACTATTTCACTACATAATATAATCCTAGCAGTTTTAGAACAAAGCGCTTCAAAGTAATTCATAGGCAGAGGCGGCTCGTCCTCAGGAGCGCCGCGCTGGTGCAGTGAACTCCCATAAATAATTATAATAAAGTTATACCTGCTCATTATTTAAAATCTATCGTAAAAAACTCCAATACTAATATCAATAAAATAAGTACCTTATATAATATTGAGTTTAAGTAGATTAAGATGAATTTAGTAACTTTTTGTATAAATCGTTTTCAATTATTCGAACATAACTCCCTATTGACTTACAATTATAGGTATACAGTCCAATAAATAGGAGTTCGGAGTCCCTTTATTTAGATAAATCGCTTGTCAATAACTTCTCAAGGTCCATCATGCGGCTTAAATAATCCCTGTTTATTCTCAAACCTCCATTTGTTTGTACATTTCAAAGATATGATTGATGTGGAATATCCAAGGATATTATAAAATAGATATAAAATTAGAAAGAAAAAAAATATACCTACTTTATTGCGAAGAAAGAAAGTTAATAACGAAGAAATTACGAAGTAATTTGCAGATTTGTAAGAAATTAAACAATTGTGTTTACTTTTTCAAAATCGATTCATAGCCTACATCCATTCTGCAATTTGTATTAAATTTTATAAATTTAAGCGATACTTCATACAAATACAAATCAATAAGTGAACCCATTTATAAATTATAGATACTTACTGTTATTCTTCAATAATATTAGCATTATGTTGAAAATTAGGAGAAAAGGACTATTACTTATGTCAACTTTATGATCGACGAAATGTCCTAACGAAATTTCTTATTTACATAATGTTATTAAAAATAACATTTTGTATTTTCTTTGACCTAAATTTATTATGATTCATCCCAACTACTAGTAATTTTTTACAATCATAGCTGGACACCTATGGGCTATGACTGTAAAATTTTACTCATACACTACCACAATATTAGGTATGTAGTTCAGACCAAACTCTAAGATTAAAAATATTACTCTATAAGTCTATAGTTATCCACGATATTGTATTTTCTGTAACAATTTCCCGTCAATATCCGTTCTGAATAATTTAAATTTTAAAGATTTTAAGTCATTCCGAAATTCCTAGTATTATCTTTTAGAAATATCTATTCTAAAATAACAATTTTCATTCATAAATAATGCGAATGATCATTATTTAAATGGCAGACGACATTTTTCCAATAACAAGGAACTGTCTCTGAATTCATGATCAAGTTCCACCACTCAGAATAACAAGCACTAGCTACACCCCGCGGTTTTACCCGCATTGCTCCGCTCCTATTAGTCTTATCGTGATAATATACATAATATAGCCTTTCTCAATAACTCGACTATCTAGCACTAAAAGAATTTTCCAATTGGACCAGTAGTTCCTGAGGTTAGCGCTTTCAAACAAACGTACTCTTCAGCATAGTATTATAATAATTATAGTTTATTATTCTGAACAAGGTAAGGTAAATAGTTCCATTTGGCTAAACAAGAGAGACGTGACATGGACAATATTGATCGGTGTTAATTTTAAACTGCTCAAACATTCGTAGTCCGATTAAAGCCTGAAATTGAATCTCGTATGAGCAGTGAGCGACGCCACGTTATTAAATAATCGTTTTGAGTGTTTGCTGTTAGATAAGATAAATGTTGTATACGAAATCATGCAATGACTTAGTGTTTTTGTAAGAATTAGGTACGATTTGATTTAAATAAAAAAGTTAATGGTATTATTTTTAGTTACATGATAAAAAAGAAAAAACAAATACTAACAAATCTAAATTTGATAGGTCAGTGAAATAAATTTCAGCAAATTTATTATTAATTAGTTACCCATTCATTAATAGAATCATAACATAATCGCCTCGGTAATATATTATAAATTTATATCATAATATACAAGGTAACACGCTCTACTACGAATTTATGTACGTACATATTTAGTAAATCCCGGTTAATATTAAACTAGATTTCGGTAAACTCCATGTAAGTTTTGAAAGTAACACAGTGAATGTACACACACTCAATTCCTTGCATAAAGCAGTTACCGTATTATATGAAAGCCCAAAGTTGCATGAGTAATCCGTTCAGAGAAGCTGCATGATCTTAGAATCATGGACGTATAAAAAAAGACGGACGCCGTATTACGAACAAACAACGTGAAGCCACCATAGTAAGCTAGCGATCGTGTAAAGACAATAAACACGCACACACTCTCACCATAGTAAGCTAGTCGGCCGCCATTACGTCGTGAACTACCGACTGATTAACTGCGTCACTGTTTCACAAAAAATATTTAAAATGCCGTCTTGCGTGGTTAAATGGTGTCGCAACAGTACAATTTTAAATAACAAAACACAAGGGATTACATTCCACAGGGAAGCAAGTTATTTCTTTTATGTTTTAATGACAAAATTATTACGGCAAAATTTATAGAAAAAAATACAGCCGCCATTGTCATCAACACAGCTGTTGCCATGGCAACATGGCACACACACATGGATGTTTCGCCGCCATTACTAGGCTTCACTCAATGTTTAGGCGATATACCGTCCGTCTTTTTTTATACGTCCATGCTTAGAATATACTTAGGGGATTATAAACGTACTAGCGGTCCGCCCCGGCTTCGCCTGTGGTACATATTTACATTTTCCGGGATAAAATATAGCCTATAGTCTATACGGATTCGGAAGAATCCCTCAGTAATGGTAAAAGAAATTTTGAAATCGGTCCAGTAGTTTTTGAGCCTATTCAATACAAACATACATAAATACAAAGGTTTCCTCTTTATAATATTAGTATAGATAAATGAGGCATTAGTTTCTAAATGCATGTTTTAATAGATGCCCTAGATTCTTAATGGATTTTCTTAGAGCAATTGAGTTGATTAGAATCAGGAAAATCTGACTGTAGTTCATGTTATGTTCTTTTATTTTATTATTATTTATTTATTTAAAACTTGCCATATTGGAAAGTTTGGATCAAATCGTAAGTTCTGGTCCACCCATAGAAATCTAAATAACAAGACACATAGAAGTGCTATAATGTCATAATTCGTATGCAAACCGCTGTCGCCAAAATCAACACATTCAAACCGAAAGCTAAACAGTACACACAAGTAAACTATGCCTTTTATTGGACAGCTTGATTTTAGTGAAAACTAACTTATCTATTAAATTAAGCTTTTGAATATGTATCCTAACGCACGAATTTACGGTTTATTTTAGAATAACATCCCTAAAGTATATGAGACTTTTTGCTCCAATACGAACAAACGTGATAATAAGAATGGTCGACTGTGTCATTCATTGTTATTTCGATTACTATGGTGACACTCGTAATACTTGTAAATATTCTATAATTTTAAGGAAAAACGGCATTATTAGTAGTATGGATTCCCGGACTCTGCCTCACTGCGTGAGGCAGAGTCCGGGAATCCAGTGAATCCAAACGAGAATCCAAACATACCCCGACTAAAAAAAAAAAAAAAAAAAAAAAAATTCTATTCTGAATCCTATCAACATTCCAGTCCCATCTCTTACAATTCCTTTTCAAAAACTGGAGATGATATCGCTCAGGTGTTCGTCCATATGAATCAAAATATGCCATTCGTATCGATATGTACAGCTACCCAGTGTGAACCTGGTTTATCATCCACATCCAAATTGCATATTATATACGTTGGTACATGGGTATACATAGGCAGTCTATTAGCAGCATAAACATTATTTTCTAGACTGGGATGAATCTTTTTCATATGTTTTTGTAATTCTAGTGTATCCATGATATTACTATTATTAGCAGATTATTACAGTACCAATCTATTCAATGGTTGTCATAGGAATGTTCAATTATAGTGTTTTGTATAAGATTAAATAGGAAGTTTGTAAGGAAATAAAAAATAGTAAATTGTATACAATTTGTTTTATTTAATTTTATAATGTTTCCTTTAGTTACATATACACAAAATGCATTAAGCATAACACATAAATCTAAAACATAACACACATTATAACCTTAACTACTATAGTCTACAGTAACATTTCTATTTTTATCTATTTCAATAATATTATCAAACTCAGCATAAACAATACAGTTAATTGTTTGTATTAGTGAGGATTCAAATCGTACTTCTAATCTTACACTACCATGCTTTATGAGATTCCAATGAGCTGACGAGTTAGCTGATAAATCAGGAGTTAAATCAAATGCTAAAAGACAGTAACCTTTGGCATACTGTTCACGAGAGATTGCATTTCCTTCATTAAGAAAGTGAATACCAGTCCCCGAGAATAGAGTATGATATGCTGATGTAAATATATTATTATTAAAAGATGGTTGCAAAGCTTTTGAAGGTATTTGTTGACCATCAATATATAAGCTGAAAGAGTTAATGCCATAGTTTTCAAAGTTAAATGGATTTTTAGTAAGTGAGCCATTAAATGCGGAATTGTTCACAAATCCAATAATACATCTTTTAGGTACCTGTCCTAAGAATATATTATCAAGAGTTTTTCCTTGAACACCTGATGGAATTGTTAAAACTTTAACTTCAGCACGAGTAATAGGATATTTAGCAGTGGTAGAAGCTAAAACTTTCTGATGTGCGAGTAATACACTTGGATTAATTCGTGCTCTTCGAACAATAAGAGTTGCATCCGTAATGCAAACTTTAAACTTTTCATCATTTGACCCAGCAATTAAATTAAAACTCTCTCTTGACCGAACTAATTTTACACTCATTTCAACACCATTAATTAAAAATTTATCTTGATTGAAAATGTCACCATGAAGATGACCAATCATTTCTATTTCCCTACTTTCATTAACTAATTCCTGTCTTTTAACAAACCCTATGTTTTTACCATCTGTGGAATCCATTTTGCCTGCTGTATCATCATACCAAAGACTACAAGTAAGATGAGATTGTTTAGCAGCAGGAGCATAGTTTAAAAGGGTTTCCATGTATGCTCGATAGGCATAGGTATTATTAGGTGGTGATACAAGTTTTTGGTTTAAATAAACATCGAGTTGACTAAAAAGTGAATGCAACCAATTATTTACAGGTGCTACTACTGTAGCTGATGTCAATTTTGTTGAATCTTGATTTAATACTTTTGCCTTTATGTGGAGTAATGTATGAGACAAATCTATGTAGTCATCACCTGTTCCAGGAACTTGAAACTCGATAGGTCCATCATCAGCAAGAGATGAAATTGGTTTATAGTGAATCCACAATCCATTTTCAATGCTTGTTTGTGTAGACGGTAATGCAAACAAATCTAATTCTGACTTAACGCACTCACAAGAATGATTATGAAGGAAAGACATACTTAATTTGAAAATATATCTTTGATGTTTTTGGGTTTTAGACCAAGTTTTTTCGTAGCTTTCACTTTAGCTGTTAGTGGTGGAATGAACGAGGCCAATCGTTTTCTTTTAGTTATATACCCAGATCCTGTCATGTTTAATCGATCAATTTTGTCATCAGCCTTTCGTTTTAAGTTCGTACTAACTTGCTTTAGACGATCTTTTATTGAGGTTTCCATAGGACGGGCTTGAATCATATCCGATAAAAGTCCTACTCCAGCGTTTAATGCCTCCTTACCAACCACTCGAGCACCACTTGAAAGTAAAGGTAAAACTGATCTAAATAACCCTCCTAAGAAGCTCCCAATACCATGACCGCGTTGGTATGGTGAACCCTTATAAATTACTCCAACTCCTGATCCAGCTTGATGTGAATAATAATTTTCATATGGACATTTATGATGATCATGAGGAGAATACATTATTATAATTTGCGGAAATGTAGTTTAATACACACGGTTCCAAACTGGAATGGTATTTTTTGTCCTGCGCTGGATCTTATATCCATTTCCAGCGTATCGAACTCTCTTCGCATAACGGGTAAGTAGTGAGGTGGAGAGAAAACGTGCATTTTATACGCACCATAAATGTATTTTGAAGGATCTAATGAAATGACTCTTAATAGCGGAGTCATAACATCACCCACAATCTGAGGATCGATAATATCGCAATATAGAAATAGTTGAGATGGTAACCCTAAGTGTAAATTAGCAGGACACTTCCCAAAATTTCTGTCTAGGAGATTTGTATTTGGTTCATAACCTAGTTGTAAACTTAATTTGGGTGATAATGTTACGGATGTTATATTTTTATCCAAAACAGAAACAGACACAAATTTTGTTATTTCATCATAACGAAATTTCAAGTTCTCTCCGATACCATTTAACGCTCTCAAAATATGTTCAACGTTATCGTAGTTGGTAGCGGGAATATGTTTTTTGTAGTACACTGTTGATGGTTTATCTTCATTAGGAATTAACATGGTTTTTGTGATGTATACAACATTTTCATGATCTTGAACAGTAAACATTGTGCATGGATATTGAAACTCGACAACTCCAACCAACCATTCACCTTCTAATTTCATAGCTTTTGGTAATTTTGTTGAAAAATTTGTGGTCTTGTTATCAGGAAAGTATTCCATTGAACTATTGCTGAGCAAAGTTAAATAAAAACTTTCTTTATTCATATTTCTTTTAAACTAGAAGCTAAAATCCAACTGTTAAATTTATCTGGATAACCTCTCCACTTCACTAATACTTCTTTTCTGTTGCCCGAATAACGAGTGCCAATTATTTTATCTATTTTATATTGTGAGGTGGGGTTGTAAGTGACCTTCTGTAATTCTCTTTCATAAAAAGTACCAACTATTGGTTCATTTTGTAAATCTGTAATTGTATAAACAACCCATGGAGATCTATCAATTATTGAAGATATAATAAATATTTCATCACTCCAATTTGATTCATATCCTTTTTGGAAAACATGTTTATATTTAGTTATTCGAACATAATCACCCACGTTGAAATTTGGTTTTGAATTTTCTAAAGAAAGTTTGTTTGACCCTCTATCATAAAGATTAGTCCAAACTGTCATAATATTGTTGGAACTTACATCACATGGGCACATCTTAATACTCGAGTGAATGCTGTGATTATAAGAGTATATTAAATCTTGTAAAACATCTATATATCTATAAGTATTATTATGAGTGAAATAACGCCACATTTTCATTTTTAGAGTTCTTTGAAATCGTTCAACAATACTTGCCTTAATATCAGGATTGTTAGTGGTATAGTAATTTATCTTTTTGGATTTAAAGTATTTTTGTACATCTTTTGAGACAAATTCTGTACCTTTATCAGATTGTATGTGAGTAGGTGTTGAATTACTTTCAGTAAATATACTTTCAAAACATTCTTTAGTTGTTTCTGAGTTTTTCTTTTTCATTGGTCTTGCAAAAGCATATTTACTAAATACATCAATAACACAAAGTATATAGTTGAAACCATCATTATATTGAGAATAAGTTCGCATATCACTTAAATCAGCTTGCCACAGCTCATTAATATTTGATAGAATGTACCTATTACGCGGGAATTTTTTCCGAATGGGTTTATGTAATGTATATGTTTCTTGTGATTGTAACCATTCCTTTACTTGCTTTTTATCCATTTTACCCTTCATAGCTTTTGATAATTTATCAATACTACCAAAACCAGCGGGGTTAGATGGATCATAATAAATCCTGTTAATTTCTTCTAGTACGGGGTCCATTTTTCCCAATCGATCTTTTTACGTATTTTAGTTATATATCTTTTATCTCCACTGCTCGGTGTAGAAAATTCTTGAACTTCAATCTCAGAGGTTTTGTTCAGATCTTTTGCTTGAAGTTGGTTAATAAACTCACATCTCTTTGGATTTCCAATATAAGTAAGTGGTACTTTAATATCTTTTAATGCTTTAGCAAATCTATCCCACCCTATCGGATCACTTTTTTTTAAGGGTCTAAGTGAATCATTTATTAAATCAACAATATTACTTCCTGGAATTTTTTCATTATCAATTATGACTGTGCCTTCATTATCCCAACGTATTTTACTTTTACTTATTCCAATTAAGTTTAATAATGATTCACCTTTTTTATTATAAGTTTTCGGTATTAAACTGAGTATTTGTGTTGGTGAATACAGTGGATTTGCCTCACTTTCTATACTTTTAATGGAACCTTTCTCCCCCAACAAAGATTCAGCATCAACTGAACTTTTTTGATCTCTATCTTTATTTTTAAAACCAATTTTAGACTCATTTGAATATTCATTAGATGTATCAGAATAAATTGGTAATCTGAGTGGTTGACGATCCTCTTCGGTAAAGTGAAGGTATCTTTGTAGTGTTTGTAAATATAGCATCCACTTCTTTCGGTCTTCCGTCTTACTATTCATAATATTTTGCATTTCAATATCTAATCGAGACAAATTACTTGTATCCTTATTTTCTTGTTTTAATTTTTCAATCAATCCAGGTTCAATAAGTATCATTTTCTTAGCATTTTCCATGTTAACTGGCTAGTCCACTTACTAATCCACTCAATATTGCACCTAATATTATTGGTAAGAAAGCCCCTCCTTTTTGTATAATAATATTTTTTCTTAGTTTATGTTTACACTTACGCACCAGTTTACGGAGTATATTTTTGTGTTTATTCAATTTTTGTTTATCTTGATCTTTAAGTGGTATCTTTCCTTGTAAAACGTTATGAATACATTCACAAATACAATTTATTTCTTTTTCATCACACGTTTTAAGTAACGCTTTTTGATATTTTGGTTTAAGCGTATGCAAAGCATTTAGCAAATGTTTATGCGTTGTAACTCGACGAAGCATCATTTAGAAATGATTTGAATTGTTTGATTCTTGGTGTATTTAAACTCTTTCGTGGGGACGTAGACTGTGCAGTGACCATTAAATGGGAATACATGTGTCTTGATACGACAAAAATCATTTGTATTCTGTTTTAAATCTACCATTAAATATCCATGCGCTTCTAAAGTTGCATCCCTGTAGGCGTCTTCAATGAATTTTGTGTTATCTGGTGACACTTGTCGTGCTAAATATCTTATTTGAGTTTTATCTCGAGGGTTTTTAAAATAAATTATATAACTTGAGTTTAAAGAAATATCTCTTTGACCTTTACCTTGATGAAATAAATTTTGTGTTAAATAAAATACACTAAGATTCCTGTGATGACTACCTTTTGTAAATATATCCACAATTCTTCCATCAGACTCTCTCATTAGATCATCAATAATAATAAGGTGTGGGTTTTCACCATCAAACATATTAAGATTTGGAATTCCTTGATGATACTTAACATTTGGTAAATTATATAAAGGCTGCATTTCGTCGTAGCACCATGTGATTTCAGAAAAAAATTCATTACATACACTACTCCTATGTTTAATGAATTGAGTAACAAAGTTAGATTTTCCACATCCACTTGGACCTGCTACGATGGCAGCAAATGGATGAATAAAGTGAATCATTTTTATACTTCTATCTTCTTTGGATGTAGCAATAAAACTAAATATTTTTCTCTTTAAACATTTTATTTATACATTAAGGTTACAGTTTAATATAAATAAAGTAATATATACAAATAAACACAACCTTAAAAATTATTACAAAGCACATATATCCAAAAAAATAAATAATAATAATAATAATCAAATATATTCATAACTAAAATTTTTGAAATATAAATATCGTTTTAGCTGAAATTGCCATCGAGTTTATAATGACCCAACGGTAATGTATCTATATTGTTTGGTAGAATGTACCGCTTGGCATCATTAAAGGATAAACATGTTTTATTTATTTCTTGTGTAAAAATTGTATGCTTTAATGATTTAAATCTATACATTTTACAATATTGAACGTTTTTATTAAACAAACATGACTTATAATTATCTAAAGTTAATTTTTTTGTGACACACTTATTAACACCCTTTGCCTTAGTAATAATTTTATCATCAACCTGTAACGCATACATTTTTGATCGCAGACCTACAAATTCCATAAAAATTCTACCACAGTTTTCATCTTTGAAATAACCTATTTTTTTTTTATTTAGTTTAGGAAAATTAAAAACGTTGTTAGCATCATAATCTGATGTATCGAAATATGTATTAATGTCCAGTTTTATATCATTATAAAAGTTACTCGTAAATATTTGATAAATGAGACTGTCGGTATCGGTGTATAGCAATTTCAAATTGGAACCAAATTTATCTTGCATGTAATTGTAGTGGAAATCATACATAAGCGTTTTAGATATATCTAATATACAAAATCCTAGGTAAATAGGTTTATTATAAATTAACTTTGTTTTGTTTAATTGAATTGCAACAAGACTATCAGAAAAAATTGAAACACTGTGAAAATGTGGTTGAGCAATTAAATCTCCAGCTCCCAATACTTTACCCCGATTTTCCCAATGAGTTAACAGTTTAACATTTACACGTTTTTCAATATTTTCCATAGTCTTACCAAAAACAGCGTTGTTCATTAGTTTATAAAAATCTTTCTCAAAATCTGAAATAGCTTGGGTTCTCAATTGTGTATTTAAGTCTATATATTCTTTTAACCATGGAGTCTGATTAAATTTTAATATTCTATGAATTTTTAATAATTTTAACCCCATTTTTAAGCATTGAATTAAATTTCTATAATATATAATATATTTGGATTTGTTTTTTAAGTTTGGAATCAATCTAATTTCTTTAGCGTCACCTACAGGTATGTTTTCTGGACAAAGAGGTAAATCGGAATGTTTATCATGCAAATCAACCGGATACTCAAGATCTACCTCCAAGATAAATCCTATCTCTGAAGAATAACTAACATTAAAATCTGTATCGGGGGAAGCCCACTCAAAATTACCTGTAGGTAGATATTGGGACATAGCCCAACCATACAGGTTATTGGCATCGAAATACATTAAAAATGAATCTTTATCTTTTGAGTTATAGTTGGACATATAAACATTATTTGCTTTTGCATAGCGAGTGCTACACTGTGAAACACCTCCACGTATTCCTGATTTAATAAAAGCAATCATCTCAATATCTGTAAGTAATTCTAACTCGATTCTAGTATGTTTCAACATAGCATCCCAACTTAATCCAGGAGCTGTATAGTAATGGGCGGGATCTAAATCATAAGTTTTTATGCAAACACATCTAAAATTTTCAAAAATATCTGCTAACAATAATACATCGGTTTTTAAATAAAGATTTGAATAGTCCATCATATTTTTACATTTAAAATGATTCCAAACGTCTTTCGCATGGTTGTAATCTTCATTAGAAATAAAAGAATCTGTGAGAGTACTGTAAAATTGTGATTGCATTGGAAGTTGATATTGGTTTAATGCATCAAAATCTTTAACAAATTCATATGGAAATACACCTTTTTTAGTTAGTCGTTTAAAGTCTTCTAAATTAGGGAAACATTTTGATAATTCTTTAAAATCATTATCGTTTAAATTTTTTGCTAAGGTATCTAAGCTACTGGGTAAAAATTTAAGTGAATCCACAAAACGTAAAGTAACATTACTGTTATTGATTTTAATTATCTTTGAAAATGATATATATTTTTCTTTATTTTGTGGGAGAACTTCTACCTGACCTTCATCAAAGTTTAATGCATGTACAATGAAATGTGCATCATAATGACTTAAATTGTGCAAGAAGACTGGTATAGTGTAAGGTACTCTAAATTTTTCTGAACAAACTTTATGCACGACCCCAATAAATTTCCCAGTAAACCAATCATGGTAAAACACTGAATCCCCATTCAAATTTTTATTACAAACATAACAGTGTTCAGATTTGCTAACTATATCTTGTTCTATTTGTGATAAATTATTAGAAGCTTTTTGAAAACCAATTTTCTTCACAATTATTTTCAGATTATCTTTTAACGATTCCATAAATTTTAAAGCACAATTTTCACCAGTATATGTTACATATTTAGACAATTTATCATCATAAGAACATTTAATGTAATATCCAAAACTATACACATTGTGTTTTTGTACATTTATCGTATGTGATTTTGTAGGGTCATTTGAACACGATGCTAAAGGACTTAAAAAAGCCTCAAAATCCGCATATATAACAAAAGGTAACTTCAGTTTACGTTGGAATTTATCAAAACTTAATTTACTTTCAGATACAATATCACCCCACCAATTTCTTTTATTTTTATCAACGCTTGGTATTTGTGTACATATATGTCTGCAATCATTTTTTTGATGGTTATTCAAACGTTCATATGTTGAAAAATATTGTAAACAAAAGTCACATAGATATATAGCTTCCTTCGATTTTGAAATTTGATGACTTATTAATCTTGACATATTTTTTATGTAACAATAATGACCGATTTTACCCTGTGTCAAATATAATAAATTTATATGAGTCTGCATTTTGTTCTTTGTAAAATACAAGGGTCCGACAATACTATTTTTTTTTCTTTGTTCATTATATTCTAGACCAAAAACATTAATACTAATATTGTTAAGACTTTCAATTTTGTGAATATCGTTTAATTTAACTGGAAATGTAATATTACCGAACTTCAATTTATGACTGTGTTTGGTGTATGATGATACTCTATCCGAATTTTTATGTATTGGAAACAAAGCGGATAACAGTGCCCACTTAAAACAGGCGTTATCTGTGTTTTTAACATTTATAACAGCTTTTTTTATTTTTATGTCATGTGGTAACTCAATATAAGATTTTCCTCTTAAAGGGTTAAATTGATTTATATTCATATCCAAATGTAAAATTTTTTTCAAACTCCACCCACTATCCTTTTTCTCGAATGAATTTATATAATTAATAAGAGAATTCGTTACAGTAGTATAAAATATATTTAAATCATCACCGGTGCAAACAATAAAATTCATTGATTGAAAATCAAAAGTGTTATTTATATTTTTTGACTCCTGTACAAAGTCACCATATAAAATAAAATTGATTTTTAAAATTGTATGCTCTTCTATGGACTTATTTATTAACGTAAATATTGTATCTTTGACTGAAGCAAGAAATAAATCTGGTGTCTCAAACTGTAAAAAATTTTGATTTTCAGAAGTTACTCTATAAGTTATTATTCTATTACCGAACGCAGTCTCAATTATCTTAACATTAGGTTTTATTGAATGTTGTATTTTATCTACATTATTTTTGTGTACGTTGCTTCTCAGATGATTAGCAAAATATTTTTTGGAAACACTTATTTTACAAATACTACAACATTTCGTCTTGGAATTAATACCTTCATTCGATGTTGATGGTTGTTGTGAAGTCCGTGAAAAATCAATTTTAGTTGCAGATTTTATCCTTTTGATGTCATCAGAATTAACATCAACTTCTGCTTTCCTTTTGGTTCCCCGTCCCGTTTGTTCCACCCTAAAAAAAAAAAAAAAAAAAAGTTATTTACTTCGATTGCTTAAAATACAAATAAGAAAGAAAAAAAGATGATTATAAAAAATATATACTCACAATTTTCCATCGAATTCATCACATAGCTCCATCAAACTTTGATCATGAAATGAGTGATTTAATTCATTTCTTTCTATTTCATCACAAACGTTTAAAAGTTCATTTGTATCAATGGATAGGCTTGTCAATTCAAGATCCATTTCATTGAAAAAAACACTAACACATTCTTCAGACATTTTAAACACTATATTTGTTTCACAACTGCTTTCTTGTAACACACTTTTTGCCTTAATGCTCAATGGTCTTCAACATAATCATTGACTTTATACATTGCAACGTACTATTTATACTAGTAGATAAACTAATTACTAAACTACCACATGAAGAAACCTATTATACTAGTGGATAAACTAATTACTAAACTACCACATGAAGAAACCTAATTTTTAAAGCTGTAGTGTTTTGCACTATCTTCCTCCGATATCTCCTTTGTTATGTTGTATACAATATCTTTTATTTGAAGATCTATGTTAGAATCATTTTTTGTATAATATTTAATGCGAATATCAGCATTTTTCCAATGTTGCGACACCGGGATTCCTTTCAACTTTTTTAAACTATACAAATCAATTTTCACTAGTAGATCAGCATCCATTCCGTCATCTTTGTCTGTTGAAATATATGAAATGCATCCCTCCTTCACTGAACGTCCAACAATTGAAGATAGTTTCGCCTTTTTCTTTTTCCGCTCAGGCTCTTGAAGAAAAAAGTCATCTAAACGACTGGTCCTCTTATTTTTATTTATTGTTAAGTTAGAAACCTCATCTTCATCCGATAAATCATAATAATTATAGGGCTTGAAACATTTTTCCACATCTTTGAGGTTGTAAGAAGCCTGAAACATAACATATATAATTAAAAATATGTTTAACAAGATAAAAATAAATAAAGATTTTACTGAAGTAATAATTAAAAATAATATTAATAATAATAATAACTTACCTCCATTTTGTTATTTGTAATAAATTTCTACGCGTTGACCTGTGGTTGAATTCGAAACACAATATACTACGGATGCGTGCAGGGATATTTATATGATAGATTTGGGAAGGGGCTAGCACGACTTTGGAATCATTATCTTATCTATAAGGATTTCCGAAAAATGAATACATTAACATACTTAGCTAACAACTAATACACATGACATAACACAACAAACACAAACAAAAACAACAAACATAGTTAAGCAATCACTTATGTACTTATGATTATATTGACAATTTGGGAATCATTATCTTTGGACTTCAGTTTGTGGTGAATATTGCTTAATGTATGCTTAATGCATTTTGTGTATATGTAACTAAAGGAAATATTATAAAATTAAATAAAACAAATTGTATGCAATTTACTATTTTTTATTTCCTTACAAACAATAAATAATATACTATTATAAAGGCGAAAGTTTGTAAGGATGTATGGATGTATGGATGTATGGATGTTTGTTACTCTTTCACGTAAAAACTACTGAACCGATTACAATGAAATTTAGCACACATATAGAGGGTAACTTGGATTAACACATAGGATAGTTTTTATCCCGGAAATCCCACGGGAACGGGAACTATGCGGGTTTTCCTTTGCAAACGCGGGCGAAGCCGCGGGTGGAAATCTAGTATACATATAAAAATATTGCATATATTGGGATGACAATATAACATGATGTTAGTTTAGGTTGATGATTGATAGAAATTGGATGAGGTCAAACATGTAAAAATGAATACATTAGACCTGCAAATGAGTCTTCATAGAATACACCCCAGCCTCCAGTATAGCGTGTACCCCTCGAATCGCCTGCCAATGCATATACACATACCTGCATTTATTATATGCAATCTCGACCCTGACTCACAGCCAGGTTCTCATTGGGTAGCTATTCATATCAACCACGAAAGAGTTGGAGAATATTTTGATTCCTTTGGACGTAAACCGATTAGAGTAATAGCGGAATTTTTAAGAAGAAATTGTCGCATGTGGGACTATAATACTGCTAGAATTCAGGATATCTATTCCACGTTTTGTGGAGAGTATTGCGTGGTATATTTGTACTACAAGTTCCGAGGCCTGAGATTGGAAGATTTCCTTACAAATTTTTCGTATGACTCACCAAGAAATGATATGACACTTGTTAAATTGTATTGTAGTGTAATGCGGGTGTAAATAAAGAAATAATATATGGAAATAATATGTTTTATTTTCAATCAACTCTTTTACAATCCTTGTCCTGCCGTAACAAAGTTCGATACATCAGATTACCCGGAAAAACAATTAGGTTAGGTTAGACTTTGATAAACAACGCCAGAAGCGAATCGCTTTTTTAAAAAAGCAACAATTAGGTTAGGTTAGGTTAGACTTTGATAAACAACGCACGAGCCGAGCGAGCAAAGCGAGCGTGCCGCTGCAGCGGCCGGCGAGTGCCAGAAGCGAATCGCTTTTTAAAAAAGCAACAATTATAATAATATAGTAGGACAATATATAAATATAGGATTTTAGACGTATTTTTTCTTGAATATAATAATACATCGTTTGGTTAGAATAGCGAGGTAGGTCGTAACAAAGAAGTTTAATACAAAAGCAGTGATAAGCGAGGTGCACAATGAGTAATAGATATGAACGCCGATAGATAATAGGAAAAGGCAAACAACCGGTGGGTCATTAGCGTCCCATTAATGACCCATCGATTAACTCTTATCTAATTGATATTTGATAAGAGTTAATCGATCTGCACACCTCAGCTATCTTTGGAACCGTGCATCCTATCGCTTCGGGAGTGAGTGCTATCGACTCAGCGTGGCCGCTTTAGTGGGAAAAGAGTCCAAACTTTTTTTTTTTTTTTTTTTTTTTTTTTTTTTTTTAGTCGGGGTTTTCAATCAAGTCACGTCCTCACCGTACCATAAAGTGAGGCAGCATAGAGTGAGGCAGTACCCGGGAATCCATACTACTATTATTTCTAAAAAAAATTATTTTCCGATGAAATATTATTCCTTTATAAGTATAGGTAATTACAACTTGTGGAAGAATTTCCGCAATGGGAATTGCTGAAACACACTCATACGTCTCCAGAGCAACTGAACAGTGACGAATGCACTGGTGAATGGTGATGTGCAAATCACCTGAGTGGCGACAAGGTCACGCACGCTTACGACTTCTAGTGTCTTGTTATTTAGATTTCTATGGGTCCACCACACCACACAGTGCACGTAAATGAAAAGGATATTAATTAGGGATGTAACGATACCGATACCGATACCGACATATCGGCTGATATATCGGTATCGCCGATTATAAAACAACCGATACCGATATCAAACAATTCAAAAAACCGCGCCCAATGAACTATGTGGGAGGCCGCCCGCGCGTGCGCACTTTGTTTTCTGAAAAAACTCTACCAATAGTAAACTTTTATTAGGTACTGATTGTATGTGTATAACTTAAAGTTTAACTGACTTTGTAAAATAATAATACTAAAATAAATGGCTTTCTTTTTATTTGATTTGGCATTGTTATTTAAAAGAATACGATTTACAGTAGAGTCTCTGTTAAATGTTGGTAACTTTTATGCATAATTCACTATTAATTATTTTTCTACCAAGCCATCGATATCGGTATCAGTATCGGTATCGCCGATATTTTATTACAAATATCTGTATCGGTATCGTATCGTTACATCACTAATATTAATAAACAAATTCAAGATTCGTATCTGTATGATTATTACACATAATCCGTATTTTTCATTCAAAAGTATTTGTATTTGTAACTTGAATTAATTAGATATAAATCTACCTATTAAAGATTCTTCCAAAGGATCCTTCCTCTTCTAAAGCAACGGGTTTATATGCGTAATAAATCTACTCTTAATATACCTATAGGTTATAGTAAATCTATAATAATAATCTCGATACTTAATTATTATCATTTATTTATAGGTACAAAATAAATCATTTTATACTATACTCACCAATCACTAAAGGAGATTATCCGTTTAAAACGAATTTATAGAGATTATTATAAGAATAATAAAGGCTTCACGTTGTCGTTACCTGCTATAGGACATAATTAATTTTGATAGATCTAGGATTCTAGGACATTTTAATTACTATAAGCTGTTCATTATGATAATAATTATTATGATCACCTGAGAACATGTTAATTAACTATCTGGCACTGTATATCCTATTCAAATTAAGATTTCTGTATTTCAATAGAACCTGTTCATTACAGCATTAATTAGAACACACATTATAGTTAATCAGTGACCATTAATGGAATAGGTTAAATGGTATTTAGTCTAACAATCGGATGACTTTAACAAGTTAAAAAGTTAGGACCAGTGTCATATTTTGTATACAAAATATCAGTTTCTTAAAGAAAACCAGAAGAAATGTACAACAATTTAGTAAGAACGAAACAGTAGTTTTTTTTTACCAGAATTACGCGTTTTTTGGCAACAAGAAAATTCCTGGTACGGCCTAATATCGTGGTAATTGACAAATAGATTAGCGCTCTAAATGCTTCGTATTTAGGACACATAATGGTGTAGCTGTGGTATCTGCAAATCCCTTCCGTCACAAGAGCTGTTAAACAGTAATGTACCCGTTTACGACTTTACAGAGAGGATAAAACCGTCGTCGCTTACCCGTAATTTTATAACGATTAAAGTACGGCTATAAGATGGTATAATTATTGTTCAGCTACTCAAAGGGCTAAGTCTAAATGAAACTTTTCTATGGCAATCATTTAAAAGTAAGTACGACGTAAACATATTTTTATTTAGTTTTTGGTGAAAATAATGAGGGGTAAGCAAAGAGTGGCAAAGATTTGCAATTTATAAACAATGACTTTTAATAAGGTTTGAACAGTCAAAATTGTATAAAGGTCTAGTTAGAAGAAACTCAAAAAATAATGAGAAATTTTGGCCCGGAGAATAAATATCAAAAAATTGTTAAAAACGTATATTATATAAATAAATTATTTGATCTAAAATAGATCAAAGGATAACTAATAACTTCTAAGATTAACGCATAGGTAATTCTCTGAAAAATAGTTCGAACAAAAATTTAATTTATCCATAGCTTGGTACCCATTAATTGAAAAAAAAAAACTTAAAATGTAGGCTTATATTAAGAGGTCAAATCTACTACTGAAATCAATTCGATCTTGATTTAGTCTTCAATTCGATTACGGTTTTGATTCGACCTCAACCTCTTACTCTGAAACCAGTTCGAGTTTTTATCCAGATCGAATATATATCGAAATTTTCCTTATTTAATTTAATTTTGAACCACAGCACTTATTGTTAGTGTTACCTTACTAGAAAAATAAGGAGGGCTGTGTTTATCGAGTTGTACGTATATTTCTTTGGTTCGCCCTACAGCCGAAGCCGCTGGAGAAATTGACCTATGAGGTATTGTGGTGACAAGCTACACAGAATTAGCAGTCTATTCTTACAATAATAATAATTCTTGTTCAATCTATACTAATATATGAATTATTTAAAGCTGTAGAGTTTGTTTGTTTGAACGCTCTAATCTCAGGTACTACTGGTCCGATTTGAAAAATTATTTCGGTGACAGTGTTTGATAGCCCATTTACCGAGGATGGCTATAGGCCTTTATTATCATCACGCTAAGACAAACAGGAGCGGAGCAATGCGGGTAAAACCGGGGAGCACAGCTAGTAAATTATAAAACCAAATCGAAACAAACTCGATTGAATCGCGATGATATCGGAATTAAGCCAGTTTTGTGGGCGTGCATCAAATGTGGTGAGAGAATGAGTTATCGACCCCAGAGTTGTGGAATCGCGGCGTGTCTGAACATAATGGCCTTAAAATGAAAGCCAGATTACTGCTAAAACTGTGTAAAGTGGACATACATTCACAAGGATGTATTTCACATAATAATATTCTTATAAATACAGTATTTCATATATTAATTTAGTATTTTAGAGTACACAATGAAAACCAGATGACAAAGTGGACATGTTATGTCCACTGTAAAAGTTCTTTCCTGAAGGATGTTCTGCAGTTAATATTATATATAAAGTTATATGCTAATATACTAAAAAATATATTTAAGTAGGTAGCAGAATTCGTTGTCATTTGTCAACTGTAGGTAATTAGTAGTGACCAATTTGGTAGTGAAAATTGACCTTCAAGGAATAACTATGTTTGGAATTAAAACAAATAAGTGCTACGTTCCGGATTTATCTTAGTCTAGTTTATTCTAATAGAAATTTTAATAGTAGGTACATAATATGATGTTTGTAGAAAATCTTATAAGCGTAGCGTAGGCATTATGAATCTCTTGTGAAGAAATGTGTTACTTTGTGTACCTACCAGGATAATCCGGCCAAATAGGATATCACTCATTGACAATTATTTCCGACGAATGCTTTCATTTGGTATACCTACCTTGCCCTAATTCTAACAACATAGTGTATAGAATATACACCAATTACTAAATAATTTATGAAGCAACTCACATAGATGGGTAATACATCAATTTTGATAAATTTAATTACGTATAGACATACACGTGTGTAATTTAGCTTCCGTCCTGCCCTCAGAGGGTCAGTCTTCCGGCCTAAACACATACATATTACGGTCATCAAAGGGTTTCATTAGGAGTCGATGTAAATAAAATACCTACTTAAAATTAAATTGTTAGGAAATCAAAAGTGGTAACAAGAATATTTGTTTTCATCTTTTTTATATATAAAACTCAAAGGTGACTGATATACTTAGTGATCTATCAACGCACAGCACAAACCACTGGACGTATCGCAGAAATTTGGCATGCAGGTAGATGTTAGGACGTAGGCATCCGCTAAGAAAGGATTTCCCGAAATTCTTGCGGGAACGGGGAAAAACGGGGATGCACGTACAAAGTTATTATTTTAATATGGTAACAAAATCAGTTTGTATCACTAGCGACACCTACTGTATGTAATGTGTAATATTACTACTAAAATTAAAGTCTGTTCGTTCACGTCATCCGCTGTGGTTTTATTAGGTTATGGGCCCAGCTACGTATTTTTCTTGTTTTTTATAGTTTAAAGTTTAAAGTTACTGCTAGGTTTGCGATAATAATGACGACGAACTACTTAGCAAGTGTTCCAAAGTTGCGAGGACGCGAGAACTATGATGATTGGTGTTTTGCGGCTCAAAATTTGTTGGTGTTGGAAGGCATGGCGGCGAGCATACAAAGCCAGTTGAAATCAACCGCTACTGCAGAGCAAAAAGTTGAAGATGCGAAAGCCAAGGCGAAGCTAATATTGTCAATCGATCCATCGATTTATGTTCACATTAAGCAGGCGGTCACAACATATGATTTATGGACTACACTCAAGAAGATGTTTGATGATTCCGGCTATACAAGGAAGATTTGTTTGTTACGAAATCTCATCAACATTCGACTTGAAAATTGTGAGTCAATGACGCAGTATGTAACGCAAATAATTGAAAACAGCCAGCGATTGCAGGGAACGGGTTTTGGAATAACAGATGAGTGGGTTGGTGCACTGATGTTGGCGGGATTGCCTGAAAAGTATGCCCCCATGATAATGGCCATTGAACATTCAGGTTGCGAGGTCAAATCTGATATAATAAAAACGAAGCTAATGGATATGTCGTCTGAAATTGGTTCTGTTTCCGCTTCCGATCGCGATAGTGCATTTATTGCTAGAGGAACGCATAAAATGAGAAATGGCAACCCTAAAAATAGCCATAAACTGTCAGAGAAGTCAATGTCAAAGTCTGAAAATAAGGTTATTAAATGCTACAGATGTAAAAAGACCGGTCACTACAAAAACAGTGTCCGCAAGAAGAAACAACGAAAAGGAAACAAACTAACGCATTTAATGCTATTTTCCTGACTGGAAAATTCAATAAAGACAGCTGGTATATTGATAGTGGTGCAAGTAAACACATGACGGCATGTAAAAATAACCTCGTGAATTCGTCGCATCAACATGAAATTAAAGAAATTATTATTGCAAACCAGACTAGAGTTCCAGTGCTGTGTTCTGGTGATGTCAACATTGTCACAGTTGTGAAAGATGTAGAATATGACATCACAGTGAAAGATGTATTGTTTATACCAGATTTAACCACCAATTTGCTATCCGTCAGTCAGTTGATTAGAAGTGGCAACAGTGTAATTTTCGAAGAAAATGTTTGCTATATATATAATCGACAGAGAGAACTAGTTGGCCAGGCAGAATTAATTGATGGTGTGTATAAGTTGTGTACATTACAAACAGAACAGATACTAGCAGCAACAGCGATTGCATCGAGTGAGACTTGGCACCGGCGCATGGGACATATTAACAGTAACAGCCTAAACAAAATGAGAAATGGAGCTGTAGATGGAATATTATATCCAGACATGGCAGAAATAGATAAAACATCATGTGTTGTATGTTGTAAAGGCAAACAAACCAGATTACCATTCCAGCTAAGTTCATCCAAGACTAAGGATTTGCTAGAATTGATACATTCAGATGTAGCAGGCCCTATGGAAAACTTATCGATAGGGGGATCGAGATATTATGTTTTGTTTGTGGACGACTTCAGTAAGATGGCTTTTGTGTACTTTATGAAAGCAAAAAATGAAGTTTTCAAATATTTTGTTGAGTTTCAGTCCATGGTTGAAAAACAGAAAGACAGAAAGATAAAAATTCTAAGGACAGATAACGGAGGTGAATTCTGTGGTCAAGAATTTGAGAAATACTTGAAAAAGCAAGGAATTGTCCACCAAAGGACAAATGCTTACACCCCGGAGCAGAATGGTCTATGCGAAAGAATGAACAGGTCCATCGTTGAAAAGGCCAGATGTTTGATTTTTGATGCTGATTTAGACAAGAAATTCTGGTCAGAGGCGGTAAATACTTCTGTATATCTCAGAAATAGATCTGTGGTTACGGGACTGAACAACAGGACGCCATATGAAGTCTGGACAGGCCAGAAGCCAAATTTAAGCCATTTGAGAATATTTGGCAGCAAAGTAATGGTACATGTTCCAAAACAAAGACGTTTGAAATGGGATGAAAAGGCCAAACAGCTGATATTGGTTGGCTATGCTGAAAATATTAAGGGCTACAGAGTTTATGATAAAAAAAGCAATACCGTGACTACCAGCAGAGACATAGTTATCATGGAGTCTTCAAATGAGTCAGTAAGAGATACTGTACAGATACCTGTCGACTGCAAGTCTTCAGTGGAGGAAAGCATCACAAAAGAAAATGAAAGTACAATCTTAGAAGAAGATAATGATCAAGATAAGACATATATTCCAGATGCAGAAGCTTCTTCAGTAAGTGATTCTAGCGACAGCTTCTTTGATGCCACTATAGACTCAGATATCACCTTGGTTGAACAAGAAAAACTACCAAGACGTACAAGAAGGCAACCAGACTGGTATACAAATCTGTGTATTGCAGAATGTGAAGATATTGACAGAGAAGTCACGCTTGATGAAGCTTTGAATGGCCCGGAGAGTGTTTTCTGGAGAGCTAGCATGAAGGAAGAATTGGACTCTTTCAAACAGAATGAAGCCTGGGAGCTTGTGGACCATCCTCAAAATAGTTCGGTAATTCAGTGCAAGTGGGTGTTCAAAAAGAAATATGATAGTGATAATAATGTGCGGTATAGGTCTAGATTAGTGGCAAAAGGTTTCTCTCAAAAGGCTGGAGTGGACTATCATGAAACTTTTTCCCCTGTGCTTAGATATTCCACACTAAGATTACTGTTTGCATTAGCAGCTAAATTAAATTTAGATGTCACCCATCTCGATGTAACCACCGCTTTTCTTAATGGTTTTCTGAATGAAACTGTGTATATGAAAAAACCTGTAACTTTTGAGTGTAATGATGGTGAAAATAAAGTGTTAAAATTGAAAAGAGCGATATATGGCCTAAAGCAATCATCTAGAGCTTGGTATGAGAGAGTCAATGATTACTTGATTAGTTTAGGTTACAAAAAGTCAGAGTATGAACCATGTTTATTTTCAAAATTTAAAGATAATGTAAAAATTGTAATTGCACTATTTGTTGACGACTTCTTTGTATTTTCAAATTGTAAGAAAGCTACTGAACAGCTGGTTCAAGAATTAAGTAGTAAATTTAAAATTAAAAATCTTGGTCAAATTAGAAAATGCTTAGGTATAAGAGTTAAAATTGATGAAACTAAAATAACATTAGATCAGGAAGAGTATGTTGATCAATTGTTGAAAAGGTTTAATATGATACATTGTAAAACTGCAGAAACTCCTATGGAGGCAAATTTAAAATTAGAGAAATCTTTTATTTGTAATAATAATTATCCATTTCAGCAGTTGATAGGTGGACTTATGTATTTAGCAGTTCTTAGTAGGCCAGATATTGCATTTAGTGTTACTTACTTAAGCCAGTTTAATAATGCATATAATGAAACCCACTGGAAGCATGCAAAGAGAATTCTAAAATATTTAAAAAAGACTAAAAGCTATGGCCTTGTATTTTGTAAAAATAATCTTTCTATAGAAGGTTTTGTAGATGCTGACTGGGGTTCAGATATTACTGACAGAAGGTCATATTCTGGTTTCTGTTTTATGTTGTCAAATACTGTTATATCTTTTGAATGTCGAAAACAAAGAAATGTAGCATTATCCAGCACTGAGGCTGAGTATATATCCATGTCTGAAGCATGTAAAGAAGGGATTTATTTAAGAAATTTATTGTTTGAAATTGTTGGAAAATCGGATCCAATTGTTTTATTTAATGATTGTCAAAGTGCTCAAAAACTAGCATTGAATCCTATTTTCCATCGTAGATCAAAACATATTGATATTAGATACAACTTTGTAAGAGAGGCTGTAGCCAATAATTATATAAAATTAAGCTATTTACAGACAACTGAAATGCCAGCAGACATACTTACAAAAAGTTTAAATTCTGTTAAACATTATTATTTTATGAAGAAGCTTGGCATTTTACCTGTTAATTAAAGTATCTTATCCTATATACTTATAGTTAAAAGTAAGAGTTTATATACAATTGTGTGTTTGTTCCTCTTTTACACAAGAACTTTATCATAAAAAAATTTTTGTGTTTTGTTTTCTTATAAGAAGCTAGTGATTGTCACTTCATTTTTTGATTTTGTTAAGTGGCGGTATTATTTTAATATGGTAACAAAATCAGTTTGTATCACTAGCGACACCTACTGTATGTAATGTGTAATATTACTACTAAAATTAAAGTCTGTTCGTTCACGTCATCCGCTGTGGTTTTATTAAAAGTCGTGGGCGGTTGCTAGTTGAAATATAAAAGTAATTCGATTCTCTAACTCATGGGATTATACGGAAAATGGATTAACCCCTCAGCTGTCGCGGCGCGCCGCGTCAAAAAGGTGCTGTCTGTCGGAGAAATTCGAGCGGTCGGCGCTGATTTGCCGATTTTTTTCGATATTAAAATTTGTGATATAAACTTTAACCTGTGACACTCTTGTAAATTTTGATGCTAACTAGATAACCAAACTTTATATTAGTTACCTTACTTACTCCCTGGCATGTTTATTTTATTTATTAGAACCATTTTTTCCCACACATTTTGAAAAAATACGACATTGTTAAGAAAAATACTCATAATAAAATAATATCAAGGTATTTTAGATTTTTATTTTTGTATTTTCACACTAGAATAGACAATCTTTTGAGTGAATATAACAAAAACATAGGTTTATTTTATAAAAATTCGAGAAAGTTGAGTATGAATATCATCGTTTACGCATGAAAATAAGTGGACGCGATCTCCACATATGTTCATACAAATACAGACATTACAGTCTGCTCCAAAATTAGAACATTTCAAAAATTTTTGCTACTTTTTTTTATTTTTATTTTAATCAAAACTAGATAAAAACTAACAGTAATTTTTACTTTTTTAAAATATTTAGGTTTTTATTAATGTTTAAAAATCGTCTTATTCCTAAATGACTTCATTCTTATGGTGGACTTTGTTCTAACGTCTGTATGTATAACGTCTCCACATCAATTTTAATTTTAATTTATTTTTTCTTAAAATTAGCGATTAAGAAAATATTTTTTGTGGTAACAATAGCATTATGAAGAAATGCTTTTTTTTTCTTTCATGCTCTTAATTATTATAATATAGTACCTATAAAATGAAATGTTGTCCAACTACAAATCGAAAGGCACTGTATCCATACAGAAAAATGTCTAAGCTGTACAAAAGTGAAATCTACATTTAATTATACCATAACTTAATTATAAACCGTTACATTTAACTTATAAATCAAAAATTTCGGAAATTCGAGTTTTAAATATTTTTTTTATAAAATACAGCTTATGTTAAGGATAAAAATCAATAAACTTAAAGATTCAAAATAAATAAACAATTATTATACATCTAAATGTTTTATTTACTTAAATAAATTTTACTTAACTGACAGAAAAAAAAAATCTTATGAAGCTTTGTGTCTGTACTATTTATATACTCATGTGGTTGTAATGTGTGGTGTTGACGCCAACATTGGCCAATAAATAGGAATATTTGCAACTTAGCATAAATAACGTTAACTTCTGTTCATTTTTTCTTATACATCGGAGTTCGGACACAACGACCGCCTCGAGACGACGATTTATTACAACGAGGTTCCACTTGAATGTGATCAGGAAAGTGATGAACGCTATCCAATCTAGTTGTACTTCAATACATGCAGTATTTCCAAGCATATTGTAATTAAGATATAAACTAATCGGTAAAATTGTATTAAAATCGGTTCAGTAGTTTAGGGAGTCCATAGTACACAAACAGCATGAAACTTAAAAAATATTTTGATTGGAATAAAGTAAGACGTGTTATGTGTAGAATTTCATGAAGAATCCTGGTATCAGGAATTAAAAGCTGTAAATTCCCAAACACTAATCGTGTTAGTATTATTATCTGTTCATTTGACAAAATATACAGAGTTATATTTCTTGATTTCAAATACTGTTACGTCCTATTGTTAAAGTAAGCCTTGGAGTGTCTTGTCTTCCATTGCCATAAGAATCGTTGTTTGGATCCATTTGAATTCTCTTTTATTGATACTCAAATGCTTACGAATCAGAAAAAGTTATTCTATCAAATACAAATTTTTATTTTCGAAAGAAAATTAAAATATCAAGACGGAAGTTTATTTAAGGGTTACCTAACAAATAAGTTATTATTGATTATGTAGTTTAAACAGCAATGTGATATCTTCAAATAGAAAAATTGCATTCTTCTTCTGGGTAATAGAAGCAGTTTTGACACCAAAAGGCAAAAATACAATAACTGTTATCGCTAGTCATTTACAAAATGAGAGAGTAGATTTATATTTGCAGGCGTACTGCAAATGATGCATTTAATTCGTTTTATTAAATAAGTAATGTTCCAAGGCTATTTAAAGTCATGAATGCAAATAAAAATAATCTTCAGACAGCGATCTACATCAGCTTTAACATTCGGCCTACGAATGTACTACATATAGTACATAGAATAAAAAACTGGCCAAGTGAGAGTCGGACTCGCACACCGTGGGCTCCGAACAAACCAATTTTTAAAGTGAAACTTTAATTTCGACATTCGCAAGGGAATCGACACCTACAGGGTACTTTCCGTGTACGTAGAGTTTTGAAATTGGGGTAAAATAAGGTCTTATAGCGCAGATTGAAGAATAATTTCGAAAAACATAAAATTTCGGAGTTACAACATAATAAAAATGTTGTGTGGTTTTATGAAACCACGGTAAAAGTGAAACTGTTCGAACGGTTCCGAACACTGCCTTATACCTACTCGGCAGCCGACCGTCACGCGACATGCGCTACACAGACCAAAAAGTTTGAGACGACAATCTGCGCTATAAGACCTTATTTTACCCCAATTTCAAAACTCTACGTACACGGAAAGTACCCTGTAGGTGTCGATTCCCTTGCGAATGTCGAAATTTGCAGCATAACCCATTGAGCCCCGAACGGCCCGATCGGTCCACGATACAATAGATTTTGTATTGTGTCTGTGATTCCGGGGCCTGAGTTAATAAACGGCTTTATCTTTTGATTGCGTTGGTTTATAAGTTTGATTTTTTCACAGCTTCAATCGACTCAAGTAATCAATATAAATTTCAGTTTTATGTCACATCACGCGTTCCTGTGAAAATGGGTCTTGACAGACAGATGGGCAGATGGGATGGACAGACGTGATCCTATTAGGGTTCTGGACCCTTAAAAACCAAACCCTTTGGGATGCAGCCATTAATGCTGCAATTTTTAGCAAATTTTGACTTTTGCAATGGAATCAAAACCGACAGGGTACTTCCCAAGTACATAAAATCTTTAAATTTGGTAAAAAGCAATGTTTTATAAAACAGATATAAGAATAATCGCAAATAACATGATTTTTTTAATTACACTTTATATTAAAAAAAAATAATAATTTCAACTTACAACTAATGAACGGCTACATGTATAACCTTGATATTAAAAACTCAGATTTATAATACACTAGCGGTCCGCCCCGGCTTCGCCCGTGGTACATATTTACGTTTTCTCTACATAAGAACCATCCTCGTACTTCAAGGAATATAATAAAAAAGAATTATCGAAATCGGTTCAGCCGTTCTCGAGTTATGCGCTTACCAACACATTTTGCGATTCATTTTTATATACATACTAGAGGTCCGCCCCGGCTTCGCCCGTGGTACATATTTCGCAATAAAAGGTAGCCTATGTCCTTTCTCGGGTATCAAAATATCTCCATACCAAATTTCATGCAAATTGGTATGGAGATATAAGATTTAAGACGCAATCAGAAGAAATAATATTCATATGCGGCATATTCTGAAAACCGCAACTACTAGCAAGGGAATCAAAACCTACGGGTCAAAAGTTAAGTGGACTTGGTTAAAAGCAAGGTTTTACAGCACAGATAAAGAAAAATTCACTAAAAACACTAGAAGTTAAAACATAATAAAAAGTAGGTTTGTTCGGAGTCCTTGAAGCGCGAATCGTATTGAGGTTCAAAACTATAAAAAAACATTCTTCCAGTTTTAAAGAAATAACCCCAAAATATGTGTAAAAACATCTTTGGACTATCTGGGTTTCAAAAATGACAACTCCCGTGTTGTCGTTCATTTTGAAATTGTGAGACGACAGAAAAACAAAATAAAAACAGAATCAAACATAATATATGCCAACGCAATCAAAAGATACAACCGTTTATGCTGCAAATTTTCGTAATTTTCGACATTTGCAAGGTTATAAAAACTTACAATAGCAACGTCTTATAGCACAGATAAAGAATTCTAAAATATGAATTAAAAGATACCTACAGCATAATTAAAAAAATAAGTTTGTACGAAGCCCTCGGTGCGCGAGTCCGACTCGCACTTGGCCGGTTTTTTATTTTTTCAGAAACATATGGTTCCCCAATAAAAAATAATATGTTGCATTTGTATTAAGGTAAGAATATGTTGTACAATTAATGTGTTAAATTTCTTTTCCAGTTTGTCCTACACAAATTACATAGTAACATAGTCACTTTGTCCTATATATAGGTCATAGTGAAAACCATTGTTCCCGATGTAGGTTTTTTTTACTATTTTTCCAGCATATAATATACACTTTTAACCATAATATACTAAAATTAAAGGAATTCCATAGAGGTTACGGACTATAATTTGTATAGTTGATTATATCGTATTAAACCTGAGGACAATAAATACCACAAAAACGATACCCATCAATATAAACAAAACATATGTATGAAGACGAACAATTAAATTTTTCAATTTCATACAATATGCGAACATCCTGTACGCGAATTTTACGGGGAAATTATTGTCGGTTCTGAATTGAAAACGAAATATCTTTAAAATGGAACACAGTATCAAATTTTGAATTATATTATAAAAATCTTCATAAAATTTCTTGTAAAATGATGTAAAAAACAAATAAAATATTAAAAATAAAATACGATTAACCAGGGGTCAAAAACTAAGCAACGTACAGTGAAATGGTAGATACATATTTGGAGCCATTATTTGTGGTATAATTATTGGTAATTTTCATTATTTCGGCACATAAACATTAGGATATATAGTGAATAATAATAAAAAGAACAATAAATACTTACCGTTTATCAACTTTCCGCAAAATTTTACATTTTTTAAAACTTTAAAATTTAAAAGTTACTCGACTAAAGTATGACATAATTACTGTTATATTTCGAATATTTATCGGTCAAATTATTAAGTGATGGACTTTAAATATTCAGTAATTCATAAGCTATCAAATAAATAGTCGTTTATGCAGATTTGAACTATATTTGCGTTACAATGAGCTAATTTCCAACCGGCGATGATTTGGCACAGATCTGTGCCACGACAGACAACGGGTACAAAATTTTTGGCTCAGATCTGTGTTCCGACAGACGAGGGTTTAATATTGATTTTAAGCAATGCCCTATCTAAAGTTCCAGTATGAGCAAAATGGTCCGGGCATTAGCTTATTATTTTGATAAAAACCAATTTATTTTAGAATATCTAACTCAACTACTCATCAAACATAAGCGCAATTATTGACTTAAAATTAAAATAGATGTTTATACACAAAGATGGAACCACGGGAGGTAATTGATTAAAATAATGATCAAATCATGTTAACTCTTGGGAAATATAATATCCATTTGAGGCGATCAGTCAGCACTTTTGTTTGATCCCAAGAGATCTATAGGTCACAATACTCACATCAAGAGGGCATACATTATGACATTATGATCCCTTCTGATGTGGGTAGTGCTCAAACTTCAGCTATAAATGTTTGGATACTGTTATTAAATTGCTTGTGTAAAAGTTTAAAACTATAATGTGACCGTGGTGTAAGATAAATAAGTCTGTCTGGAAAGTTATGGAAGTACCATGTGGGTACTATACTAATTACTATTTGACTTCTTAGAAAAAGAAGGTAGACCCTTCTTAATTATATTTGACAAGCTGTGCCGTGCAGTTTCACCCGCAGACGAAATTCGAGTAAAACTAAGCCTATTTGTATTTAGCACATGTTTTTATCTAATGTAAAACCTTAATATAGGTTTTACCTACTGTAAAATTTCACCCAAATCCGCCCAGTACTTTTTTCGTGAAAGAATAACAAACATCCATCCTTAGAAACTTTCGCATTTATAATATTAGAAGGAAAATTTCGTCACTTTGGTATTATAGGGACTCACGACCAATAGCCAATATATTTTATTGTATAAATTCTTCTGTGTCGTGAAATTTCAATCAAGACCATTTTATTTAGACAAATAACTTACTCTTGGATATAAACCCAAGACATAAACATGAAATTGCCTGTAACATTTTAAGAGGAATCCAGATATTGCGATATTCAATTTTGTTCATGGATCATGTTTATCGATGTAAGTTTTATTTATAACGTTTGGCGTAAAATTAAAATATTTTTCTTAAGTACAATAAAATATATACTTGAAATGAAATGAAATGAAAAATTTATTTGTCAGAATTATGGTTACAAAGGTTTTATAAGAAAACTAGCGGTCCGCCCCGGCTTCGCCCGTGGTACATATGAAAAATAGATGTTGGCCGATTCTCAGACTTACCCGATATGCACAGAAAATTTCATGAGAATCGGTCCACCCGTTTCGGAGGAGTATGCAGACTAACATTGTGATTTGTGACACGAGAATTTTATATATAAGATAACATCCGCACAATTCGCTAAAAAAACAAATTATATAACCATTGGTACCTATAATACTTCTAATATTATCAATGTCTGTTTATCGCTTTCCATATAACTATCTACATTCTACAGTAATTAAGCATGGAAAGTGGATGAAATTTAATGTACTTAGATATATTGCTAAAGACCTTGCTTGCAATCGAACTCAAAATTGCTTACTCGCCTTACACAAGAAATGTGGTCTTAAACGAAATAAAACTTTTAAAATATATTTTAAACGAGAAATAACTTTCTTTATGTAGGTATCCACACCGAAGTTTCAACAAAAAGCGCGGAAGTCGTTGCTTTTTAGTTTAAAAGCTTTTCATTCACGTTTCAATGTAGCTGTTCTTTTAAATGCAAGTTTAAGGAAATATATTTCTATTCGGATTTCAGTAGTATTTATAGCAAATTATAAAAAAAATCTATATAATTATATAGTCCATATATCGAGGAAGGAAGGAAGGCTATAATCATCACGCATAGGTATATCAATATGAGCGGAGGCCGGAGCAATGCAGGTAAAACCGCAGGGCACAGCTAGTACATATTTTTTGCATGTACCTATGATGTTTCAAATTTGCATGGGTTTTAAGCTTCAAAATATGTTAATATATTTACGCTCTCGACTAAGCGAGCATCTGCTTAAATATTACAGAAGAATAAATTTCTAGAATAGATACCTACAACTTAGGTACAACAAAATTTAAAATTGTATTCAGTATCTATAATATATACAAAATATTTATTTTTTAATAAGTTAACAAGTTTAACTTAAAATTGTTGTTATTTATTTCGTTTTTCTTCTCCGTTATTTTTAAATCAAACTTCAAATTAAATTTTACTCCATTCATGGGCAATATTATTGATATTACCTATATTAAAAATGAGCCTCTTTTATATGGATTATGTTAAAAAGAACCCTATTGAAAGCCTGTCCTCTCCACACATTTCATAAGTTATAGATATCCTTCCTCCAGGTTTATATTTTTGTATTATTCCTTACGATAGTGATATTAAAAAGTTCGAAAATGCAATTAAATTTGTAAATGTATCAGACTAAAAATCCTTGAACACAATAATATACCTACCACAGAAAATGCTTATATTTTTATGCTTTGGTCCATTTCTCCTTTAACTATTGAAATAAGGCCTACCTATAGCCATAACTTACACCCAAGTGTACATTTTCTTCATAAAAGGTTTTCCGTCCGGTTGCCAATTTTTACCCTATTTTTACAATATTGTGTTTCAATCCCTATAACAATGTTCGTATAGAAGGTAAGCGACTATTCACGGTGTGCTATTTTCTCATAAAGTTTGTACGAGCTAAACAGAATATTTTGCAATTCTATGCTATACAAATTGCAACTTAAATGTACCGTAACTCGTGGATGGTCAACTTTATTTACGATATTTCCAAGTAATATTTCACAAAGTTGTTCAGCAGTGTGAGCGTTAAAGTGGCCATAGTTATGATGTTACGTTAGCTAACAAACTTGAAAGTTTGATATTATAAAAGCAAAGTGCTGTTAGTGCTGTAGACAAATATTAAACATTGCTATACCTAGGTTAGGAGGTTGACCAGCCGCCACTTTGTCTAAAATTTTCAGTTTTATATATATCTGTGTTGTACACGTACCATGGACAAAATAATACATGGTTACGTACATAATAATATAATGTATGACCTTGTGTATGACGGGTACAATTCTGTATTTATAACTTACTAAAACGCCTAAAATTTTTTTAAACTATCCACTAGTATAGTTTAATATTATATCTGTGCTATCCATACGAATTATAGAACATAAAATGATCATGCAAATTTTACCTGATTTTCCGACACATTTTGTTGAAACATTTTTATTCATAGGTTTAAATCTATTCGTATGTATTTTATTTTACATCTCATATTTCATTTAAATGTATATTTAATTCACTCAACTGCAACAAACACAAGAGCAAATGTTCGCAAACCAAACAATTCCAATTGGTTTATGAGATAGAACACGCAGCGTGATAATGCGCTTAGCATTCCGGAAATGCTAACATAAATCATGAAACCACAAATTACATTGTGAGAATTACGACTAAAGACAGTCTATGACAAATTGAGCTTTCGAGTCGAATTTCATTCAAATTACATCCAAAAATACCTGTTTCAATAAGCTTTCCATTCAAATTCATACTTTATTACTAGTTAGTCAACACATAATAGGTACAATGGATTAATACCCACATTACATACTACTATAATTAAGTATTTATATTTTTTGTACAATAATCTACTAGTTACTTACTAAATGATAATAATTAATACATCTTCTTCTTTTATATATAAAAATGAATCGCAAAATGTGTTGGTAAGCGCATAACTCGAGAACGGCTGAACCGATTTCGATAATTATTTTTTTATTATATTCCTTGAAGTACGAGGATGGTTTTTATGTAGAGAAAACGTAAATACGTACCACTGCACGGGCGAAGCCGGGGCGGACCGCTAGTACTTACATAATATTGAGTTTGAGATTGAAAGGCTTTGCAACTTGCATACCTACCTATTATTTTTTCTTTAGAAGCTTCGATGGGTACCTATGTCTAGTAGCATGGACCAGTGCCAATATATTGGTCCATGCTACTTGCTAGTTACCCATCTATTATTCTGTGGTTATGTACAACCAAGAATTTTCACTCATAGTTCAAAACATTGAGTAGTACGAGTTTAATAAGCGATCAGAAAAAGCAACTAGCTTTCCGCCTGAGACTTTACTCGCGTCACTCGCATGGTTTATGAAAATAATTATTATTGGCACAGACTAATAATAATATACTACGAATACAACATGGACAAATATGTATATGTTACCGGAAATGTATGAAATCAAGGAATTGGATACAATTCCTAGGAAATGTTTTAGGAAATGTAAGTATAAAATATTGTTTAACAAACTATTTAATGCATGCATATCCTAGGAAATGTATAATCTTCCTAGGAATTGTATTATACAATTCCAATATCGTATTAGGAAATGTGTAAAGTAAATGCTTTCTGTAATAAAACACGTTGTTATTTTTTTTTATTATTGCTCTTATTGATAAAATCGGGTTAAACAGTCATACCGTAAAATTGTAATAATATTATGTTCATATTATTATCTTACTAATTAACATTTTAAAAATCAACTATCTAACTTTTAACGTTAATATCACAAAATCAACTTATATTTATTCTTATAAAATGAAATTTTCATTTGGCAAGTAATTAGTCCCCTCGTCCCGCTGTCCGATTTTATAATCTGCCGTATTACATTACGGCTAGCTGTTTTAATATGCCGAAAATTCGTCCTTTTCCAAAATTCTACAAAAAGTCGGTCGCGAGCCGACGGAGCCCCACTTCGTGGGGCTCCTATTTCTGTGTAGTTTTAAAAAACACGAACCTAACCTAACCCACCCCCTTATCCAAACCAAAAATTTCTGATTACGAATTATCGGCATAGTTACTACAAAATGCCGACCGTTTGTAAACGGCTAGATTATATACAATTTGCCTGCGACATATCAATATCTTAAATGTTTTACATTTCCGATAGCTATTTAGGAAATGTATAGATTTCCTAGAAAATGTGTATAAAATTATTTATTTCACACATTTCCGTGCGATTTTAGGAATTATATACATTTCCTAGGAATTGTATACAATGACGGATTACATACATTTCCGGTAACATATACACAATTATTGGTATTGTTTATTGTTTTTGTTTTCACATATTTAATATAGCGACATCTATCGGCTATCGCAATTTATAAATTTCAAAAGCGCACCATGATTCATCTCCCCATGAGAATGTAAACAGAAAAACTAACAAATAAACACACTTTCGCGTTTATAACATTAAAACCTTGATTAACATTACCATTACACAATAATTTTAAGTTTTGAATATTTTATATTATCTACGCGTGTATGTTGTTGAACCTCAGAGTGTTGAACACATTGTTGAATGTTGTCACATGACATCTGTCTACTGACTGTTTATAACTTTTATGACAGTGACAAAAAGTAAACCCGAGACATTTTGTGAATTTTAATAATTTTATTAAATTCATAGAATATTTTCTAAAGCCAGTGAATTGTTTCTCGATGATCGTAAATGCTTCTCATCATTATTTAAAAGTGTTACCTTGATTCAGTTCTCATGGTTTTTTCGTCATGGGTTGTTTAACTTGGATTCGAGGTATGACGATACCTTCCATGTTTTTAGAAAACAATTTATTTATTATGTACTTTTGCAGCATAACAGCTATTATATCAGAAGAAATTTCACAACGTTCAATGCTCATAAATTAACTTATTAATAAATTGAACTAAGAACTATCTGCTAATAAATGTGTATGGACGATACAAGGAAAAAGTATATAAAATAAATATAGAAAATACGCTGTTACTGTTGAACGTATCTGCCTATGTTAATATTATTTCAACACTCAAATACGCCAATGAATTTAAATGACCTCACCTAGTCTGTTTCACCCTTGGGGATAAAATGCTAATAATAGATTTAATATGATCATGTTGTGTTGCTGTTTTCATGTATTTTGTACTAAATTTATGATCTATTTGATCAATAATTTAAAAATGTTATAGGAAAGTATGAGAAAGTTAATGTATGCATTGTTTAAACTCTTTATTACTTAATGCTCTTGAATTACTTACATAAGTCTTGTTAGAATTTAAATGCAGTAATCATACATGTAACTTTACAATTATTTATTTACTAGCATACCACCCGCGACTTCGCCCGCTTTGTCTAAAACCTAATAAATTACATACTAAAACCTTCCTCTTGAATCACTCATTCTATTAAAAACCACATCAAAATCCGTTGCAAAGTTTTAAAGATTTAAGCATACAATAGGGACATAGGGACAGAGAAAGCGACTTTGTTTTATACTATGTAGTGATAGTGATTCTATCTTCATTTTATGTATGTTCTAACTATTTGTGTGATTAAAGGCTAAAGTAAAAAAATAAAGCTTTGCTTATAGATTGAAAACACAAAACAACATTCCTATTACTATTATTTTTCTCAATAATAAAACAACTTTTAAGAGTAGAAAAATAAATAAACATGGCAATACTACAATATTTTATTCTAATTCCAGGCCTCAAAATTGTGTTTCCTTTCAAAGATAAGGAATTGAACAAAATTGCTGCATTTTTTAACACCTGTACATTCCTGCTGACGTGCGCTGCGTTGGTGCAGCCGAGTTGGTTTAGAATTAAGGGATTGCATTGTACGCAGAGCCTGTCACTTACACAGTTCTTCACTTTTGATGATGATGGTGAAGAATCACAGATAGCGATACATCAGAATAATGAATTTGATGTTATGAGTGGCTCGGATTTTAATGGTGAGTTTTATATACAAAAAAAGAGTGTATGTGATGAGCATACATGTCTGAAGTGAAACTTCTTTGGCAAGTTTTAATAATACCAAAATCGTTGCCTTAATGGGGTACAATAATATAAGTCTTGTCATTATAAATAATTGTTGCAATTGTAAGTATGTTGTACATTAAAATGTATGACTAATCTACCTAGTATAGTTATAGGGTTTATGTAGTCTAGTTATATATCAGATAAAATCTTAAAAGAAAATTTATCATAATAGTGTTAGTCAACTGTTAGAGCTAGCGCGCACGAGCAACTGTCTCCGCAACTATTTTGTCTCTCCCATCAATTGTATGGGGAGTTGCGTCGCTACGTGCGCGCACTTTCATACTAGCCCATGGGTGGAGAGACAAAATAGTTGCGGAGACAAAGTTGCTCGTGCGCGCTAGCTCTTAACAATAAGGGATCATGCACAGAATTAATTTATACTATACATTTGAAAAGCAATTGATTAAGTAATGAAACTGAACATACCTGCTAACACTATTCATTTGTAATTGTTTAAACATTGCATGAATATTCATTGTCTATGTTATGAGTATAATGTACTTGTAAGACATACTTTGGGAAAATAATGAATCTCACATATGGATTGTTTCCATATAATTGTCTGTGTAGTTAGGTCAGTTACTTACCAATGGGTTTTATAGCTCTTATAAGAATAATGTAGGTTAAAAATTTATTTTGTCATGGCTGCATGCTGCATATATGATATATATCTATGATTTATTATAGATGAAACAAATATTGTATAATTTTCAAGGTATTGAAATCTATTGTGTCTTCTTGTAAAATTATTTATTATTTAGTAATAATAATTTTACAAAGTAGCTAAGTATAAAAATGATTACTTGAGAGTGATAAGGCACCATCTGTACAATATTTCTTGTATAATTTATAGTTGTTTATCACAACTGCACAATAAATTATAAATAAATTCTTGTATTGACTGACTTATTGCTTGCAGCTTCGCTATTAAATATTTTACCATGTTAAAACATAGCCAATATCACCCTTCTAACTATCTTCAGACATAAAAATCATGTCCCAAAGTTGATCTGTTGCAATATAAAATAAAGACAAACAAACAAACACACTTTTGCATCTATAATATATAAATTAAATGCTTAATTTGTTGCTTCAAGTAAATCTCGAGAACAGCTGAACCAATATTGTTAGTTTTTTTTTAAATATTCCTAGAAGTATTGATGAGGATAGTTCTTGTGGGGAGAAAACGTAAGGATGTACCACGGGGAAGGCAGGGCGGACCGCTGAAGCTGAAGAGTTTGTTTGTTTTTTGTTTGTTTGAACGCGCTTATCTCGGGAACTACTGGTCCGATTTGAAAAATTCTTTCGGTGTTAGATAGCCCATTTATCGAGGAAGGCTATAGGCTATATATCGTCACGCTAAGACCAATAGGAGCGGAGCAATGCGGGTGAAATCGCGGGGCACAGCTAGTTATTTTTATAACACGACACTGTTTATTCATTTCAGGTCTACCACCATGTACGACGCCGGAGATAATCACGCTAATGCGAATCTTAATTCTGCTATGCTTCATGGTGTTATTATGTTCCTGTATTGGAGTCTTAATAAACATAACAAGTTTAAACAGCAAGGCCATTAAAATGTTAAGAAGGAATGCAGTGCCGAGTATTATTTGTGTCTTCTGGGTGATCGCTATAGTTGGTGTGTGTTATTATACCACTGTGGTACTCGGGAATGCTAATAGCAGTGATCCAAATACAATACAAGTGGATTATGAATATGGATTTTATACTATTACTGGGGCTGGTGAGTTGTGTTATTTTATAAATTAACTAGCTTTAAAACCTAATTAATTACATACTAAAACCTTGCTCTTGAATCACTCTTATCTATGAAAAATCCGCATCAAAATCCATTGCATAGTTTTAAAGATTTAAGCATACATAGGTACATATAGGGACAAAGAAAGCGACTTTGTTTTATACTGTGTACCTTATATAATATACAGAAATGTAAGAAAATATTGTAATGCAAGGAGCATTACATAAATTCCTGATGATTAATTTTATAATAAATATTATTTAATAGTTAAAATGGGTTGTGTATTGTTTCATTGAAATCATTTACTAAGAATCTAATGAGGAAAATTAACTTCAAGCAGTTAACTACTAAATTGGGATGTATATAAAACTTCCTTGTATATTACCCCTACAAATCTGGATATTTAATATTATGAGATTTGTATTTACATTAATTGTAACATTTTATTCCTTAACTTGTGAAAAATATTTCATGCTGTAGCTAAAAAAGGACACATGATTGTATTGTTTGTTGTTCTTATACCAAAATTATATTATATTGATATAAACATATTGAATTGAGCTTTCCAAATGGATGGGCTATAAGCACAATAACAAAAAAATTACTTAACCCATTGAGCCCCAAGTGGCCCGATCGAGATCGAGTTCCGGGGCCTGAGTTATTAATATTAAATTTGGTAAATAAAATCAAAACAACTTTCAAACTACCTCCATAATATGTTTGATCACAATCAGTTAAGTCGTCTAACCACAACAATGTAAATAAAATTAACTGACTTACTTTCTAATTTCAAGTCATGTAATATTCAATACACATTCAATTATACTATACTAGCTTATTGCCCGCGGCTTCGCCCGCTTTGTCTAAAACCTAATAAATTGTATACTAAAACCTTCCTCTTGAATCACTTTATCTATTAAAAAAAACCGCAACAAAATCCGTTGCGTAGTTTCAAAGAATTAAGCATACAAAGGGACATAGGGACAGAGAAAGCGACTTTGTTTTATACTTATGTAGTGATGTTTTATTTATAAGTTGTATCTTTATTCTAGGTTGTATGGCGCTTCTCGCGTCAGCCGCTAACTTATGGGGGGCGCCACTTTCAAATGACGAGGACTTACAAAGACGTAACTTAATAGACGATTGGGATGGTTATGAAGCCCACAGTGTTGGGCCCACACCCTCCGTCCCAACACTACCTCCTTACACCCCAAGTGCTAACTACCCCAGTCCCAATTTCTCCCACCCCCCCTTTGCCCCACCAGTTTTAGGGTCTCAACAGTATTTCCCCTTTGATGACCTTTCTGCGTTACCCCCTCCACCGCCCTATACCCCGTAAGAAGTTATTATACACTCACCGGCATGGAATCTTGGCCACTGCAAATTTTTGGGTAAAATAACACTATTTCTTTTCTACTACAAAATTCAATAAAAATTTAATCAAAACTAGTTACTTTAATGTTTTTACTAACTTTTAGTAATAATTGGAAGTTCATAAGAAGTACTACCGCGTAGATATGAATTAAACAAGAATTTACGCTTTTCCTGTGAAATTTAAATGATTTCTTAAAAAATGCAGAAAAATTAGAAAGAACGTTTCCATAAAAAAAATTGAACCTTTTAATATAGGGTGTTTCCTTCTCTTTCCTTAAACACTGTTTGAATCCAGTCTGGCATACTCTGGAAGACATTTTTGATGTCCACTTGAGCTATAGTGTACCAAACGGTCCCAGCTGTATTTCTAAGCTCATCTAACATTGGTGCTGGGTTGGAATCGAACTTTATGTTTCTTTTAAGCATGTCCCAGATGTGTTCTATTGGATTAAGATGCGGGCTACGAGCTGGCCACTCCAATTTTTCAATAATAACCTCTTGAAGGTACTCTTATACGCATCGTACGACACGCGGACGTGCGTTATAGTGTATTAGTAGCAAATTTTCTTCACTGATAAACCTGTAATAGGGCTGAACATGTTCCTGGAGAATTTCCTCAATGTACCTGATCAAATTTAAGGCATTATCTACGATAACTAACTCCGTGTGAGCATCGGAACTTATACCTCCCCATACCATTATTGACCCTCCATGAAAAATCGCAGTTTGAGTGTGGTGATGGGTGAAAACCTCTCTTCTCATCCCCTCTATACTGACTCTTGGCTATCAGAAGCTCGTAAAGTGCGTTAGCAGTCATCTGTGAACACCTCACGAGCGCACTGGCTGTGGGTCCGGTTTTCATGTTCTCGTGCAAAACGAAGACGTGCTTCTCTGTGATGTCTGAGGAGTTCTGGACGGCGTGCTGGTCTGCAAACCTTCAAATTAACTTCCTTCATTAGTTTTCTCACCGATTGCTCACTCACATTTCTTATCCTGGTGTTTTAGAGCCGGTGGTGTATCTCAAAAACTGTCAGAAAGCCATTTCTGAGTATCTCTTGAACAATAAACGGGTCTTCTTGAGCTGATGTGCACCTCACGCCTTCATTTTCTGGTCTGCACGTGTAGCTACCAGTCTCCTGGTATCTTCTCCATGCATAGTGCACCGCTGAACGTGGTACGTACTGTACATTAGGTACTTTACGTTGCGGCAGTCATTGGTCTGACATTGTGATGGCCTGAGCAGGTTGTTCAGATGTTAACGGCATTTTTTATTGTTTGTTATGATCATTGACCACAGTACAATAATAACAATATCTTAAAACGTCATATACGATATCGAAAAAAGTTTAAAACGAACAATTCGTAACTTCGGCTTAACCGCACAAATCACAAATTTCGAGTAACTCTTAAAAAGTGGTAAAAGATTATTCTCAAACTTAATGATTTCTTACCATAACATTAAACAAATAATATGTTAACATATCTGCATACAAAAAAATCGTGAAAAACACTTCAAACTTTTTTTATCGGCAAATTTGTAAGTGGCCAAGATTCCGTGCCGGTGAGTGTATAATGGACCCTCTTCACAATGGCCAGCGATGGTCAAGTAGAGGCAATCACGATAGTGTAGACCTAAGTGTACCTAAATGACCGTTATTGTAGATGTTTTTTCCTAATCACAATTTTCATGGCGGCAAACATCGACAGTCATTTTTGGGCCAACACTGCCCATTGTGAAGAGGGCCCATAATGGTCCGACAATAAGCTATTTGTCTATGCGGTTTTTTGTTCATTTCGTACTTTAATACTGAGTGGAAGATATTATGCTAGTAATTTTTAATTGTTAATAATTGTGACTGTACGATTGTACGGTTTTGAATTTATATTTTCGTATTTAAATATTGTTTTTACAATATTTCAAAGTTATTTGTTTGCTTAAAATGTTCTATTGATTTGGTTTTAGAATGTATTTTATGGTAATTATAAATTATAAAGTCCAAACATATCTTCCACTTATGTTTACAGAAAATAATTAGTTTGTCAGGCGTTTACTGTATTTGTTTGAAAGTATGAGATTTACAAAAAAATAAATAATAAAAAGAAAAATATTCAATGAATAGCGGTATGAATATATCCTTTCACAGTTGAATAAAGAAATGTCCATACCATCAGCTTATATGGTAAACGCCTAATAAAAAATATATAAAAATATAATGTTTTCTTTTGCTAAAGAACATTAATTAAACTTACAACGAGAAGCAATAAAAAGCCTTTTAGCATAGATATAGTATATCAAAGAATATGTGATATAATCCTAGATACTAGCATCTTCTGTAAGATGAAACTTTTGCTTTTTACTTATGTATATGTGTTATAATTGCAGTACATTACAATATTGTATAAATTCGTTTGTTAATATGTACTTCGGAAGTTCGGAAGCATATCAATTGCCTATCTCATATCCGACTGGTATGGTTTTAAATTAATACTAAAGATATATTTATGAAAGTAATAATATTTTTATGTAAGGTTGTGAAATTACTCGTTTAAAATTTTACATTGGCGTTATAAAATTTCTTGCGCTTGTGCCATTTGAACACAGATAAACTAAAAACATAATTGCAATGTTTAAAATCGTATTTGATTAAAAAATCTGAGGGTTGATAAGTATTATGAGACGATTAAAATAGTGTTCATATAGTGTTCGCAACTGATTTGAATATCACAATTTTTAAGAGATTTGCAGCTGTTAGATCTATCAATGATTTCAATATCTATTCATTGAATTGATTGCAATACCCTTATATTATTTTTATCAACCCTCTTATAACATAATATCTCTTGCAATAATGAGGTTTTCAAGATTAAAATAGAAGTTTTTAACTGAAATATACATGATGGTTATTTATATTGTATTTCACATAATACATATTATGGTTTTTATTCAGCATAATATTATAGCTCCGAATATTTAATCTCCTTCAAAGTATTTCTCCTATAGTTGGTATAAACATTTATTTGAACATAGTCCTTAGTTTGCCAAGTATGTTTCTTATTATATTATAATTTATATTTAATTATTATTAAGTTATAAGCGATATAACAGTGCAGTATATATTTTTTTGTATATTGAGTTACTTGGATTGGTAAATAATTACTTTTTTAGGGTCATATACTTTATTAAGTATAACTCTATGGGTTTTTTAGCCTTCGGTTTTTAACATCGTATAAAAAGTTTGGTTCAAAATTCTCTTCATTTTCAACTCGAATTTTAGTCGTGTATTTTCTATTAGATTTTCATTTTCAAACAATTTCATCTGTAATTAACTAATGTTATTCTAAATAATAAATTATTTGTTAGTTCTCTCTGAAGAAAAATCTCAAGTGATAAGCGAAATATCAAACTTCCCAATAAGTGTTCATAAAGTGATCTGAAATTGAAACTCAAAATTAAAAATAAATTTAATAGAAGTATGTTGTCGTAATTTCTGGTGTATATGTTGTGTTACCAAAAATATAATCTTGTTATCATTACTATAGCATTATTTGTTAATGTGTACATTGTTTAGAATAAGTATACCTAGTTATTACTAGTTAGCCAATTGGAAAATTATTTTTACATTTCATATAAGAGTAAGATTTTATTTTTATGTAAAACCAGTATGTAATACATTTAAAAATTATTATTGTCTTTTATTTTAATACCCTTTTTCAAAATTACACACATGTACCTACTTACTAAATAACTGAAAAACTACTTCTACCAATTCTAAAAATTCTTATACTACTAGAAACTAATATAATTTACCCACTAGCTGTGCCCCGCAGTTTTACCCGCATTGCTCTTGTTGGTCCTAACGTGATGATATTATAGCCTTTAACCTTCCTTGATAAATGGGCTATCTAACACCGAAAGAATTTTTAAAATCAGACCAGTAGCACAGTATTACAATATTATTTCCTACAGTAAGGAATCGCCTTTGATGTCGCGCGATGCCGCCGCCAGCGTAGGTACACGCTGCCACACGAAAATACGCTAGGGTTGCAACAAATGGGAAATAAAACAATTTTGATTATTAATATTATGACGAAATCATTTATTCATATGTACATTCAAAATAATTGCGATTATTAAATCTGATGTAATTATTTGTTCATAAATATATAATTACAGATATTGCACTGCTAAATATTATTTACGTGGACACTTTATTTTTGGATGTTCTTAATTGTATATTATACCATTTAACTAAGTAATGCATTCGCATTGGGATGTACAATCTGATTAGAAAATAATGAGGACAACATATACATAGCTTTGATTTTAATTCAACAGATACAATTTATACAATCTTTCCTTTTTCTTTCTTTTTTATATTGTTTCCTTCTGGGATTTCAATGTAGATTTACATCCGTAAACGGAACAGTTTTTGCGCGTCATAATAGAATATGTAAGTACCTATGTATAATAAAATTATTACACAAAAAATACGACTGCGTCATCCTTTCGCGATAGTTAATGCAAACTCAGCGTGATTGCATTAAGCGGCCCGCGTCGCCCGACCCCCCGCCAGTTCCCCTCCGTTTCTCTGCACAAGTACATTCGTCGTCATACTGTAGGATGGTAATACTGTGCCAGTAGTCCCTGATATTACTTGCTCTGTGGTCCCTGAGATTAGCGTGTTCAAACAAACAAAAAAAATTCTTCAGCTTTATAATATTAGTATAGATTATTATCAACAGAGGCCTAATTATATTCGCATCTATACAACTATATATACTGTACATTGCAATGTAAAATGGTGTGGTACATTAAATGATTAAAATATAAATCAAGCAGTTTCTGTTCCCGTGGGATTTTAGAGATAGAAACTTTCATATTTCTCAGGTCTCATACTATCTTCATACCAAATTTTATCCAAATCGGCTCAGTGTGTTAGGACTTAGGCGTAAAGACATACATAATTACTTTCGCATTTATAATATCAGTAGCTATTAAATTTATTAAATTTAAAATAAGAAATTAGCAATCGCATAGCAACTTACAAATTAAAACTTACAATAATATTAAAAACAAACAGATATAGGATAATTATTATAGTATTATCTACAATTTTTAATCTGGGTCAATAATAAGACATAGTCACAACATCAAATACATTTATTAAATTAAATAACATTTATCAACATTCAACATTCATTCTTAAGACAACAACAATATATTATGAACTAGAATGACTCATTCGTTTCCCTTGGAAGCGTTGAAATCCATATTATGCTTGTGCGCGCCAGGTTCCTTGCTTGGATACTCGATGAAATATTTGTTCTTTATTGTCAGCGAAGGATGATGATCCTCTTCAGTTATTATGTTCAAATATCTGATCCTCTCTTTTTCCAAATAATTGACCCTTTCCTTGAAAGTTGCATTTTCATCCTTTAAAACTTCCACTTGCAATACCAGCTGCTCAACCAGAGCGTGCAGATTCTGACTGAGAATCTGCAATTCTTCAATGACAACTTGTTGCGATTTCTTTTTTTTCTTAGCCTCTTTAACCTCTTTGGGATCACTGGTTTCACCAACAGCTATCTCTTGGTTCAGTGACAATTTGCTGAGCAAATTATCTGATTCGTTGATGTTTTTATAAATCGCGACTTGAATCTTCGCAGCATCCGTGATGTCGATATTTGGATCCTTGCTCATATTTTTTATTGCGTCCATTGCCTTCTTAACACGAACATATTGTTCCTTCTTGCTTTCAATCAAGTCCTTCTGTTTGAGGTGATAGCTGTGCTGGAGTGAGATCGATTCTAAAGCAACAGTTGATGACGTAGATTTCATAGCGTCCAACAGAAGTTCGGCGGCATTGTGATGGCATTGCAATGCTTCCTCGTATCTATTATGTTTCAAGTGGGCTTCAGCTCGCCTTTGCTGCTGATGAGCCTGAAAAAAAGACAACCCTTATGAAAATCAATACTCAGTTAATGCGTAGGTAGGTAGTATTAGGAAAAAAAGAGAGCTCACCAAGTTTAATGGATGGTTTTCCATTTCTCCATCTATTTTTGGTTTAATGCACTGTAAGAATGACATGATTATATGTGTATTATCATAATACGTCTGAATTTATTATAAATAATTTCTCTCTGCGAGAGATGTAAATACTGCAATGGCTGTTTGAATACGACTAGACAAAAATATTTACATTGTCAATTTGACTTGACAGAAATATCGACCACCTGTGGAGTTTATACGTTCCGTTACACTGCGCAGTGCGCTGTGCGCACCACCTACGCACTGCGCAATGCGCACTGCGACTGTTGCTATCCCACCGCAGAGAGCATGAGATTGAAAATTAAATGTGGGCGTCCTTATTTATTTCTTTTCCTTCCTTTGATGTCCTGTCATGTCATGTCCTGTCTTGAGCTACAGAATGTCGCTATTGCAGTCTCATCATTTTATTTAGTGACTATGATGGCTGGCGTCCACTAAGCGGATCGGGCCGGGCCGCATCGCAACGCAAAAATACGCCGGCCTATGTTTTGTATGAAACATCGCCCATTAGCGACGGATCGGGCCGGGGCGGGCCGCAACGCATTGGCGGATATCGCTTCGCAGGCGGATTTCTGCCGGCGGTGCGCTGCGCGGCTGCGGCCCGGCCCGCCCCGACCCGTCTAGTGGACGCAGGCAGGCGGATGTGAGCGGCGAGCATCTGTTAGATAAAATCCGCCTAGGCGGTCCGCCGCGCCCCGTACGAGCAAACAGCGCGTCCATTAGAGACGGCCCGTTGCGATGCGGCCCGGCCCGATCCGCCTGTAATGGACGCCTAGCATGAAATGTAACATGTTCGATAAATAAAAGCTGATGTTAAAAGCACATGTTCTGTGTGTTAAAGTTTCAATTTTTTTTGAATTTACTGTCGATACCTACTTTTCTTGAAACGATTCAAAACTGTTTTTTTTATTTCATACACTTGTCATCTGATTATATTTCAGTAGTTACCTAATGTTTTAAGACACAATACCTACAAAAAAATTTCATGTTTTACCATCAACCTACCATATTTGAAGGTTTCGGCTGTGGTTTCGGCCCATTTCGGCCCTAGTCTTTTAAGGTTTTTTTTTTCTGTGGGTTTTTACAAGATGCTGGCGTTATTTCCGAATTTCGCCACCCGCCAAACATTTGATAGCAAAGTATCAAAAAAGAAATTAGAGAAATGAATGACAGGAAAATTTTGGCGTGAGGTACCTAAATAATATACAGAAAGATCGGGTATATTTTTACAATAATTATATTGACAACCTTACCTTATATCTTATAATAATTTATGTTTTAATTAAATGATATCTAGAGATCTTCGAAGATATTGGCGTGAGAAAGTTAAAAATCTGTCATCATCAAAAAAATCAGTAGCTGCCAAAATTTTGTCTTACAAAATATTTCTAAGGCCAATTTTACTTTTTAATTGGTTTGAATATAAGCCGCGAGATATGGAAAAGCTAGAACTTTATGCTTTGAAAGGAATATTCGGAAATGGAAACAGAAAACTTTGGTATGAAAATCTTGCTGATGTCACTATTAGTAAATATACAAGAATAGAGCAAATAAGATGGAAACGAGCCACTGGAACACCAACTTGCTTTTTACGTAATATCATTCATAAAACCAATAAAGCACGTAAAGACAGCAGTTTTTATTTAAGAGTGTACAATCAACGAATTTAGAATAAAATATTATGTTTATTAAAACCACGAGTATTATTTGATGCTTGCATATCTAATAATATAAGTTCAGAGTTACGTAGGTACCTACTTATTAAAAATTAATATGTCTATATTAGCACAGACTAATAATAATATACTACGATATTAGGTATCACCCCATTCACTTGCAACACATAGCAAGTAATATAGACTTGCAGTATCAAGTAAATACGAGAGGAGGATATTCATTTCCAAAGAGATATTATTTACCACGTAGGTACCTATATTTTCATAATAGGTATTGCACCTAGGTACCCTATGAGCTATGACCATAGAAATCTAATTATCAGTGCCTTGTTATTTAAATTTCTATGGCTATGACTATCCTGACAACATCATTTTCCTGTATGTATTTCTTTTCGATAGGTAACTAAGGGCTTCGTTATAATTTAGCTGGATGCATTTTACTATACTAGTGTAGGTCAAGCTCTGGTCAGTAATGTCACTTACGATATTGTTCGTGTAAATTTATATTTTCGACGGCAACAGTAAAATCTTGTTGCGCTAATATTCGTGTTATTTGTTTTGTATACTGAACATTTGTAAAAATATTTTATTTGGTTATCATTTAAATACTTACGTTAAGAAAAACAAATAATAGCGATAACTGATACCTAAGTCGTATAATTTATTGATTGAAAGATTTAATACTTTTTCTAACATCGGTCGCACCAACGTATTTTTCGACGTTTTCGTATTTTCAAACGCTTCTGTACCGTCTCCTCACACTTCAATAATTGTCTCCATCGCAGGCGTTCATTGCGAATATGATCGACAATATTCACATCCTTGTACTGATGATAAATATAATTGATACGCTGCGACTGTTTCACGGTATACCAACACCTAGATTTATATAATTTGAGCAACGTGAAAATCTCAAAATGCAATAGTTTTCTAGCACAGTTACTTGATAGTGACCAGACCTCGCAACCGTATGTCAAGATAGGTCTTATAAACATTTTATAAATGGCAAATTTGATACGAGCTCGTAAGTTTGGATCGCACAAGAGACTTCTGTGGTCTTGGCACCAGACACTTGCACAATGAATTCGTCTTGCTATTTCCAATTTCATGGGTTTCCCTTTTAGGCGGTACATACCACGTGAATGTCTGCTTCCTGATTTCATTTTAGTATGGTTGTTTCTGCTTGTTTATAGCGAATTGAAATACCTACCTACTCAAATCATTTATGAATTTTGATAGATTGTAAAGCTTTGATAACTCTAGCACAATTAGGTATTTAGTTTTTACGTCAAAGTCAATTGGGTATAAGGTATAGTCCAAAGTCTAGAGGAAAGTCAAATCACAGAAAAATAAGTTTTTATGTTTATTTTATTCATACAACAGCTGATAATCTATACCAATATTATAAAGCTGAAGAGTTTGTTTGTTTGTTTGGAACTACTGGTCTGATTTCAAAAATTATTTCGGTGTTAGATAGCCCATTTATCGAGGAAGGCTATATATCATCACGCTAAGACCAATATAGGATCGGAGCAATGCGGGTGAAACCGCGGGGAAATGCTAGTGGTAGATAACTACAGAACCCCTCGTCCGAGAGTCCGACACGTATGACGTACTTGTTCGGATTTTTTTGTCAGAGCCAAAAAAAGTAACAATATGTACTGTTTAAAATTGTTTTGTTACGTAAGTATAGGCTACGTTTACGACTTGAACTAACGCGTACCGATAACAAACAACTGAAATAATGGAAAAATGTAGGAACGTAACAAGCCAAACCAATTAGTTTTGGTTTAGAATTAGTCGCGATTAGAACTTGGTGTTAAAACAATGATTCTGCTCCTTATTGCTTTTATAATAAAACCCATTTTCGGAGCACAGCAGCAGCAATGCACTCTTGTAGATGTTAAGAGCCTTCTTGAAGGATGTGAGAGACTGACTGGCTTGAATGTGACCAGTGTAGGGGGTACTATCGTCAATGATCATAATTGCGATGTCCTGCTGCCAAAACAAGTGTTTATGGAAGAACCTTTGTTTCAGTATCCTTTGGCGGACTCGGTAAGCGATGCATTCCAGAAATTATTGTATGTATACTGCAGGCTCTTTTATTGAACACCACTAACAATCTATTCGATTTAAAACGCACAATACAGTTTACGCTATAATGAAAAAAATTTATATGATTATTTTACAGAAAAAGTTTTACACAATTATAATGGTAGACCCTGATGCGCCACCTCAGTTGGATGGTGAATTTTATTTACACATGATAAAGTCGAACATTCCGGTAAGTTTCAGTTGGTATCAAAAGTAAGAAAAAAATTACCTACTTAATCGAAAAAAAGTAACTAAGTAGTTATATAGGTACTTAATTAAAATTTAAAGGATGGATTTCAATACATTTTTCGTTATTGTGAAAAAACATAATATGTAAGAATAAATTACTTCACTGCTTTTTATATCAGTTACAAATTCTTTTTTTAATTTTCCAGGGACTAGCTTTGAAAGCGAAAGAAAGCATAAAAACCGTTGGAATAGACTACAGAGGTAAAATATTAATTTAATTACTTAAATGATTACTTTCCTATTACACGAAAATTTTTTTAAAATGGTAGTTTTATACGATTAATGATTCGTCGAATAAGTTTTATCCAAGCATTGAAAAATCGGCCCTTATTTTAATTTTTATTATTAACAGGTTATAAGCCACCAACGCCACCTCGCGGCACCGGCCCGCACCGCTACATGTCGTTGCTATACGAACAAGCGGATGGGAATAACTTTTTGCCAACAGTGCCATCTTCACGCAGTCGCTTCGTACTAGCAAACTGGTTGAGAGGCAAGAATCTATGCGGACCTGTGGCGTCGACGCAGTTCCGAGTGCAGTACTAGATGGCGCTGTAATAAAGCAGATTTCTGTAGAAGTGGTTATCTGTGGCCTGTGTGTGGGCCTGTGGTATTAAGTGATTATGAATACTTGATGAATACATTACATATTTATGTATTAATATCTGTACAACGCGTCGCATTTTTATTTGCATTTATTTCAAGTATACTATGAACTACATCAAATTTTACTAGTACTGTGTTAGCTACTAAAATATTCTGTGCTAGTACCTACCTAAAATTAATTAGGATTAACAATTTTTTTATTGTTCTAAAGCTAAGTTATAAAGGCTCTAATCCTGTAGGCTGTATTCTATAAAAAGGAAACAACAAATAATACAAGAAGTTGAAGTTCATACATTGATACATTTTAGAAATCAATAAATTAATGAAAACATTTAAATATGTATTTTTCTTTTAATTATTGTTTCTGAAACGCATCAACATAGTCAATAGGCACTTTGTTTCGACGCTTTACCACGTATTGGTCCTGCTCGTAGCGGGGAAGGTAGGTAGGTACACCCTCACTGAAGATTAGCGTGAAGTGATGAAAAATACTCTTTAAAAGTAGTATACGCTTGCGAGCTCGGTTTCCCACTCTGCAGTTATAAAAATCTTAAATTTGTCTGTTAAAACTTATCCTTCCTTATCTCTACACTTAAATAATCAAAGTCTCTACAATATAATATAATCGAAACCCTGTTTGTTACGCTTCCAAGCCTAAATTATTGAACCAATTTGGGGGGATTAGAAATGACATTAATAGCTTTTTGTCAATAAAAGAAAACTAGAAACTAGGTCGAAATGTGTAGAGCTATTTCGAAGTGGTGATCGGAAAGCTGGTACGAAATAAAACAAAACTTTCTTACTTCATTAAATTATTTTATTTCCAAGAAATGGCTAGTTAGCAAAGCTCGAGCATCAATTTCGACACAGTCGAGTTGAAAAATAATACCTATTTAAGCGCGTAGGCTGCGCACGCGACACTCCGCCGCCCACGCACGTCGTTCATTTATTTATATTTATAATTTTATAATATATTTACGTTTCATCCATTCTTATTTTATATGGCTACCGAATTTGTTTTCCCTTCGATATTATGTGATTATGGCAAAGGTTGTGATTTGGTGTGGGTTTTTGAAATTTACTTATGGTACGAAAAATAGGTATAAGTATGTACCTACTATAGATAGACGTATGTAATTATGTCTTAATATTTGGTGTGATAATATTGCCATAAATACAATTACATACACAATATGTGAATGTTTTTGTATTAGTAGTAAATAGTAATGAATTCATACTAAAATATTAAACTTTACCTTCTTCTTCCGCGTTGTTATTGTTACTTATTTAAAATTTAACAGTCAAACTCAATTGATTACAATATGGCTCATGCCTAATTAAAAATAAATTTAACACAAGTTGAAGTAAACAAATGCAAAGGATGAGTAATGTTGATAACACCGTAAATAAAGTTCCGAGAAGGTAATATTCTTGTGAATAAGTCGGTTAACCGCAGTTCGGCGTTAATCATCTGACTTTTAATTGGTTTTTATCGTAGAAATCACGTGTCTCTATATTTAAAACAATAACAAAATAAGCTGGTTACTTTTGCCCCGGCTGCCTGGAAGAGATTGCTGCTAAGTGATAAGGCCGCCTAATAAACTTTACCGTGTTTTTGCGTAAAATTGTAACAAATTTCACAGGTAGGTAACTAAGTATAAAATAATAAATAAAAATCTTTTATTGAATAAATTAATATGTAATTAGTTAATTTTCTCTAACTACGAATGATTTTGTATACAAAAGACGATAAGATGATATTATCTGCCTCTGCCTCTTGCTTCTATGCACAGTGAGAGTCAAATATAAAAAATAAAAAAGTACCTACTCCTTTAACAAATTTCAATTAATACCATGTGTGTTTCGAGAATGTTCTAATAACGATGTAAGTGATAAGTGACATCGGCCATCATTTATAAATTAACATAACCGTCTTGTTAAGGGCATATCACGTTATGTCTAGTTTTGGTAGAGCTAACTTTGCCTGCGGGTTTGCTTGACAATGCGGGCGAGAACTTTTATTAGTAAATACTGTATCAGTATACCTAGGTCTGTCTTGAAGTTAGATCTTATGAAAAAATAGTGTGTCAAGTGCGAGGTGTCTGTCTATTTCATAAATGCACAAAAATATTATTACCTATGCGATGCATTATGTATCACGACAATCGACAATTAAAAAAAATACATCATCCGAGGTTTTTCAAAAAGTTTACCAACAATTTTTTCATAAAATCGACATAAATTGTCTTAATTCAGGATTCAGGGTTGATATTGAAAACCAGGTTCAAAAATATCATAGGTAAAAAATAAAAACACCCAATCAGTTCTATATTTATTAAATACTATGACTTCAAGTCACGTGCGTGCACAAAATTCTTCCACCTGCTATTTCCTCTTATATCACCACGCTCAAGATCCGCCGCGCGCCAAACCAGTTCGACACTCAAAAGGCAACTAATTTACCGCGCACTAGCTTCCTGTGATAAAAAATCTGGTTTCCAATTGACAAGACTGGAATTTGGAAACGTTAAAGGCTTAATAATGTAGATGTGATGACGTTAATTGGATGCTCAGTGCGTAGTGATATCGGAGCGATGGACATGAATGAACTTGGATATATGAGGTTTTCTTGGTGGGTCAAAATAGTTTAAAAAATGTAGTGTTGGTAATTGGGCCTGCATTTTACATCAGATTATGTTTATTTCATGGACAAATCAAACCTTTTTCGGACATCACCATGCTCTTAAATATACAAAATACCTACCTACCTACTCATGAATTTATAAGGTAGTAATTTTTCAAATAGTCCTGTTATTTTTACCAATGGAATTTTACTGTGAGATATTATAGGTAGGTAGTAACAGATGTAGGTAGTGTATCGTAGGATCCCTTTTAAAAGTAAATGGTATTGGATATGGATAATTATAGGAATTTTACCGACAAATACCACAATAAAATAAAATTGCTTGAGTTGCTCAAAGCAACGAATATGATCAGCTTAAGAAATATAAATTTTATTATTAGAAGAATAGTTATAATCATAGAACTTTCCACAGATAAAATAATAATATACTTTTTTTAAATTACTTTTCCTACTCATATGCTCTTTATTTTGAAACAGTAACGATACATCAACAGGATAGGCTGTATTGACCAGCCGAATAATTATTATTGTGTCCGAAAAACATATTATTTAAATGGTTTAATTTCTAAAGCATTATCTTGTATACAACAGCTATCGGAGTGTTTCTTAATAAACTTGGCATATAGTACAAGTATAAACACGGAGGTCTATTACATTGTTATCAACAGATAGGCTCTATCAGGGACAAGGGTATTAATGGTAAAACAGATAGACCTATTGACTCTTATTTGTAAACTATGTATTAAATCTTTTATGGGTTTATTAACTGCTGTTTTAACTGATAGATAGGTATATGTAATAATTGTGTATTCATGGTTCTTTAATAAAATGTTATCAATTATTAGATTGTGTGTGAGGGTTAATCGTAAAACACACCCACCTAAGTGAGATGAATGGAAAAATCTATTGTGTAATATAGACATTTACATATGATTTCATTGCTCGTAGACTATATAAAATAGTATCTATACGTACCTACGTAAAATATGTATATGGGTTTTACGTCACAATCAAATCGATATGAGTCTGAAGAATGCGAATTTTGTTATTGTTTTCAGCATTATAATATAAGTTCTGATAATTCTATTTGTGATAATATTGTTTAAAAACGTTTCGAGTAAAAATTATATTCGTTTTCTATTTCCATCCAATGTTTTTAACGCGTAGGTACGCAGATCATTAGTGCTTTTTTCAAACAAAAAATCTTTAAATAGATATTGAGATAAAAATAAATCGTACTCTTTTTTTTTAATTAATCTGAAAGCTTCATGGAGCGACGATTTTGTTATCTTTGAATCCTGCAAGAACCGTATCTTTGAAAGAAGTTTCACTTTTGAGGCGTTTTTATTTCATTTCATTCTGAAAACCGATCATTTATTTACACAGCTACTCTCTCATTTCTATTTCCACTAATCCCGAAATCCCTTATCTAAATCTGACCAAATAATAGATAATCTGTGATTTACGTTTCGCCGAGTTTCCTTCCGCCCGCCTACGCCGCCCGCGCACCACACAAACATTGTACGTAATGACACTCATATACTTAGCAAATGAAGGAGTTAGATGAAATGAAATTGATAAAGTGACCCGCGAGATTCAATACAAAGACTGTAATTATATTATAGGTAGGTTGTAATGATAGCATAGGTAGGTAGGTAGGTATAATAAAGCATGTATTTTAAGTGATATATGTGTGTTTGTATGTGCGTTTTTTTGGGAGACTGACTTATTATGAAAAACTTGAAAAAGTAAAATTAAAGTTGTTTAGAATTCTCCAATTTTAAAAGTACAATACAAATCTTCTGAAGACCTAGCATATAATATAGGCTATATGAGCATTACAGGCGCATTTTGAGCAAAGAAAAAGTTCTTAAATCACTATTTTACATATCTCTTGTAGGCTCTATATATCATGAACATTCTTTCAGTTAAGGAAGAAGACAACTTTAGTATATATAAAAAAAATAAAAACTCAAACTAAACATTTTTATTCATGTAAACTTGAATAACAAATATTTAGACTGTTTGACTGTACATTTATTTAAAAGTTATATTATTTTACATAACCAGAAATTACTAAATAAGCTATTTATGTAGATTATTACTAGCGTAGGTTTTGAATGTTAATTCATCATTACCCTCCAGGAAGATTTATTTCATTTCGGTTGTAGGTGTATCTAAATTCCAAAGGATTTTAGTAATTCCACATATAAGAATAAGAATAAGAATAAGAATAAGAATAATTTATTTCGCCAAAAGCCAACAACAGATATAATGAAAAGAACAAGGAATACAAAAAACACAGAAAAAGACAAAAGTGTGGCAGACCTTTAGCAAAAAGGGGACCAACTCAGTATTAAGCTGTGCCTTCAACAGCACAGCACTGATTTTCAGTGGCCCCCAATGTTTGAAGTACAGCTACAGACCGAAGTATAGAGGGATAGAAATTATATTAATAAAATAAACAATATTACACGTTATAAATATTATACATATAAAAAGAAGGCATAGGAATGTACATATATACTAGAACATTAAGAAAATAGTAATAAATAATAACGAAAATAAAAAAATTAATAAACATACATACAGATAAATAGTCACAAAAGAGAGATGCTACATTCTACAGTAGGTTACGGTTGTTTTTTTAAAATAAAAGCAGCAACTTTATTTTTGAAGTTATTAATGCAACGAAGGTTACGTAAGGGTGGAGGCAAGTTGTTCCAACACTTCGTAGCATTATAACTGAAACTGCCTCTGAAAGCGGTTGTGTGATGTTTGGGCAAAATAAGTAGCTTTTGACTCATACCCCTGGTTTCATTGACAAGCGATTTGCGTCCTTTATCCCTACAAAAATGAAGCCTCTGGTAAAGGTACGTTGGACGCTCATTAATAATAATCCCAAAAAGAAACTTAGAAAAATGCACTTGACGTCGGCTTTCCATATTTAAAATTTTAGCTTCATTCAAAAAAGGACTGACGTGATGGCGTGGAGGAATATTCCAGCAAAATCGCGCGCAACTATTTTGTACACGTTGTATAGCCTTTTTAGTACGTACGAGTAATCTGGAACCATACATACAATCAGTGTAATTGAATTTTGATAAAATTAGAGAATCACACAACCGTATACGAAGCTCAGTGCTTAAAAAGGGTCTAATTCGATATAGTAGTTTAAGCCTGTAAAAGCAATTAGAGATAATAGTGTTAAAATGGTTTTCAAATCTGAGGTTTTCATCAAACACAATACCTAAATTTCGAGCTTCATGTACTCTTTCAATAATCTTTCCCGAAATAGTAATAGTAGGATTATGTGATTCTATCTTGCTAACAATTTTGGGGCTGCCTAAGATCATATATTTAGTCTTTGCAGGATTCAAAACTAACTTGTTACGTTCTGACCATGAATATATGCGCTCTAAGTCAGAATTCAGTGAGACCAGTGCTGTATCTGTATCCTTCGGATTAAAAGATATAAAAAGTTGAATGTCGTCGGCGTACAGGTGGTATTTGCAAAATTTTATTTCATTGACAACATCTGCACTGTATAAAATGAACAATAGTGGTCCCAAAATAGATCCTTGTGGAACCCCTCTATTGATCGTACGACAGGTTGAATAGGCCATATTACCATCTATTTGGGGGACAGCAACTGTTTGAGTCCGACCATTAAGATAGCTGGCAAACCATTTAACTGTATCTGAACTAAAACCGTAGTATGTAAGCTTCGAGAGTAGAAGAGTGGTATTGATGGTATCAAAGGCACGGGAATAGTCCAACAATACAAGAAGGGTCCCTTTGCCTTCATCCATCGCAGATAATATATCATCCGTAACATCCACTAAGGCAGTGGTTGTGCTGCGATTCTTTCTGAAACCCGATTGACGCTCCGGTAATATTCCATTGGTTTCCAAAAAATCGATTAACTGCTTTTGGACTATCTTTTCAATTACTTTAGAAAGGCAAGGTAATAAACTAATGGGGCGAAGTTGTTTGAGCTCCATTGGGTTTTGAATTTTAGGGATAGGTCGTATGAGCGCATTTCGCCAAATGGAAGGAAACGTTTTAGAAGAAAATGATGTATTAATAATATGAGTAAGTATTGGTAGAATTTTAGAACTAGTTAAATTGACCATGTCAAGCGAAATATCATCAATGCCGACCGATTGTGATGTCAAATTACGTATAACTTTAGCTACTGCTTGTTCATTAGTAGGTTTAAGCTCAAAAACAGCGTCACCATGACGATGGAATTCATAAAACGATAAGATAGACAAAGGAACATTAGTGTGGCCAGGTATACTTAGGAAGTGATCATTTAATTTATTCGGTTCCGAAAGGTGAGGTGGCAAGATATAATTATTGTTAGGACTTATAGAAACGTTATTCTTGATATGCTGCCACATTTCTTTTGGATTATTTATATTTGAATTGATATAGCTATTAAAGTATGCCCTTTTCTCGCGGTCAATAGCATTAAATACGTCTTTTTTTAATTCTTTATAAAATAATTTATGAGCATCATCCCTACTTTTCCGAGCCCGAATGAGTGCAGCATCGCGCTCCTTCATGAGAAGTTTGATATTGTAGGTAATCCAAGGAAAAGTTTTATGTTTAATATTACAGCGCTTTTTAGGAGCGAATACATCAAAAATAGATATGATATAAGTCGTCAACATATCCACGGTATTATTCACATCATTCATATTCAGTAATACTGCCCAGTCAATATTATCTAACATTTGCATAAATTCTTTCATGTCAATATCCTTTATAGATCTGTAAAAAAATTGTTTATGTATCGTTTTCACTTTGGTTAAACTTAACTCAAATGAAACAAAGGCATGATCACTTAGAGCTTCAACGTAATCAACGGATATATTGGCAACCGAAGCATTAGAACAAACCAAGTCTAATAATGTTTCAGTATGCTCCGTAAAATGAGTAGCCTGCGTCACGAATTGGGATAAATTAAATGTGTGTAAAAAAATGTTCAACTTTCTAAAGTTACAGGTATTAGATGCAAAACAGTTAATATTGAAGTCGCCCAACAAAAAAATTTCATCGCACCACGCAAATGACCCAACTGATTCGGATAGCGCATCGAAAAAAATATCTACATTCAACCACGGGGGACGATAAGCCGTACCTATGACAATGGTTTTCCCACGACAAGTAATTTTCAGCCACATTTGCTCAACAGTAGTATTGCCAGGCGCACATAAAACGCGCACTTGCAAACCATCTCTGATATAAAAGCCCACTCCACCTCCACGCATGCGAATAGAGGGTGGACGTGGAACATGGCGGAGGCGGTAGCCAGGTACAACAGGCGCTCGACCATCCTCCCCGTCGCGCAACCAAGTTTCATTTATTGCCAAAACATCCACATTATGTCGCTTCATAACAACGAGAAATTCTTCATGTCTAGTCCCAAGGGAGCCGGGATTCAGAAGACCAATTTTTATTTTTTTATACGGATTGAATATGTGATATAGTTAAAAATAAAAAATAAATAAAGAAAAGTAATGAATAACAGTAATAAATAAAATGTGAGCATAATAATACAGCAAAATATATTGTGTGGTTAAAAGAGTCATAAATACAACAAGTTAAATATAAATATAAAAGAACATAAATATTTATAAAATCTGTATTGAAATGTGAAATATATAGAGACTCTAAAGAATACACAATATAAAAAAAATATAGGCCAACCCAAGGAATATTAAATTTAGAAAGAGACATAAAAACTATCAGTAAAGGCCTGCCACATCTTTTGAATAAGAAAGACATCTTATGAAAAAAAATAACACAAAGCAGAAAAATAACATTTGACACAGATACAGTTTTAAAAAACACATTTATGACAACATATTTTAAACAAAGGACATTAACATCAAAATAATACAACACAATATATAGAATATAACCCACATTTCTAGAGTATTTGGATGATAACAAGTTGGCATATTCACAACTAATATTGAGCAAAAACACAGATACAATAAGAACATGATATATCAACATACAAATTAAAACAAGATATAACAGTTTTATATAATAACACAAATAATGACACTTGTCTAAGAAAAGAATATATATATCATTTACATTTATTTTATAAAATATAAAGTGTCTTTTATAACAGTATATTCCCGAAATTAAATGCAGGTAGCAAAATAGGCGGCAAGAATAAATACAAACAGTTTTAAAGATAACACAAGGCACAACATGACTACAAACAAAATAAAAACAAAACACATTACCTATTATATGTACTACCAATATATTGCAATAGGACAATCTAATTTTATTGTATATTACTATTTCCCAATAGGACTGTGACCAAAAACCAATTCTATATCCCTTACTGAACGTATGGTACATACCGAGGACTTTTGATCGCGCCTTACATAGATGCGGCCACCGCGTGTCCACACAAAACGCCAATTTTTACTCATAGCCTGTTGACGAGCCATGTAGAACAGCTGACGGTTGATTCGAGTCAAACGTTCGTTAACGTAAAAGCGTCGAGGTTCACCAGCCACGCCCGTGCCGGCGGTATCAGCGTTGCGCCGCACGCGCGCCGCGCGCAGAAGCTCATCACGAAGGTGTCGACGGGCGAGCCTGACCACGACCGGGCGCGGCTGCGGCGCCTCGATGCCAGGCGACGGTGAGCCTCCACTGCCCGGGGCCGCGATCCAGCCCTTGCGCGGCCCGCGACGGTGAGCGTTGACAATGTCTCGTTCGTCGATTGTGAGACCCAATTTATGGGACAGAGTGATGACGACGTGTAGGAGGTTCTCAGCATTGTTTTCGGGAAGACCCGTTATTTCAACGTCGTTCAAGAAATGTTCCTGTTCGGCTTCATTTAGTTGATGCTTTAAATTATCAATCGTGTCAGTCAATTCGAGACTTTGCTGTTCGACCGACGTATTCTCCAACTTGGATACACGATCCTCTATTCCATCCAACCTTGTACTAAACTCCGTTACGGCTAATGTAAGACGAGACATCTCGTGCCTAAAGGTTGATAGCTCGGTACGTAAGAGTTTAATTTCTTGCATAAGTGACGAGGGCGTGTTCTCAGTAGAAGCATCTTGAAATACCTCCAATTCATCAATACGCTCGCGCGCACTACCTCCCGTTTTAGTAACTTTCTTATTTAAACATCTATTACACACCCACTTTCCGGAGGCTCGCGAGTCAGGACTTATATTACAACATTGTTTGTGCACTGTTGAATTGCATTTAATACAGCTGGCGCCGTCTGATGTTGCATAGAATTTTCCACAACTCGAACACTTGTTAGCCATTTTATAATATTTAATAGGGGATTTAATAAAACAAGCGATTGGATCTATAGCTGTCACGCCAAACGTCAACGTCAAACTCGAACATATACAGTACTACACCCACAAATTCTCGCAAACTAGTGAATATTTTAAATATTTTGAATAATATTGAGTGGGTGAGTTTCAAAATACTATATCTTATAAGATATTTCTTATCTATTGATAACAACAACATTTGTATAAAAGCGGATTGCAGTTTAGATCACATTACAGCGTTATACCTGCGATCGCGCTCGTGAGGTTTTGGTGTGACACAAGTTTCTGAACATGTCACCCGACTAAAACGATTTTAAAAACGTTATCACGTTAAAAGACAATAAAATACTGGTTGCTAATAGCACGCTTCATTGGTAACAAGGCTCTTCAAGACATATAATAGATTATAGATATTAGAGATACGTTCCTAACCTAAAATATTGAGCTAAACTATAGAGTTTGGAATAGCTATAGAGCTATTCCAATGTGTCTATGTGTGTATTTTGTGTCTATGCCTGACTATAGCTGTATCACACTGATTCACCTGTAGATATTAATAATAAAAACACACAGAAAGGTTATTTTGTCCCTATCTACCATTAGTAAAAGATAGAGCTTTTTATAAGTAAAAATTATGAGGTAAAATTATTACATATACTTATGTGATTTACTGAATGCTTTTTGTAAAACTAAATTGTAAACTAAAAAAAATCATTAAGAGGATAAATAAAACAATCAAATATAAATTATAAACTACCATTATTATTTAATACTAGCGGGCCGCCCCGGCTTCGCCCGTGGTACATGTTTACGTTTTCTCTGCATAAGAACCATCCTCGTACTTCAAGGAATATAATAAAAAAAGAATTATCGAAATCGGTTCAGCCGTTCTCGAGTTATGCGCTTACCAACACATTTTGCGATTCATTTTTATATATAAGATTTATTTCCACATAATTAATTAATTTATTACAAATTTATTAACTTCCTGACATTATCCACAATCGACACGTTTATAGACAAACTGGTTCTTGGTGAAACAATTTTATGGCATAGACAAATTTATGGATTATGATACGCGCGTAAAATCAAGCACGAGATTTTCAATTTGTTATGTATTAAATTAACCGTTTAGTTGTCTATAAAATTATCATTATATTTAATCTCAGAAGTAATATCTTCTAACTCGTATATCATCATAATATGAGTCGTAAAACTTGCTCTCGTAAGAAGCTGAAAGGAATTCTCGTTCTATTTTGGTCTTTTATGTAAATTACATTATACAATAATCCAAATTTCTCAATCATTTTAATGTCGACATGTTTCAATGACACTTCCATAAAAGAGAGAAAGTTCACGCGTCCCAATTAGGAGTACCGAAATGCCCAAGAAGGAATATTTAATTCATAAAAGTAATATCGATTACAAACAATGCAGTCATCGCCAAATACAGGGCTATTTCCCAATCACAACGTCATAGTTAAATTCGTACGAAGGCTAACTGGAGGCGTTAAGAGCCGTAGCAATTAAATAAATTGATTTCCTTTCAAATACACTTGAATATTAACTAAACCTATTTATAGATTGTCGCATTAGTTTGATCTAAACAATGTCTGCGGATTTTCGATATTTTGGCATGATTGATAATATTGCAAGCTTTCAACTAGCTTAGTTAATTCATGTTTGACAAGCGTTGAATTTGATATTTAGTTCACTTATGTAAGGGCGTATTCAGAAAGAAAGCTTGAAACTTATAAGCGCTTATCGGCGCTTGTCATGTTCATATATTTCCCTGTCAGTGCTGTCAACCCGCGCAGGAAAATATATGAACATGACAAGCGCCGATAAGCGCTTATAAGTTTCAAGCTTTCTTTCTGAATACGCCCTAATGTTGGTGGCATTTTAATAGTTTGAGGTATGCTACTTGCAGCAGGAACAATAATTGATGCTTGACAATAAAATGCTGCAACAGTTTACGTGTAATCTTATAGCATCATTTTTGTAGGTAATTTCTACATAAATGTTTGCCGTCCTGATGCACCGTTGAGTACTTTTCGTCGGAACGATCTGTAACAAAGATTGTAACAAATGGTATCTAACAAAGATTGTATACCTAATTAGAAAAACAAAATTACAATAACTTTTCCAACCAAATAAGTTTATGTGCTATGATTTTATGAGATTCTAGGGCAATAACTGCGTAAAAAGGTTGTTTTTAAAAGAACCTTATCTTCGTTTTAGATTAATCGTATTATCACCATAGATATATTGATATTTGGCCATAAAACTATTTTATTAACGGAAACAAGTATTTATAAAAATATTTTTCGATTTTATTTATAAGTTCCAAAGCTATAAAACGCGACGTCGGTAATTAATTATATGTTTTATTTCTAATTTTCTAGTGATATTCGCAAAGGTATTTGTAGATTAAATGTTCATATACATATTATCAATTGTTGGTTTAAATAATACGTAGGTCTAAGTAAATCTTTAATTAATCCCCGATGTGTTTGGTTAATAATATATTTTTGACTATACAGATATAACTGAATATTATGTGCATTTATATTACTTCTAAAAAACCTGAATTTTTTTGACCCGATTTTGACAAAGTCTCGCCTACATGTATGTTATAGATTCGAAACGTGGGTGTCTACCCTTTCGGGAATATGGGGGTGTTTTATTTAATTTTATACTAACATACACCCGCACCTTAAATTTTAATGAATAAATTTTAAGCATTCTCTTAGTATTTTTAAAGAAAAAGGGTGGCAGGGTTAATTACAGGTATAAGTGACTTATAAGTGACGTATAAGCAGACTGCAAACAATTCAATAACTGTTTTAAAAGATAAAGCTTTTTTACTGCTATATACGCTAATGGATTAGGTCGAATCAAAATGAGTATCTTTTATAATACGTTTGATTTGTAAAGTTTCTAACATTTGCCCTTTAACTGATTTTCTAATCAAACCATCTCAAAACATATCAGCCCTTATCTACTGCATAAACAGCCAAACAAGTTCCACGAATATAAATTAGACTACTATACAACTAATGCATATAGAAACTTCCCGAAAATCATGTCACTGTGCCGATTTCGTCGTCATCGCATCGGCCATGACACTTGCGTACAAACCTACCGTTCATTGATAAAAACATGCGCCCACACAGTTTCCATTCACCTGTGCTTGCGCAAGCCTCCCCCCTCCCCTCCTCCCCCCGCTCAAGCCTTCAAACCTTCCGTAATATCTGTCACCTCTAGGCCAAGCCTTATACGGCTAATGTGAAACTTCATTCATAAAACTGTTAGGTAATGCTTGTAATGTAGAGACAACAGATTAGTTTTGGCTGTTTTGTAGATTGTATTTCGATGTACAATTTATTATTTTTCCTATGGTGTGAATGAAGGTAACTTTTATTACTATACTGATTAATAGGAACAGAGTTTGTCTACGTATATCTGGTGGAATTTAACTTTGAAAAGTAACATCTCGATCTAAGCTTTCGTTGCTGGCTGTACACTAGTACTATGTGCCAACTTCAGATTGCAATTCTGTTTCCAAATTCAATTTTAGTATCCGTGTGAATGACATTTCATCACATGACATTATCACGTCTTAGTTACAATGCAATTTGAACTATGGATACTTTTTGGTATGCATTTATTAGACACATTAAGATCGCAAAAATTATTGCATAAAGTGAACTTTCGAAGACGTTTGAACATGCCTTGACAAATTTCCACGAAAGGTAACAGTTAGCTGTTTTTGTTTTAAATTTCCTAACAATCAGTTAGTATGAGAACGAAAACTTAAATATTGTGCATTAGATAGATTATTATCTAATAAAACTCATTAACACAAAAAAAAACATCTCTTATTCCCGCAAACAAAAGCAAAAATTTCTAGAAACTCTAAACTAAGGGAAAGCAATAAACAGTTTATCGATGTGTATTAAAATATAATACGTGCTCCTATTATAACTACATAGATATAAGATTCACGATCACTTTATGTTCAGGAATATCGCGAGAAGTATTAATTGATGCGTAATTTAATCTATTTTATTGTGCCATGAAATAGCCACAATAAACATCTGGTAATAATATTTGTAATAAATACATCTTCTGCTCGGATTACACGTCGTTTCATGTAGGTACTAAAAACTATTATACGGGATTAAAATAAATGCTAAAACTTTTATAGTATTATCTATATTATAGTATTATATTATCTGTGCAAAAGGCAAAAGTTTTATTGTCTTTAAATTGTTATGTATTATTCTTATTTTATATGTGTTTTATCTGTTGTAAATATTATGTGTCTAGATTGTGTTTGACTAGTTAATTTTGTAATTTGTAATAATGGTAATAAAATGTTTCAATAGTTTTAAATGTAAGTTTGTTTACAGTTTATTGCGTTTCTATGTAGAGCCTATGAATTCAATTTTTATTACAAACTAGCGGTCCGCCCCGGCTTCGCCCGTGGTACATGTTTACGTTTTCCCTACATAAGAACCATCCTCGTACTTCAAGGAATATAATAAAAAAAGAATTATCGAAATCGGTTCAGCCGTTCTCGAGTTATGCGCTTACCAACACATTTTGCGATTCATTATATTTTTTTTAACAAGGCTTCTGTTGATTGTTTTATTCTGGAAGAAGAAACCTTTTTAAATTAATGACTGTAAATATACCGTACACATCTTATGTGTTTATGGATTTATCGTGAAATAAATCATTTATATGAGTATTATAATAAATAATAATCCATATAAATCGATGCGTCCTTTTTTAGTAAAATTTAAATTAAAGAATTCCTCGAAAAGGTAATAGGTGCAAAATATTTAAAATGCAAACATGTCAAGGCCTGAAGTCTGAACCTGAGGTCAAATTATAATTCTTAAATAAGTGATGCTTAATTTATTATTCGTGACTTATGTTATTGTTTTTTAAAAGGCTTGAACTTTATTTAATGTAAAAAAAGGTAAAAATTATAAGTTTTTACTAACTGTATCGGCGTATATAAGGCATTACAATAATATGAATTACTAGATAAATTTAAGCCTATATTTAGGTTTTGTAAAATATGTAGAAAATTATGGCATAGCCTATTTAATATTAGTTTTTATATTTTTAGTACAAATTATAGAGCTTTGAAGAGTTGCATCAAAAGTTGTAAACTTTTAGTTCTAATTTTAAAGAAATATCTTGAAGAAAAAATATTTTATTTCTTATTTAATCTGTGGACCTTAGAGGTTTAATGGCATATCCATAAAACACATAAACCGTTGCACTATTACCAGCACATTATTCATATTAGTTGGCAAAAAATTAATAGTTTGTCAAGAGGTTAATGCTCATGATGACACACGGACATCGTTGATGTTCTAACGTTGTTATTACTTACTCTGTAATAAGATGGTAAGTACTGGGTTTAATGGTCAAAGGCTTAGAACACTTACTTGAGATTGTGGGAAGTTATTTGTACTTAATATTTATTGGTATTGTTAAAAATGTTACCGTGAATGTTTTTTCTGAAGTAGGTATGTATGGTCTAGACTAGATGATTAATTGGAGATCTCCTAACTTCGCTCTATATTTTATTTTTCAGTAGATTGTTCGTAAAAACAGATAGCGACAGAAAAGAAACGTTACTTTAATTCCTAATTATTTTCCACCAACATTCGAAGCAAGGACCTCTTTTGCTATTAATATACCACGGAGGCGGTCACGTCAAATTAATAGCTGTTTCATAAATCCCAATACAAAGCATATTGAATGGTTCTATTCATAATAATTAATTGCCAAAGAAAACCTTCAATCAAGACCTGTAATACATCAGTGTCTCCAAACGAATAACGTAAATAGGTTAGCCGAAGTCGGGTGAACGGACTGAAACCAGTTTATAATTAAGAACACATTTAAATTCATTAAAAATCGTTAAAACCGAGACGAAAGCCGGCGACACCAGTTTACATGCAAGTACTTATTATCTGGATTAAAAACATGTCGTAACTGCAATAGATGAATAGTTTTCTGAGTAAATATCCTACTTTTATTACCTTTCTCCCCGTGGTTGCCTGGCAGACATGACTACTAATGATAAGGCCGCCAATTGTGCTTCATTTTTCTGGCCCCTAACAATATGATAATATTGTTTAATTTTATTTGTCCTTTTTTTAGTAATTGTACTACAATAAAGTGTTATAAATAAATAAATAGTTTTTAATTATTTATAGTACACTGGTATCGAAAATCAAATAAATTTTCCTATTCCAAGCCAGCGTGGGCTTCAAGCGAATAGAGTGAAGTTGAGAAATTATGCCATTATAGGTACTAATTTTATAAAGTTCCGTTAGTTGTACATTCAACATTGGTCTTTCTCTTGCTAAAACCTATTATACATTAGGTACTAATTTAATTTCTGCAGACAAGTGTTATGGGTTAATTTATTAAAAATGTGTAAAATTTATTAAAAAAACATTTATATGAATTGTAAAAGATGAATTGTAAAATAATGAATTATATTGACCGTCGTGCTTATATAGTCGATGACTTCGAAATGTACTTACTGTTAATACCTAAGTAATTAGGGAAAAGAACATTGTTTAATGGTAACATTCTTCACTTGCCAAGCAATAGATACTTAAAGACATAAAGCACTTTAGAATTCAAAAAACGCAAGTGTACAAACGTCCTAAACCAAAATGCATAAACGTTTAAGCGCTATTAAGATACAGCTCTAGAAAGCCTAATGCGAAATATTGCTAAATATAACAATTTAAACATATTTTATTTTTATTGATAACCACTTTCAAAACGTTATCTCATTTTCGTTATTGCTAAAACTATGACATTATTATAAATGGCTTTAGATTTACTTAATAACACGTAAGTTGTAATAAAATATTCATAGCGCGTAATAAATGCGAAAATTTGCGCGCATCAAAGAATTTATCTTACTCTTAAATAGCTTTAAGGAAAGATGGGTTCAAAATTACGAAGCTCTTAAAACAATATTCAAGAGGGGAATAAGAATAACAATCAATGAACTTAACCAATACATTTGTTATAATTATAGAGAGTACTTACTAAATAATAAATTAAAATTAACTCAGAGATAACCATAATGTAGGAAACGTGCAAAGTTAGATCCCCAAAAGTAAGTTTAGTCTTTTTATTCTATAGGTGCTTACTCAAATGTGATAGAGATAGACTACATATAGAGCACACGAAACTGTTCCTCTGTTCAATTCTACCTTAAAAATTTTGTTTTTCAGACATTAATAATGGATATTGGTTTGTGTGCCAAATGATTTATCGAAAAGATGGATCTATCTCCATGTAAACTCGTACGTGACCAACGTGACATACGAAGCTGTTTTACAAAAGAACAAAATGAATGAAATAAGGAAATGAACAATATTGTTAAGAATAAATAAGTTGTAGGTGTATATAAATGCATTCCCTTTAGCCTGTGTACTTTACTGCGGACATATATAATTAAAAAACTGAATGAAAATTACAATTCGGTTAGTCCATTATCGTAAAGCAGTTTGTTTATTGACGATGCAATCTTGTCACTATTCACTTATATACAAATGTCAAGGCGAGGTTTTGTTCTTCGCTTAACCTAAATGATGTAACGTGTGTTTGATTGAAAAATATTATTGCTTTTGAATATTTGCTAATGTTTACCTAATTACCATGAGCAGAATAGTGTTATCGTCAAAAATGTCTCATGACTCATCGTGAATTGATTTGATAAAAATGTTAAATGTTAATTTTTGTATTTGACATGGAATTGACATTATATTATTTTTGTAACTTGTAAAATTAAGCAGCAACTTTAATCTATGATCCTTTTAACAGTCTGTAGGTCACTTTGCAACATTTAGGCGCGGGACATATACAAGCGGCGCGGCGCGCCGCGGTCGCGCCGCGGGCGCGCTGCCGGCGTGCATCGGGTGCGCTATTGGCATTTTGTATGAAATAATTTTGGAAAGGCGGCGCAACCTTGGCACAACCGTGGCGTGCCCTCTCGACGCCTGTCCAAAATTCTTTCATACAAAATGTATAAGAAGGACGTGGTGCAAAACAGATTCAAGAGGTGCGCTTATGGCACGCCCGCGCCCGCGCCGCTTGTGTTTGACCCGCGCCTTAAACGTAGCCAGACGCTCATGCGAAACAGTCCTTAGATATTGTAGCAAGCCTTTCATTTAAAATTTCACGATTAACACAAATTACGTATTACCTTTGTTAATGCCCACTTATGACTTAATTAAGCGACTGCTGTAAGCCCTCATTTTACGAAATACTACCGTTGAAGTAATGAGATTTTCGATTCGATTGCTCATGTTATTGTTCTTGTTCCAATAAATATTAATGGGCCTTTAGCAGCCAGATGATTAAATAATTATGGACGTTAAATTCTTCTGAGTAGGCATGCACGTAATGTATGTTTGAGGTACTAACTACTATAAAACCTAATAATACACAATAAACTTCGAAATACAATAAACATTTTATTAATTTGGAATATAGTCAAAAGATGTAGAAAGAGAAATAAGATATAAACTTTAAGGTGGACGTTGGCGAAGCCAAATGTAAGCATCTTGTTTTAAATTATTAAATTAATGATAGCTGCAATATTTAGCTTTTAACTCTACCTGAACTAATATGTAATATGGAAGTTCAAGCACAGAAAGTTTTATAGTAGGTACTATAAGACTTTCTGTGCTTGAACTTCCATATGGTTATTTAGAAGGTTATCTTGTGCATTAGGTTACGACCTGTGGTCGAAATATACCTATAAATTCGATACAATTTATCCTTAACCTTCAGGTTCCAATAAATATCGTACAAACTTCCCTATAACCAAACATAACTATAATAGACATAGCGCAGTTGAAAATAAACAACTTCTCATTCATTAAAATAATAATATAAAGGCAGGAAGTGAGCGGTAACGAAGGCAACGAAACAATACGATTGGCAAATAATGTGCGCGTGCGCGGGCGGTTGATTCACTCTTGCGCATCTTAACAACATGGTGATTGTGAATGAATTTGAGCTTTGAATTTAATAATTATTAATGACGTATATTGGTATAGTTATAGTGTATAAAAATAAATAAGAAAAAATAATAAAATCAAACACATTGTAGGTAACTGAAACTGGACTTGGCAACAGATTTTTTTTTATAGGTAATTTTCCAATAACGGTAGTAAATTATGTCGTCTTCTCCTTTTCTATAAATAAATAAACAATAACAAATAACATTCACGAAGCGAAGTTTGAACTGTGTCTGCGTCCACGTGTGATCGACCAGAAGATTCAGAAATCTAAAAGGCCTTCTTCTACCTTTTCTAGTTGAGATTTTCAATTTATAGTTCATAGTTTCATACAGATATAATATGTTACTAGCACCGAACAGAGCGTTGATTGTAACACCAACGCGCAACAATCCGTGTTGACCAGGCAATCAGGCTATAATAACCCTTACTTCAAGCTTCACTTTACAAGGAAAAGAAAGGGCTCTGATACTGAATAATTATTATTTATTATTCATAAGCCCTCAACGTCAGTGTACCAACTTGGCAATCAATGGATATGGCCAGTTTATATCTCCAAATATGTTTGAAAATAACCATTGGATACATTAACTTGAGATTATGTCGCTGAAGTGTGGCTAGCGTATGCTATCCGGGATATAATCTCACTTTATGAGGATCAAAGTACGGTTACATTGTTGCTAATAGATAATTTTTGTTTGGAAAATGGATGAGACTGGAATACTAAGAACTGAGTAGGTATATATGTTCTGTGATTAAGAATGTGTAGTATAAACGATAACTTGACTATAACAAAACTCATAATTAAACATTTATTAATTCAACTAGACCTTCGTTTAGAAGCACCTTTGAATCGTCAAAATATAGAAAAATCATAAAAATAAACAATTTATCACCGGGGCGGAAAGCATTTCTTCAATGTTTTGGTTATTTTGCAATCATAATGTTAAAAATATATTATTTATTTCTTATTTTCATTAATATTCATGATGGCTTGTTTTATTACACACTAGCGGTCCGCCCCGGCTTCGCCCGTGGTACATATTTACGTTTTCTCTACATAAAAACCATCCTCGTACTTCAAGGAATATAATAAAAAAAGAATTATCGAAATCGGTTCAGCCGTTCTCGAGTTATGCGCTTACCAACACATTTTGCGATTCATTTTTATATATAAGAAGATTTAGATATGACGTATTTATGTAAGTCCAACGTCCACACCCATAGAAGTAAAAGTAATATTAATAAAGAAATATGGAGCAAACACAAGTTATTTCATTGAATACAGCGGATAAGATCTAGGAATACTAATAAATAAATCTAGATTATCCGCTGTTAAATCTAATCTCTAGTTGTTTACATACTAAATATTAGTAAGGGGCTGTAGAAATTGATTAGTTATAAAATAAAATTACAACTTTAAAATACACGAAAACTCTATTTCATATTATGCTTAACTATATCAGTTACTATAACTTTTTCTATTTGAATTATTATATACCGTTTTAATAATTATTCACAACGACTCAATTTATTCTCATTTAATTCGTAATTTTTATCTATGTGATATCTTGCTCATAACCTTTCATCTTCCTTAAATTCTGTTGAAAAATTCAGTTTTAACCCAGGTACCTACTTGTTCAGTGTTATGTTGATTTGGCAAATTATGTATGATATTAAAAAATACGGAATTCAAATATTTCAGGGCTGAAATTCCTTCCCACATAATCCATACTAATATTATAAATGCGAAAGTAACTCTGTCTGTCTGTCTGTCTGTTACTCAATCACGCCTTAACTACTGAACCAATTTGCATGAAATTTGGTATAGAGATATTTTGATACCCGAGAAAGGGCATAGGCTACTCTTTATCCCGGGAAAATGACGCAATCCCGGAAATCCCACGGGAACGGGAACTATGCGGGTTTTTATTTGACTGCGCGGGCGAAGCCGCGGGCGGAAAGCTAGTTGATTATAATGACAACTTCTTAACAGCATATACCTAAAAGTAAAAGTAATCATACCTTATTAATAATAATTCATGTGGCAACCCTAACCTTTAGGATGGCTATCAGTAAACTGTAAATATATTGAAGCACCGTACTTGCTATATATTGTTAGCTATCTCATATCTATTCCATTTATTACACACGACAGATCTTGTTAATTTCAATCCAACGATTCTACATATCAATAAATAATTATCGTCGTGTTGCAAATGTCGTATCGTTATGTTAAATTGTAAATACAAGATGATATTAATATTTAAACAAATTAGCATTCCATGATTGTAGAATTTATCTTCCACGTTTATAAATTGATCCAGATCAGCAGTTTTTGAGTTACATATAAATAACGTTTCTGCATCTCTACTTAGTTGATGTTGTTTTTGGTTCAAAATTGTTTTATCTTCTTATGTTCTAGAGACGAAAACAGCACATCATATTTTAATATACGATACATTATATTTCTTTGTAGTGAATAACAAACAGAACACAATGCAGTATAGTCCGTAGTTTAGCCAGAAAATTGTAAACTGTCTACTGTTTTCTGGATAGCCTGACTCCGACATAACTCAAATCTCACCACGTGGACTGAAAAGTGATCATTAGTAATGTAACAATTACCGTCCAGTTAAATGTTATCAATAAATCTTTTGTCTAGTCTCGTAACCTTTGGCGGAGTCAAATTACAGGGCGCGTGGTAATTGAGCTCTTACTAACAAATCGACTGACCCTTGACACTTATATATCAATTGATATGACGTTATGTATGAAATATTGCCTTAGGTTTCGCCAAGAATTGTCTCTAGGGGTTAAAGGTAATAATTATGCTCAAAATGTTACAACTTTGTCGTATAAATAAAATGCGTAAGTAAGATCTATGTCTATGATAATATCTAATACTAATATTATAAAGCTGAAGAGTTTGTTTGTTTGAATGCGCTTATCTCTGGAACTACTGGTCCGATTTCAAAAATTCTTTCGGTGTTAGATAGCCCATTTATCGTGGAAGGCTAAAGGCTATATATCATCACGCTAAGACCAACAGGAGCGGAGCAATGCGGGCGGAAAATGCGGGTGTGTCGCGTGGCACAGCTAGTGTAATATAAAAGGCCCACGGCATCTTCATTCTTATAATTAATTACCTTAAAAAAAGATCGACAAAAATAATAAAAAAACGATCTTTATTCGAACGTCAATATACGGCAATTAGTCCCGGAATACTTATGGTGTAGGTACCTTATTTTTACATAACTAAACGATAAACTAGACTTAGGCTAATTTCAAAGTGTACCCAAAAATCTATTATTAACTATACCATAGACCATAGTTTGTAAAATAATGAGCGCAGGACACCCACGTATTGAATTTGTGAATGGTCCGCCCACGGAATCTCGGAGGTCGCCAACTTTCATTCATCCGTTGATTGTCACATTGAAACCTTTTGCTATCTAAATAAACATCTTGAAAGCATGATGGTAATGAATCCTTGACCATAACACTGGGAATTATAGCAATAAATTAGAGCGATGAGAGAGTTTTGTTCGCGGTTTTAAGCTTTTATAGGTTGATATGATAATGTTAAAATAAGCATGCAAAGATATAGAACAGTAGACGAGTATATTATATTGTTATTACATTGTTTATTTTAAATTGTAAATGTAGCTGAATGAAGCTTTGTAGAACTATTATTTTATGCTGTAAAGTATTGTGGATATAGTGAATATTTTTGTACTAGTTCAAATTTTCAAAATGTGATAATATTCTGTAATAAATATTATGTAGTTTGGATAAGTTTTTAAGAAAAGCGAAAGTATCAAGGGATAGTAAAAGTTGGAAAGCGCGGGTGAGACAGAAGTCGTATAATATTTCATATTTTTTTATTAATCTGTAAAATATAATCTATAGATAGTAAGCACAAAACCATAGGATTTCGCCTTTTAGTGTGCCTATGGTAAAACCAGGTAAAACAATAAGGTTATTTGGTCAGAACCACACCTCTTGATGTTCTATATTACTCTATTGTCATGTAATCTTAAAAATAATAAATTATCTTTTAAACACAGACCAATACTTATTCTATTTATTTAAGATTCACTGACACAACAATTGAATTATCGATTCAAATATATAACAATAGATATTGTTTGAGTCATGTCTCATCCGCTATAATAGTTTTTTGTTTATGTCAGGTCTAAGCTCGAGAACATTTATTATCTGCAGCTATTAGCCGCCATCTTGGATTGTGACGTCATTTTAACATTATGGTCCTAAATACTGTTATTAAATAATTCTTTTAGAATATAAAACACATTTGTGCTTGGATGTTTGACTTTTTAGGTAACATTTTTATTTAAATATGTAATTATCAAAAATTGTGATAATAACTCTTTGATTAATGGAATGGTTTAAAATTGCGATACCTATATTCGCATAAATTCGAAGTAAGTATAAAATATCCAATATTATTTGACGTTATTGCTAGATCACTATTAATAATCTACTAACCTTTCAATTCATTTATATTGCTCTAATGATATGACATTGCCTCATCGTGAACCTGTTGTGCATAAAGTATCACAGGTTATTAAATGTAATTTAAAAAGGTTGCTTGCTTACTACAATATAATAAAGAGCTAATATTTATTGACTTCAATTACATTTTGTATTGATTATTCTATTGTCCTTTTTTACAAATTTTTGTTCAAATCTCATGTTTTTAAAATTTCTTCATTTTTTTCAGCGTCGCAGAAGATAATGATTTACAAAAGTTTTTTGAATGTTTCATGAACAGTAACTTTTTTATTACTTTCAACCGGGGTAAGAACCTTGACCCGCCAGGTTGTATTGCAAACTCTCGTTGCCAATGACATTAAATTACATATTTTGCATATAGATTATCGTTTTCCATCACAAACTTAACTTGATAAAAGGACTCAAATATTTTTGATAAAATGCACTTTTAATTTGGAATTAAAGAATTATACTTTTAAATTGAGTAGATATAACATTAAAAAACAAGGTGAAAATCAGGATATTACACACGTGCCATATTCCTGTTCCATCGGAACCGTTTATAATACACTAGAAACGTTTTAAATAATTAAACTTTTAATTGATTCAAAGCGACGCGGACGCGTCTATCGCTCAGAGCGAGTCCCAAAAATCCGTTCGTTGACTCGTGCCGAACCGGTTCCCGCCAGTTTTTCTGAATGACCATTTACTTCGTAAGTAAACATATTCTAATATTGCGATTAATTCATGGTTAGGTTAGTGTGGTTTTATGAATGGTGCGCGTGTGTGTGTAGTGTAACACACTCGCTATAATTTGCATACTGGTATAGGCGCGCCACGTGTTTCGTGATTTTAAATGGATAATAACATTTTTGACAGGCGATTTTGGAATTTATGGGGTTCTAATTAGGTGTTGGTGTTCTGCTTCTATTGATAGGGGGTTGTCGTTTTATGAATGAAATATATTAGGTGTTATAAAACATACCTATACTTATAAACTAAGAATACCAAGTAAACTTAAAAACTGTTAATTGTTAAAGATTATAATATAATTTTGAATTCAATACGTAGAAAGAGAAAAATTCTCTGTTATTTATTAATTTAATCTTATATTTCGATTTCACGCTATTTCTGCTAATACCTGCTTCTTATACGATGTTCTGATATATTTTTAAAGCTACTGGGGTCAACACGAATAAAATGAATTAATCGTGTTTTTCAAGCTATTCGAAACAGAAGTTAAAAGTTAAACTTAAAACTTTAGTGTACAAAATACTTTTGTTGTTAATGACATTTAACTTTCTTTTCAATGGTGTAATAAGGGTTTATTTTAATTTTAAATTAATCGCCTGCAAGTGACAATTGTCAGGGTCTTTAAACAAATTAATTGCCTGACAATACGCAAGTAAAATACATTATGACAACGCGATGCGCGGCGCCAAGAGTTGTGTAACATCTTGCAAAAGTAAACAACGATGTAACTCGAAAATATGGTAGTAATATTGCAGAATATGTTTAAAAATACTTTAAATTTAAGAGGTGAATCAATGAATGATTATTACCTATGTGTTTTAAATTGTACTATCTTAGTATTGTAGAGCTATTTTAAAATACTTTTAAGTTGAAAGTTCGATTAAGGGGGCGCATAAAGCAAAATAACCAATCTTCTATTAGATGATACGTGTAATATGCAAGACCAAATCTAAAAAATAAAATATATATCAAACTAGATGATATGTTCAACGATTTTGTTTAATCAAAAACATAAAATATTAAAATTGACTCGATAAAAAAAAATCACCAAGTTAGCTCTAATTTTCACACTTTTACGTTTTCTACTTGACATGGTAATACTTAAGTATTATGATTTTTTTTTCATAAACAATTATATTAAAACATTTGCAAGATATTTGTCAGAGCATTTTGTGTAATTACTTTTAGTTTTGGTTTTATCTGCGATAAACCACTTTTATCGTGACAAAATCAAATGTTTATCTCGAGAAAAAAAGAGCGCCAAAAGTGGTTTATCGCAGATAAAACCAAAACTAAAAGTAATTACACAAAATGCTCTGACAAATACCTTGCAAATCTTTTAATATAATTGTTTATGAAAAAAAAAATCATAATAAGTATTACCATGTCAAGTAGAAAACGTAAAAGTGTGAAAATTAGAGCTAACTTGGTGATTTTTTTTTATCGAGTCAATTTTAATATTTTATGTTTTTGATTAAACAGAATCGTTGAACATATCATCTAGTTTGATATATATTTTATTTTTTAGATTTGGTCTTGCATATTACACGTATCATCTAATAGAAGATTGGTTATTTTGCTTTATGCGCCCTCTTAATGTATTGATATAGTCAGAACTCAGATTAGGAATAAATCAAATGGCTAGTAGGTAGTACCTAGTAAAGATAGAAAGGTGCAATAACTAGTGTTTTATATATAAAAATGTATAGGTTAATATAAAATTACCAACTGTGAACTGTGATAATATTATCTACGCTCTATGCTCTATGCTCGATAGTTACTTTATAGGTAACTACATACTATCTTGTAACTATGCTATACAATGATTTTTTTTCTTTTTTTCTCGATTATGACAATGAGCGAAGACTTTTGTCGGTGTGATGTTTACAATTTTTTTCCTCGAAGCTAAAATATTTTCTTGACAATTTTCTTTCTTATCCTTAATTTTCCATCCAAACATTTCTCAAATATCCTTTCAAAAACTTTTTTTCCAACAATAAAAATAAAGCGCAACAAGAAAAGAGGAACAAGTTATTTATCAAGAGGCTCTTGCTACACAAGTGAGTAGTGAGCAAAGCCACAGTCATTTCCGGCCACGAGACAAACGACGCTAATTTATATTCATCATTTTGTGCCCGTTATTAGATACACTATATTTTTTTTATATATGTCATTGTAGAAAGTTAAGGTCCATATACTAAACCGGGTATTATGTTATTTGTGAATCTTGAAGGTTTAGATCTTAGGTTTAGATATATAGCGCCCGTGGTGGGGGAAGCTTGCGCATCATATAAAAATGTACTAAAACTTGATGCGCAAACTTCCCCCACTTTGAGGCCAAGAAGTTTGGCGGGCGCTATACCTACTTATGGGAAATATGTTATGCGTAGTCTGTGGAAATAATGCTAGAAAATGGTTATAAGTTGTATCCAGTTCGCTATTTACCTACTTAAATAAATATACTTATTCACTTTATTATTTCTATGCAGGGATAATAATATTTTTATGTCTATATCATCCCATCGATAGCGCATAATTATTAGAATGAAAGCTCTACAAAAACGTAAGAAAATATTCGCATTCGATTAAGATAAAAGTTGTTAAATATTATGTACGATAAAAATAAATAATTTCAAAATATCGCGTGCGCTATTTCTTAACATAAATTGCTTTTCCAATTACATACCTAGTTGGTAGAGAGTAGAGGTAGAGATCGTTTGTGCCCTCTGCCCATAGCCTTATGTTCTGTTTTGTGTACTATAATTACTCTACTATCTGTAGGTACGATTACATTTTCATCCACATACCATATTTACATAAACAATCAATAAATTAAGTTGACAATAATCGAGGTCTGATTATTTGGACAACATAATACAATGTTTCAAGATATCGATTCAATAAACAGTTGTTTTTATGTCCGTCTATAGACAAAGGGAAGTATGTCAATACGCCCACTTAATTGTTGTATTATTGTAGCCAGACCCGTACCATGATGTTTTAAAGCAGTTTTATTTCGAGTGTGAAAAGAGACAGCGCTATATAGGTCGTCTAGCGCCATCACTTTCCCACACAGGAAATAAAACTGCTTTTAAACATGGTAACTAACCAGTTTGATGACGATCTCAAAACAAACGTATACGATGGCGCCGTGAAAACGTTTAAGGTAAATTAAACATTTTATATCGTAAGACATGGATTGATTGGTGGAATACGGATTTGGTCAGAGCTTGTGCTGGCTTGGTTAATTTTGGCGCGTGTTGTGTTCGTAATTCGTAAACAATGGCCTTTGGTTATCCATGAATTCTGTGCAAAGTTACCTTAATAAAAATAAAAGTATAATAAATATAAACTGTGTGTACAATGTACCTACATATACCTAAATATTCAAGTATCCCTTAAGACTTAAACTAAGAACCTAATTATAAATTACTAGCTTTTCGCCCGCATAGTTCCCGTTCCCATGGGATTTCCGGGATAAAACCTATCCTATGTGTTAATCCAAGTTACCCTCTATATGTGTGCTAAATTTCATTATAATCGGTTCAGTAGTTTATGCGTGAAAACCATACATACATACATACAAATCTTTCCTCTTTATAATATATACAAATCTTTCCTCTTTATAAAATAAAATAAAAATAAACTTCCCTACTGTAACACAGTGGCGTCAGCGACTAGCACGGAGGGAAGTAATTTATGTTTATTTGTAATAATTACTATGTCTTACTGAAATAGATTAATCGATGTTTGATGTAAATTGTCTGGAGGTAAATATATATATAAATATAAATATACTAAATAATAAATTGTTGTGGATAGTTTATAGAATTTTATAGTAGAGTGTATTTAGTTAATTTATGTATGAGTTAAGCATTTAATTAATTTATGGCATTTTTTTGTATGTAATTTCAGTATTTATACTCTAAGAACAAGCATATTTTGTATGTCACAAAGTTTATCTCGTGCCTTTTATACCTATCTACGAATCTATGTTGATGATTTCAAAGACTAAAATTGTTACATTGTAATATTATATTGGTGGTGGTAAGGTGAAATAAATAAATAAAAATACATAAATTACAAAAAAAAAAAAAAAATACAAAATATTAGAGTCTGTGATAGATATATAGACTAGCTTTCCGCCCGTGGCTTCGCCCGCTTTGTCTAAAACATAATAAATTATATACTAAAACCTTCCTCTTGAATCACTCTATCTATTAAAAAAACCGCTTCAAAATCCGTCTCGTAGTTTTAAAGACTTAAGCATACATAGGGACATAGGGACAGAGAAAGCGACTTTGTTTTATACTATGTAGTGATTAGTGATTCGTATAATCTTTCCAAAAAATATTTTTTTTTTTTGAACTAAGTATAATTATTATTGTACCTACAAATGATGAGCCACCTGTAGATATCAGTTATAATAAAATAAAGAACCACATTGAAAAATTTATATAACAGCTTCCACTTATTTAAGTTTTTTTAATCAATAACAACAGTTAGTCATTAGTGATGATAATAAAAAAATCATCATTACATGATACATCACATTTCGTTAAATAGAAAATCAATAATCCGAACCATAATAACACCAATAAACCCGTCTTACTGATTCTTAATTCGTTTATCTAATTATCTATCTCATAAAATTGGAATTTATCGTAAAATTGAAATTTAATTTTTTGAATCGAAGTCACTAATAAATTGAGTAGGTGGTAACTGGGAACGAAATGAACATTTTAACTTTAAAACACTCTTTTAATTAAGATGTTTACTTTAAAGTCATAAAAACTCGGATCTGAAATGCTAGGAAGGAAATTAATAATGTTTTGTATAGAAAGTTAACTGTTATGCCAATATTAATAGGTATTATGTTTTCTTTTGCAGATTCGTTTTATTAATTTAACTTCGATATTAGAATTGTAAATAGGTAACTACCCATATTATGTATTAAGACTTACAGACATGTTGAAACGAATCTATAAGACCAGACAATCTAGGTATTAGACTGTCATGCACATAGTTAGTATGCTGTATAGGAACGTTATCATGTAAAATATAAAAGAAATATCTGAATCGGTAGGTATACCTATTACCTATACGGCTTGGTATCTGAAAGATGAAACTTAATGAAAGTTCGAATGAGCTTCAAACTCAGTAAATTCTAGTAATCACTCCAATAAATTAGTATTTAAGACTATTTAACGCCAAGTTAAAATCTATTGCATTAAATTACTATAAAAAATCGGATCTATAGATCACCGTGTAGGCGTATAACCGTACTAGATGGCGCCACTAATACTGCCTTAAAACGATCTACGGAAGCAAAGCCAATGAATGATCTATAAGATTTAATTAATGGTGTTTTATTATTTTAGTAGGCTTTATGTTACAGTGGTGAGTGGGCTTGAAATGGAAATCAATTAGTGTGATTCAAAGTGTTGGAGATAATTATAGTTATAAATAGTTAGGATAAGTATCAAGAATAATACAGGAAGCAAGTTTACGATGGAGCCTAATAAATATTGCAAAATATTATGTTAATTTAATATTCTCGAAAATAATAAGGCTTTTGGTGTAACGGGCTTACATAGCTTGAAACATAAATTCAATTCAATTGATATTCAGAATTAGAAATTGCCTCAAATTGTAAGGTTTTTTACGTTTACCGTAGGTGTCTTTTTTCAAAATAAAATAAATAAATAATTGTGCCAAGAAAAAAATCTGAAATTAACTTCAAAGATTCTCGATGTCAATTAACCGCAATATAATCTCTATCGCAATCAAATTACGAAACATAATTGCATGAATGGGGCGGGCATTGGGCGGAGACGCCCCCCCTCCCCCTCCCTCCACATGCGCGCGATTTCATAATCGAAAAATTTGGACAAAAAACGACGCGCGCGGCGCCAGCTGACCGGAAGATTCGACCACATTGAATATATTCATTTGGAAGTTTGATGATTTAGATGTTAGGGAATGTATGAATATTTATGAAGGTATATGAAAGCGTTTTTTATACTATGAATGTTTAGAATTTATGGTAAACATTATTTATGTACTTACCTATATGCAAATAGATATCTCTTTATGAATCTGTAGGTATGCAAAATTTTGATGCTACAATATTGACACCTTTTCACTGAATAAAGCTTGATTAAATCTCTATTCTCTACACAATGTTATATCAATCAAAATTGTAATATTTAGATTTTCTACAAGGTTGTAGTAAATATTATCACTCAATTTACATCCAGGAATGCTTGGTTCCACGTAGAGTCGTGTGAAAAGCTTGTTTCATACAGTAGCTATCGATTGCCTATAATTTATATTCATTTGATTGTCGTACATTGTTCCCTTGTCTTCAATAAAAATATGTAAGCGGTAGGGTGCCTATTAGTAGCCATATATTTGTTGTAACAAAATGTAGAATTTCAACAATATTTTATGTGGCGCCAGAGTAATTATAAGTCTTGAGAAATTTTATAAAAATGTAAGTAAAGATTTTATCTAATTGCCGAATCACTTGAACTTAGAATTATATATTTATAGCTCGAATATAATGTTATAGGTTTATTTTTTACGTGCCTACTACAGAACCTTCTAGAAATGTCAATAAATTTGCTCTATTCGTTATAGTTTCATTGTGGTTTCATTAGTGCTCAGTGGAATTAGCATAGAAGATATATTTTTTACTTTTCTATAGTGGCAGGCATTCAAAACTTTCATAAACAAATAATTTTTTACACAATCCTTCCATAACTTATGTGTCTGTGTAACTTACACGTCCATTTTCACAAATTATATGTTCAGAATGCCTTGTGTACATAAAACATACACAACTATAATTAACAAGGTAAACAGAGAACTATAGAATGTATCTTTTGGATCAGCTCGTATAGGTATTTCAAAATTTTAATACTAAGAATATATACCCCCACTTTCCTCTACTGAAAGTGCAACCAGAAGTGACCCAAATCAACAAGCTAGCGTATCACATAAGCAATGTATTAGCATGTAATAGCATTATAATGTAATTCTAGACAATACAGGGTCCTCCCACCTCCCACGGACCAGTTGCGCATACTAATCGCTTGTAATCATGCCTCAATCTTATGATTCATTGTTGACTTGCTGACCAAATATGGTATTGGAATAGAAATGGTTAACTTTAGTGTTTTTCGAAACTGGTTTATTTTTTGCATCGCTTGAATAGAAACGCATTTGAAGGCGTTTAAATTACGGTGCATTTAATCAAAACGAACATAGAGCTAGAGCAAGCATTATTTCGTGATCTTTTAGTTTGAACGAAAACTCGTATTCAGTGTTGTTCAGTGTAGGAACATTGCATAGATTCTTTTCGAGCGCACTAAGAACAACAAAAGAATGCTCTACGCCTGTTTACACTAAAATAATTTGACATAGTGGGGTTGGAATGAATTCATGCTCGTTTGATGTAATTGTACCGTTCAAAGAAAATTGGACACACGTGCTTTTGTTAGAAAATTGTTATTAAAGAAAATATCAGTTTATATAGTGCTTCAATTTGCTGCAATTCTTGTTCAACATAATTATTCTATTAGTTTTCATTTTTCTCACGTTGTAACGAGAAAAGTTGTTCCTGTAAACAATGAAGTTTAAGTTTAATTAAGTTAAGTTGAAGTTAAAGAATAGAACATAATGATTTATACATTTAATCATTGAAATACCCTTAAAGAGATACCTTATTTAAATACTATTTTTGCATTACGTTCATCAAAAGGTTTTCATATTAGCCATATTTTTTACGTGTTTTGAGTTACGTTCAGCTGCATATGACCGCAATGACCTCTTCATTTTGTTTGCTCACCAATCAGAGTATTTACTGCTGCCATAAAAAGCGTATTTGTCTTCTGTCGTTCTTAATTAGTGTATCGACATATGTGGTCGAGGATTTTCGTTAATAATAAAGGCAAATGGATAAAAATCATCGTTGTTTACTCTCTTAATTTGCCGCCTTTTACGGTGAGTAAATATGAATTATAATGTAAGATTGGGCTTTTATTTCGTTTATAGGAAAGACGTTTTGACAAAATATAGTACTTATAATTAGCGACTAAATACAGAAGTCCTCTCAACAGCCAAGAGTCCCTTTGATTTCTTAGTTTGAACGCTCCTCTTTTAAATAGAAGTATAGCTTGAGATAATAATAATATGCTATTACAAGGAAATGATTTATTTATTTATTTATTCATCTTTGACAGTACAAAACATACCAACACGCACAAAGATAACAATTTGAGACAAACGATACAATATTAACATTAAACAGGTCTACTTCAGATTTAAATTAATTTAGAACTTAGAAGGAGATTTTAAAGAGAAAAGTAACTTATGCTAATAATTTAAGAATAATTAAAACTGCAAACAACACACTAAATAGTTTTTCCTTTTTGGCTGGTTGTTAGATCACAGACTCACCAACAGAAGACGGCTTATGAAATATAGATTAGAAATATTGAATGGAAGTTATATTCTATGTAGGTACCTATTAAATAAATAAAAATTATTGGCAGGCAATTATGTGTTGAGGTATTGAACTTTAACTAATCAAACAGTGAATAACATTTACAAGTATGAGATAACAAAATATTCCCTAAAATCCTTTCACAAATGAACACAGCACCCCACCATGCACCATCAGGAACCATTACAACCTGATTACATCTACCGAACATAATACATTATCCTGCCATGCGAATACCCAGGGTATCTGTTAGCGCCGCTTCTGACAAATGGTGGACTGACCTCCCGTATGACAGCGGCAACATCGAATCATATATAACAAGAAGACAATGCAAGTACTTACTCTAATGACTTGGAGATCGATTTGGGATGTCATCGATATATTGGTTGATGATTGACTTCTGAGAATGGTCTTTTGAACCTTGTTTGTACGGCTTCGTGTTCTGTGTATGATTTCTTAGTTGTTTGTAGGTCTGTAGGAATTTTATATTAATTTTATTAGTATTAGAAGATATGTCAAATATGTTCTGTATAAATATAGAGTTATAATTTGTTTAATAACATTAAAAATATCAAAATCTTAATTATTTCTTACATTATTTATACTTGCTTACGAAAACAATCTTAGTAACAGAATAAATATATTTCAAATCCCAATTATAGGTAAAATTCTAAACGAAGAACATCCCAGGAAACTGACCGCAAACATATAATTGAATCTATTCAGCATTAACGGTGCTCGGCGCGTGCGCTTCCGACGGGCTTATTGGTGTCGGCGCCAACTTTCACCGTCCTCACAATAACACTCAAATTGGTAAAATCATTTTTATATCTTAGACACCGATGCGTGTCACGTGAATTGATATAAATGGTAAGCTACATAATATATGAATTTGTAGAACGTTTTCCAGAATGTTAATTTTATGTTTTATTATTGATTTGAAATGACTTAATCACATGTGCACTGTGCAGGGCAAGGGTTAGAATTTACGAGTCATATTACTTCCTCGTATATTCTATTTTATATGCAATATTAAAGTACGATTATAGGCAATATAATATAAAATTGTTCAATATGTATAGTCTCTTAGAAGCCGTCAATCACTATGATCATTCAGTTCTCAGAATTTTGAACTCAGCAAAATCATATTATATGAACAGCCGATAGTATGAACACGTGCCTGATTCAATTATTTGCTGCAATGTTCTATTAGGTCAGCGGATTTGAATCTACATTAATCTTTCAGAAACATTTTTGATTGATAATTACAAATAAAACAATATGTAAGTGTAGTTAGTAATTTACGGGATTTTGAAAAATAGGGGAAGATTAAAAAGCATAACGTACAACAAGCTTAGCCTCATAAGTTTCTATAATGGGGTACCTTAACTGTTATTTTTTGTTAAAAATTTGTAATAGAGCTCGCATAAAAATATACGTGGAAGTTTTTACCAGTAATGTTTTTTTCACACTAACAAGAGTTTATTTTACTATCCAAATCATTGCTTGTACATAAATCTTTCTGTACTAGATTTCTCTATTTACACATGGTAAAATTGTTTCCATGAACAGTTTATGTTCGATATAAGTGTGCCTAAGGCGCATCGATATCTGAAGTACTTGAGGTAATCAAAATTTTATATACCAATTTCAAAGGTACTTGCATCACAGATGTTAGAAAATAATACGCGTAAGGTAGTGCGAGAGATTCTGGCTATTTATACGTCCCATTTCTTGTTTCTACCATGATCTGGTTCTAGTTATACCTATAAGTTATAGTCGCAAACATATAAAAGAAGGTGTTATGCCTTTTTTTTCTATCCTATATCGTTTATTATACAAACTCCATTTCACACTTTTATTTCTTGAACTAGCTTTCTTCTAGAGGTGATTTTTCCTTTCAACATGTTTATTCTATCGTCAAATTATATACAAATTTACTACCAATTCAGAAAGCATTTTTCACAGAGAGGAAGCGTCAAACTGTTCTAATATACCCAGTAGTTAGACCAATATTGCACAATGGCCAAGTGTTCCGAAAACTCCGAGTATTACATGACATACAGTGACCTGTCGCCCGTGGTCAGACCACTTAACAAGCCAGCGATACTTGGCGATACTGTTTGCTCGTTACAGCCACTTCTAACGAGCCCCAAAACATTCCCACACTAGAAAAAACTGTCTACAAATTAACACGTCTGAGCAGTGAGTACGAAAACACGAGGAGGGCTCTTGTGCTGACAGAGAGCTGTCTGCCGTGAGGGTGTTCGAGGAATCTGTTTCTGGACATTCCTTTTAATGACTTATTAGGAAATATTTGGTAATGAAACGTAGTATTGATGTCACGTTTACTAAGTGTTACTTATGAACGGTGAATAGGTTAGCAGAGAGGCTTTTGTTTCGTCATTCCTCTGTTGAAATTACATAATTAGGTAATCTTGATTCACCACAAAATCCGTCCAGTTTTGTAATACCATATTAATGTACGACTCTCATCGTTAATCTTAATTATTCTTATTAGCAAGAGCAAATGTATGAAAATCTAGATACATTTGAAATCAACTTATTCCTCAACGTACCCACATCATCATAGACGCCACTACTTGATGCGTAAGATAGTTGTTTAATGTCTTTAATTTACATTAATTTCGAATGGACGCTTCGAGGGCCATTGTCGCATGTCAATCGTCTTTTGAAGAAGCAACTCAATTGTAAGACAGAGGAATGCTGGAGGTCTTCTCGATAGAATAAACATGTTGAAACGTATAAGTGTGGTTACTGGATAGTCTTTAGATTTGCGTATGTGAATTCTTCCAATTAAAGAGCGCCGGTAAGTGCTTTAAATTGAAGAGGTTATTGAAAATGTTTTTGTAGAACTGCTTTGTGTAGCGAAATTGATTATCTGTGAGAAAGAGATACTTTAGTGAATGTGAATGGTCAAGATTTTGACGTGTAGTTGTGGTCACGTTGAATAAGAACATAATGAAAATATGACTCATTGGTGTATCATCATTATAAAAGAACAACTATAGAGTTACTTCTACTTCACGAAAGGGTGGTAAATTTTAAATCATGTATTTTGACGATTGAAAAGCCCTTGTCAAGGAAGTCTAGTTGCGTCAATAAATGTTTGTTACTCCGCTTAGGAAGCAATCGCATAACAAGGCTCGAATCGAAGCAAAGCACATAATCCTTGCTTTCAAACAAATATATTGTTTTGGAATTACCATAATAATCTGCAAGTAGCAAAACGCAATTGTGTGTCTCTGTGTATACACATAAAGCACCGTTATTCCCTGGACGGTAGAAGTCGGTGTGCGTTCACACATGGAAGCCATACATTGCGACAAGATTGTTCGGTTGTTACCACTAACTTTGTACGCAAATAGTGTGTGTGAAACCGAGCCAGGGTAACGTTAATGTGATGTGTACACCATTCTTAATCTTTCACTTTGTGCCGCTTAGAAGAAATTAACAGATACAGTACAAACATTATCTCATACTCAAACGGTTAGCGAGATCCATTCATTACGATTTTTAAGTTCTCATATTTGAGTGACTGTTGACTAGTGCAAGTCATTGAGGTATTTCAATTTTGTTTTACATAATTCTGATGTATTATTAAGGCTGACGACTAGTAAGAGATTTCATATTATGATAATTTGCTTAACTAACATCTAGGTACCGAGACCGAGTACTTACTTACGTAATTTATTAAAATAAATTCATGTGATGAAATTGAGAATTGTCAGATATCCATCAATATTTATTTTTCTTTGTTATTAGAATTCGTTAATTACCTACCTACTCCCAAAACTTCATGGGAATTGGATTGATAGCTTTAAATCCGTTTCAATTTCATTTTTAACTCTATTAGAAGTATTAAAAGAAAAGCCAGAAGGCTTGCATAAATCAGTATTTGCTGAGAGAAGTTAGAGGATTTAATTATTGATTTATTGTGCACGGCTGAGGCGCCAAGTAATTGGCGATCGTGTGACACTGGCCAGGGATTGTATTGAGCATTATTCCTTTCTATATAATATGTATTATTGCTGGGGTTATTTGTGTGTGAACATATTGTTAAGAAATAATAATGTTAGTATTTTAAAAATTGAAAAATTGCGCATTGATATAAGAGCACTCTGCGAAAAGGTGGGATAAGCTATTTGCTATTTGCATTTGAACAGCTTCTTTGAGAGTTCAACGTGCTTCTCTGGATACAATAAAGTTTTTAACTATTCAACCAAATAAATATGACAATTTACAGTACCTACACAAATCGCAGCCCTTCTTACTTGTAACAAATTATCATTAGTTTTTACAACCGCACTATAAAACTATTTCATTAATTTCCTCCAGTCAATGGCCATACATAGCTTAAATAAAGATCGCATGTCATGTTCAGAGCACAGGAATGTAGCACCGGCCAATAGTAATGATGGGAAACAAAAAAACAATATTTGTATGTTTGTCTGTTTGTCCGCTCACCGGGCGAGTGACACGGAAACACACGGCTGACCTCCAACAAAGAAATGTTTGACTTGTATCGCTACTAAAATATTGAACGAGTGACTTTGTGTGCAAGAGGATTGTTGTCCAGTGGGTTATGACTTATGTGGGGATGTATGAAGCTATATTTTTGAAGATAATTTGATGGTTTGCCTAAACATTAAGCATACTTAAGGCTTGTTTCTTTATTGATAAATTACTACGCAAGAACCTTATGTAACGTTAATTAATTTTGAATTTGATATTGTACAATGAGAAATGAAAAATTATTGTTCATATAATAGCTAATATCGAAATAATATTTAAATTTACTACTTATCTCTATAAATAAAAATAAAGACAATAAACACAAAAGTTTTATCGTTTGTTGTGTAGAAGAAGAAATACAAGTTATTGAGTACGTAAGAAATTCATATTATCATTTAGCAAGTTTGCAACATAAGATTCATTTACTCAAAACCCTAAAAAATATTATCGTGTAGATGTGCACAAGGCTAACAGTAAGACGCATCTCACGCTTATATTTGCTCTTGCTCCTAAAATATTTCGGTTCATGCTTCTTCCACAAAGTTCACCGTTGCACAACTACTATGTGAATGCTCATTCAATAAGTTTGCATCATTGCATTTAAGTACCTAAAATAATTGGTAAAGTTAATAATTAATATGAAGAAATCTGTAGAGATTAGTGAATTGAAACACAAATATGTAAAATGTAGAGCCAAGAAAGTATATCGTGTTTGAAATTGTTTTACGAAATTTGAGATTACATATAAGATTCTTTTTACTTTTTGGTTAAGTATTTGCAGTTCAATATGACATTTTAATAGTTCATAGATATATTATTACTAAAATAATCATATCAAATACAATTAGCATTGAAGTTAACGTAACAAAAACGTACGTAAAATAGGACAGAATACCACAAAATACACCTGATAAGATAAAGAATTACAAATCCCAAAATACCTTTAACTGCCACTAAAATCATATTAGATTTACAGAACCAGGGGTATGTTAAGTGACAAGAACACTGCAATATTGCTGGTATAATAAATAACTAGGCCCTGTGGCGCTTCGCAATCGAAGGAGCTTGTATACCGCGTAATACATGTGTTTTGGTATAATGTGAACGTAAAAATGGATTTATTTAACGATCCCTTCGAGATATTGCGTTCGGAGAACTAATAGCGGATAAATTTACTGTATTTTAGACGGGCAGAATATGATTTCATAGGAAAGAATCAATTCGTATTAATTGTTCCTTTTCATTTTTTCAGTCATACGTGCTTTTGCTGCATGCAGAAGAAATCCAGAAGATCTAGTGATCTAGAAGTGGTCTGGGGAAACAGGAAACTTTCGACAGTATTGGAGCTTTAGGTATACGTTACAGATGTCCTGGATGTTTCATTTACACTGCAATTCTTTATGTACAAATTTATTAACATAGGTAATAAATAAAATTAACAACATCAAATATAAAAAATGAAAATAATAAAAAACTGGTATAAATTAAAGAAAAGGAGAAGATTAAGATCTATAACAAAATGTGTATAACAGTATAAACACTCTAAATATTTAAATAAAATAGAAATATTTATATAAACGATATTGGCTCCGATAACTAAGAACTCGCTCCTTGATAGAATCGAAATCATTTTACGAGTAGAAATTCTTTGAAGCATTTCAATGGGCTACTGGTTTACAATCAAAGAGGGCCGGTAAGGCTGGTGTTACATTGATCAGGTATTTCATTATTATAAAGCTTCAGTGATAGATTAGAAAAACTAGGCAACTTTTAGTAGATATCATCAAGATTACAAGCATGTACATAGGTAGGTACTTTATAACTTGATTTAATCATAAAAATATGTGATACCTGCTACGTACTAGCAAATTGCCTTAATAAAAAATCCATAACTTCATATATTTCGCGAGATTTGTCTGCATCAATTTTAATTTTTAATGTATTAATTAGCTTATATATTCAACTTTCTATGTAGATTAGGACATGCTGGTAATTATTGGAACTATTAAAGAGTATCTATACCCTCAATAATATTATTATGAAAAGCGAAACCAATACTCATACAAGAAAGTAGGTGTGTATCTGCCATAGCCACGATATGCTATCCAACTTGCAGTGACATTAACTGATAGTATCACAGCCGTTCCCGCAGATAAGCAAATATTTTGATTGCTCGCTACAAATTACTTTTGATCATATCTCAGACTGGATTTGTGTCAATAAATTTATGCTATTAATGATTTTTGTTTGGTTTTGCCATTTGTCGTGGATCGTTATTAGCGCAAAGTTTTTGTGAATATTTAACGGGATGCTTTTATTTATCTAATTGTGCTTTTATTTGCGTTATTGTAGTAGTTTATCGATCAATTAATTGATGAGTCATGAAGATACTTCACACTTAATTCCTATATGTTCAGTGTTCACTCAAGCACACACGCAACGTAAAGAACCCACATAAATTATTTATTTGATAAATGAACATTTTCTTAATGGAAAGTCAGATTAAGGAATTAATATAATATACAAGATGTTTAACGCGATAAACTTTCTTATAGATTTTATAAGCATATCGTCTAAAATTAGTCTCTAGTTTAGATACTTATTGATTATGAGAATATATAACATATTATGAGTAATTCGTCTTCTCTTTTGACTGATTTTAACATTTTACGGTTCGCTGAAGGGTGATCTTTGCGATTGAGCCTTCGTACAATGAATTATATTATTGCATTCTATTAATAAATTGTCTGTAATAAGACGCAATCATGAAGAGTTAGTTTCACGATAAGTTTTTTATGTAAACTATAACAGCCTCGGAAGAAATATCAATAATAAAATGTCCATGTATTTCGCAAGATTATATCTAATATAATGGACAGAAATGTGTTCCCAATGACCTTATGACCACGGCACAGCGCGGACAGTTTTGTACCAGTTTTATGTCCACGATAAAGTCCTATCAATAGTTGTAATTTTGATAAAATTGTCCAATGCAATAAGGAACGTTCACGTCAATATTATATACAATATTAGATTAGACTATAAGCGATACGGCCGCAAATAAATGAATCGAGCCAATTTGTAAGCCTTCAAGTGACTCACGATAACCCTAATGTTGTGACAAGCGACTTTTCGTTTCAAATATTGTTTTACTAGCTGTATCCGACGGTTTCACTCGCGGCCAAAACCGCGGTATTGTGCTAAAAAGTACGTTAACTACAATACTGCCAAGTTTCATGAAAAACCGTTCAGTAGTTTCGGCGTGATTTAGTAATAAAGCACCTATGATATGAAAAAGACTAAATTGCTTTTATAGTTTTATCCCCGTTTGATTTTAAATAACTATCACAAGTGACATTTACTAGTGAGATGCGACACAGAATAAAAAATGATTAAGGAAAAATAATCCTACATTTTTATTAACAATTTAATCTTTACAAAACGGGTTAAATATCTTTCGCAAGACATTCACTTATCACGTAACTTCAAGAATTCTGCATATAGATAGCGCGATGATAAGACGCTCATCTTGAAACACCAGTCCTATCTCAACACCATAAATTTATTGATATTTTAATGTCACAAATGATCTGTATGTAACTACGAAACTTTTCTACGTACCACCTTAACCGACTCTACAGATAACAAGCAATTTGTGACCTAAATAATAGTGTGGAAAAATCGAATTTTGAGCGCGCTGCACCAGTTTATATTGCCTTCTGGATCTACTGACGAAACAACGTGTTTTTCGAGCGAGGCTAGCTCATAAGTTATCGTATGTAATAAAATTAAATGTAACACATTTCTCTTTTTCATATAATCTTAATAATTTATACACATTTTTAGTTTGCGACGGCTATCGGCGCCTGAGGGAAGGGCCTCGTTCGCCGCTCGAATGAATATTACATCAATATAAATTTATTACTGTTGACGTTATGTATGTTTTAAATTACGGATTCGAAATCATCTGGTAATTACCTCGTTGTATATAATAAATTCTAGCATCGTGCTTTTATGTGGATTCGGAATTGGTTTTCTAGATGTTCGAAGTTCTTATGATAATTTTGTTTTGAATTTTTCATTTGATTGGTTTTGACTTTTGACCTTAATATACCTATTAACGTATTATGTATAACAGGATAGGCATACTTCATTATATCATATCTATAAATCTCAATAGATAAAATAATAAATAAGATGCTTATACATGTTAGTTGTGAAGATTTATCCAAAGTTGTGGTAATAATATGAACTGAAATTAGGTACACATGCAAAGCTGTCTTGCATTTAGGTTTTCATGGCTGTACTTCTGGACCTAATAGAGTAATGATTATGTATTATAAGTATGGAATCTTAAATCCTGTTATACTAATAATTATTAATTGATGCTACAAAAACTTGAAACTCATTTCAATGGTGATCGGTATAGTCGCGATACTATTGCATTTGTTAACGTGTGTATAGTTAAAGGATATAGGAATATTGCAGGACGAAAATAAGGAAATCCTCAAAATAAAATGGAAAGAGAGGCAACAAAAATCTTTCTACAACACAAAAAATCATATCAAACAATCTATAAGAATTTACAGCGCAATCCTGCTATCTCAGTCAGTAGGAAGCTACTAACAAATGCAATAAAACTGATAACATCTGGTGCAATTTGAATTACACAGTACTTACCAGTGCTAATAAATTAATTTAATGTATTCCTTTCCGTGTTTACCGTCTATAAGCGAACAACCTGTTGCTTCACTTATTATCCAATGGCGATCCTTGGGGATTACGAAATTGCTGTTTTATGGTAAAATTTGCGATTTAGCTCATGTACGCATATATTACGTGGAAATAAATATTATAATTTGAATTTAGATTAATATTTTAATGCTTAGTCTATATGAATAAAAATGAAACCCGTTTCGCGTTGTCACGGCATCACTTGTGAACGGCTGAACCGATTTTGATAATTCTTTTTTTTATTATATTCCTTGAAGTACGAGGAAGGTTCTTATGTAGAGAAAACGTAAATATGTACCACGAGCGAAGCCGGGGCGGACCGCTAGTTATAAATAAAGGAATGGTAAAATAAACAGACCAGTTAAAATATGCTTGTTTACCTCTTCTTTATGACTTGAATTTTAACATATCTATTAATTACAGTCCAACAGATCATTACGCACGCGCCGAAATACATATCAAAAGTAAGACCATATCACTCACAAGTCACAATGTAAAATAAGCAGCACAAAATTATTCATATTATCAAAAACAATAATGGTGCGTTAAATCTATCAGCAGATCTTGATTTATTCGCGAAGGGCAGTTCCCGGGGGAGCAATACCACCACCCGTGGTCCTACCATCTCGCCGTCAGGTGCACAAATAGTGCAATTATTTTTATAACATTAAAGTGTGATTTTTTCGTTTTTAATCGATTGAGGTTTATAATAGCAACAATATTTTGTAATAACAATTTTTATAAGTTAGTGTGGTCCCTTATCAAAGAGAGTTGGTTCTGCAGTGGGGACAAAATATTCTAATGATGAGTGTGAATATAAAAGTGAGATAATCTCTTGCTTTCTGTCTACATTACGAGTCTACTGGGTATGCACTATAGTACTTAAAAATATTTGCAAGTCAGAAACATGTGATCCAGTTTGCCTACGAAACGAATCTTTAGTAGTCCAAATAAAGTATGTCTCATTTATTTGTTTCTTATTAATCCATACAACTTTATGTTTAAAACAAGTAAAGGCAACCCACACCACGCGTATTACACGCCTCGTCTAAAACGCCATAACTTCCTTCTGTTTGCCACAGCCCTAAGCGTTATCGCAAATCAGTTCGTCTCCGACATTTATTCATGAGGTACGCATACGCTTAACCCAACATTTATCATCGACACATACAGTCAATTAAATTACAACGATGATAGCGCGATCCAGATTTCCCATACACGCATTATTTATTGCTGTGTAATTTGTATTTGTAATATTATGTCGATTTAGTAGATTTATCGATAGGCGCCGTTTGTAAAGAAACACAATTTGTGCGAGATAATGGATTGTGCATTGTAGATGGATTGTGATACGGTTTAAATTTAAATTGTATTTATTGAATCGGACCTTTCATGTTGTGGACTTTTTGAACTAGTCCGTTTATCGTCATTTTTCGTTTATAAATAAGGATTAACATCTATAAATTTAAAATCAGCTATCCCTATAAAGAATCTCCAGAATGTAATTCAGAGAACTATAGATGCGATAAAAATATATCCATACAGCATGTGCAAACACGAAACTAAACAAAAAGCCTTTCACACATGCAATGAACAATTAAAATCTTCAAATCGTTAATTCAAAGATAAAATTCAAACAGTAAAACAAAACGCTCGAGCCCACTTGGATTGTCAACATCGATCATCTGTCACCGGCACACTTCCTCTTCCCGGTCACTCGTTCATTTCTAATGCATCCCATTCGTTTGTAATTGTTAATTATATTCATGTATTACGCCATTCATAACTTGGCATTCGAGTTCGTTTTTAGTCTGTGCCTCTTGGTATTGAAGCGACATGACATTAGCGCGCTTATTTGAAAATGGAACATTTGGTTTTCTTTTATTTTGTAAGTACGTGGCTACATTTTTAGTTGGCTCTAGCCTGTGGCTCTAGCCCTGGTACTTATTATGTAATGTTTTTTTACTGCTGGTTTCTTGGAATATTTATTGAAATATTTTTTTATTATCAAAGTGTATTATCAAATATTTTGTGATTTTAAAATTTAACAGAATACTGCGGTATTGTTTATTAACAATTTCGATTGGCACTACAATACTTCCTTGAATTTATTAAATGATTGCATTTTCAGTCAACTTTATACCTGTTGAAAAGACATATAATACTCAAGAAATTACTATTAATATTTTATTATTAAACAAAACATTACGGACAGCCCCGTTTTGAGCGCGCTAAACGCTTTATAGGATCACAGCATTATCCTTTCGACACGGTAGCTCTAATTGGAGGTACCGAACAAAAAATATCAAAGAAACAAACACTTTAATGATACGACCCTTCATAATTCTGAGGCGCAAAGGGAATTCCATTTAACATGTGAATTGGTATTAGAGGATAGGCCTGTTATAAACGAACGTTTTGAATGTAGATATAGTTGGTGAAAAATGTTGAAAGATTTATAAATTCACATCAAAGAATACATCCACAATTAAATTAACATGATAGTTTTTATTATAATTAGTTAATAATTGCACTGTTGATAATACACTGATTATGACATATTTATTATTTGCCATGGAAAGTATTTCTTATTCTGTGAGCTTCGTGTCTTTACATAGATCGTATTTACAAAGTATAATTAAGAAATGATGTCAAATTATAATGTAAAAAAAATGTTGTGTGCTTTTATGAAACCACGGTAAAAGTGAAACTTAGGCACAAAATTATCGTATTTGTACGATAATTATCGTACGGTTCCGAACACTGCTTTATACCTACTCGGCAGCTGACCGTCACGCGACATGCGCTACACAGACCAAAAAGTTTGAGACGATGTAATAAAAGTTTCACTTTAAAATACACAATCACAGAAATTTATCATGATATTATGTAGATTTTGCCATTATGAAGCGTTTAACACGCTCATTAATTCCAAGCCTAACCTGAATGGTATGTGTCAAGAGAGGCGCGAGCTGTCTGCAGAGTAAGAAAGGCTGACAATATATTATTATAGTTCACCAAAGTCTAAATCAATCTTAATATTATGACGTAACGGACATGTGTGATAATGCAGCGTCCAAATTATATGTTTGGGTATAACGCTATGTGCTTAATTAAAGTGTTTGTGGTGTGTGCTTTTGTTTTTCCTTTTAGAACATTCTGTATTTGTATTTTTTTATCAATTAAAAAATAAGTAAAGGCATTAATTTTTCAATTTATTTGTAGCAATATTAATATATTCATCAAGATTTGACATAGATAATAAATAATATTTATGGGTATTCATTTTAGTCTACGATATGTATAATATGCTTAGATCAAATGATCTAAGATAATATGAGATTTCTGATTCTGTTTAAATAATAAGTTAATAAAAATCGTGTATTTGATTCAATAACACAGTGTACAATAAAATTTGAATCATTCTGTTCCTTCCGTGCCTTTTTGTTCTCTGTACAAACAATCGATTTTATGCATAATATGATGATTCTAAAGTGCCTGAAAACATGTGCAGTTTAAAGTAAATCTTTCAGTTTATTTAACACTGTTTTCACACATAACAAACATAGGTTAGGTACATATTTTTTGGTATGATATGCTGTAAGACAACTTGCGACAGCCGGCCCTGATTGATGGGTACCTTGTGGATTGTTAGTGTTTAACTAACAGTTACAATCCCAAATAAATTGGATCTTGATTGATGGACTAATAATATTAAGCAAACACCGCTCTAGAAAGTGTTAAGTGGTTTCATAACTGGTGCAACGAAATTGATGCATTGTAGGTATGTAATGGTCTGGTTTATGAATTATTATCACGTGTTTTGGTATGTTGATTAAATGATATGTTGGATTGAGTTTTGGTGTTACTGTATTTAAATAAATTATAACAGTTTTGTCAGGGAATTTTGATGTGCTACTCACCGTTATAAAGAACCGTTTTATTAATAATTGTCAGGCTGCAAATTGTTTGTATGGTAAGCTTCTTGATGAAAATTAATGCAATGTAATATTAACGCGATTCTTCATTTTTTTTAATTATATAATTTTGTGTTCAACAAAGTTGGATAACAAATTAAAAGGTGACATAAAACGCGACCACAGATTGTTAAAAAAATCATTGAGATAATATTAATAGGAGACGACACCGCCTACATCACTTATGTTCCACTCAACATACGTCATGTGACGTATGTTGAGCGGTATTTTTTAATGGTTTTAAAGTGAAACGCATCAAACATGCCTTCGTGTGTGTTACGATATTGCACAAATAATACAAATAATACGGAAAAGTGCAAAGGAATAACTTTCATCGTTAAGTACCTAACTAAATAATAATTTTTAAAACTTAGTTAGAGCAAAAAAATGCCGCACAGATTTTGTTCGTGGTGTCTCCTCCATACGTAGTAATATTATCTCAATGAAAAAAATAACTTTTTTATATTTGTTTTTCACAATATAGGCAAAGGCTCACATCTATACAGTCTAGTTTTATTACAGACTAGCGGTCCGCCCCGGCTTCGCCCGTGGTACATATTTCGCAATAAAAGGTAGCCTATGTTCTTTCTCAGGATCTAAAGATTATCTGTGCCAATTTTCATCAAAATCAGTCAAGTAGTTTATGCGTGAAAACATACAAACCTTTCCTCTTTATAATATTAGTATAGATGTAAAATATTTCAGACGATTGGCGTAAACACTACAGATAATATCTAAGCCATTATATTCGGTAAGGTTCGACTCAGGTATTAATATAATTATTAGCTCGCCGGCCCTCTATTACTGTCCATATCACAGAATTGTCTGAGCGTTTAGATTTTAACCATCTTTCTAAACGATAGATGAAAGCTGTTGATTTCTATCTCTGAGTTCTGACAAACAATATTATTTTTATAGACTTTATGGAGCTTACGGAAGATTACTTTTCTTTCTTCATTGATGGTTATATCGTTGTTCAATAATTGTTCACATGTGAATTCCCGTGTCCCCGTAGTGGGGTAAGGGGCAGATGCATTATGCATACATCTGTTTCACTGATCGATTTTCTTTAGGGACAAGTAGGTGATCAGCCTTCTGTGTCCTACCAGACCGAGACATTTTTTTTTCTTCGTCTCCACCGGGAATCGAACCCAGGACCTCTCGGTTCTACGCTCACGCGTCAACCACTGTACCAACTACCAAGGAGGCGGTCAATTGTTCACATAAGTAACGTTAATTAATATTTTTTTTGTAATTTTGAATTAAGTAAAAATAGTTTTTAAATGTATTTTATTAAAAAGTAAAATTTTCTCTGTAGCAATCTATTTATAAAATATTTGTAAAATCTACGCTAGCATCCTACAAAATATCAGTGAAAATCAACCAATGATATCGCTATCATCGAGATTAGACAGCTCTCTCTCAGACTTTTCTCAAACGAAGCGACGGCGCCGGCCATTGTTCTCGGCCATTCGTCGCACTTCACGCTATTCACATTCAAATTAAATGCCGGTGTATAAAATTAATTTGTCTTTTGTCTTAGCCCGAGATGTTGACGCGACGCGCGCAGCGTGCGCTCATAATGCTCCACAAATCATATGTGTGTTTTCCAGGGGCGTGCACAGAGTTTTTGGACAGGGTAGGCAGAAATATTGCAATGATAATAAGTCATAAAAACTAATATTTCATATTGCAGTACTGATATTTGATTGGAGATACATAGTATTTCCGCAAAATAATGGAAAACATATCACGAACATACTTAGGTCATATTATTATCTATAAAATAATTGTCAAAGTACCTAGGTATGATATCCTAACAGCTAGTATTCTATATCATGTAATTATTGATTAACTTTACCTTTGTGTATTACAAATTCCGGTATAGATCCATTTATAGATCGGCCTTTTTCCTATCACTCTCTGTTTGATAAAAGTTTATTCATAAAACAAAAATAAGAATTTTTCGTTAAATTAGGTATGCCTTATTATCTTACAAAATACACTGATGATATACATAATCTATTTAGTTACTCTCAAAACACTTCACTTGCAAATTGTCGTAGTAAACATTATTAATTTTCTCAAAAAACAAATTTAACCTCAAAGTAAACGTTTGTTATTTCCAAAACAAAACAAACGAATAATGATACTTTTTGCAGATGGTCTTTACCGCTACAAAATTGTATACATTATCACACTTCTTAAATTGGTCGCATATTCAACTTCAGTTTCGACTTTCGATGTAGTTCCGAATTCGGTTCGTACCTAATTCGTATATATCTTCGTAAAAAGACACTGCCTACCTTGTGTGTTTGTGTGCGTGGTTTTATTACATCAGTGTGCCGTGTTTATAGGCACGCACACATATAAAATATGCGTAGACACGCAGAGCACACATATAAAAACTTAGACACGGATAGTTTGTGTCTTTGCCGTCCCGTGACGTACTGGGTCCTGTGGCGGCGCTAGTGCAGCGCATGAATAGTGACTTGAGCCGAGCCGGTGTTATAGAAATTAGATAATAATGCTACCAAAATACCGATAGATGGATCTAAAATATATTTGAAATATATTTTTATTTCATAACTACATTGCGCAATTAATAAAATTTAATGACGCTGTGAATTTCATTTATGCATATTAAATATTGATCAGAGTTTGGTAAATGGTAGGGTAGGCAGTGTCTTTATGTCTTTATGGAATGCACGCCACTGGTGTTTTCATTTGTTTTTCGTTTATTGGTACTGTTCTTGGAAGGTTGATGAAGTTGCTGAATATGTTCAGTAAAGGGTGGGATTTATTTGTTTGGCACTTTTGGCAAATTGTATTATTGAGTTTATTATTGGAAATTTAAAGCTGTGTAGCTCAGTGTAAGGTAATAAGTTATTTAAGGTAAAAGAAGGAAAGCAATGAGGAAAATAGATGGAAATTCACCTTCCGAGGAAACTTCCGAACTACATAAGAAACTTTCATCAAATTTAAAACAAATGAACATATTATGCTACAGATAACTACAAACTTAACGCACTCATTAAAAGCTATAGAGCGAAATGAATCGAAATAATTTCATCGTTGGATTTCAACATATCAAAACGGATGACCGAATTGTAATGCGACTCGAGTGATGACGGACTGTAGTCATTTTTCGATTTACTAAATAATTCTCACCTCATTACATCTGTGATAACTGACATTTAATTTATTGAAACGCCGTATGGTCATGCGCGGGAATCGTGAGTGACAGGTGACATCTTTCCGATTTTGAGAATGGGAACATGCCCATTTTACTAACTAAAAATTATTCAAGGTGACAAATACATTGTGATCATTTAAATTAAAAAAAATCTCGATAAAGATGTGTAGATTGTTGTGTTATAATTATAAAATATTTCTATAACTTATTCTTGATGCCTAAATCATTTTGGTTTATGTAAACATCGACTTAGTGCAAAGATACCTACCCTGAGCTCAAATATTACGTGCATGATTTGAAATTTCTATTCCTACATTTGATTGATGTGCGTGTCTTCGAGTAATTTTATATCTAAATTTATAAAATAGCAGTCTCTTTATAAATTAGGTAAAAATTAACTTGGTAAACATTGTTATTGATTGAATAATTTAACAACTTTTTATTAACCGACTTCAAAACAAGGAGGAGGTTATCAATTCGGCCGGTATTTTTTTTGTACTTAATGTTTGGCTATGGCTTGACCTAACAGCCTGTATTTCACTATTATTCCTATTTCTCTTTTTGTATAAGCCTAATTTTAATAGACTAATCTTCATATTGTTTATACCATAATTTCCTTACCACCTCTTTCTTTCCTTATAAAGCTAAAACCAGGCTTGAAACTGTTATTACAGCGTTTACTAATAATAATATCAAAATGTAATATCCCTTTATACCCTTTAACAGCAGAACAAAATACAAGACGAAGGTCCATCCAAGCCGTGACGGAACGGACCCCGCCCTGTGGACCTCGTCTTTAGTTACGTATAATTAAAAACTCAAACATCGACATATTACAAATCAAGATGTGAGACGCCTTTACATTGGTGTAGGAAACTAGATATCGCATTATTTTTTTGTACTTATATTCAAACGGAACGTAGTTTATTATTCAATAGATTTAGGGGCAATTCAATTGTTTTATGCACCTCATGTTTTAATTCAATCTTCTTTCCATACATAATTAGGTATGATTTATGCTCTACGTGTTGACGCTGGGCTTAAATGCTGCAATTTTTATCCAATTTTGTGGCTGTTACATGCCTACATAGAGAAATAGCAATAACAATAGCTGTTATGAGTACCAATTAAAGGGCAGATATTTTCACTTTATTACCAAAATGGTTTTATACATTTTACGAATCAACAAAATGAAGTGGGTACTCTACTTGTCATTTCAACAACATACTACAGATTGTAGCAACTTTCAAGCCACATCTAGCTAACTATATCCATGTTATTCATTAATCACTCAGCTCAATTAAGCTATTATGAAAGGATAAATTAATAAAAATCACAATACAGTTTGTTCTTAGAAATTGTTATTGATTCACCGCCACGCCTGTGATAGCTCAATAAAATGATTTTTAAATCTTTTCTTTTAATTTATTTGCATAATTGTTCTAGGAAGTTATTCAATAATACGTTTTTACTTTTACGTTATTAGTTTACGGGGAATTTATATAAAAATGATCTGACTAATAGGTTTACTCATGCCAAAAAACATGATAATATTATAACTAATAAGCTTTGATATTTGATTAACTTTGTATTGAAATGCTAAGTGCATATTTTAAAGTTGATTTTTATTCTATGTTCCATGAAAATTATCAAATATAGAGCGTTCTTGCATGTGCATTTTATATATTATTAATCCTATGCATTTTTCTATTCTCCATAGATAAAAGTCGTGACGAAAATTCAGTCGAAAATATAATTAAACAATCAATTGACTTTGCTTCCCATAGTCCAATAACTACAAATTCAACAGACAATCAAATCTATAACATCAACACTAGCAACACAGACGTAAATCTTGCAGAAATTATACCACAGATTATTCATCTAGCCGATAAGATCTGTTTCAGAGTGGCAAAACAATGAGTTCCTCGCAATCGCATTATGTGCATCGCATAACACTAAATAATGTTATGGTAATGGACAAGACGAGACTATGGATATAGTAAGAAAAAATTGTATACGAATGGTGATAATAAATTGATACATCTGGTATAACCTTTTTATGTGGTAAATATGTTATTTTTTTGGATTAAAAGGGATGTCGAATTTTAAATACAAATAAATAAAAGTGTGTGTTTACTATAATAGATCCAATTGTTTCAGATATTTAAAACCAAACCTAATAGACAAACAGAAACATATTTTGACTGATTCCTATCTATGTTTGTGTGCTTTTAATAAGAAGTTCTTGATGTATCATATTCATTATCATCATCATCATCATCAGCATCTATATTGACGAACTTTTGGTTCTTGGATATGTTGGTTTCCTCTTCATGATTTCCTTCAACGATTGCAACAAGGTGTCGATCATGTTCTAATAAATGGACCAAACTTATTCTTCTGTTAAAATTAGGTACTGCATCATGTTTTTTATTACAATTTAAATTTATTTAATATACAGGGTGTCCCACTATTGGTATACTAAGCGCGAAGGGACTTGTAGTTTTGCATACACTGATCATGTAAAAAATACTTAAACAACAAAATTACGTCAAAAATTGTTTGCAAAATTTTTCCTGATAATTCATGTTTTCTTCTCTAGATTCGCGCAGCTGGCATATACCGCTTCTCTAATATGAGCATTTTGTCTATGAAAACATAATCTTAAACGATAGCTCACGTGCTGGTGGCAAAGTTGGGCTTGGTTGCTTGTTATGGGTGTACACATAGAGTTTTAAGAATTCATCCATTTGAAAAAAAATGCGTCTGGAATTTTATAAGTATTTTTTTCGTACTCAGTGTATGCAAAACTATAACCTCCTTTGAGCTTAGTATACTAACAGTGGGACACCCTGTATAACTATTAAACAGCTCACACAAAACATTGGGCAATAAACTAGTTAGCTAGAATATAACTCAACCAATTTGATAAAATCACTGATAATTAAGACTTAGTGACTAGACAGAATCGAATTAATTACATTCAATTGTTAGGCCTACTTTTTGAATTATAGCTTTATTAGATGCATTTGTATCCTCTTATTGATTGAGACATACATGAATACATATATTCATTTATATTATAGACGTGGTAACTGGTATAGCGTAGGTATACACATCACACAAATATAGAAAAAAAAATCTTATGTGAAATGACAATGTACTTATGTTTATAGATTACTTGATGCATTTTTATTTCAATGACAAGTTAGTATATATTCAAGTTATAAAGAGATACACGCTAAAATGCTGAAAATTTTGAACTTTTTTATTTTAAATTTGAATTTTTATGTTACAGTTTAGTCGTTGATTAGCCGTGTCATATTGTATCGTTGAGAGAACTTCTTTCTAGTCATTTACACCTTGAAAAATAGAAACATTAAAAAAATTCAAAAAATCCACATTTGAAATATCCAATGACTGTCGTTTTTAATGAAATAAAAACAAGGGACATCACGTGAAGGAGTAACAAGGAGTTCTCAGAAGGCAGTCGCGAGACATGTCTCTCGAGCGACACTTCAAACCTGTCCTGATCAATCCTTGCTTGAAAAACGTCTTAAAATAGCAGCTTAAGGTCCAGTTTCACCCAGCTGTGTTTGTTAAATCTTAATTAGTCATTTACTAATGAGTTGTTAATAATTAACGGGCTGTTATATCATTAAATGTCCCAGGAACAAAAATTAACAAGCCGTTATTAAACTGAACATTTAACCGAATGGTGACTGAATGACTTGTAAGTTACTCACTCTTATTTTAAGCAACCAAATTGAAATGCTTATTTGTGACATGTCATTTAGACGGAGTTGGTTAATATTTTATTTAGTCGTATAATACGTTATTTGTTGTGCTACGCGACCAATTTCAAACGTCCTTAGGTCCGAGTGATTTCAATGAAATGGTAACTACTTTTGATTTAAACCGATTGAAACGTCAAATAATCATAACATGGTATTATTTTGAGTTGAGGTTATGTAACATTTGTGCTTTTTGATTGTGTTTGTGGTTGGTTTATTGTGCTTCTTAATGAATATAAATAACTAGGTATGTCAAAGAAAACACGCGGACCGAATTTTTCGTCAAATGAAAAGGAAATCCTTGTTCATTTAGTTACAAAATACAAGGATGTAGTTGAAAGTAAGAAAACGGACGCAGTAACCACTGCGATCAAAAATGAAGGATGGAAGAAACTAGCGGAAGAATTTAACTGTTTGAGTTCATTCTATATCCGAACCGTAGATCAATTAAAAACCTGTTGGGACAATATAAAACGCACTACGCGGAAAGACAAAGCTGCGACGAAAAAAAATAATTTATTAACCGGTAGGTTCTGACATTGTTTTTTGTTAATAAAATATGAAGTAGTACTATGCAATGAGTACTAATTACTGGTTTTCTTTGCAGGAGGAGGGAGGTCCGATATTCCACCACCAGGACCTCTACAAGGACAAGTGGAAGTGCTACTTGGACCTACATTAGACGGATTAGAAAATTCCTACGACTCTGATATTCAGTTTATAGAACAGGGACTAACTGGATCAAAAACTTTAATAGAAATAGAAATGATTAATAAATCAGTAAGTTTAAAATTTAAATTCACTGTCATAATAACTCTCATTCTGAAATTCATTGCAATATATGTAGAAGTCATCGCCTCTCAAAATACATTATTTTTATTTATTTACCAGGATGTTGTAGTGACTGATTCAGAAAAACAGACAATTCTGGATGTCAATGCTGCTACTTCTTCACAAACATCTCAGGATTCCACTCAAGAAGATAAAGGTTGTACATTTCAGACAAATGAAATCAGAGATGACAATATTTCAACTGAGGTGCGTAGAAATACTTGTCTTATAGGTCCTGACCAATATGTTAAGCGTAAATTGATATACCATTCACGGTTGTGGCTATTTCCCTGCCACTCTTATCAATGGTTAAGTTTGTTTATTTACTGAAGGTAAAGCTGATGTGTAGGCTTGAGAGAGTGGGCACCACTGTCTTGCCTAATCTGCCGCTAAATAGTAATGCATTTGCAGCTTTGTTCCGGTAAGACCATAATATACATTGCTCTTATTATTGGCACAGATGTACATATAACAGCTCAGTCCTCTAGTGTAGCAACACCTCGGCACTGGGGTCAAGTTGGTATGTGATACTCTGTCTTGAAACTTCTAATCTTATATATAAAAATGAATCGCAAAATGTGTTGGTAAGCGCATAACTCGAGAACGGCTGAACCGATTTCGATAATTCTTTTTTTATTATATTCCTTGAAGTACGAGGATGGTTTTTATGTAGAGAAAACGTAAATATGTACCACGGGCGAAGCCGGGGCGGACCGCTAGTACTGTATATATACTGTTCTATATCCCAATCATACGATTTTTGTAATAGCATGGGGGGTCCCGCCATCTTGACATTCATCTGATAGGATGATGATACCTTATTATGAACTTTTGTTACTTCTTTTTCAGGAGGAAGTAGAAAAGAATAACTGGAGCTCCTGGACTCCAAAAGTTTTAAAAACAAAAACGTCAAATACATTGTCAGCAAATAAAGAAAACAATCCATCAACTTGGTTGCATCGACGTAGGCCGAAGACTTCTTTGCAGGATAAAGTCCTGCAAAGTAAATTAGAATTAATAGAGACGATGAAAAGAACTACCCAAACAGACGCTGCTCTTAAAGAATTAATTTTACAAGAACAGCTAAAACAAGAAAAATTGAAAACTGAAAAGTTACAACTTGAAGTTGAAACATTAAAAAAAAACCTTGATTAATTAAGAGACAGCTTAGTTTTTCAAATTTTGTATTAAATTAAAGTATTTTAGCTGTACAAAGATTATAAGTAAATAAATAATAAATTCTGTATTTTGTAATTTTATTTATTGCTTTAGTACATAGTTATGTTATTAGTTAATAAATCAATGCAAATTATGGGATATATGTAAACTCTTAAAATAATTATTTATCAGCATTGAAAAATTGAAAACTGAAAAGTTACAACTTGAAGTTGAAACATTAAAAAAAACCTTGATTAATTAAGAGACAGCTTAGTTTTTCAAATTTTGTATTAAATTAAAGTATTTTAGCTGTACAAAGATTATAAGTAAATAAATAATAAATTCTGTATTTTGTAATTTTATTTATTGCTTTAGTACATAGTTATGTTATTAGTTAATAAATCAATGCAAATTATGGGATATATGTAAACTCTTAAAATAATTATTTATCAGCATTGAAAAATTGAAAACTGAAAAGTTACAACTTGAAGTTGAAACATTAAAAAAAACCTTGATTAATTAAGAGACAGCTTAGTTTTTCAAATTTTGTATTAAATTAAAGTATTTTAGCTGTACAAAGATTATAAGTAAATAAATAATAAATTCTGTATTTTGTAATTTTATTTATTGCTTTAGTACATAGTTATGTTATTAGTTAATAAATCAATGCAAATTATGGGATATATGTAAACTCTTAAAATAATTATTTATCAGCATTGAAAAATTGAAAACTGAAAAGTTACAACTTGAAGTTGAAACATTAAAAAAAACCTTGATTAATTAAGAGACAGCTTAGTTTTTCAAATTTTGTATTAAATTAAAGTATTTTAGCTGTACAAAGATTATAAGTAAATAAATAATAAATTCTGTATTTTGTAATTTTATTTATTGCTTTAGTACATAGTTATGTTATTAGTTAATAAATCAATGCAAATTATGGGATATATGTAAACTCTTAAAATAATTATTTATCAGCATTCTTCGCTCAGGGTTTATATCTCTGATCCCTTCAGTATTTCTTTGTTCCCTAATATGGCCTTGACGGAACATTTCTTCCCATGGTACAGTGAGCTCAAGTTCAGAATCATCTGGTGGTATGTCTTCTTTTGCCTTTACTGCAATGTTGTGTAGAACTCCAGTGGCAACGATAACAGGCAGACATTTGTTTAATTGGATCTGCATCCCCAAGGCAAGTACAGGGAATCTACGTTTCCACACCGCAAATAAACGTTCAATAGGATTCCTGCTCCTTATTTGCGCCTCATTGTAAAGAATCTCCTCTGGTGTTTGTGGATTATCCAGAGGCATCATGATATAAGACCGATTCATGTACCCACTATCTGCCAATAATATAGCATCCCCATACCTGCCTCTCTCAAACAAAGCATTTCTGTAGGAAGCGTTCCAAATAGTCTGGTCTTGAGTGCTGCCAGGCCATCTTGCAACCAAATCTAGAATTTCTAGGTTTGCATCACAAATTGCTTGCACATTTAAAGACATGTAGCCTTTTCGGTTTCTAAAATACTCTGCATTTTCTCCACCAGGGGAACGAATACGTATATGTGTGCAGTCTAGAGCACCCACAGCCTTTGGAAATCTTGCTATATTATAAAAATTCAACTGAGTTTTTCTTATTTCTTCCTCGGTATCAGGGAAGTGGATAAAGTTGCGGCTTAGGGAGGCTATTGCAGCAGTGACCCTGTGTATTATTCTATGAGATGACGACTTACTTATTCCGCAATAATCTCCCACTGTTATTTGTTGAGAACCAGTTGCATAATATCTCAAGGTCAAAAGAATCTGATTAATGGGAGAAATTGATTGATTCCTGAAACAAAATTAAGGTTAGGTTAGGTTTGTTTTATACTGGTGCGAGGTAATTGCACATACAATTACTTACCTACTGGAAATAATTTTAGGCACCTATGTAGGTAATACCACCTAATATATAAACTTACCGATCTGATGGATATTCCAATTTATCTTCAATCAACTGCAGAATATCTAGGGTTGTTTCTTTAGATAAACGAAATCTGGTACAAAAATCTAGATCGTCGTATTCCTCGAAATAAGAACGCCGTTCTTTTAAAATTCTTGGACGTCGTACTATTGTGTCTAAGTAATCTAAATTTTCTAAAACATTATTTTCGAAAATAAAATTGTATGCAGCGTCCATCTTTTTCGATTTTAATTGTCTGTTACGGTCTAACGGACCTCTAGAGCGGTGATTAAATTTAACGGCTTGTTATGACAAATAAACACGCGTTAACTCGTGGTGGGACACTCGATAACTTTAACAGCCCGTTAACTGACTTAACAATACGTTAAATATTTAACAGGGTATGGTGAAACTGGACCTAAGTTGTCGAGTCACGAGGTGAGCTTTGGACAATAGTTAGGAAATGCTGTATACGGGGAATTCTGGAAGAAGTAAGAAATATTATATGTATGGGACGGCTGACGGCTGTTGACGATTTTTGTGATCAAAAATATTTATAGCGGTTTCGTCAACATCGTATCATATATTTTGTTCCCGTTGCAGGACGATCTGATCTCTCATAATCCACGCTGGCCTAGTAGAGATAGAAAATAAATAAATAGATTTACATAGTTAAAAAAAGACCGGAGCATTATGAAACTCTATCTAATTTCTCCTCAAAATGCAACATTATTTCAACTATATTTTGGGAAGGACATATATTTAAGGACAAGTATAGTACAGGTACCTATAGTAAATAACACACTCATTAAATAACGATAAACCTTAAGGCTCAATAAAACCTCCTCATGTATACTCACCCTTACCGAAGTCTGACACTTATCATCCCGAACAATCCTTTATATTTGTCTTTGAAATGTGATGACAGTGGTACAAATTACCGCTACAAATCTGTGCGTCGTTCATAACGCCTTATCTCGCCGTGATTGATGTGTTTAAATCGCTCTGACGTAATTAATACCTTGGAATCATCCTTTATTCGTTGTTGAATGGACCCGAATTAGAGGATAAAATATAGTTGGGAATGTGAACTAGCCTTTACATGTCCATATTGTATTACCCTTAAACAATACCTTTGTACCTTAACCTTTAAATCCTTTTGAAATGAACTCTTGGTGCAATGTCGCGCTCGTTTCATTGAGTACGTATACCTACATATATGTACGTAGACAAGTCTATATTTAAAAAATGAGTATTTTTTATTACGTCTATAATATTATAGACTTGTTCTGAAATAGCATTTAATTTACCATCTAATACCTTATTCTATACTCTCACATCTTGCATCAATCATGTTAAAATATGACATAAAAGGCGCTATAAACGCACCCAGCAATAATTTAAAGATAACGAGTGAATCGTTGCAAATGGCCGCCATTGGCCAGCTCGGCATTGTTGTTGCAATTTAGAGTCGCTTCAATCGCTGAAATATTTCGTGCTGGGGCATGTCCAATTGCTAACGAGGCTGCGACGCAAATGAATAAGCACCGGGCATAGATTATGTGATGTGTGGAGTAGATGCGACATTTTAGATTGTGACCCACATCGATAGATCATTGTTCCACTCGTATGTAAGTGTCGTAAGTTTGAAAAAAAGTTATTGAAAAATTGGTAAATACGACGTATATTTCATATCTAAAGTAGTTAAATATGTTGAACACAGTTGAATAATTTTAAGTAAGTAGATGGTACTTAATACCTACGTTGAAATTATTTAGATCTACAAAAGTTCTTATCAACGTGATTGATTATAAATAACTTGTTCATAAGGATTTTATTTAATATATATTTGCAAACGAATTCTAATTATATAAAATAAGCTTTTTCCTCATATATAAATAAATGAATCGTGGAAATCAATAAATCAAGTAATTGCGACGCAAAACAAAATATGCGTCACAAGTTTATTTTAAGAACGATAAAAATTGGGCATCAAATACGTTAAGAGGATTACTTTTAAGGACTATTGAATAAATAAAGCCCAATAAATCTCCAATTACCTTAGAACTTTTCATGTTCAAAGGCGTTTAAAATATACCTACATATTTGCCCACGACTACGCCCGCGTGGACATTGATTGCAATTTATTTAAGAATAACAAGAAAGGTTATTAAAAAAACGGTACTTTTCTTTGAGAGTGAGCGTCATGATCTGCTTAAAATTATAACCTATAGAACCGATTTTCTTTCTTTGTAGGTTTCTTTTTTTGCACAATGAATAATAACTTAATTATAACCTCGACTAAGAGCCAATGATAAAGGTTCATAACATGTTCATAACATGATAGTATCTACCTCTGTGCGCATCTGCGGTTTAATCTTAGGTGTTTTTGCTAGCTTGAAGAAATTAACTACACTTATCCTACCTAATGGATACCGACGCATGCGCTAGACAACTATTGTGTTCGTTTGATATCAAGACTGTTAGTACCTATAAATTCTGTATTTATTGTATGGAATTTGTTCATATAACAGTTAATTTCGAAACCAAACACTTGAAGGTGAATCGAGTGGCTTCGATGATATAATACCCAATAACACGAGTACAAAATTGCCACAATATTTTCTTATTCGTGTAAAAAATTCCACACAATGTAATATCAATTGTAGGTATTTCTCTGTTCAACCGTTTATAAGAAGACGAAAATTAATTTTTCTGTTCAATTGTTGACGAAAATGAACGCCTAGTCTTAAACAAACATAACTAATTACCATCGAGTAATCAAAACAATCAAATTTTAAATTGGAGAGAATAATGCGAGATGTTGATTGGTTCTGAAGATAATTGTTGGCTAAACAAAGCGTGTGTTATGACGGCTGGAGAGGCCCGAGGCGAGTGTATGGGAACAGGGAATGCTCAGTGCCTATCATTTATTTTTATCTAGATAGAATGTGTTTGAGACGAATTATCGTGTGAGTAATAGAGAAAGAGGAAAAAAGGTAAAAAGACTATTATAACAATGTTTTAGAATAGATTTCAACAATTGGAAAATATCTGATTAGTATGGTAATTGATGGTATATTCTTAAATCGAAAAGAATTATAATCTTTTTAAATAGATATAAAAAATTACTCTACTTTAATAACCTTAACCGAGAAGGTGGTCTTAGTTTTAAATTTCGTTAAGTAACAGATGAGGAATTACTTAAGTAATATTAGGACACGTTTACTTACGGTAATAGCCTCTTTAGTGCATTCACAATTATTATGTGGGTGAGCATGGTCCAGCCCTTCGCACTGTACAGTTTCTATGCCTTTGGCGCTAAACAGTTATAGTATAACTTTCTATACTATAAGATACATTGTAAAACTTTCTTGTTCAGTTAAGAGGCATATAAAATGTGGTTTTAATAGTTTTAATGTGTTTGTTTTTCTTTCAGGAAACCTGGAGCATTCTGTGCAGTGCCTTACGAACGTATTCTTTTTAGTAACCACTGCCAAAGCCGAGCCACAGGCACCCACAGGCGTTGCTTATGACGAGACCTGTAAATTAAAAGTGTAGATATATTTAAATATTAATTATATTACTAAATAATTAACAATTAAAATGAATTGTAATAAAAAATATAGTGAAATCCTAAAAAACGTTTCTAATAATATGTAACTAACTATTCATGTCATGCATTTATAAAATCAGCTCTACATCTACTAAAACGAACAATCTTGAAATTCTAAACTTCAGATAATACATCATACATAACAAGCCGCTAATTGGTATAATGGCGTCTTCAGTGATGCAACAGGAAGACCAGCCCTTTCACACTTGTAACGTATGAAATTGTACAACTTGCCCTCGGCGCTAAGCAGGTAAAGCATTAACATATTATAACTGTAAAATAACTGTATGCAGTTTCCTTACTTTTTACTGGTACATTCGTGCAAATAAATGTAATTTGAATTTGGTAGAAATTGGAGGTATTGTCAAGTTAAACTTTGCATAAATCAAGAAAAAAATATTATAAACATACTTTTTAGTGCGGATTTTTAACAACTCAAAGTTACTAAGAATGAGGCAAGTGGTATATTATCCATTTAATACTAACCTTACTTATCTATACTATAATATTATAAAGCTGAAGAGTTTGTTTGTTTGTTTGTTTGAACGTACTAATCTCGGAAACTACTGGTCCGATTTGAAAAATTCTTTCGGTGTTAGATAGCCCATTTATCGAGGAAGGTTATAGGCTATATTTCATCACGCTACGGGCAACAGGAGTGGAGCCACGGGGGTGAAACCGCGCGGAGCAGCTAGTATTGTTATATGAATCCAATTTTCGGAAAACGGAACACAAAGAAAAAACTTTGAAGATGATACTTACTCCAACTTACAGATATGTACCCGACTATGTTTTTACAAATTCGTTCATAAACATAGTATTCTTTACAATAGTGAGTTTACACGTTCCAACGATGTCGCGAGTCCCCTTTGACCTGACAATTGTTGGTCTGGGGACCGATTACATCTGTCAATTTTATCGCGAACTAATGTAAGCTGAAGTGTAGGCCAGGCTTCAGTGCATATTAAATTCACCTGGATACAAAGAAAGTAAAATAAATATGGGTTTTTCAGAAAGTATGAAAAATAAATAAATATGAAAAATTTGTTGTGTAAATAAATGTTCAGTGTTTATATAGAAGCGTTCTAAAGGTTGGTAAGGTAAAGAGAATATAATCAGTTGAGTAGTTTTCGAGCTAATCGACAACACAAACAAATCGACAAACGTAAAATCAAACGGATATAAATAGAATATATATATAATAGTATTTAATAATATATATATAGTATTTTACTATTTTAAATAATTCTAGTTAGCAGTAAAAATTATTCAATATATTATAGTAAACAAAAAATCAACTTTAACTTTTAAGCGGTTAATCTTTGACTCATAAAATAACAAAAACACAAACAATTCAGTATTGTTTATATAGAAGAAAAAGCTTAAAGTGTCAATGATCCCAACGCAATTGCATCATGTCTTTGTGACAGCACAATTAAATTTATTTTCTTGATAAATTTGACAGATTTGTCACAATAAAACTTGTTACCGTAATAAATCCTATACAATACTGCTATTGTTGCATTCATTTCACAGTTTTATGTAAAAAAATAATATACTTTAGGCATTGAGGTACGTATAGTACATAGTAACTTAGGTGATTATTTTTTGTAGAATATAAGAATGTGAGATATAATGTCATGTTTGTTACAACCTTAACGTTGTTTAAAGCATAATTTATTAAAATACAAATCTATATATATAAAACTCAAAGGTGACTGATATAGTGATCTATCAACGCACAGCCCAAACCACTGGACGTACCGGGCTGAAATTTGGCATGCAGGTAGATGTAATAACGTAGGCGTCCCCTAAGAAAGGATTTTAGAAAATTCATCCCCTAAAGGGGTAAAATAAGGGATGAAAATTTATCTTTTCCACGCAGGCGAAGCTGCGGGCAACAGCTAGTAATTAATAAACTATGCAGACGTAAAAGTTTACGTAGGATCTTGTACGATTTTCCAACCTCAAACTTTCAGTTTTACAGGCTCGCAGTTGATAAGAACCAAACCGTTAACATAATAAAAATTTAAGGACACGATTAATATTTGTTTCATTCATCTCAATCGTCAGATTTAAAGAAGAATATCTGTATATTTCAGGCCCATCGACATGCACGTGTAACCGAATCGCCTACAAAAGCTTAAGACGTGGTAATTTGACGTTGATTTAGGAAGCCTTTCATCTAAGATTGTCTTACGCTTTGTCTATAGCTGCGTTATAACTATAATTTATTATGGTCAAGGTTTATAAATCGTAAAGCGGCGGTTACAGCTATTAATATAGATTAAATGGCAGCGATCTTGTTTCGTTTGAATGAAGAAAATATCGACTATATATTAGATGAAAGCTTGGGGGAAAAAGTAATGGAAGATATACTTGACGTCATAGTCAGTGCAATACGTTGATAGTTCAGTTCATTGTCTATTTCTAATTGTCTCATTCATAATAGTAAAACTGTAATTAGATAAATAATACAAACTGGATTATTTGATATAATAAATAATAAGAAGTATAAACAATTATGATCTAAACATGCTTTCATAATACATATCTATACAAATTACACGTGTTTTGAAACAATCGCTAAGTTATATTCTAAGAAAAAGCGGTATGAATTCAGGAATTCAGCTTCCTTCAATACTATGAATTATCAGAGATGTTTATTTTTCGTTCTTCTTGGCAAGAAGATAATAAACTTAATTAGTCATGATATTTTCCATTATTCTTAGAATTATTTGATTGCACTGCCTACAAAAATTACATCTTAAAACTAATCTAATCTGTCAAAAATGTACCACAGATAAAAAAGTTCTACCATAGCGAATAGAGCGTGAAACTTTTCCCGCCATTTTTAATCTGCGACCGAGAATGTTGAATGAATTGTTCGGATTATCGTTCATTCACAGTGGAACGATTAATTTGAAGGCTTGTGGACGCGTGCGGTAGCGGGCGCGGCGCTGATGTCATCGGTTTGACTTTAATGTTATTTTCCGCTCAGAGTCGTGTGGGCGAGCCAAACAATGTAGGTTGAGGGTGCACTGAGTACTGATACTCCATTTATTGTTAAAAATAAAGGTTAATTTATGTTTTTTGTTCGCCTGCTGCAAGAGATTTAAAGAGTAAAAGTAAAATTCCATCACTGATCATTAATATTATTAGTAAATTAGTTATTAAAAACGCATAATCTGTAGGGAAACAATAGATTTCTAAAAGGCACTATGAGTTTTGTACGATATATAGGTATATTTACAGTATTTTTATTTGACTTTCTAAACCATTTAACGACTCTCCACAGTTTAATGATAGGTACTGAACATTTCAATCAAATACAAAATAACAAATTTCCAAAAACTATCACACACGCGCTCATTGTACCCCAAGCCTGATCTAAGTTATGAATGAAGTAACATTTTGCAAGAGCGGATGTAGCGAGGTTATGTCGAATTGGGTTTAGAGCCTTATGGAGTTGATGAATGAACGCCCCTCCCCCGCGCCCTGTGCTCAACTATTCGCTTAGGTATTATACAAATCTGCATTCAGAATATTTTGATATAAATATCAAATGTTATTCGATGTTTTGCACTAATTCAGTAAGTATAATATGTATATTGTAGAATTGTAGATTATATTTAAATATTTTAATTTTAAGGCCGTTTAACAACACTTAGTATGGATGATTAGGAAAGATTAGGTACTTAAAAGTATGTTTTCTTGAATGCTGCCTAAAACAATGGTAAAAGTTTCTGACATGAGCTTTGAGCGGATCGGGTGTTGAAACTGATGAATGCGACGTAAGAAAAAAAACTGTATCTATCTAGTGATAAATATATGTCTAGTCATGAATCCTGTGCATGAATCTAATACATTAATTAAGGAAATTTATCGAGACTCCAAATGATATGTTTTCATGAGTTATTTCTAAACGAGTTGTAAAACATTTTTTTATAAACATTAAAATAAATGCAAAGTAATCGAATCAAAAGTAATCTTCGGAAAGAACCAAACACTTTCGCAACATTTACAACTCAATATAATCCTCATAAATTAATAAAAAGCTCTTAGTCACATAATGTCGATTATATAAATTTTTCACGCAGATCAAGTGCTCGTGTCCATAAGAACTTGATGTACGAGGCTTAAATTAATTAGACTTCCGTACCATGATGTCTTATAGCAGTTTTATTTCCAGTGTGGAAAAAGGACAGCGCTATGTAGGTCGTCTAGCGCCATGCTTTTCTCACACTGGATATAAAACTGCTATAAGACATGATAACCCTGGTCATTTGAAGCTTACGTGAGTGTGTCTAAAGTGATTATGTTGATCCATTTCAACAACACGTGTTTTGAGGGATTAATTTCGCTACAGAAGTCATCGAAAGAAACTTTATTGCATGGAAAATTAAAGCTTATAAAGTTTTTATGTTGTAAAGATCTAATTAGTAGGTAGATTGTGGATGGTGTGGTGATAAGGTGCGTTTTGAGCTACCAGTAGCTGAATAATAACAATTAGCGTCTTCATATGTATCACATTTTAGTAGTATGACTTCTTTTTATAAAATTACTAGCGGTCCGCCCCGGCTTCGCCCGTGGTACATATGAAAAATAGATGTTGGCCGATTCTCAGACTTACCCGATATGCACAGAAAATTTCATGAGAATCGGTCCACCCGTTTCGGAGGAGTATGCAGACTAACATTGTGACACGAGAATTTTATATATAAGATGAGATAACGGTATCTTTACTAATAATGCATCTTTTCCGTTACTAATAAATTAATTTTAAAATCCGAAAATCTTTAATATCCTGTCAATCAATAGACAGGTTAAAATAAACATAAGAAGTGATTCATAAACTTAAAAAATACGCTTCGAGACTTAGAAAAGCGGACTATGATTAACAGATTGTCGAGTCCAGACTTTACAAAAAACATACTCAATACTTCGAGTCCATAAATGATAAAATATGTCCGTCCAAAGCATAGAATTAAAACTCATAATTTGCATTTAAACGGTTTAAATTATTCATCATGTTATGTCATTAATCCATAAGTTGTAATTGAGGCAATGGAGCAATTTAATCGTAAATGCATTGCCTCTATAACGGGCTAGGAAATGGGTCCATGAATAACCTGGTGATATGAGCTTGAAACTGATAGCTAGACATTGCGACGACGGCCTAAGTGCCTGAGACGGATCCTTTATCACTGTTTCATATACTATTTTGTACATTGTTAATTATGCTTCAATATGTTTTTATCTTGCGTACCTATTGGTGATATAAATAACGTTGTGTATTCATGTTTTTGACATGAATAATATTTTAGTAAAAAAAAAACTCGTTAGTCAATTGAACGACATCATTTAAAATTTTATGTTTTAATGCAATATTCAAATTTCAAAGCTATTATGACTGTGTGCACCACAGATCACAGAATCTAAAGGGTGTGCACTGTGTAAAGCACTCCTATGTGTAAAGGAACTAGATTTTTTGTACTCAATTCAGACCTACATAATCTCTAATGGTTTGTCTAAAAAAATAATTTGAAAAACATTAAATGTAACTGTATTCACAAGCATGTACCGAAATAGCCGCCCGACATAATGTGTGGAAGTGCGACCATTAACTACGGTAAAATACGCACAATCCCAATATACTGTACAGAATAAATCGTGTTATTTCATTATCGTATGACAATTACATTTGCAAATGAATTTCCGCGACCCCGGGTCATATTAAATCGTAAAACGCACTTGTCAACGGAGCAACTAGCTCGACCTACCTGTTATAAAATTATATTTGACACTTGCTATATTTACGACAATTTGAAAGGCCGGCTTGCGCCTGAGTTATGGATAATTGCGCCTGCGATATTTCTGTAACGATCAATTTTATTATGTAAGGCTCGAACTATTTAGGGCTGGTTGTCAACGTGCGATTTTTTAACTATATGAGACATTGGTTATAAGCTTTGTCTCTGACGAAACATGATTTAATTAAACATACACCTATTTGAAAACAGGAAATGTAGGCAATTATTCGGCTTAATAGGAAAAAGTTTGTACCTATTGATATTAAACATACTTCAATGATCTTGATTAAAATAACCTTACCAATTTTTCAGGGAATAAAAGGAGACAGGTGCTAAATAACAATTTTCTACATTACTGAGGTAGTAAGATTGAAAACCGCACGGCTAACGCGCGTGTACAACCAGCCTAAGTTATTAAAACTACTGTTAATATTACATTACAGTAACTTTATATTTGTCTGGTAGATTAAACATCGCTCATGTAAAATCGCACTCGGTAACTAAATACGTGCTTCGGTATTTCTGCTTTGGCAGGAACACGACAAAATAGTAAGATGTGTGGAATTTGTAATTAAATAAAAAACCTTGCTGTTTTGGCCAGAAGATGTGTTAACAAGTATATGGCTGTGTTATATAAATATTTACTGGTTTTATAGTTTTACACTTTTTTATGAAATCTCGGGTGAATATGAATTGGTTTAAAATTATAATGTCATGCTTTGAGTACCTATCGGTTTTTTTATTTTTACGATTCAATTATAATATTATTTAACAGCTTAAGATTGAAGAAAAAATTAAATAGCAAGTAGGTATAGTGTATTTCATTGAATTTTTTTCTTTCAAATTTAGACGTAGGTACAATCTTTTAAAAGACTTTAGCGTTTGATATTGTTTTAAAGTTTAAATTTTTCAATTGAATATTTCAACAATATTAACTGATCACTGCACCAGTATGAACTGGCCTTAACAAGACAATACGAGCAAATGGATCGAGCCAAATTGAAACGGTTTTGATCCTTGCAACGCACGCGCCCTTCAGCTTAACATAAACTTGAATTTGCATAATGCATGCGGAATATGTTAACCACGCCCTTGTCAGTGACACAGCTTGAGGCGCGCCGGGATAACATTATTCTTGACGATATCCAATTCTAAGTACTGCATTTGCAATGGACTATCATGTATTGATAGTTGCATTTTTAAGCCGACTATAGACAGTGTGGTATATAAACTTATTGATTATATTGAACATTTTGTTTTTAATATTCAATTACAATACAATTTGGTTTGCGAGAATTGAATATTTTACGCGAATGGCTATCAAATTTATTAGTTAATCTAACCGTATTATGATCCAGAGAATTAAAATTATTCATTAAAATATGATAAATTATATTGATATTTACATTTATATTATAATTGTCTACTTATAAATTTCGTTATATTATAACCTTTTTCTATAAAATATTTTGTTTCTGTACCTATCTCCTTTATGTACCGAGTATCAATGGAAAATGTAGTAAATTACGGGAAAATCGCATAACTCCTGCAAAAGTCGCAAACAGCCACAGATAAAATATCAATGAAGACTCGAGACCACTATTTATAAATTCCAACCGACAATTATCAATCAGAAGTCGGGCATTTGCTTATCTGATTTCAACTACGTAATTGCAAGTCTCAGTGTAATGAACCCGTTTATGACAGGTGCAGTTCAAAACGTGAGATTGTTATCGATAACTGGCGAGACGAGGTATCCCTAATTGTTCTGGGTTGGAATGTCGGGAATTTGTTATAATATGACAATTTTTAATTCAGATAACGGTGTATACGACAATAGTGTATAAGAAAAATCGTACAAGTAGCATGATTATTCCGTTAATAATGTTTTAACGGTAGGTATATATATGAATAAAAAATAAAAATGTTTAAATTACAATTTAGGTTTTATTATCCTCGATTAATTCATAGTTAGAAATATATCCAATGTCATAGAACTAAAAATTAAAATTATGTCTAATAACGTAAACTATGCCCAGAATTTAGTTTAATTTCAATGCCTGCGTTTTCGCAGGACATAAACATTATAATTTATTAGTCATTCACATATCAGTACTTCCAACTACATTAGCATAACCTCTGCAAAATTATCCTGTTTTTTAAAAGCCTATGAGTCACAATTTAATAATAATAAAATACAAGTTTTGTAGAAATCGGCGCTACTTAAAATTTATGTTAAGATTGTTAGATAAGCACTCCATTAAGTTAAATTCTTGATTGAATAAGATAAAATATGGTCTGAATTAATTTTACATAAGAAAAATCTATATTTTGATTTAGTACATGAGTAAAATGTGAATATTTATAAACATGTGCCAAACGATATAAAATAATATGATAACCAAAATAGAGATAACCAAACAATTTAAATAATAGTCTATTAATAATTTCGAAGACTGGATGTTTTTAGCCAATAATACATAACATATATTCAAAGGTTCCAATACCAAAGGAATAATACTAAACATTTCGAGTCAAGTATACCACACGGCCGGTAAACGTTAAATGTACCCATCAAAGCCTTATTAGCTCTTCACGCGCAGGAATCCCTATTTGCCTGCAAATAATATTATTTATAATACTATAAACCTACCATAAACAACTTTTATTGGGACTGTGCTCGCATTTAATATATGTATTTTAAAGTCTTAACTTCCACACTGAGAAAAGTAAACTGCCAAAAATACTGTTGGATCGAAACTAAAATGAGACATTTACGGTATTGACCACCAAAACACGATATGGCATATTATCTTCATCGACACAATGCGGTCATTCTTTGTTATAACTTTATCAAATTGGTTGGTCGTAGCTGATCGAGATTTTTAAAGGAATGCATTTTAGTTTGCAAAATGGTCCGCTTCTATAAGTTACAAAATTCATATTTGAATCACGTAATAATTTCATAGGGCTGCTCACGCTGCTTCAATTATCGTTATTTTCGAGAAACAAAATATTGTACGCTTCAGATCATCACGTCGCATTCGTTCACAATAAAAGGAAACAAAGAATGTGGTTTGTTAGGTGTGAGAATTGTGCTCGCAATACCTACCGCTTGCATTCAAACCAATATTCTTTACCTGGTAATCGATCGATCTTTTATTGCTCCTTTATAGCCGCAATATATTATATAGGGAAACGCCGTCGCACGTGCGTATAACAGATAGGAAATTAAATGACTCTCATTTAATTTAATCATTCGAATGCAAATAACGGTGCGTTGCATAACAGATTATGCAGTTTATGTTATGAGATACGTGGTGGAACGAATTGGTTTCGTATCGATTATGCTTTTTGTGTTTTAGTTGGATATGCTCCAACTTCCAATGTAAAATGTTATCTGTATTTTATAGTAGACCTTGATTTTAGTGCAATATCTATATGTTACAGTCACCAATATACATAGATTTTTACTTAACTTTACTACAAAACAATACAAAATTGTAAAATGTAACAAATGCCATTCGTGCATTATCACACGATAAGTCGTTCCTAGTTCAACGATGTACAGATAGAGTAATGTAGATATTATCGTAATATATTCATTTTTGGGGCGAAGCTTTCCAATTAAGCAATTTAGATACAAAGCTGTAGTGACATGACATTATACGTTTGTAAGACAACGTCTATCGGGTATTGGGATGTAAATAACAATAAAGTTATCGGCTAAGGCTGTATGGGTTTTGACAATAAAATGTGTCGAGTGCGCCTGAGCGCGGTAGGTATTCGGACGAATTTACGAGCCGCTCTCCGAGTAACTTGGCCTAGTGTTGGAGATAAACACCTTTTTTAATTTATTTCTTTATATATTAGCTTGGAGGTAATGTTACATACGTCATAGCTATCTAGCGGGCCACCTTCGCGGTGCAACGATGATGAATACGGTGGATTTTTTGGAAGAGGAAAAGCGAATATAGAGTTTTTTGCTGTATGATTTGTATGATTTTGCAGTCACAAATCTAATATCTAATATCTAATATATATTATAAAGGCGAAAGTTTGTAAGGATGTATGGATGTATGGATGTTTGTTACTCTTTCACGTAAAAACTACTGAACCGATTACAATGAAATTTAGCACACATGTAGAGGGTAACTTGGATTAACACATAGGATAGTTTTTATCCCGGAAATCCCACGGGAACGGGAACTATGCGCGTTTTCCTTTACAAACGCGGGCGAAGCCACGGGCGGAAATCTAGTAATAAAATAAAAACTATTTTCAATGTTGAGATTCGATGAAGTTCAATAAATAAGTAAGTACCTACAATAGAATTACATGAACTTAGAAAAATAATTTAACTTTAACTTTTTTACTGTGAAATTTATCTTTCTTGCGTTTCGGGATAACCAAAATGATTTTAATTTCTTGAATATTTAAAATTTAGGTATTAAACTAATTTACGCGAGTCCTTATAAGATTAATTTTTTTTTATAATGAACAATATTTGTGTTTATTTAGCAATTTATACGCATTTCGACTATACGCTAGTTTATAAAGACGTAAGTACTATTATAAAAAATTCTTGTATTTTATATAGTCTGATTATTCATTCTAGGCTCTAGTGTACATTGAAAAACATAATATAACATAAAACATCCATCAGCTCTCAGACTAGAATCACTTGCGACGTACAAGAGTATCTCGTCGCGCGTCTTATGATCAAACTCGTGTTCCACCCTTGCTGTAACATTACCTATAAATATAACTCAATGACGTACAAACTGACAGTGTAATTGTTGTTTTTCGAATAAGAAACGGGCCAGGTGTTGCCCGAAACAATCCGATTTTATGGTATTTCACGACATGCAACACAATATTTTTAAGTATTTTACGAATAACTGTTATGTATAGCTATAATAATATAGTCTTTGTAAGAAATTATATGAATGATAATTGTAGAAAGTGGAAACGAAAATTAAAATATTGAGTAAGAAGAGCATTACAGAATTTTTTATTTGTTCAAAGATAATAAAATATAATTGGAAGGTATAAGTTTATGTTTCATGGTAATCTGAATTAAAATTTAAATAAAAACTGAATTTTGAGTGAGTTTTATATCTATACAATTATACATAACATGTCTATACTCTATACAATTACTTTTATATTGTTAGTTTCCCCATAGACAAAATTTTAAATTTCTTCATTTGTGAAAATTTATATCGCATTCCTAAACGAAACTCGCTAACACAACTTCTTTAAAATATCAGTTCATAGCTCACAATAACAGAATAAAATAACACAATAAATAGTGCAGTTTGAAGAGCAAATCCGATAAGGAGATAGTCCAATAAAATCAACGATCGAGATTAGCATACAGAGTTAATTCTCAATTGTTGCATTAAACAGAAACAATCGCAAAACCAGTATTTGAACCTGTTGGTTGCTCTAATTAACAATACACAAATCGTAACTTGTATGCAAATGAAGACCGACTGGGTTAAGTAAAGAGTACACTGTATTTTCCAAAATGAAAGAATGTTACCCTTCCGTTTTCTTATTATTATTAATAATCAAACTCAATTATTCGAAAAATGTGAAATAATAACATTATAAATACTTGTACAAGTAATTAATAGTAAAAGCACTACTAAATATTTAAATTAGCATGCACTAGGAAAGTGTCGAACTAAGATTTTGGAGTGAGACCTTATATACAGCAACATTCTTTAAATAACTTATGTTTAGCAAAAATCGAAGAGCTTTTTAATAACCTCTTAAAATAGTTTGTGTAGCAATGTCGTCCAACTAGAATCTGATATGAAAATTCAATTCTTATCATACATTCTCATACATTACTATTACAATATCAAAGGGATACACAATTTTCTACTCTATAAAATTGTACTCAAAACTCGACAGTGTACACGTAGCGTTATAATAAAAGTGAATTAAAAAACAACACAAAGGGTCTCGTAATTCTGGCGCGCGACAACACAGCACTTTTTATTTCGAAGAGCGCGTGCGGGCGCGGGGGGCTTACACCTAATCGTGCGAGCTTGGTGTGTTCCACTTGGAGCTGTGTTTTTTTATTAAAAAATATATAATAGAAAGTAATACTTACTTAAAGCTTGTAGGAATGAATTGTTTTATTGTTGCGTGTGTGGATAAGGCTTAATTTTTGAACTTTTTAGGTAATAGATCCACGTAGAAAGAAGGGATAAATTGTTACAGACTACATGCCCATGCTGAAAAAACTATAGGTCATTTGAACCACCAGGTGACCTATCTAGAACGATTTATGAGCATAAAATAATAAGATTCAGCATTAAGACGTCACTTGTAAGCTGTCCAACTGAGTGTAGATGAGAATTCGAAAGTATAGGTAGAGATTTTTACCCTTGTCTCCATGATTTTTGTACGGCGTTGCGGAATAATGGATTAAAAACAATATAGAAATAGTATGACATAGATGCCGTATAGATATAATATCAATATGAAAAAATGATACAGCAAAATATTTGTGTATTTATAAAAGTCATACTATACCTATTTGTAACGTATTGAAATAAAATCCTTTTCCGTAATCCTTTAAAAATGCGAGAGCATAGTGGAACAAAGCGAACGTTATGGGCTGATCCAGAAACAATCTTTTATTTATATCCGTTGTGCCTCGGCGCGAAGGTACGAAGCGCTTCAATGCCTGTAACAGACCCAAGGAATTCTTTTTACCACAAATTTATTATTATTTCAAAGGAAAATGATAATTATCTGCCTTGAGTGTGAGCGAATGTGAATTCGTATGTTTTAAGAATTGATTTTTGATAAAAGTAAAAATATAAATAATAACTTTTATATCATGTTTGCCAAATATTTTACACTATTACGTAGTTACTAAATAATCTAAACTCTTTTACTACATTACCTAAACCTACCTGTTACAGACCAAAAACTATGTGAATAATTTCACTTATCTACAGGTATTTCACTAGATCCTGTTTAACTGGCAAAAATTTATCAATAGGTATCACACCGCTTTATTTCAGCCATCACATAATAAAATCAACGTTCATGCTAAAACACACAAGTGATATATTATGTCTACCCTCATGTGTAAATTACTCTTAATTGAATTAAAATTACTTTTATCATCATAGAAAAAATTAGTGACAAACTTACCTCGAATCTCAAAATATGATAACTCACAATACTATGTGTTTCAATTGTTTCAATCATTATTTCAATGCAATATCTTGTTTATTGTTTCATATATTTCATATTTCATGTCAATTCCATCACTACAAAATGTTTCACTAATAATTGAACTAAATATTTTACAAAGATTATTTGGAGGTCGTAGCCGCAATATTTTAAATGTTCATAAATTTTAATTAAAAATCTAAAATGGAATATTAAATTTAACATTAAGTATTATATAGTTTTCTTTCTCTAAAGGTGCCGTTTCAAAGAGGTTTCATGTGTCTTTAAATTAATAAAATGTCCAAATTTGCTCGATACAGAGTATCAAAAGCGTAAAAAAAACGATACTTACAGATAATTTGCGACACCACTTTATTCCGAAATTTGACATTTTGCGAATGGTAATAAAATAATGTCGATATATTACGTGAATAACTTTCATAATATATTTTCAATTTTTACATTGTGTTTTTGAAATGATATATTATTTTGTAAATACATGTAACTTTCAAATTTATACAAAGGTAAAGGTGTAAATAATGGCTTCATTTTGTAGAAGAGCAACATTTATCAAATTTATACAAATTATAATATTAACCGTCGTAAATTTCTTTCAAAAAATAAAACAACAGTCTTGCTTTTTGGAACAGGAAAAATAATGTACAATGATTTTAAAAGCTCAAAAATAGTTTAACAATTTCTGGACGCTAATAAATTAAAAAGAAATAAAAGAAAAAAATTAACCGTCATTCGATTTTCAAACTCGGGCGCGAAATGTTCCCTAATGGGATTGTCTACTAGTAAATAATATGTAAATACGAACCATTCAAATACAATTTACACGTTTATTCGCTTGCACTATTTATAAACGTGTACATTTTGATATTTAATAAAGCGTAAGATTGGAAGCATATCCATACATTCGTGAAATGTCCGGACTGTAATTTTAAGTGTTTACCAGGCGCTCGCAGCGGGGTGTCCAATGACAATTCTTGTATCCTTTTCAAATAAAATATATGGTTCTGCTACCAAAGGATCGAAGGGCTTGATATAAGCTAGCTGGCTTTTTATGAAGGATCAAATTGATTGGTGCGCTGATAATATCTGTATTGTGGTTGATTCGAGCTTCGGAAAGTACTTAGGTACGTCTTTTCATTGAATATGAGATCAAACTGTAAGCTAATATGGAGTGTGACGGGCAATTAATTTTATTTAACGTCTTTATTGATTGTTGTTTATTTTATTTGTTACCGAAACTGTGGTGGTCTTACTTTATACCAGTATACCTATCTGTTTATTTTTAGTCTATTGAAGGATATTAACAAGCAAGGTACTCGTACTTCGTAGTAGAAGTAACAACATAGAATGGTATCTATTTAATATTATATTTTAAAACCTTCCTCGTTTCTTATCAAAGTTGTACAAATGCAAAATTTTACTTTCTTTGACTAAATTAAAATACATTATTGAAATAAGTATATAAATGAATTATTATTAATACGTCATTGTGGTTAAATTAGTAGTAATAAATACACTAGGTTTACCAGAGCCTAATCTAAGTCAAATTAAATCGACCACGGTTGATGGAAATAAGTCATCTGCGGTCAAAGGTGCATTGAAACAAACCACGAAGATAAAAATACATTACAAAATGGGGCTCACTTTGAAATTACAATCAAATAAATTACATTTTATTGCTCAATATCGTTGGGTTTTATTAAGGTATCGTTCGGATGAAACATGGCGGGTTTACACGAGTGAATGTAAGATTGATAAACGGACATGGCCCTACAGTTTTGGAGATAACTGCTTGTACGGTGACACGTCTCGAGACCTGTTAAGTGTTCACGGCAAATAACACGACCAGTCTGAAGTACGTGCAAGTGGTGCAAATACAATAGAAGGGCGGACAAAAAATCATCAGAATAGTGAAGTTGTTTGACGAGAACCATCGAGGAATAAAAATGCCTACAGAAGTCATATTTGTTAAATTATTAGTTCATCACATTATCACAATGTATAAACTAATGAGGTAATTAATTTCTCCCTAAACATGCCTTAACCTTAAACCCAGAAAGTAATAATATTATATTTGATATCTAAAATATACATATATTGAATAGAGCTATAAACCATTGAACATGACAACTTATTCAAGTAATATTGCAGTACGAATCCTTCCTGAATATTTGGATTTTATCATCAATTGGTTTAATATTTTGAACATAGAAATTTGTACATAGAAATGATTTATATAGAACTACAGTTGCAACTTGCGACATAACATAATCCGCGCGCAAGACAAGAAATACTCATTCCCAGTTATTCAATAATCGATAACAAATTGAATACGAAATTTATGTTTGAGCATGCACATCTATTAGAATTAGTGTTAACCAACCGTCCATTGCCGTCAACTTGTCCATGTAAACCCTAGAACAGTTTCGATCGCTCGAGGCGAACGTCAAACAATATTTTCAGTGAATAAACAAATCACTAGAAATCGCTAAGCATATCTCCGTGATGGATGCTGATTGCTAAAGCGCATGTATAAGTAATGAGGGTAACCGGTTTAGTACAATGCCGAAAGGTTCTGTAGTTACTGAAATTTGGAAGCCATTTTTTGTGTTGCATCAGTAGCGATTTGCAAGTAGAGACGTGCAAAAACCATCCCACAGAAGCTTTCTATTAACTATCAATTTAAAATCTATACTAATATTATAAAGCTGAAGAGTTTGTTTGTTTGTTTGAACGCGCTAATCTCGGGAACTACTGGTCCGATTTGAAAAATTCTTTCTGTGTTAGATAGCCCATTTATCGAGGAAGGCTATAGGCTATATATCATCACGCTAAGACCAACAAGAGTGGGGCCACGCGGGTGAAACCGCGTGGCACAGCTAGTGCAATATAAAATTCTCTACTTCTATAGCAATCAGCTGATCGGAAATAAGTTAATGCAAGAAAAATCGGTATGGTCTACACAGAGGGAAAGGAAATTTTCAAATATAAATATTATGTATGTCTAAAAACAATATTTGGATTTCCTTCTTAATATCTATACTAATACTAATAATATAGAGGAAAGGTTTGTGTGTATGTATGTATGTATGTATGTATGTATGTATGGTTTTCACGCATAAACTACTGGACCGATTTTGATGAAATTTGGCACAGATAATCTTTAGACCCTGAGAAAGAACATAGGCTACCTTTTATTGCGAAATATGTACCACGGGCGAAGCCGGGGCGGACCGCTAGTTTTTTAAAAAATACAAAATTGTAAAAAAAATTGAGTATCATGTATAATATATCATGTAAAGTGGATAACGAACACTTAAAATGATATTTATTAGAGCCCAAAACGACCACAATATTCCTTATTATATAATGATGATTTCTTACTGTACAACTGGCTATGAAACTTAATTCGCAATAAACTGTTCATGTTCTCTGCGTAAAATAATTTCAACGTACAAAAACAATCGGACTAATTGCCAGCATCGTTGTCGTGAAAACACTTCTACGTTAGGGTTGTCACTTTAATAATAAGTTTACAATTACATAGATAAATATGGATATAATAATATTCGCGAAAACATTGACACCAGGACAGGTCTAAAATTTTTAATTCAATGCCATAATATTACTACAGAAACAATACTTTTATATTATGAAGTGTTCAATTTCACCAACATATTACATAACCACAGTTACTTTAAAATATACATATTCAAAGTCTATTTATTTAATACAAACATAAATTAAAATCTTAAAAAAAGTAGGAATTATAAACTCGACTAAATACCGTATTAGATGTAAAACTTCATGTTATTTTGATTAAGGTCCGATTTTTCAATGCTTGGATAAAACTTATCCGTCCAATAAAGTATTACACGATAATATTAAAATGTCACGTAAACTGTCAAATACGGGTAATTAGAATACGTTTTTAAAATGGTAGTTTTATACATTATTTGACGAATAAGTTTTATCCAAGCATTGAAAAATCGGCCCTTAATAGTTGAAGTGAGAAATACTAGTTTTAAAAAGTACATTTATATTCCTCTACATTGACGTTTATCAATCGTAAAACCTTAAAAACATAAAAATCATTTAGTAGCAACCCTGAGCAGGCCCATTAAACCCTATTTATCATCGTCACCACTCGGTGACTGGTAATTGTTGTATATTGTTACATTGAGTTATGGCCGCAGCCTCTTCCGGTTGTCTCACACCTCCAGCTCACCTTTTAGTCTTAAATTTGTAAATTTGTAATTTGTAAATTGCTATGTAATACACGAGCGATTTATTGTGCAGTATGGTAAATTAATTTTACGTAAATTGATCCTTTGAACCCGCATTAAAATTAAAAGCTTGAATACGTAGTCTCAATGAGGTTTATTTATCATTTCTATTGGAATTAATGTTTTATTTACATTTTAAAGGTCATACACATAAGTCGTCTATCAATGATGTTGCACAAATTACCATAGTGAACGCATTGCAGTATGTGTAACAGCGAAATGAAGTTGCACAAGGAATTTTTCAAATTGTTTTAGAATTGTGGAACTAGTGAAATTTCAAGTGTTCAATAGTTACGGGCATAATATTTTGATTTGAAAAAGATACCTACATTTGTTTCAAGAGTCGAATCGTTTCACTAATAAGAATTTCACCCATTTCAAAAAGGAAGAGGTCCTATTAATATTCGTAAATAAGTATTCAGAATTATGTGTATTTCACTCAAATGCTCAATTAGTCAAACTGCATACGAAAAACATTACCCACCAATCCCACACAATAAAAACCATTAAATCAATAGGCATACCCCACGCAGAGTAACTAGACAAAAATCGCTTGCCTCTCTACATTTAGCATTCTTTGACAATACTAAGAATGTACAAAAGTGAGGATAAAATGTCCACGCTTACTTCGATCGTGGCATCAGCATTGTGTTGTGACGGGGTATGCGGATATCTGTACGTGTGCGGTTTAAACGCGACGTTGAAAGAAAAAGAGTTATTTATTATGTAAAATATAATGAAGTGTTGCTGTATTATCTGGCAAAATAATAGCATCAATGATTAAAAAAAATATGCGAAGTTTGAAATAACTAAAATCTTAATCGAAGTTTCATCCTCTAAATTTCTTGGCATACACATTTCAATAAATATCATGTGCGCTTGAGAGTTTAGGATCAAATTTAGTATACGGATGTAAAAAGCCTGAAACAATAAGTTAATTTTAGGTATAATTTTGAGGTTTTCTTCTGAATCATTACAACAGCACACCGCATTTTTAACGCTGCAAATCGTCCTTGTCCACATACTTATCATTACAACATAATCAAAGCAGTCACTACAAAAATGTAACCACCAAACATGTACTAGAGACGTTCGCTCCGTTCGTGCACAAGCCGCCTTCGATCCGCAGCCTTATGATGGCTCTTATCCAGCATCGCCACTCACCACGTATATCTAGCCAGTAAATACTGACAGTATTTTACACGAAACAATGAGCTTTGCAAATTTATTACAACACTGGCATAATGTATTTTGGTAGATATATCACGGTTCGCGACTGCGCGAAATATTAACGTGGAGAGTTTAATCTTAGTTCGGAGCAGGTTTTTTGAGGTGTGACTGAAAGGACGGATAATGTAGCTATAAGGTTACATTGTATGTTTTATACGACAAACGTTTTGTAAGGAATTAGGATTGCAAGAAGGAAGTAATGTAGATGATAATATGATCGATAATCGATATCTAAACACATATGTAATTGGTATTTCTTTTTGTTTAAAAATAAATTCATTATATTACCTAATTATATAACATACATCATTTATATTATACTTAGCTGTAAAATATCTGTTATCGAATATTTTTCTAAACAATTTATCGAAGCCAGAGAGGAGAATTTAATTATGTGTAAATTCTAACAGAGCATTATAATTGACATCACATTGTTTACACTCCAAAATTTTAATCGAAATTTTATTTATCACCCGTTTCAGATAGCACTTATATTTCCTCGCCTATATGATTTATTATAGTATTAATAAATCTAAGACACCTCAAACATGAATGGAATTACGTGTGCTCAAGATAATAATAAAATAGAATTTAGCCCCGAAGCGTTCCGGGCACAAGCTATAATAAAAATTGTTCGTTGAGACTATCTTTCGGACAATCGAGGCCGAAATCAATTTTAAACAAACCAACCACCTACAATTATCATTGAACAATGCGTATCTAAGGTTTAAATTTATCGGCCGATCGCAGCGCGTATTTTATATCTTGTGCGAGTAAAGTGAGATGGTGAATATAGTTTCAGTATGACGTATCAGGAAATAAAAAGAGTTAATAGTTCTGAACAATTAAAATACTAAATGTAAATTTTAAATATTCGAAAGATGTCGAATACTTCACGGTAAATCTACATGTTACCTTTATTCCTTTAAATGTGCTTACATTATGCATTTACGAATACTGATTATAAATTAATACAGTAGGACATTTAATATTTGTCAAATGATATTTAAGAACCTTCCGGGATTTTCAATCTTTCAAAAAGTACCAAGTCTACACATATCATAACTTGGCTACACTATCGTCATACCATCTCTTATAAACCCTTCCATCAGAAAGCTAGTCCAAAGCTCTGATCCGCCCATTGATAAAACGCCTAAACCAATGTTAGAGGTCACTCCTATCTATAGATAAATAACCGACACTTCTTTCACAGGAGATACAATCGCGATGATTTGTCGATTGTTCAACATAAATATTGATATTAACATTCATTTACGATATTTATCTTGAGCTTACGTTATGAATTATTGAATCGCGTACGTTTCACTTAATTTGTTTTTCTATTTGTTTTGTGTGGATGTGTTATTATACTATTATTATATATAGTGGGAGAAAGGTACTGTTTTGAAATTTTTATGGCGCGTTTTGTATGCTTTACTCGATTTTTCTATGAAAAATAAATACAATGAATCGATGCTGTAAATCCATTTAGATAATATTTTATTAAAAATTACTCTTTCTTTACAGATTCCAAATAAAACTGAAAGTTAAAAAGGAAAAACTTGTAAATTGTACAAGATTTATAGCCAAGTCAGCCTGAAGGCCTGGACCCTAAGGTTGCGAATAAAATTAAAATTGATGTCTGCGTAAACTTTATTAGCAGGCCCTTATAGAAAATTGTCAATAAATCCTGTTACATAGTCTGTGGTATATATACCGTTATAGCCATTGAGATAATATTACTACGTATGGAGAAGACACCACGAACAAAATCTGTGCGCCATTTTTTTGCTCTAACTAAGTTTTAAAAATTATTATCTAGTTAGGTACTTACCAATGAAAGTTATTCCTTTGCACTTTTCCGTATTATTTGTGCAATATCGTAACACACACGAAGGCATATTTGATGCGTTTCACTTTAAAACAAATAAAAAATGAGCGTGCAGTTACGCCATATGGCGTATGTTGAGCGGAACATAAGTGATGTAGGCGGTGTCGTCTCCATAATATGTATATCTCAATGGTTATAGCACGTGTGTTATCACTTAATCTAGCAAAAGTAAACTGAGGTAGGAAATCACTTCGACGCTTCACCTATAAAGTAAAGTACCTATCTAGAATTTTACTTGCACGTTATCAATTTGGCGCCAAAATCTAGCTTTTAGTTTTTTACCTTAGAATATTGTGTTCCTTGTTGTTACGTAGTGAAACAAAAAAGTTAATTCATGATTTATAATCCTTCTTTGAAACATACAGTATTTAAAATAAGCACATAAATCATAATTAACAAAATAATACTCGAAAATTGTTAGCAAAATCTAAAAATTAACGAAATTGTTTCCTTAAAAATATCAAAAACTTTAAGAAACCAATTGCTCTTTATTTAAAAACTGGAAGAGTCCTTTCTATGCATCTCTTACTAAAACAACTAAATGTCAAAAGATTATAGTATTACCGATTTAGATAGAACTTTGAAATAGATCTCACAGATAAAAAACAAATTCAAGATGTGGATACGATAATCCAATATCTTTTGTATAAATAATATCCTTATCAGACGAGAGGTTGTTAAAATGTCTTTTTCTTTTATTGTCTGAGAATTATATAATAAAATAGAGATAGAAGCTTGAACTATAAAATTATTTTGCCGTAACTTGATATCGCGATGTCATTTAAATTTCACACAGCACAATCATGGGACTAATAAAAACATTTATTTGCGATACCTACATTCCTATCTGGAACAATTTCTTATACATCACTTTTATCAATAAATATTATGCATAATTTATTACCTAGTTGAAAGAGTACAAAAATAGATTTTGCTATGGGTACTGTGATAAAAAAGAAGTTCGTATTAAAAATCCTTTTTCCAATAGAAACGATAGAAACAAATATTCATGCAGCCACTCTGATGTCAAGATATTGTTCTAAGCCAGATAGCCTATACCACTATATCTACAAACTATACACACAAAATACATACCTACCCATATAATATAAGCATTATAATGTATTCTAGTTGTGAGTGTTTCAATTTGTAGAGTAACAAATGGTTATATAAGTTAGCTTTCTGACGAATGCCCTGCGTAGCCGCGGGGTATGCGTTCGATAAAACTTGATGCAAAACATCTCTCACACAGATTATTCCACAACCAGCATTACCACATGAACCTCCATTTATCGTGCAAGTAATTAAGACGCAGCCTTTAGCTTTAATACGAATTATTATCTGACAAATAAATAAATATGTGGTGATAATGCGCGTTGGTTTCTTTTAGGATACGGTGGTTCAATTGGTTTGTGTTTTTGGGAATTTATTCTGCAAATGAAAAGGCTACATTATTTAGTTAGTAGTAGAATAAAACAAGTGATGTTAAGAAAGTACATATAAGTATCAGTTTTATTTAAAGAAAGGACCTCCTAAAATGGATATTTAAAAGTTACATATAATAAAATGTAAGTTGGTGCGTTCTACTCCCAGTAAAAGCTTTTAGCCTAAAGTTAGTTATCATACCAATCTTATACCAACTTTGTTACCAAAACTTTCTTACTTTTACATTATCGCGTGTTTACTGTACACTATACCTATTAAACATTATAAAACTGTATTACCAGTTAATTCAAAGGATCCTTCACACAATTTATGTTGCGTTACCGTGCTAAATGTGGCTCCGACGTTTATTAGCCCTTGCAGGTTTATTTATATCAGCCTCAGCAAGTAGCAGAGTGACGTGTCACCATCGCATGTTCCGAGGGAATATATCAATCTTTAAGTAATGGCCGTGGCTTTAAATGAGTCCGTAATCATTATTAGTTTATAGAAATTTTTACGCTCAATCAGTGATACTAAACATGCTACGATTTCTGAGAACGGTTCTGTTTTTGCTTGTATAGAAATAGATTACGCTATTTCTACACAAACATAGCACTTTGCATATTTTTTAGACAAACGAGTTAGAGCTCAAAGTCAATTTTATTAAGTAGCGAAACCTAATATTATTCTTTAACAGTAAAGTACCAATTTAAAATATTATATGACATCTACATTCACAAGCCTGTTATTTATACCACATAACCAATCAATTTTCAAAATAAGCCTTCCGTATTTACCGCAAATCTATGTGGACTATTTCGTATTCCGTAATTTTATTCCGTAAACTAGACATTAATTAACCTCAAAATTTCGCCATCATCCTCTAATAATTAAAACTTCTCTTACCTTTGTTACAGCATCAAAATCATGCATTAAGTTAATCCCTTTATATCAGGATTCGAGTGACGTGATCGCATGTCCGCCGCGAATATATCAATCGGGTAATGGTCACTTCTAAATGAGCGTACTCACTGTGTGAATGTTAAGTACTTTAATTACTGAGTGTGCCCTCGGCTTAACAGATAAACGCATTTATCAATTCGATTCACGCAGTATTTGTGGCGATCCTGTGAATTAAGGTTTGTGGTATTTAATAATTTTGTGTAGTTTGAATGAATGTGGCTAAAATGTAAATTAAATGATTAAATGTATTGTGAAAAATGTATTGTACATGTGTCACTTTTATTTAAAAATAAATTGTTACTTGTTCAATTACGACCTTATTTTGTCTCATAAACTCAACCTTTTTAATATATTTTTTATCTGTTTTACAATATTTTTTTCCTTCATCTCTTTTCAATTCTACTCTCTAGACACGCGTCCAGTAAAACGTTACTTTGAACCCCCAAAACAGGTGAACTGTTTGTCAAAACGGGCCAATAAAAAGAGGAACAACAATTCATATCCAAAACACATAAAAGCACTAAAGCGTACCCGTATCATTGACTCCCAACTACGGCCATAGGTCGACGTCAGGTTATACTCAAATATTTACATGTGTACAATAGAAGAGAGATAAAAGACTCGGCTTTTACAAGCAATTTAAGGTTATTTATCACGACCGGACACCCGGCTCGGTTTTGGTGAGTACAGAAGCAAGTATCGCTTTCATATCATACATCATAAATGCATTTTATCCGAACTCCGGACTGGGAGGTCCTTCCCATTCAACTCGCTCTTTATTGTGCGTTCCGTACACTTACATAAATATTATAAGAATGTTTGATTCTATTTATACGACGCCCTAAATCATTGAACGTTGCCTAATCTCAATTTTATGAATATCGTAAATTAAAATTTAATTTTAATAACTTATTTACTTTTTGTAATGTCGTGTATTTTTTGGAGATTATGCTCATCTTTTTGATGTACGTGAAAATAATTTCTAGGTATTAATCATTCTTAAATATATAAAGTTCAATAGTGAAGTAGAAAATTAAGGTATTTAACGGATTATCTTGAATTATTTGTGTAACAGATAAATAACAATGTTATTCAGAATGTCACAAACATAATATACTGTGGGTACGAAAACTTTCGTAAGAAATATTTTTTATTCATTTGAAAGTCATAATTTTCCACATTCATGGTATGCGACATCTTACCATTTTTATTTTTATACAAGTTCATTTAATATAAATGTCAAGCAAATTATAATATCTTACTGTTTCAAAATAAAACAACTAGCATTAAATAAAAAAATCTTATAAGTATAATATGTAAATATCTAAAATATCTGATAAGACATAATAAATACTTTTATTATTGAAACTAAAACAATCCCCAAACCTATAAAGGTATATTATCCACACGAAACACCACAATGCTCAATGTAGGTTCAAAATAAATACCCCTTTATCGGGACAGATAATTTTTATTTCGCTAAGTACAAACTTGACGCGTTAGACGTGAAACCCGTTCTATCTGGCAATAAAATGTTAATAAAGTACGTAAATCAAGATAGCGTCAATAGTTAAGGGACAGACGTAATAGTTTCGAGGTGAGGAAACGGCTTCACACTGACTGGACATAACTCTTGGCGCTCGCGCTCTTGCGATCCCGGATAGGGTTGCCATATTACATTTAGAAAAACGATTTCCAAAACTCAAATGTTAAGAAATTCGTGAATAGCTTCGACGGTATATTTTTTTACAGTATATTTTATTTACAGTTAACGTATCCTGTTAATGTGATTCAGAAATACACATACACAATTTATACATATACATACACAATTTATACATATACACATACACATACATAATTTATGTAATTTTTTCAGTAATAGTAAAAGCATGTTACTCGATATCCGATTCCGATGTGTTGCTGAAAAATTCATTACAATTAATTTAATAATCTACTTTTTAAAAAGGAATTACACATCCTTACTTTTTATTTCTTTCTTATTGTTCTTATAACTTAAAGCCCATTCTTTAGATTGTTGGTTCTGTTCATAAAATTGTTCCCAAAATATCTCAAAAGCTCCATATAAGTGGACACCGTATCAATGAATGTTATTTTAATTACACTTACAACTCTGACGTGTAAATTCACATTAGACGTGTTAAATAAGAAAATATTACGACATTCAGATTTTTAATTACTTTTTAGTAAACAGACTTGTTAATTAAAAACCCTAATTCGAAACAGTTTATTGTGACAACTGCGTGAAAAATAAGTTTCATTAATTTTAACTGTACGCGTTTAACATTTCTTGTGAATAGCTGATCTTTTTTTGTAAGATCATTTGATATAAATAACGTAAGTATATATCACAGAAGCAATCAATATAATTCGTAAATATTATTATGAAAAACGAATGATGAAAAAGTGATATGGAAAAGCCTTTTTTAAAGCGATCACTCGCAAAAAATTTTCACGCATTTGTAATTTAGATAAATGTAAAAGTGGATACATAAATTATTTTTAAATTAGTTTCTAATAATTAAAATACGACGAATGTTTAAAACCTATTCAACTAATACTTATTTCTAAATTATATCTAGACTGCATTGAATAACTTTTAATGAAAATTACTCGTTTGTTCACGGTTAATCATTGGATTAAAAACAATACTACAGAGGTATCATAACGAATATCCTTTTATAAGGCCATAATAAACGATAGATGATACACATTACACATTCTTAAACCCATTTTATTATAAATGACTTCGTCGGCATTTTGCCAAGGAATACGACATTATGTAGTAATTCAATTTACATTGCGGGATTTGTTAGCACTTATTTTGTACTCTCCTCATATAAAGAGTAATGGAATGTGAAATAGATTTTTATGATTCTTCTCGCGGCCGACACATTACAAAGTCATTGAAAAGACAAAGCTTTGCGGCAAGGATTGCACCAAGATTGTATAAATTGAAGCATAATAAATCACACGTCACCTATAAAACATAAATCAGTATGACATAAAATACATTTATATTGTTTTCACTTCGAAATGACAATAAAACGTTTTAAATTCATGAGTGATTTAATATGTCCACCGATAAATGTAAAGATAACATGGTTTTAAATTTTACGTTAAAATTATTTGGATGGATTTTTATTGACAATTACGAATTTAATGGACGGAACACTGTGACGTTAATATTATTAATCGAATAAAAATTTAAGAAAACCGTAATTTATCTCGTTTTATAGACAATTACTTTTTAATCTGGAGCATTGTTCGAAGTATTATTTTACACGTTTTCACTGATTCATCACATTTTTTTTCACCTCTTTATTAAAAAAATCTGAATCTTTAAAAAATTATCCATTTTCAAATTTAGTAGCAAATAAGGTGGATGGAATTATGTAGCTTTCTCAAATTCTTCTTATTTTTATTTTACAGCATTCCACATTATAAATGGAGGTTTTAATAAAATATTTTGTTTCCATCCACTTTAGAGTATTTTACCAAAAATTTTACGATGAAATTTTAAATGAATGTTATCGCTTTTTCGTATCAGTAAATAAATCTTGAGTTATTGTTTAAGCTGTGTGTTTTAGTCATTAATTTTCAGGTCGATGGCCAACGATGTCTTTTGAGTTTAAGTTTCAACTATGACAATACCATACGAATTGGATTGGATAATTCGACTATTATGGGTTAAGCTAGCTATTTGTAATTTACGTAGATAATTATGTATTAGCAAAGCTACTACATTGGTTAAAATTCAAGAAACATCATGTGACATGTCTATAATATGAGACATTGATATTTCGATAAAAGCTTACTTTAATTAATTTCTCAAGTTCTATATTATATTCGAATCGAAAACACTTTTTATATCAAGAAAATAATAAGAAGAATTGAAATAACGCAATGAACACTATTGAGATTATATTGATGAGAGATATTTTGTATGTCATATTCAAAACACTGCGTAACCTCTCTCTAATCAATCCTCAACATACATCATATTTATATTTTCAAATCAAAATAAAACGATAAACACATTTTATCTCCGATCTACAAAGTTATTCCTGTTCATAAATATTCATATTTAATTAATAGATATTACTAACATTCTGAGAGTTCCTGCGGCTTCAGGCGTTTCAATTATTTGACTTATATGCGAATTAGCCAGTATCAAGATGTAATAAAATGCAAGGCAGCAGGCACCACTGGGTGGCCGCTTCTTGTCTTACGATAACTTATCTTTAAAATCGATCCGCCCGATAAAAAAGGTATGCTGTGGATCCGTACCGGAATGGACAAAGAGTATATTATTTCGTTTTCAAGAAGGTGTTTGGGGCTTTAGTATTGCAGAATTGTATCAAAACATATAAACAAATAAAATAGGGTTCATTATTTAAAATTAAACTAAACAAAGGAAAATCGTGAAATTTTTTTAACAATTTTCATAAATCGAATTCAAAGGTGATTTTTTTAGTATTACGTGTCAAACATAATAGATAAAAACTCTTTTTTTTTTTCAATGAAGCTAACATGAGGCGCATGAATCAATGTTCACAATAAAACTGCCAATAGACTTACGCAATCGAGCCTTAAATAATAAAAATAAACGCATGTCTCGCGAAGCAATAACGTAAACAATTTTATTGATACATTTGCATCTGTATACGATCCAATATATTTCCTCAACATATTACCATTCCACTAGCAAGCCGGTTGAATTCTTTAACATTAACTTCTTAACTTACAACCGTGTAAATTACAATAACATTTAGCTTAGAAAAATCTACGTTTATTTAGTAATATAACTGTAATAATTATCTCATTTGAATTACATTTTAAGTGCATTCTACATCCGAAATGAATTTAATTATACAGCACTATTTCTTTATAAATGTTGTCATGTTCTCACATACATTCGAAGTTGTAATTCATAATTTTATATAGAATTTATTTCCATTTAATATTATATTCCAGCTTCTCTCCTATACTGTGAATACACACACACTACAAAGCTTATGCAAAAATAAATTGAAAACAAATTAATCTTGTGTTCCTTTAGAACAATTCTCTTCAAAATTATTGCGTAATTACAACAGCAATGATCCTACAATCTATTGGTATACAGGTAAATATTTCCAAAATATAACCTTACATTTCATTTAAAAAATACCTTAGAGATTATTACCTATACTAAAAACGCCTAACATCATCAGAAAATCTTTACAATATCATGTATAACATAACATAGAACAACGAACAACAAGATCAGCAACACAACAAGTATTAAGCCTAAAGAACAACGACACGATTCAAATATCCTGATTATATCAAAACCTGACACAAAACAATTAAAACATCATCTTATTTAGCGGGTAGGTATAAATCACCCGGAGCCGTGATCTGGTCCGCTCTCATTGTGCGTAATCACGAGTGTTGGAGTGCTCTTGAGTAATGGCGTATTGTGTGTGTCCCACATCCAGGGGTCAACGATCACGCAAATGTCAAGATCGCGCCTAGATTCGTGTGCTCTTGTTAATAAGATTTAGATCGGGTAAAATTTACCCGTTATGTTTGATTATTGTAAGTTACGTCACGCCATTTTTTCTGGGATCCTAACAGGATTAAATTTTATAAACTTATGATTTTGGCAGGAAAAATATATGTTATGTATAAATTTATATTATTTTCATCACAATTATTTAGAAAAAGAAACAAAAATGTTAACATAATTTTAAAACATACAAAGACTTATTTACCAACATCAAAACTATATTTTAAATTCTATTACTAACTACCATATTATAAATATATTACCATAATAACATAATTACACTATACTCTAACAATCGTGACCACAACAAAATCTAATTTAAACCGATCGCACTCGCAACGCGTTGAAGTTATTTACTCCCGACAACCGCTAAGCGCTAGTTTTTACTATGTTCGCCCGATAAAACCTCCGTAATTGCTAAATACCTAAGATGGTATAACGAAACGAAATGTCGATAGGAATAGTAAAGTACCCGGCATTGTTTGTAGCTCAATGACAAGAATGAATGAAGTAATCTCGGAAACGGTAGATGTTATTTATACTATTCCATAAACGACCATTGAGGTTGTTAAGGCTACTGTTCTCAATTTAAGGCTGCGGCGAACAGATTGCACGTTTCTGGTAATATCATAATAACGGAGCTTTCAAGACAAGTACTGATGTAGTTGGGATTTGTTGTGAGTTATCTAAATATTTTATAGTTTCTTGCATTTAATTTTTCGCGAGTAGGTAGATACTATTCCATATTCTTTGTAAAATATATACTTTAAACTTTTTGGGAAACTTTATGTAATAAAAGGATATTGACTGTTAAATATGGAAGTCTTAAAACAATAGCAAATGTTTATATATCATATTAATATATTGTGTTAAAATTAAAATTTATTCGAAGACTATGATTCATATTTTTAAGCCTTTGTATTTCATTCTAATATTTCAATTCTTGTTAGTAAATATGTAATGCATTATATTGTGTAATGTATCTATTTAAAAGATTTAAAATACGTCTAACTCAGCCTTAACTCGGTAGCTAAAATGAGCTGCGCTTATCACTACTCGGTAGTCGGTTATCACGCGACGATCTCACGAAAACCCCATACAGAACTACACCTGTCATAAACGTCGGTTCATTGAACTATAACTCCAATTAGTTATGGACATAGATGGTTTGAGATGTTTAAACATTGTCAAGGTTTTTATTTCTTGAATTAATAAAGGACTTAAATGTTTGCGAATTCTTATAAACTAAACAAAGCAAAACATCACATAGGTATTGAAATAAAATTGTCTAAAATTGCCAGTTGTTCACAGAAAGTTGATATTTAATCAAATTTGACAAGCTTCATCGATTAGGTAATTATTATTCTGCCACAATGAGAAGATATTTTTCATCTAAAGAACTTTCATATTATTATATCTAACTCTGTTCTGAAAGCTTTGTCTAATCTTTCTTATATATAAAAATGAATCGCAAAATGTGTTGGTAAGCGCATAACTCGAGAACGGCTGAACCAATTTCGATAATTCTTTTTTTATTATATTCCTTGAAGGACGAGGATGGTTTTTATGTAGAGAAAACGTAAATATGTACCACGGGCGAAGCCGGGGCGGACCGCTAGTCTTATATATAAAAATGAATCGCAAAATGTGTTGGTAAGCGCATAACTCGAGAACGGCTGAACCGATTTCGATAATTGTTTTTTTATTATATTCCTTGAAGTACGAGGATGGTTCTTATGTAGAGAAAACGTAAATATGTACCACGGGCGAAGCCGGGGCGGACCGCTAGTTCCAATATAAAAATGATAGGAAAATTACGAAAGTCCATGAACCATTGTCTACACGCATCACATCTTAAATCTAAACTTACACATTGAGTAAATAAGCCGCGGGATATTTGGTTATAAGTATCAGCTACAACACATCCTCGAGTGTCCAGAACACCGTTATTATCCGATACGGATCTACGATCATTTAGTGATATACATTATATTAAATTACTCGTTGATAAAACACGTATTCTATTACGAAAAGATATTGTTATGGGTGATATGGGATTTAGTATTCATTTCAGAGTCGTTTACGCGTCAACATCGACTAACAAATAACAATGGATTGGTCAATTAAGAACACGGAATGCAAACTTTATGGTTACGAATGTCGCTTTCGAGTATCTTTTTACTTGATCTTTATCGTTTTCAGTAAAGAAAAGGGTGAGGACATCGATTATTGTAAATACAGAAAAGATTTAGCAAGCGATTAGCAAGTAATTAAGGTGTGTTGATGACGGTATACAGTTTGCGAAATAAAAAGATGCTTCGAAAAGAAATCCATATGTATAAAATACAAAAATATCTTCCTGACCATCAACTACGTCATACAATATTTAATCTTACCTACCTTACCGTAAAAATAAGATTTAATATATACAAGCTATAATCAACAGTCCATCTACCGTTCTAAAACATTTTACACTAAATTTGGAATAAACCCTTTCCTAAATATATTACCACCAGGGACATACATCACCAAGAATCGAAGGAAGTAATTGAAGGTCCTTAAAAGGGCAAGAATGTTCATGCATGCTTCACTAGGTTGCGTGTGGAGCCTCGACTGGCATTCGCTCGTGAAATATCATTGTGACCAGTGGCTTAGAAGAGCCCTAGATTATTAATCGGTCGTCTGGTTCAATTTGAAAGTGCTTTGGACGATAGAATCATGAAAATACATTTTGTAAAATAATGTTGTTGTTTGGACAAAAAATACTATGGCTTCAAAATAAATGTTTCTTTCTTTCTGTCTATAACTCGTCTATCTGTCTTCACATATCCAAAAACACCATAAAAGCTTTTCTGTATCCATGCAATGAGATCATGATTGTAAAAAATGTTTAATCTTTCTTTAAAATTAGATTTAAATATTATTGGGAGAATTAAAACTAATAAATAATTAATATACAAGAAAAGAGCTGGACCATGCATATGCGCTAATAGAAATAAATACATTTAATATCTGTAATAATTACAACACAGATATGAATATTCAAAGCTCTGATGCCATACATTCTTGTTGACACTATCTCAATGTCACGTCAATTATACGTGACCCATTGTCACGTTTGATACCAAAACACGTGATACCGTCCGGTGAAACCCTAAACCGACATTCACGTAGTATAAATTAAATCATAAATATAGGTACGTAAAGTGAACATTTCTGTTAATCTTCGTGTGATAACTAAATCATAAGAACTTTATCATGATATTTACATCCAAAAATTAAGTACTTAGTTCCATATTCATAATAATACTCAATGAGACATAGATAAACTACTGCTTGAGTGTAGCAGTCATACAGAAAAAACCTAAAGGAACAAGTAGGTAGGGTTACTACTTGATCCATACTTGTTCATGTAAATCGTAAATGCACAATACATTTACGAATCAACTTATTTCTATAAGAAAATAAAGCTTATCTAAAATCGCGTACAAAATCTAAAAAATAAATAAGCCATTGTTCTTCGGACGCATAAATCAGTATGACATCTATCTATTGCATTTTGCGGTTAATAGCTGGTTCTAATATAATAATATATTCGTGCCATTCGAGGTATAAATAGAAAGCGAACCGTAACTACCTGTACTAAATCACTTATTACGAAAATTTGTCACTATATACAACGGTATTTATCTCTATCTTACAAATAACACAACATTTATCAAAAGGCATAAATTCAGTGTTTCGATTATCAATACATTACATAATTAACAGTAATTTTCAATTTTATTCACTGGAAGATATTCGTAATTGATACAGTTAAAATTAATTACTCGAATGGAACAACGAAATTCCTGATATGTTTCTCGATTACAATATTACCAGTAATTACTTCTATTACAGGGCAGTTAGTATCAAATATTTTACGGAACACCTATTAAAAACCATGTAATCATTATCAGAACATAAAACTTTACATTAACATTAGTCTCTCATTAATTTCTAAATGTACGCTTAGGGGCATCTTAAATCTTGAAACTGACGCTCATGTGCCATGAACAAAGAGTCATGACTCAACATTATACTTGGTATTTCATATATTTGAATGTTTAGAAAATTTAGCTTCGTATATGATTTATTGTTCGTTGAAAGAACAATCGAAATTAATGCTTACAAAATATATATTTCTTTATTAATAATTCACGTGTAGATTTTCAATTTGATCAAAGGAAAGAATTTTGTATATTTGCTTTTCATATACCTACCCAGTACAATTGATAAACGATGCGATACAACTTCCCTGCCCATCTTTTATAACTTTTGTCTGAGCCTAACTGTACTAAATAAAATGAAGCTTATAACGATATCACGGCACTAGACGTGCGGTCAAAATTCGCATTGAGTTTATTAAATTATCGCACAACTTGACCCTGAATTTGATTTACCGTTCGGTACAAACCACAAAAGCTACACCGGACATAATTTACCTTCCCCACAATACTTCTAATTAAGACCATTCCTCACGGACTATGTACTCACTATACAAACTGGTCGTTATAAATAACTTGGAACGTATATCATGCCTTTTTCCAGCTACCCGATGCGCAGGACGTAAATATGAATCCTTATTTACTGGGGTTAAGATTCAAGTTGTTCTCAGTTCGTCTATTGTGTTACAAAAATAAAAGATTAGCTTTTGTTAAGCATGAACGCCAAAAGGTTGTGAAGTTGGTATTTATCAGACGCGTGTCAAAATGGCTGTGTCGTGTTAAATGTTTTGAGTATTCATATCGTTTAATTAGTTTTGCTTATTATGAATGAATATGATAAAAGTGAAGTGTTTGTTTACAATCTTACTTAAATTTATAGTTTACACGTTGATGTTATTTTTCTTTCTCTACTTATCTATTGATAAAAATAATTAAATTTGCCCTCAATAAATCATACGATAGCATCGTTAGGATGAACTTAGAACCTTAAAATGTGCAAATTACGTGCATCTTATAACTAATTACTAAGTTTCTACAAAACCCAATCAACATAATATCATTTTAACAAACACATCGCAATATGTAGCTTTAAAATTTCCATAATATTGTAAAAAGTTCCAACTACTGAACAGTCAATACAAAATTGTAATGAAGATGGTAATTTACGCGACCTGCAAGATCGAGTTCATATTACGTTCTAGCAAACCTCGGCATTCGAGATCTAGTTTCGATGGCACAAGCTTCCTCATCCAATAACTACGCAACTTTATGGAACTTTTACCCGCATTTTAATGTCTAGCATTTACCGTATCGCTTGATCTAACTCGTTTACATTTGTAGGTTTTACGTGTTTTAATGAGCGCTACTTACGTCCCAGAGATATAATGTCGGATGTAAGATAATTACATTCTTATCGGCAGTTTAATGTACGTATAATAACGATATGATAGTTAAAATTATCTTGTTTAGATTGTAAATTACTTAGTAGCATGAGCACAGCTGGGTTGTACTGTGCAGGAATGAAATTCAAAGTTAGATATTAAACACTGGTAGTATCTAGAGCTGTTATGATAAGAGTAATAAATGGTAGTATTTACAATAAAACTTTTAACACTTCAGTTTTTAACTTAAAATTTATAGTGCATTTCTATGTAGAAGAAAGCGACTGACTTACAAAATTAATCGATACCACATCCACTGCGAAACTTATAAACTTTTTGTCAGTAATGGTCCCCTAACTTCATCCGAATAATTAAGACACTTCGATCTAAATTAAGACCAATCCAAGATAGTCAAATGATTATTTAATTAAACGTAAAACGCTTAGTATTTGCGTATTTTAGTAAATGACTTGGAATATAGAAGTACCAATAATGCTTTCAACCACGCAAAGGGTTCGTGCAGTGGGCGCATTAGTCAAAGCTCATTTAGAAGTACGCGGCATCCAACGCTATTTTATTGTTATGTATTGATTCTAGTGACGAGCCATACCTTCTTAAATTGGTTGGATTCTTTCATCCTGTCTCATTATAATGTGCTCTGATAGAAGGCCGTAGGCAAAATTAGATCGTTAAAACAAATATTGACGACTCTATTATATTTTATATTTATAATTGTGATTGCGAAAACTAATTACCTAGTATCAAGCACAGATTACTATATAACCTACAGTGAAAATATATCTAACAATAATAGCTATGAAAAGTGATCATTTATTGATAATTGAATGTTTAACTACAATTAACAGACTTAATAAAGAGGAGGAGGTTCTCAATTCGGCCGGTTTTTTTGTAGTTGTTAATTCCAACATTATTTTTAATCATACAGCATTAAGAAATGAAGTAATTGTAGGTACATATATTAAGTATTAAAAATATCAATAATAAAGTCATAACAACATATTAACAACAAATCATTTATCGATAATGTATCTTACTATAGTTGCTCCACAGTATTAAAAATAAACCCTTGAAAAGTTTAATTACGTTTCAATTAACATTTAGCCGCAAGATAAACAATAATGAGGTTGTAGATCAATTGTGCGTAAGCCGAGTGAAAAGCTGACAGCTATTAATATGATAAAATACATTCATTGCGTAAGACCACTATTTTAATTGTACAGAAACGGTTTCTCTTTTACTGAAACATGTTTATTTGAAAACCATAATCTTTTAAATGTAAGACTATAAAATACCAAAGAGGAAACGAGTTAAGAAATTAAATACTTAATCACGGATCATAAATGCGATTTATTCATTAGTAGGTAAGCACACTCGCTGTGACAGACGACAGTGTAACGACTACAATAATTACACTACCATTGTATCTAGTACATTCAAGAATCTACTTTAAATACCTGGTCACACAAATATGAAGAACAATCTCTATATTTTATAAACGAAATATTATTAAAATTTGTCCAATTTCTAAAACAGGAAAACACAGTATATAATTCTACCGGCTACGTACATAAAACAACGTATTGCATTTCAATTCTCTCTCATTCCAAAGCTATTCATAACCACAGAACCATTGGAATAAGTAATAGGAACATTAGAGAAACCCTTTGAAAAGTTAATAATGTCTCAATTAACATCTAGCCGTAAGATAAGTAGTAATGAGGCTGTACATCAACAATGCGTAACGCAAGTGAGCGAGGGCTTAGCCATTAATATGATAAAGTGCGTCTATCGATCTAGCAGACCACACGTAAACATACCTGGGGGAGTTTACATGTATGTTTGTGTTTTACGTGACAATAATAACTCTAAGTTTTACCGATTACGAAAATGAGAATGCTGCTATTCCGGTTGTATTTTTTATGAATGTAATCTTATAACTTCGATATTACTTAATAATATAAAACTATTTTTCAGATTGAACCTGTAGAATAACAATCATCAAATCGAATACAAAATATGTAAAGCAACCTTTTAAAAGAAGTAAGTATATTTTTACTGCAGCTTTCATCACACGAGTAAAGTTTTCAAATTATGTTAGTACTGAAATTTAGCACAGATAAGTAAGTACTAAGCTTTTTAGCTGTATAAGGGAAAATCAAACACTTTTTTGGAAAAGCTTGTCCACCATCGACATTTACACTTTCAATCAAAGAAATCACTATCAATTGCATTAAAAACAATTTCATTCACAAACTTAACAACATCCTTCTTATCATAATGACTTCAATCAACTTTATAACCAAGCAATTACTGCCCTTCATAAACTATTTACGATATAATCTAAGGAATTGTACCCATATAAGATTAGTGAACCCAATTGACACTTACATAAAAATCATTAAAGAAACACGTACGAACAGTGAGAATCGGGAATCAATCATTGGGCCAGGTTAATGCGGATTAAGGTAATCCCTTCTCACGTGAAATCTTGTGAAAAGATTTTTTTTGCTTTTAGGCTGGCTATACGAGAACGACAGTTGGGCTATTTTTACAAACAAACTTATGTAAAAGCTGAAACTGTCAAATGTATTGGAATATTTAAAAAAAAACATTAAAATGATCATTGTAACTGTTGTATCGATATTACGTACTATAGTGAAAAGCTGGTTCCATTATTTGAAAATAATTTTGCATAGTACAGGTTCGATTAAATATGTTTTATTTTGCTTTTTTAGTTCGCGGCATATGTATAATTTCCTCTTTCCTCTATAGTTCTATACTATATACCTCGAAAAATCGCACTTCTCAGCGTCTAAATCGCCCAACTTTCATAGACCTACGCGTCTCTCCAAAAACGGTGCACCATGATCATACATTAGCTTTACCAATTTGGCCCTACCAAAGTAGCTCACACGTTAACTTTGGATAAGCATTCGGATATGAGCAGCAAACAGACAAACAGTATTATTTGTTTGCCTCAAATGACCGTGAGAACGTGAAGTGCTGTGACATTAGAGAGCAATCGGCAGGTAAGTGAGAGGTCAAACAATTAATGCATGTCAAGTCGTTGAGAGGAAGTTGGCGTTACTGAGTCAATATGCGTTTACACAATTTCTTGATCGTATTTATTACGTCCTTTGTTTGATGTCGTTTGACAAAAAGGTCATGGAATATTACTAGAATAAATAAATGTTTATTCAATCGTCCCCTTTTCATTATATTTGTTGTTGGTTCTAAAATATATCGTAGGTCGCTAAATCGCAAAAAAATGATCGGAAAATTCCATCCAATTGACATTTTACGTCTAAATTGTGACAAATAAAATTATGTACGGATTCATCTTTTTACAAAAAGTACAACCCACAACGTATTCAGTAGAATATCTTTTAATATCATTAAAATTAAACGTAACCAGTCTAAGATTCGATTTATTAAAGGTTAAATATACATACACATAGGACATTATGCTTAAGGCGTGGATAAACGTGTTCATCAGCTCATACAATAAAAAATAGCTATCCAATGCAATGTTTACATATCCCCAGCAGATGAGTGTCGAAATATTGATATAAGTTACACTTAGGAGTATAAAAACGAAGCACGTTACAAATACAGGGCTGAGCGGGGTCAGGACTCATATTTTGAGAGATGAATCATTATTATCCGGTATAGTTCGATGATGTTAGTACAACCATCTATGTTAGGGCGCTTTCACACTGCCTTGTTATTATCCTATTAATATTATAAATGTGAAAGTTTGTATGGATGTTTGTTACTTTTTCACGCAAAAACTACTGAACCGATTACAATGAATTTTAGCACACATATAGAGGGTAACTTGGATTAACACATAGGATAAGTTTTATCCCGGAAATCCCACGAGAACGGGAACTATGCGGGTTTATCTTTGAAAATGCGGGCGAAGCCGCGGGCGGAAAGCTAGTACTTATATATTATAGATGATCATATTATATATACCTAAATTATAATGCAATATATGAACCTACTACTGCCATATCTTTATAGTAGATACTATGTTCATATATATTGTTCTGCCTTAATGACCAGACATTTATAAGTAGTTCAGTCAATTGTTACATATTACCATTATTACTCAATGAATAAGATAATAAAAACCTGTTTTATATCTTAAACATTACCAAACATATTTTAAGATATTAAAATTATACTTCTTTGAACGATTTTGATCTTATAATAATTGTAAACTTGATTAACTGAAATCCAATGTTTAGAAACCTTAAAATATTTGGAAACCAATTGCATCTTAACTCGTTTCATTTCTTCTTTCGTCTCCATTCTACATCTCTAAACCTAAAGCAGGCCTCCGTCACTCGCTCAAGGTCGCGCTATAAGCGCCTACCGCACAGTAGGTCGGTACCGACCCAAGCGGCAGTTGGTTGGCACACGCGAGACTGCGCACCCGCGTCACGTTTCCCGCGCTCGCTACCAAGATGCCCGGTTATTGCGATGTGGACGGGTGTCGGGAGTTCGGAGTACGGAGTCGGAGCCACGCAGTAACAAAGAAACTCACAAACCTACCAGGCTACTTTTTATCCACGAGACACATATAGCGGGTCCACGTGGGTGAAACCGAAGGAAACAACTACTATCAATAAGATTTCATTTTTTTTATTGTATAATGTAAACAATAAAAAATTAAGTGTTTCAGCAACTCTGTGTTTAATTTACGCGCTCGGTACAACCTGTGGTACAACCCTAAAGTTTTCGTTTGATGACGCAATCACGCGGCGTGCGCGGGAAACTCACTTCTCGGTGCGTGTTCGTAGAGTAAATTTCTTACTGCAGCCGAGTTGCGGCGCATTTTGTAGGTAAATATAGCGTAGGTATTTTAGCTTTTGTATGGGAGTGATGTATCTGTTACGAAGTAACTATTCTCTAATCTGTGCCTAAAGTATCCATTCATCCTTAACCCTAGAACACACTATAAACAAGACCTAAATAAGTCGATCATGTTGTAAACAGCGCCTAACCCCGGGTCGCGACACGGGCGCTCTCGATGACGGCATGGCCTATCTAATTTTATGACCAATATATTGTCATTAAGTCGATACTGATCTTGTTATACGCACAATAAGAGAAACATGCCTGCTACAATTTATATTCAAATGACATTCGCTTAGGGTCTAAAGAAATTTCTCACTCAACATGCTTTCCGTAATCCTGAGTTAATGGTATCAAGATGCCTCTCAACGGCTGGCTTTTGTTGCGAAACTTATGGTGTGGTGAACGACTTGAAATAGAATTCATTTATTGGAACATTAGAAAATAAAAAAGTATATCTATAGTTTAGGCTAATAAGTAGAGATTTTTATACCACATAACCTAGTTCTTCAATAATAATAAAATAGATTTAGCCAGGTCTATTTAGAATTTCATATTCAATGGAAGCTTCCGGAAATTGAGCCAGATCTTAAGTTTAACCAATTCAAAGGTTAAGAGTGCAAATATAACTAATGGGGTCAATCAAAGGAGTAATAAAAGGTCATATGTCATCCCAAATATTTTATTATTTTAATGCATTTTTGTATTCTTACATTACATATGATTTATATGATATTTTACACATACACCATCGACACACTTTAATACAAGATGTCAGTGATTTTCATTAATCATTTTTGAATTATTATGGAGTCGGGTGATACAAGGAAAAAGCATTAGCACGTATTAGTGAAATGCATTGTATCAAAACAACAATGAACTTCGACTTAAGGTACTCATAAACATCATTTTGATCGGAATACAACATCCAATTTACACGAAATATGTAGAAAATCGTATTTCTTTTGTAATTGCATTTTAAGAATTGAAAATAATATCGAATGGATTATATTGATTACGTTCATTATTACGGAGCTTTCGATTTTAAAAAATAAACTCTAATTACAGCTTAGAAACCTTTTTTATTACATTTAAACATTAACGAATAAAACAATAAAAAAAAACTAGAATCGGTTATCGGATCGAATAGAAATACGTTTAAACAATCTGTAACTATTCATCTCAAAAGCTCATAATATGTAACAACAAAGAAGCATTGTAACCCTAACAATTTAGTACACATAGAATATGAATTCAATAAGAACATAATCTATAAAAACTCAAAGGTGACTGATATAGTGATCTATCAACGCACAGCCCAAACCACTGGACGTATCGGGCTGGGCGTGCAGGTAGATGTCATAACGTAGGCGTCCCCTAAGATAGGATTTTAGAAAATTCATCCCCCAAGGGGACCAAATAGGGGATGAAAGTTTGTACCATGAAAATTTATCTTTTCCACGCAGGCGAAGCTGCGGGCAACAGCTAGTTAAGAATAAACACTTCCTAATCAGCACAAAAAACAAAAACCAATTGATTTCCCCCTTCAGTATGAGCAATGCAGTTTTGGAAGCGTGCAGCGGCCATCGATTGCGATCTCGAGATTAACTGCGATGTGAAGCTGTAATTACTCAAGAAGATTCTTATCGACGCTTTATTGTCCTTATTATACGCCTTTGTGCCATTATTGAAGATTTTACTTATTTGTATTGGAAGAGTTTTGCGAGAAATGAATGAAAATGCATTAAAATTATTTTAATGATATTTTCTTTAGGGTTTTCATTGCTGCTTTTATCACGTAGTAAGCATAAACAAATTTTAGCAAAAACAAAAAAGCAAAATTTCTGCTAAAAAAATTACTTCCTAGAATCTGTGCCACCTAAGAAGAAAACACATTTTTTTAATGCAGTTAATAAATTACTACTTACTAAAACAACCCCAACGTAACATATTCTGTTAATTAAATTACTATTATTCTTTAAAAATTAAAGTTTTATATAGATTGGGCAAGTTTCTCAAACGACATCATCTGCCATCTGCTTCGTCCAGTCATTACCATCAAAGCGACGTTTTTTCAATTGAAACAATTAAGGTCACTGGATCAAACGACAACTATCTGCTCTTCATTGGTGATATAAATTTCGCTGGTGTTATATTTATAGATAAAGGCCTAAATTCAAGTAAATTACTGGAATTAATTTTAAATTTATCTACAAGCGTAAGTGTATCAACAAAGAATTTTACTTTCGATTGAAAATTAAATTTAATTACTTCCATAACGTGAAGGTCTAAATAATTGTAACACCACCTCATGGAATGCGTAAATAATAATCAAAAGCTATATTTTTTATTACATAGGTACATAGGTATATAAAGATTGTGATTCATTTCCAGAGTATAGCCAAATTAACAATGCTAATGTGACCTTGAACAAGGAAACGATCAAGCTTTCAGATAAATAGCTATAGATTAATTATCTCAAAATTGATACTGATACAAGTCAATTATGCATTTTAGATTGCATTGCACATGCAATTTTCCGAATTTGACTGATTGTGTCTGTGTTATACAAATAAGTTACTATCAACATAATGTATGAATCTTTTTTCACATCACCCATTACAAAACAACCTCAACCTATGTTAATATGATCTTTAATTCATGAAACATATATCACAAAGCGAACACTACGATTAAGATACTATCATTTTATATTAATGAGCTCAAATGATATACAAGTACCGATGACAGGATATTATTTAGTCTCACAAATCAGATCTCGCGTTAGAAAGTATTGAACAAATGTAGCTCTAATGTAAATTTATGTTCGGGCCTTGTAGATGCATAAGTCACCATTATAATGCTTGGTGTATACTGTATACTATAGAATTGGTGCAGCATAAGGCTATGCACACACTCATAATAAATATAGTCTCAAATTTATGAAAGCACGTGGAAACTGGAAACTATATGTTCACTAATGAATTATTTTTTTCCTTGTATTGCAAAAATAAAAGCTTCTTTACTTTAGCAATACTCCTTGTCTACCTGATATGGCTGCAATTCCCAGCAGAAGACTAATCTTCTTACATGTTTCTACTAGTTTACAGAATACAGCGACACAATCGATCGAACCGCATGATTGTATAATGCCCATATAACTCCACTGGATTTGAAAGTTATATTTTTACACACTCTTATACGAATTTACATGCAGACTTATCCTCCTACACGATGATGAGATTTTTTTCTTTAAACCAAAGCTCAAATCTCTCCCTCGAGACGAGATTAAAATTTTCATACCCCTGACCCCTAAGCAATGCTATACTTAAGCAAGGTTTGCTTATAACCTTCCAAATATGACGATTTTAAAACATACAAACCCTAAAGAATTTATGACAATAATGTTCTCATACAGAACCCCTAAAGAATCCTCTACTAAGGTCCGAAACAGGGCTGCGCGTGCGCTCGCGTGCTCGATGCTATCGGCGGACCACATTCATCTGCATCAACACGCTCGATTAATTAACTAGATAAGGGAACCTAATATTTTCAGATTTCGTCGTATTTTGTGGATACGTTATTGAGTAGGAAAAATATACGTGCTGTTTGTTCGCATTTGAAGAATAATCATTAAAGTACCTAGTAAATTTACGTAATTTATAGAAAACAGCTACAAGTTTTTTAGAATGTGAGGAAATAAGAACGATAATAATATATTTTTTATGATATATTATTAATTAAATCCAAAGTTGAGAATAACTGCTTCTGTAGTTCTATAGTTTATAATAAATCTTCATAGATTAAACTTGTTATATTTAACACTATACATCTCTACACAGATTCAAGCCAATTATACTGCAAAAGAGCTTCAAACTACCAACAAATAAACGTATTGACCATAAACTATATGACAGACACCTGTAAAGATTTCTTCAATACTCAATACAGTGAACTTATTAGTTAAGCCAATTAAACTTTTCCAAAGCACACGGTCAAGAATTCAAATCGTCCAAATCAATATTAATTATCTAAATAATCGATCGCAGTCGTTACGTGATTTATCTACCAATGATAAGATTTTAATGAAGTACTTTTATTGGGCAGACATATGCAGTTATCGAAGACAGATACCGTGTTGACTGGCTTCCTATTAAGTTATTAAATTAAAAATAAACTACAACCTTCAATCACACGATTAGCTACTCTAAGCTTGAAGCATTTGGGTGTATATTAAATTCTAGTGGCTAATTAAGGTAGATCATTCCGATTAGAAATTGGTAGATATCGGCACGTCATTCATTGTGAAAACTACTCACGATACTATATGATAAGATAAATGTAAGAGTCTGTATTGATAGGTAGGTGCTAGGCTCGTTAAAATGTTCTCAGCGCGACGACACATTAACTTTATTGTTGCTATAAATATATAAATAACTGTATTTTATGATCGGAGATAGTACGTGTTGTTACGAAATGTTTCAAGTACATTTTGTGTGTTATCAATTTATTAGTGCCGTTGTAAACGTAGCAAAATCTTGAAGGTTTCCTGGAGGTGATAATGCAAAGATAATTTAGTTTCTTCAATCCTGTCCGCAATCATGAGCTAAAAAGTTAATAGGTAGTGTAAAAAATATCATAAGTCGAATACTGAAATAAAAATTTGTCAGTGATAGAATTTTACCAAACTGGCTAATCCATAGAAATTAGATACCATCATTACAAAGTAAATATCCACAACCTAGTTTCACAAATCATGTCACATACACACGCACATAAAGAGATATCAACAGCTTAGTTTTTCACATAGGTATCATACACAGTACACACGCACGCAAATAAAGAAAGCTTCAACTAGCCTAACTCATTAAACGTATCTCCCGTGTTAGTGCAGGATTAATTAAACAAAACTAACTTCAGTAGAACGTGTAGAGACTAATGATCGAGAATGGCTTCATTTGCATCAAACAGCCGATCTTAATTACGGGAAAAGTACAAATTAAACAAAAATGAATGGGATCCGATCGGATGGCTTTGAATCTAATGTTTAAATTAAAAATTAAAAATATCGTTTCTCGGGATATTCGAAAGGGGTTAGAATTCAGAATTCATTATAATGGGACAGAGCTAACAGAATATTCAATCAGTCCCCGGAATCACAGACACAATAGATAATCTATTGTGTCGCGCCCCGATCGGGGCGCTCGGTGGTCAATGGGATATAGGTAGGTACCTAGAGTTAGAACTAATTGACAGAATTGCTTTCCACAGTAGCTTTTAAAGTCTCACTATTTCACAAAGAAGTATTTATAAAAGATGCCCAGTATTATTAAGTTGGTACGAGGTGGAAACTATTAAAATAAACGTATACGTAAACTTATATCCTTAAACATCTAAAACCTTATGCCGTAGAAAAGAGTCTTTAAAAATACTTAACTGCTTGGTGGTACAATATCTTTAATACGACATGTTTCCCTACATCGATATTAAAAATACGCTCACTATTTACCATTCCAAGCTTCTTCATTCGATTACATCTCGATATAAAAATAAACTATCAATGAAACTCCCCGTTATAAACATAGCAGTTTATTAAATAGGCCAATTTCATGAATAATCATTGCTTGTGGTTAAACTTTATTGTAATTAGCACAACTTGATCTTGAACGTATTTATTGACGCTCGTAAACTTCTAATTATTTTAATGAAATTATCTTTATATGAATTAAATTGTTACATGCTACAGAAATAATTGGCTATGTCTAAACGGTACTTGTAACTAAGAATTAAATCGTGTAGTTTATTTTTGCTTGTTATTGCATTAATAAATTATATTATGACATATTACTCTACTTTTCTTAAAGGAAAAATAAAATCACGTTAAATATTTTTCCTTCAACATCACGTTAAATAGTAAATACTAAATACGTTGTATATTTTAATCACCGTCTTAGTTTGATATCGTTTTTGTTGATTGCCACTACAATATTATAATTTATAATAACAACAAAAACTTCACTAATATTGTAATAATAAAATTTTTGACTTTTATGTATCTACTAAATAACGACGACGACTACAATTTTAACAATCTCTATCTATTTACATACTATTTTCAAGGAGATAGTCTTGTGACATTAATATAATTTACTCTAACCATAACAATATCCCTTACACTTATTCACGGAAACAATTAACAGACATTATCCAAAGTATACACTATTATTATTTTCTAGTGCTTTATCGAGGTTTCGTGTTCCAAGTGATGGCTTATTTGAATAAATTGTAGAGTCGCGCGTTGATTTATATCGAGACGTTAAGAGACATGGAGTTGATGGTATCTGAGGTTTTGTCCCCAGGAAATGATCGTAAGCCGGACTTTATGGCCAAATCCAATGGACAATGTAGTCTAACCACTGTTATATACATTGCGTTTTGTTTAAGTTATTGTAAAGTGTTATTGTTATTGGAGGCGCAGTGTAGTGTGTTGTGGACGGAAATTGTCGTAAAGTTAAGGTTAGGTGTTTTTCTAATAATTATAAAATATATTAGGTATGCTAATTTATGGTTGTAGCGACATCTAAAGCTGAAGAAGTGAAGTGAGAAGCAGAAGCAGAAGTGAACAAGTATCTTTGGAACATGTTACACTTAGAGTTAAGAATAAAATAATTAATTCATACAGCGTTGTTGACAAAATGCCAAAAACCTAAAACTCGCCTTTATATTAGCGGTTATCTCTATAAGACTTTATTTGTGGATTAAAATATTGAAGAAATAAAAAGATTAAAAGGCACAAAAAAGAGCAAAGTATTTATCATTGCGTTAGCTAAAGGCCATTATTGGCTTGCATGTTGCGATGCGATGCGCACACGCCTCACTTTAAACGCGATATTTTCGCGACAGCCTACATGATTAATTTATTACCTCCAAACTGTATTTTACGACGTATATCCGATATAATGTGAAGATAAAATGATTTATTCCATAGATCTATGTGGATTTATAGTTTTTATCTGACTGATCGTAGTTGGTTTTATTGCACAATATGTAACAATGTGATGTATTTGTTTATATCAATGGTTTAGATACGTCATTTTATCCTATCCTATCCTACTAATCCTACTTAATATTATAAATGCGAAAGTTTGTGAGGATGGATGTGTATGTGTATATAGGTATGTTACTATTACACGCAAATCTCACGGGAACGGGAACTATGCGGGTTTTTCTTTGAAAACGCGGACGAAGCCGCGGATGGAAAGCTAGTTTTCTACAATTTTTAGTTTTATGGGGAATTTTCTTAATTTAGAAAAAATACCATTTAAAGTGGACATTTATTAGCTTTTAAAGTCACTGCTAATCTGCATTTTTAAAGACATTGCTTTTAAAGTGGACATTTATTAAAGTAATGTAGGTAATAAGCTTTAATAAATATAGGTACCGTATACGTTACCTACTAATTATACTGCTTTACTTTGTATATATTTGTTTAATAGCAATAAATTGTTGTAAACTTTTTAGTATCACACACCATTTTTACTCTTAACACTACAAAATAATTTGGTTACGCTGTTTATAATAAAATTACTATAAAAATAGATAACAAATCTAATATTTTCGACTAACGCCAGCCACTTTTACGGTCTACCGTTTTATTTTTATTTTACGACTTGTCATAATCGTAATTATAAGAAATATTAAAGACAAACAGTCAACAAGTAAATATTTAATGACTACAATAAATGTTTCGGGAAAGTTTTGGTTGCACCTCATTAAGAAACTTACTAAGGAAAAAAGGTAATTTCAAAGATGTTTATTTTTAAGTAGACATTTTAAAAATTATCTTTGTCAATATTCGTAAACTAGCTGTGCCCGCGACTTCGTCCGCGTGGAATAGTGACTGCATAGTAGGTAGTTACTACTTAACTTTTATTGAATAAACACGTACCATAAATAATTAAACGAACTGTTAGTAAAATTTATTACTAAACTGAGCTAAAATATAAAAATAAATACCTAGTTAATTTTCTACGTAAAATTTATTTTAAATTATGTCATATTATTTTTAGGCACCAGGAGGGAAGGGAGCAAATTTATTTTTCTTCCTTCCTTGTATGGATGTTTTTGACAATATATCGTGCAGCAACTGAGCGCCGAGACAAACGTCAAAACGCAAAGGAATAGAATCCGCTATCAATACTAATTGACATAAGCGTATGATGTTTTGCTAAGGATTTGTTCACCCTACACCAACGACGACGACGACCACGAACAAAATTTTCATCCAGTCGCAATTTAACAAAATTGTGCAAAACACAATTAGAATAAAATATTAAAATTTCCGTGCCAATTTTTTTTTTGAGATCAATGAATGAAAAAGTAGATTTTTCGTAGAAACGGTAAAATTGTCTATAAAAAACTTCAATACATTGTTTTCTAGGAGCCACCGTTTCTACGAAAAATCTATTTTTTCATTCGTTGATCTCAAAAATAAAAATTCCAATCACCAGAACGACAGGAAATTTTAATAATTTATTTTTAATTGTGTTTTGCACAATTTTGTTAAATTACGACTGGATGAAAATTTTGTTCGTGGTCGTCGTCGTCGTTGGTAAGGTGAACAAATCCTTAGCAAAACATCATACGCTTAAGACAATAATTAGTATCGATAGCGGATTCTATTCCTTTGCGTTTTGACGTTTGTCTCAGCGCTCAGATCTTTCCTGTCTCACGCCTGTAGTAACTAAACCGTTTAGACCGTGCAATAAAAATTAAATAAAAAAAACCCCAACGCAACGAAGAAAAGTGCATAGAAAAAGGAAAAAATGTTGTGTGGTTTTATGAAACCACGGTAAAAGTGAAACTTAGGCACAAAATTATCGTATTTGTACGATAATGACTCCGAACAGTGCTTTATACCTACTCGGCAGCCGACCGTCACGCGACATGCGCTACACAGACCAAAAAGTTTGAGACGATGTAATAAAAGTTTCACTAATTTTACAAACTTCCTGAAGATCTTTAAAAATAAATACCATTTTAAATATTTATAAAAATAAAAAAAACAAAGTCATCGGGGCTGCCATACCATCATTATCATATCATATACAATTATATTTTTTTTATAATGGTACTTAATTTTAAAGATCGTCGGGAAGTTTGTAAAATTATTATTTATTCCTTTTCCTTCGTTGCGTTGGGTTTTTCTTTTTAATTTTTAAATTTTTAACTTCGGTTTCTTATTTTCATGTGATATTTTCAAGTGAGCGAGACCTACCTCTACCTCCATATTACATTCCTACATCATATTGATATCTATAAGTTTGTTGCTCCTTGACATCTTTTAAGTTGGGCCGTAACCGTGCACAAATTGTAATGGATCACAGTGGCAAAAGAAGTGGTATCTTTAGGAAAAAAAATTGCCAAGAGCCAGGCCTATGTGGCTTTGAGTATAGTTCAAAATTTCCAGGGTGTGGCTATCCTCTCGCTCCCATATCCCCCTTTCACAGACTTTCAACCCTTCTCTTTCCACACCTAGTAAATGGCAGAACCGATTTTGATGTAAACCATATTATCTAATTATACCTATATGTACACGTCATATCCTGTCGTTTGATGCTCCATTTGGTTTATTTATCTAACCACTGTCACCCCTAAATGTAATAAACGGATGAACCGATTTCGATAAAACACGTTGCTCTTTTATATTTTGATATGCCGCTTGAGTATATTATTTGACCACATTCGATTATTGTTCATTCCCACTTTCACCGCTGTAATCTAATAAATGGATAAACCAAATTGGATAAAAATATAACTAATATTTTTTCCCACATTCCTATTTTTACCTCTATATACCTAGGTATAATAAATGGATGAACCGATTTTGATACACTTTATCTAAGAACCAGCGTCGGAAAATATGCTGCCTAACACGCATCTAATTCGTATTACCTACCTGTAAGCGAGCTACGGTGGCACAAACAGACAAACATAGCGGTCAAACACTTATCACCCATCTTTTTGATGGTTAAAAATGGTTAAAAGGGGTTAAAAATATAATACGACATAATTTAAAGGACATTTTATGTATAAAATTTACCTAGAAGTAAGCAAAATTCTAATTTCCCCCTTCCCCCCCTACTACCTCAGCTTACTCCCCCACCCTTGGGTACTTTCGATATGATCACCTGGACATTTATAAGGAATAATTGCTGTAGCGTATAACAGATAACTTACGTTTTATCGTACATTGTATAGTGTACAATAGAATGCCTTTGCAAATGTTCGCCGTGAATACTTAAATGGTCATAACTTTTTTATTTACAAACCGATTAACATGAAATAAACACTTAATGTTAAATGAAGATTACCACAATATATTAGTGAAAACCGCATCTAAATCGGATAAGCCGTTTCTGAGATAAGCGTGCACAAACATACAGACAAACAGACAAAAAAATTATAACTACAGTTTTGGGTTTGGGATCGATTTAATAATAACCCCTGCTATTTTTTTTTACATATTTTCATTGTACAGACATCACTTTTCTAGAATTTTATTATAATATGTATTGAATATTGATTGACCACGCGCAAGGTTACTAATTTCCACTACATCCTCACGCAAATCGTCAATTTTTATGAACATTGAATCTGTAAATAAAAAAAAATCAAAAGATAAGTGTACCTAATTTTAATAAAAAGCTACTAACAAATAAAGTTTTATCAAGAACTAAAGTGACCTTCTTTGGGCGTATAATATAGTCTTGTAAAAGTTATACATGATAAAAATAAAATTTCATCATTTTCTTATTTTGTCATAACTTTAACTAATTAAAAACATGAGTCTAATAATATAATTATAATAAACAATAAATATAAAAGCTACAACTTACCTCTTGTGGGAACGCAAGAAGGCGAAAATTAAAAAAAAAGCCGAAGATTTTTAAAAATGTAACCAATGAACACAATCACTGTTATCTACTATTACCCAAAGAGAATACAAATACTACGTCTATTTTACCTATATAACTGTAACTAACATCAAATAAGAAACATCTACCCTCACTTATAAAAATTTAGTATATTCACATGAAATATAAGCGCACCTGAAATTTACTCTGGGAAGATATGAATTATTTATTTAACTTTAAAAAAAGAACAACCTCACCAACATCATAATACATATTTAAATTATGAATTTCCAAGGAGCGTTAATATTATGTAAATTGATTTAATTTTAATGAAATCTCATAGATGGCGCTGTTTTAAATTTGTCTTTATACTACTAAGATTCATTAAACTGTTTCTCTGCCAAAATTACTTAAATGACGTAGTTTTTATAGTGTAAAGGTAGACAATAGCATGGCTTACTCAAAAACAACATTTAAACATGAGTCTTTATATTGTACGCTATAGATGGCGCTGTTTTAAATTTGTCTTTATTATACTACTAAGATTCATTATACTGTTTCTCTGCCAAAATTACTTAAATGACGTAGTTTTTATAGTGTAAAGGTAGACAATAGCATGGCTTACTCAAAAACAACATTTAAACATGAGTCTTTATATTGTACGCTGTCGTAGTACACGGAATACGTAAGAAAAATAAAGGTTCACAGCTCCTCCCCCGAAGGTGATAGCATGATAATATGTATATAACAGCCTGACCCGACCTGTTAGTAATATTCATGCAAAATTTGAAGTAAATCCGTGCAGTACTTTCTGAGATTAGCCTGGACAAACATACAGACAAACAGACAAACAGACAAACAGACAAACAGACAAAAATTCTAAAAACTATGTTTTTGGCTTCTATATCGATTATAGATCATGGATTATGTATTATTTAAAAAAAATATTCAATGTACAGTTTTGACTTTCCTACGATTTTATTATATGTAAATAGATTGTACTTATTAATATTATAATTGTATGGAAGCATATTTGACGGAGTCCAATTTCAATCTTCTCAATAATATATTAGCAGAAAGGATTGTAAGAGCGCTCGTTAAAGCCTCTACTTATACCTAGTAGTTTATGTTTGTTCTCTGTTTAGCATATTCAAAAGCAGTATACGTTACTGTATTTTAAACTAACAAGCGGTCTGCCCCGGCTTCGCCCGTGGTACATATTTCGCAATAAAAGGTAGCCTATGTTCTTTCTCAGGGTCTAAAGATTGTCTGTTCCAAATTTCATCAAAATCGGTCCAGTAGTTTATTCGTGAAAACCATACATACATAATTATAAACCTTTCCTCTTTATAATATTAGTATAGACTAGCAAACTGGGCGAACTCCGTTTCGCCACCAGAGACACCTTTTCTTTGCTATAAACCTCATCGAGCCCGAGACCTTTCCAACGATTGCAAAACCGTGGAAATCGGTTCGTGCATTCTGGAGTTATAGCGTTAGGAAGGAAAACCCGACTTATTTTTATATAGCTAGTAGATAACCTGAATCTTAAACCAGCAAATCCTATCAGCAACAATATTCGAAACCAAACTCCATACTGTCGGAAACACTATTTACAAATCACCATCCTATTAAAATTCCCGTACACAAACGAATAGAGACATTAATTTAACGTTACAATATAAACTTACCACCCATGGTCGTCGCCGAAATTATACGTTGTGTTGAATTATCACCATGATTAGGTTAATGGCTGGACATCGATGCTCGAAGCGAAGGTATTGAGACGTCACCTTTCTTTTTGTTTCGTCATACAAGGTTGTGTAAATAATTGAGCATTTGGAAAGACATGCGCGTTATTGATAGGGTCAAGGTTTTGTAGTGAATGTGATGAGATTTGTAAAATTGGTAGATTTTATAAATTATGAAGATGAAGAGGTTCTCGTATTAGCTGACTAGGAATTATAAATGTGGTGAAGTTCACAAAAGCTGTACGAAGTATGCAAATAGGGTGATATAACATAATTCTGAGATACAGTTAGATATATACAGTCATAACTGTATTTTCTATTTAATTTCAAATAATTAAGAACTACCTAATTAATAACCTAAAGTAAAATCCTAAATTGTCTTGAGTTCTTGACACCTTTAAGTTTTTTTGTGGTTAATGAAAGCAAAGAAAAGACTGGTAATCTTTTTCGAATCAGGTTCCCACCCTTACCTACCTGTTATAAATTTATGTTTATTATTATACAATAACACCAATAATATCAATTAGCAATAACTCAGTATGTAAAAATTCATTAGAAATAAAAATAGGGAATCACTCCGAATATCACCGTAGTCTTAGCGTCTTTCATTTATTTTTATTTATAACACAAAATATGTAAGTTTTAACCATAAAACTAATTAATTAATAGTGTTTCATGTCTCTGTATAGCCTTCTTATGTCATTAACAATAATGAAAGATGTGATTGAAATAATTCAATCTGGTATTTTTGTTTTTATTTATTTAAGACTAATTAGGCCTGTAAATTGCTTGTGGAAAAATCGTGAGTTCCAAACGTTGCCATTATTAAAAACGAAATCACATTATATAAGAACTTAAATGAAAACGCACACTAAACGTATCCATTATAAGTCAAGTGCACTTAATATTTTTAACGACTACAAATATTACTTTCAGAACTAATTATGTCTATAATAGTGGAGCCCATTCATTATTTTCATAACGGATAATGATACAAAACTATTTTCTCATAATAAAGCCATAGAATTTGCCCTTGTTTTGTTAATAGCTATTAATATAATTATCTTATTCAATTGTTTATTACAGTGCGTATGGTTTGTCTATTATTTGGTATGCAATTTATTGTTATTATTGATTATACGTTTTTAAAGCCCATATACTTAAAACAAATTGTTTTCGTCACGTGTACTTTCTTTGAGCACGATTTTCTCTAAACGATTTTAATATTGAAAGTTTATATTTACACTAAGCGAAATTGAGAACTTTTTCGTATTATATTATATTATACTAGTACCTAAATAAATGCATATAAAAATGAAAGGGAGATGGAAGAATGAAATGCTAACAAAACTTTAGAAAAGTTTTAAATATCTACACATTTATGTGTTTGTAAGAACTTACCACATTATATTTTTACACGCTTTATATTAGCTTCACCTGTATGTAGGGCATGCACCCGGGTTTACCCGGTTCCGAAAAACCCGGGTAAACCCGGGTTTTTTGATGATCTTGAGAACCGGGTCTGAATAATATGAAACCCGGTTCTCCCGGTTCCGACCAAAATATTAAAATATAAAGTATTATTTATATTTTGCTGCATTATTTTAACAAATTTATTCTATCTGGCAACGTCAGACTCACGTGCATCGCGAATTTTCGTGCCACGCCTCAAGCGTGGCTCTGATTGGTTGTCTAACCTTAGATTCTGTAGGTTTCTTGCGGTTGTATTACCAAAAAAAAAATAGGCTTCGAAAATGACAAGAATTAGGCTACAGAAATATTTTTATTAGATTTGTCGTGAATTTGAAAAGCTGTTGATTTTACTGTTTCACATAATGATCCAGCCATGTTTTTGTTTTTGGTATCAAGCTGAAATTTATATCGAATACTCAAGTCTACGGTCCCTTGATGCTGTGAAAAAGTCAAACTCACAAGCCAACGCATCAAAAGATACAGCATTTACATGCTGAAAATTTTCGCAAATTTCGACATTCGCATGGATCTCAAAACTGAAATTTGGTAAAAGTAACGTCTTATAACACAGATAAAGGAAAAATTGCTACAAACATAAATTTTTAAGTTACAACATTATAAAAAATAGGTATGTTCGGAGCCCTCGGAGCGCGAGTCCGACTCGCACTTGGCCGGTTTTTTGCCTTACAGTTTGTAGTTAATGAATAAGGTTTAAGTTTATATGTGATATTATGACAACAATTTACTTTTATAAGACTGATAAATATAGAGAAGTGTTGAAATTTTGTTTCTTTATTAATTTAATAAAATAAGACACAAGCCACGTAAAATTAAAGGCCCATCAGGTACTTTTACAGTTACTTTTGCTTTATTTCGTATTTTTTTCCGAGGTATTATAAAAGAACCGGGTAACCCGGTTCTACCCGGTTCTGAGCTCGATTTGGAACCGGGTTTCAGAAACTTGGAACCGGACTCGGTTCTGCATGCCCTACCTGTATGTTTGTATGTTTGTAACCGACTTCTTTGGGCGCGATTTTGACCCACTTTAAACGGCCAGATTTCGTTCAAACTTTGTAGATTTATTGAGGACCGATGACAATACACTAATTTGATAAAATTATTCCATTTTTTAGTTCGGTTTCTATAAAAAGCGTGTTTTTTAGTTTTTTTAAACTATTATTATTATGTCTACAGTCATTAAAATGCGTGAGAAAAAGCCTTTTTAATAAGAATGAACCGACGTAATTAGGATAAAAAATTGCATCAAAGATCCACACTGATTATTATTGATACCGCGATTTTGACATGATTATTTATCAACGACAAATAATCATATTTAATGGGCTTTAGTCCAAATATGACGACATAAAATGCATTACAATTCAGCAGTCACAAGTCATTGCCCTCAAAATAAAAACAAAATGTAAACATTGTCGAGTAAAATCGCCAATACCTTCTTCGTTAACAATCCGGTCCATTTCAATATGCTCTTGATTCTTAATGATTTCGCTTCTCTGTTATTACCGTATTTAGAGAGCGGCGCCTTTGTACCCATCCGAGTTAGCTGTAGAGCTGTCAACTTTAATTTTTAATATAATATATTAGTGAACATTAGCAAAGAAATTGTATATTTTCGGTGAAATTTCATTGATGTTGTACTTGTTTGTGTAACTTGGTTAATGCAATTAACAATTTAATTAAATTAAATTGTTAATGAAAAAAAAATGAGAACTTTTTGAATTTGGATATTCTTGTATACATACATGAGTACATAGTTACATACATATTAACAGTAATCATTTTCTAATTTAGCAGCACTTGGCAGCCCTATAGTAGCTGTCAAATTCAATACAGTCATTAATAATGTATAATTAAAGTGGATACAACATGTCGGTTATCGAATTTGCTACATTTATGTTCGATCCTTAACGATGTCGCCGAATAAGTTAATTTTTATTATAAAGTCCCACGATGTAATATTATTTTTATACATAATCACATAGTTCAAATGGATCGGGCATTATGAATACGGACCGGCCATTATTAATAGTGCCCGGACTTATCGAATTGCCCGTAACATACCTATATACTTACATTCATATAAATCTGCAAGAATTACTATTGATTACATAAAAAAACTCATACTTATTGTAACAAATTTCAAAATGAATCCAGAAATTCAAGCAGAACTAAACCTAGAAATGTTCTTGTAAATGTCCCCACAACCACTCTTGCAAGATACATTTCAATGTAATGTAAATAATGCGCAGGATTCGATGCAAAGAGCTACTTACGAATCGCCCGATACTAATAGATACATACCGCCTTTCAATGTCATTGTTTTTGTTTGTTTATTAAAAGCTTAAACATCTCAATACGATTTTATGAAAGTAGACAAGCATTTCGATTCTTGTTTATAATGCCAAATTTAAGTTATAATTTTTAGGAAGTCAACAAGTATGTCAGTATGTCAGCTGAAAACGACCACCATCGCGCGCGCACACTAGAAATCAAACTCTATCTTATGCTGTAACTATACAGGAAGTACTGACAATTATTATACAAATATTGATAAACATACTTATATTGTAAAATATACAAATGTGTTAACATATACATAGGTATTTAAGCTATGTTATAAGAAGGTGTTGAACAAGATGTTAAACTCTCTTTTTCGCCACCAAATTTTCTTCCCTAATTTTCACCTACAATTATATTTCACTACGTTCAATAAACACACAAGTAGCAGACTGCAGAACACACACACATTCAAGCTGCATAATCAGAATACAGAATAAATAAAGCCAACGCAAGTGGCATGCGCGGTCTTCAGAGATACCACTAGAGCAATTAATACCCCTAATGCTAACATCATTATTACCAAGTACTTAACATATATCCGTTGCATTGATTTGTGAGCGCCTCGCGCGCGATTAATCGGTGCAAGGCGCCTCTGATTTATACAACCTGGGTATACGCTTGCCTAGTAGTGCCTTAGGATACGTTTTTATTAGTATTGAACCTTCTTGTATGCTGATATATGTGTGATAAGTATTTTAGCCTATAGATAGGTTTTAAGGCTATAAATATGTGACACATTAAAAAAAATACCATTTGTAAGTCCAAAAATAAAACCCTAAAAAAAGCTCGAACCGCATGCAGTACCTATTCTAATAAGTCTCATCTTAAAATCAATACGTTCCTTTCAAAACTTACATCAATCAACCCATCAAAACATTCGTAACCGCAAAACATTTAACACCAACATATTTAAACAACGCTCTTTCCTCTACAAACTGATTTGAATACAAGTGGTTTCACGTATCACTCGATCAACGGTATGTAAACGGTAGCAGTTATTTAACATGGCCGCCGCCCACCGCCATGATTTATCCAGAGCTGACGTCGGATTTAGCACGTTCAAATCCGCAAATCCGTGACGAAATTTGCTTCAATTCTGTCGTATAAATTCACACTTGTGAAACCCAGCAATTTGTCTCTGGTGGATATTTATGGGTAATCTGGATTGGTTGCTTTTGGTTCACTGGTTATGTATGTTTGTCTCTGTCATAGACAGAGTTATTATTCTCTTATTGGGTTCTATGATGAGTTCTTTTTCTATGTTTACTATACCTGGATAAAAATATAAAGGACATCCCTATCTGTAAACTATCCATGTATTGTATAGTTCAATAGACATTGCGTGTTTAAATAAACATACACTCACATAGAAATTATCGCATTTATCACAGTGGAATATAATGTGTAATATTACGGAAATTGTCTCTATCATTTTTCGTTATAGTATTATTTTTTACAGCTCAGACAAAGTAGGAAAAAATAAACATTTTTATTCCCATTCATGTTTTTCATAAATATATGAATGTTGTTAAATGTATTATATTTTTGGATCATTAATTTAGTTATACATTTCAAAATAGACCCGAATATTCGTAATTGGTAATTAAGATAAAATCTTAAACCGCAGATCGTCTAATATTGTATCATTAATACATGTCGCTGAACAAGAAATATGATAATAAATGGTCCAAAATGAATCGTGAATCATTTATTTATTCATTCATTAACAATAAAAGTATCAATTATATTGTTAATAAAAATCTTTAACAAATTACACAAAAAAGACACGAAAACGTTTGTTGAAAGTATATATTATGAATAATTATGCAAATTGGATGAAAACTGTTACACGTGGGTCATTAATTATTCGACACATCATTATTTATTGAATTTTATTGGAATTATTATGTCGATAAATTACGTCGGACGAATAACGGACGGTTTTTAATTTAATTATGGCGCCAACAAAATGGGTTCGTCACTCAACTTTTATGGCGTGATGTTTTTCTATCATCACCTCTATTAACTGTTTCGTGAACTCTGACATTCATTATCTGGATCAACGGAGATGGCGACATTTTCGAGCTCCTAAAATAGGTTTTTGATGGACGGCAAAGTAACTAATCTGATAATAAAACTCACAATAAATATGCGTTTCATTATATTTATTATTTGATTGTTATTAAATGACTTATTTTGACAATGTTAAGGGATATAAAAAAATAAAAAGTAAACAAAAGCGCTTCCAATGCATTATTTGTAATCTAAAACAACCCTGTTAGTACAAATAACGATAGTTTGATTTCAGCAAATAACCATAGCAGTAAATTCTCTAGGTACATAATATTTGTAAAGCTCCCTGATCTTTCATAGCCATTGTCAGTTCTGCATAAGGCGTATTAACAACGAAGGTACAATATCATTTAAATTGAGACCCTTGAATATGGCAACATGATGCTAGGAACTGCTTGTGTGCTAACCAAGCAATAACATACATCATTATAGATATAGTACAACAATTTATCGCTCTATTGGCTATTGCAATAACTATCTTTGCTACTAAGATTAAATTTCTAACTTCCTAACAATAAACTATTATAACAGTATATTAGTTATAACATCTCTATAAAGAAACATATCAAACTGCTGTATCAGACTTTATCTATGGTCCAGACACAAACCGCTAGCAGTTGCAACATTACCATACCCGTCAGTTTTTCGAAAAATTATTTCAACCATTTAGTAGCGAAAAACACATCATATCTATAATCCAGACAGAAACGCTCATGTATAACTCGCCTAAACCGCAAGCAGTTGCAACATTACCATACCCGTCGGTTTATGAGCTCCCCTAGTGTTTAGGCACCCACTCAGTCAGTGAGCATTCAAATTTATCACTCGCACAGATTGCAGCTTATCGCCATAACTGGTCTGTATCTGTTACGTTATTGCAATTATAAATGTTTTATTTTGCAAGCCAAGAAAGCTTATGAAAAAGAATTAAGCTTGAGATTTTTGTAAGAACGTATGCAAGAGATGCACAAATCTTCATAGGTTACAGATACACACCTATGTAGAAAAAAAGTGAAGATAATTATTAACGAAACATTTTTCTTGTACAAATGAAATGTAGAATGTTATCTCGTATAGCAACAGTTGTATTTGTGAAATAATATCAGTCATAGAATATGTACATAATAATTAAACAAACAATAAACAATAAACTTTATTTCCAAAAAATATAAGATGCATAGAAATTGCACGTATACATTATTGTGGCAAGTTAATTGTATAATACTTTAAAACGACATTTCAAGTTTCAACTAGCTCAATATAATCGTACAATAATAAACAGCACACCATCTAAACGCATTGAAAGAATTCACAACTGCGTAGTTATCTTGCAATTAAATCAACATTCAGAAGCTGTTACAACTCGGATGCATGTCAAATAACAACAAATCACAATTTGATTGGATTAAACGCTGAATAATATCTGAGATCATCAAATGCAGATGTTATTGAATTGCTCCATCGCTTCTGTATTATATTTTATCTTTATTTTATAGTTACTTTTTTGTTTTATGTAATGTTGTACATTATCTGTGGTCTAATTTTTAAACATACAAACAAACTTGCATACAAACTTCTTTTTCTTTAGTGGCAACTCCCGAAAGTACGCTGTCATTTTTCTCAGCATCATTGACATTGTTTAATTTTTTGGAAAATTTCCTCTGCTCTGCAAATTACTTATTAATGATTTACAACTACCTTATTTTGTGTTTCTCCCAACTGAAAGATTAGAGTCAACGATAACTTGAAAATCTTTGATATCTGCAGATACTATATCTAAAGAATTTAATAAAAAATCTTCATTATTACATCTTCGTAAGTTAATTACTGGTAAGTGCTGCATACATTAAAAATATCGGTCTAAAAATATAAATTCAAATAACACGTCATAGGACATAAATAAGCGAATCCAACTAACACAGTTAGCAGTCAACATTACGACCAATCTTCCACATATATTTGTGATAAGAATGACAAAGCCATTATAATAAAATACATAATATAAGTAAGAGCTTATCTTGATACGGCATGACTTAACATATAACCAAAACCGGTCCAGAAGTGATTCGGTCATTATTTCATTCATATGTGATGAACTTTCTACGGGCCGTGACATTTAAGATTTTCGATATATCTCATAGATTAACGACATAAATGTACTAATTTAAAGTGGTAGGTAATCTCCTTGAGAATGGAGAGCGTAATACGAAATGTGTGATAAGTGAGCCTAATTTTTGTATCTCCTAAAGCTTATTATGTGAATTAAATTATTATACATGGCTATTACATTGTTAATTTTATCTAAAATATATAACGATGTCGCAGCAAGCTATTGCTTCGTGAATCAATAATGCAATGTCAAATTGGAATAAAATATCATCTACATATGATAGTGAACATAAGATTCCTATTACAGATTACAGATTATTTAACATTATATTATAACCTCTACACACTAGGTCAAGGTTGTAAAAAATATTGTCTACATAATAGTAAAAACAATGTATGTAAAAAGCATCCTTATCTAAGAAATTACGTAATCTTTTAAATTAAAGCAAATTAGAAGGTTTCAGCTAAGTCGAGACTTGCAAACAATTTCAATATTATTATGTTCTCCGCAGCTCCGGTCATAATGAATCGTAAGGTCATAGTCAAACAAATCCTAGGTTTACCTTGAACTTCATAGTCGTATAAAAAAACTAACATTTCTGTATTAATACACGCTTTTAATGTTTTCTTTATTACAGGCACATAAATTGGGCAAACAGTTTATTTTATACAGTACGATAATTGATATCGATTTTATCAAAAGCACTGGACGTCCCACGACTGAACCGACGACGACGATATTAAAAGCTAGTATAAGTATTATACGAAAATCCGTGAAATCAAACAAATCCAATATAAATATTAAACAATAAAATATTTCGCAACATGAAAAAGAAAACAATGCCATATAACTATTAATTAAATCATAACTTTTAGCATATCGTCATAAACTGACCGTCGCGCCTCCAAGGGGCGGCGACCGGCATAAAAACCTTAAATATTCGGATGTTGAATAATGGATATATTAATATATTATCCCGGATGGGGCGGGCTGGACAGGATGCTTACATATTCATGCTGAGGTGACAGTACAGTTTTGATTGTAGCGCTTTTTTTCTTGTAAATAAGATGGTAGTATACCTATGTTTAGTGAATTGTTTCAAGTTGTTAGTCTTTACTACATGCCTCTTTAGGCATGTAGAATTTATCTAATGGTTCGTTACTTTATCTCTTAAATCGAAACTAGCATTAAGTTGTAATGCAAACGAAAATCTTCAAAAAATGGAACCGAACTATCAAAATGTGTCTGCAAATATTCGCAATGTCTAAAGACCCTTCAAGTTCAAATGCACGTTTCCAAAAATTTCCCGCTACACACTGTAAGATATCCCAAATCATAAGGTCAAAATCAAAAATAATAACATCCAAAATAATAGCACCACAATTCGTGTCAGCAATCAAAACACGGGCCCTTAATCAAACAAGTTGACCATTACGAAAGGTTTTACGGCTTCATTCCGGTAGACAATTTTCTTTTCGCGTAGTAACTTATAAAGTCGTGCTCAGCAAATCATGATTATTATACGACAGCGGTGACCAATTACTCTGGGGATATTCATGAGGCACCGTTTGCATGGCTTTATTTTACAATTTTATTTGAACACGCTCGGCATTGATGACGTATCATTATTTTGTTTATTGCGTAAACGATTGATAGAGAAATGATCCTGTTGTGAAGTCGTTTGTTGGAGAAGTGTTTTGATGATTAGAATTTAGAAACGAGACAAGTTCATAGCCTTTTGGGAAGCACTATTTTAAAAATATAGTGCGTAGTATGCGAAGTGTCTGTCTAAACTTTAAACAATAAACCCGAAACCTTAACGCTAAGAAGCAGTATTATTTAACAAAACAAGTCCAAATTGAATCTGCGTAAACTATAGCAAACTTTGTGGAAATATTTTGCTTCATTTTAGTTCCAAAATATGTTACAGGCTACAAGACTTTTTTGGTCATCTTCTATAAAAATATTCATATATATTAATAGAAGACATTACTGGTGTCAATATCAGGGTTCCCATAATAAATCATAGAGTCAAAGGTCACCGCCCTAATTGCGGCGTTATCGACACATCGCTTCGAAACCGAATATTGATCATAATATATAATTAAAATTGTTTAGCCAAGCTTTTGATTCGTTCCGTTATAACCACAATAAATATTAATATTTTTTAATGATAAGTTTCAATCGATACGCCGGGCGTTTATTATTTTTTTTTGGATTAAGTAATTAAATCATAAATATGTTAATATCATTAGTATATTAAAATAATTTGGAAAATCCAAAAGTGCACGCCTCATAATTTTTTTTAATAAATATTTATTAATTATTATTTTTGTTTATTTAATAACAATTAAACCACATCGAATCAGACCCTGAAAAATGAAAGGGTTCTATTCCTGAGCATACTCAAGCGTAAGAGAAAAAAAAAGACTCGATTAGTAAAGTATTTCGGTCGCTATCGTGTTAACAAGAAAAAGGATCCGCACATACAGACACACGGACGTCCAAGACAGAACTTTTTTAAACTGTTTTTTAACTAGTTTAAATAACAAAAATGACATCAAAAATATCATGAACGTTAAAAATAGTGTTTTTTCTTAATATGTGTGTGTATGTATTATCTTACAAGTGCAATGTATGATACATAAAGACATTTTAAGTTTGAAAAATCAGATGTTTTGCGCGAAGTGACAGTAGTACCCACCTCAACGCTTCGCTTATGAGGCGTGCAAAACGCTATTTACTTATACGTACACTATTTCTATAAAAAGGAATTTATTATGAATTATGATACAATAATTAAAACACATTCAAGATAAAAAGTTGTTATAATTGATTCATTTACCATATGCAATGACATAATTGTTATTTAAAAATATTTTGTAGCAAGTCTTATAAAGAGTTACCTTTTAAGCATATGAAGTGAAATCCAACTATTCCTTCGATTAATTTATTGGAATATTGAATGGTTGATCGTTATAAGGCTTTAATTCCTCGTGTATACAAGGGATTACCCTTTATGGTGTTACCAGTTACAAGTTAGACAATGGCTGATCAGACGTGACGCATTTGTTCAAAGTCTTTGTGTCGGCGCGGATAAAGATTTTTGGGGTTCGGTCACAACCTTGGGTTAAATGTTTTTGTTTTTTTTTATAATAAGGAGGGACGAGAAGAAATATAGTATAGTACTTATTCAAAATTGTCAACGTCCTCTTTAAATAAGAGAGTTTCCCTTATATACTTATATATTATTAATTAATAGGTATGATAAATTAAGACGATACACAAAAAAAAATCCACTGCCTGGCGGGCGGAGTCTAATAGCTCGCTATCGCGAACGCGGGTGTGCGCGAAGTCATTCTTGCAAACTCGCCGCGCTGCCGCTGGCCGACTCGGGACAAACATGTATGGAGTCGTCATACAGTTATAATATTGTTATACATTTATTTAATTGTTGATTCATTGGTTTTATTTTCTTGCTTATAAACAAATAATCTTCTTTTTAACAACTACTTAGACATTATTAATAATTATTATTATTTCGTAATGTTTACTTTATTACAAAATAATACAGGTTATAAATAATCTTTAAAATAACAAAAAATATTGTTACTCTGAAAAAATGAAATGGTACTCAATAACGCGGACTACTGAATTGATTTAGATAGAATTTGATGCTGACGTAGATATTACATCATGCCCAGAAATGAAAGGTACTATTTCTGAAAGAAGTTATAAACCCTAATTCTTCTCAGTCAAAGTCAAGAGTGGAAGATATCACTAATACAGTATAATTCCAAAGGTCCGGGTACCGTCCTTCTGGTGGTACCCGAGTATTATGGAACCGAGAAACATAATAATAAAACTTTTTATTAGCAGATAGGCAATATTAAAATTAACAATTTAAGTACTTACAATCTACTTAATCTAACAAATAACTAATAGGGCTGAGTATAATCGTATCTAGTTATATATTTTTATTAACAAGTAGATAACTAATGTAGTACATAGCTATATCTTTATTTTACATTATATGTAACACTAGTTTCTAAAGAGTATAAGTAAATAGTCTAGTCTTGGTGAGAAAGTGGTATAACGTGCACCTTGTTAGTAAAAAACGACATATTAATTAATGACGTAACTATTTAATGCAGTTGCATATTGTTATAACAGTGATTATAATTTATCATATCACGTGTCTTAATAATATTAAAAACTAATCCTTTTATAAGCCAGCTAACAATAGTCCTTATCAGTACGAGTTGTTATGATAATTATTGAAGCCTACACAAGGTTGCTGCATAAACCTTGTTTTTTATATTAGAACAAGTAAATCATTAATTCCAATCTGATAATAATAGTCCATGATGACATCCTTAAAGGTAACTTTAAAAATAACCCATAAAAAGGTTACCGTACAAAAGGAAGTAGCCAAGTAGGAGGCCTACACCACCGAAACTAGCGCCACCGAACATTTTATTTTTTTACTCCTTAACCAGATCAAATTTAAAAAATCTAGCTCGGTACTTTGCTAGTATATTACTTGTAGTATTTTTGGTATTACTTTTCACTATTCTAACTGTTCATTATTCTAGAGAACTTTTGATTACCGCCAAAAGTGGCCACTTTTGGCGGTAATCAAAAGTTCTCCTAATTTACCGAATGCAAAATAATGAAAAGTAATACCAAAAATACTACAAGTAATATACTAGCAAAGTACCGAGCTAGATTTTTTAAATTTGATCTGGTTTAGGAGTAAAAAAATAAAATGTTGGGGGGGCGCTAGTTTCGGTGGTGTAGTCGCCTTAATATATATGTCTGTGCAAGGTACATTAATTTTTTTCAATTTTCACCAAGGTTTAGCCGCTTCCAACAATACCGAAGAAGCTATGGTACATAGAAAAAATATATTATGTAGCCTTTAAATATTTAAATGGGCAAGATTACATAATAATATATCTATCTAATAAGTATATTATACGAAATATTCATATCACGCATTTGTTGTATCATGAATGCATAAAGGCGAGTACGCGGAATTGATTTATGTATACAATTGAAATTATCTTAACGATTACGAATAACTTTAGAATTCTTATTATCCTTATTGTACGTATGTTTGTATTCTAATACCAAATTTTTCAAGAAAATTCCATTACAAAAGTTTTTAAGTAATCAAGGTAACTTAAATAAGGGAATTACGATTTTGTGATTATATCCTACTACCCTGTTATTCATTCAACCATAAAACAAGACAGGATTTATATTTATCAATTCTAACAAGTCAATAACTGCGTTAAAAACAACCGACTTCAAACTTGCACTTGCAACATTTACAAATACAGACAAAAATGCTCATAAAATAAAAACTACTGGGCCTATCCGAATAAAATTTTTATGGGACCAATTCGACACCATCCCGCATCGAACAAAAAAAAAATCACGTAAATCGGTTCAGAAACCACGGAGTAATCGGTGTACATACATAAAAAAAAAAAAAAAAAAAAAAAAAACATACCGGCCGAATTGATAACCTCCTCCTTTTTTTTGAAGTCGGTTAAAAACTGATGCGAAACTTTGGATGTTAATTTGTAGGTATATTTTTTTGTTAGTTGTTACTTAATCACGTCAAGACTACATTACCAATTTTGATAAAATATAGCTAATTGCCTGGATTTACACATAGGATACTTTTTATCCGAACTGAACACTTCTGTGGGATAAAACAGGATTCACGATATAACCTAATTCCACGCGGGCAAAGCCGCGGTCGGAATGATATTTTTTTAAATAAAAAAATAGTTTAAAAAAAAACACAAAATATATTGACGCATGTATTTATTTTTTGCACTCTATTATAATAATTCTAATTATTCATTACAAATAATCAAAATAAAATAGCCAGAACAAAGTTAGGCCCTGGTAGGGTAGGTAGGCAGGTACAGCAATGTGAGACGAACACTGGCTAATTTATACCAATATTAATGTATTATAAACATTAAATTAAGTTTACTTTCTAACAACAAAAATACATAATATTAGCTAATGTGAAAACGAATCAACCAATCATCCCACAACAATGAAATGTGCACACAAATATTCATCCAAATCGGTTCATGTGATTAGGAGGAGTGACTGCAGCGCCATCTTCCGGGCCCAATTGTGTTTCCAGATCACCCAGGAACTCAATTTCATATACTTACACAAAATTTTTCGAAATGAAAACTCACATTACTATGTAAATATGAATATAAACCTGTTTTAGTACTAAGCAATTTCCCGCACAGGTGTAGTAAGTATAATTGATATAAATATCAACATCAAATTCTTTATACAGCACACTTATCTACCACCTACTAAGAAATGTAATTCTTGAAATTTTTTCGTATTTTTTTAAATATAATACTACTCCAATGAGCTCCTGTTCCATATTACATCCGCCATACTTCCACTAAGTTCACCATGATTTTTTATTTCTTTGCACTTTGTTGCTTTTTGTTAAAAATGGAATCATGCGATAAAACCAGTAGAGCGTTGATAACATACATTATTGACTGAATAAAGGTACTTACGAAGGAGTGGGTTCACATTGTGAACAATCAGTGGGTTTATTTTCCTTCTGGATTCCGGATTTCTGAAAAGATTATTTATGCTATAAATGAAAAAACCTTACACATTCGTTATGTACTTAAAACAGGGGTACATATCAAACATCGTCTATAATACAATTATCATCAAATTTAAAATAAAACCAACTTACTTCATTAATTTGTTCCAATTGTAAGCATTCTTTTTCCTCCAACCTTTATGTTTCTTCTTCTTATTTTCTTTATTGTCCCCATTTGTCTTATTGTGTTGTCACCCTTTTTTACGATTGCGCGAGCGACACAAGTTCCCCGTGTGACGGCCGTAGCGGGAATGACTCGTGCAGCGATCGGGGTAGGAAGGTACAGGGCGGCTCTCGCTATATTGGCTGGTCGCGCGCTAATTTCAAGTATTTCTTGTTTATTTCAAAACCATCGCATATTTCAAAATTCTAAATCGGTAGACGTATAGGTTTTATATTTTATAGTTAATATCCAAAAAGTCGTAACTTTACGTTTGTTATTTTGAAGATGCCAGAGATTAAAAGAAAATAACAATGAGAACTTTGTATTTTTTTTCTATCGAGAAAATATCATGGAATCATGTTTCTAAAACGGTAGACGTATTGTGTTACAATTGAACTTTCTTGTCAAGAATTTTCATCACGACAACTTTAATAATATAAAAATTACGAAGGTTTAAAAAGGGCCGTAAATGTTAGAAAAATTAATTCATCACCTTAAGGAATGATAAGTACGATGTGGGTGCGTTGAAAGGGTTAATTTAACTATTATTTTCTAAAAAATACACATCACGATGAAACTTTTATTTTAGCATATGAGTGTAACCTCTTACATTGTTCTACACATTAAAGTTAAAAGCTCTTTTTTCACCTATGATTCCACAATAAACATAATATTCAACATTTTTCTTGATTTAACACTAGTTTGTTATTTAACATTTAACATTAACAAACATAACAATTAACAAACTATAACCTCATGTAAAAACCAGCTTATAACAATGTAGCGGCTCCAAAGCTTTGACACTCGGATTGTACATCGACTTAACATATCAATTATGTCCGAGAGACTGATAAGAGATTGACGTGAATCAAATAATTAACTGACTGGTATTTGTATAATTCATCAGGGCACTTAGCGGCGTTATCAGATATTATAGTATGCATGCTATTGTTATGTAGTGTTTTGGTATCTGCTTAGGCTGTGTGCATACAACATGCAGGTAGTATGTGAGTATCTTCTTGAATAGTTTACCTTCATTAACAAAAAGGTAAGCAAATTTTTGAAAGTCTTTCTAGTAAATGTCTGTATTTCCTTTCATATTTGAATGGCGAGTGCATATGGAATAAGTGGATGAACTTAACTGCATTTCATTAAAAAAAATAACATTGCCGCAGTCCCTAATTTTGTCTACCTGTTGAAAAACGATTAACCCAAAAATAGGAAGTGTCCATGAATAATCCAATACGACTCTTATTGAAATTGGCTAAAATATGTTTTCTGAAGAAATAATAAATTATGTTTTCTATTGTATTGTAGCAAATATTCAAAACATTATTGAATGAATATTACATTTGTACAAAGCCTTATTTGAAGTCAATCAATTAAGTTTATATGTCAATCGTCTTTTGTTTGACAAAAGTCGATCAGAACATCAAGTGCGTCGCCTTGGGACAGGTGATGCTTATCAAAAACAAACATTATATTACACTAGCTTAGCCCTCGGGTTTACTGCTATGTTTCTAAAATATTTCTTTTATAGTGTTGAAACTAGATTGCTATGTCTATACTTTTTATTGTATATTGTAGATGCATTTTTGTGAAGAAGTACGTATAGGTAGTATTCAGCTTAAAATTAATCAGCAAATGGATTAAAATCATATACTAGGTACAACATCATGAAGGAGAGTAGTAACTATACCTACCTATACGCAGACAAAAGTTTGGCAACATGAGCTTTTCAAAAGTCGCAATCACATTAACATTAATAAGTATTAATTTCACAGTCCATAAAAAGTTAAACATTATTTATATTAAAAACTAGCGGTCCGCCCCGGCTTCGCCCGTGGTACATATTTACGTTTTCTCTACATAAAAACCATCCTCGTACTTCAAGGGATACAATAAAAAAAGAATTATCGAAATCGGTTCAGCCGTTCTCGAGTTATGCGCTTACCAACACATTTTGCGATTCATTTTTATATATAAGAAAGATACAAACTGTATGCATTTTTCAACGCAGCAGAATTACGCAATGTAGATTTATTCCCGATTAACAAGGCAGATTCGATTAATGTTGCGCACACGCTCATATAAAACATTCCCTCGGATTTATTACAGCCGTATGAAGCAATTAAGTAATTTCACTTTTAAATGCGCTTACGCCTTATTAAATCGTTACGAGTAACTTTCCGGATCGCAACGAGCCGCACGGGTAACTCTTTTGATATAAATATATAAAAGGAAATGGTAGGAACTTATTTCTATCACCAATTTTACTACAATCGAGTATTGAATAATTTATATGTCACTGTATGGTAAATGTACTTACCGTGTTGAACACGATATTAATTATTATAATAAATTGTTTATAATATGCCAAATATGTTCTGTTACTGTATAGGTTTAAAACAGCATTATATACTTTTGTAAACAACATTATATATATGAACATAAAAAACATATACCCATACACAAATTCATAATAAAAAGCCTATATCCGTAATTAAATTCCAATTACAATCGCATCGCATCGCGTCGTACGACACACGACGACTTATCATAGCTCCCATACTGACGTGTAAAATAGCAATTACGCTCCTCTCCTAAAGCCCCATTAAACTTATCTGCACTGCATATTGAATTATTAGGAGCAATTAACGACATACGTGTTATCAATATTAAAACAGTAGCGGCTGATATATTCAAATTTATGTAAGCGTATGTTCATTAAAGAGATTTTTCGGTATTTCTATGCTAATATCCCCTTTGAGCCACCGCTCCGTTTTAATATTTTGAGAATATTAAACTCTAAGCTCTTAAGCTATTATTGAGATAATGGCGGTATTGACGAATCGAAAGGTTTCACTATAATTTACTTTTGACAGTCATGTGTTTAAAGACACCGTAATGTAAACCTTTTTTATATTATGGCACACTTTGCATATAAATACGAAATTGTTTCGAAACACCTAAAACTGATTTGTTTATTACAGACGTAATTTATTTCCATAATTGCTTTTTGTAGATAGAGCTCTAGTTTTATTCTTGTTTCTTTTCGAGCACTATGCTCTTTACAGGTTTTTAAGGTCACTAACCTTGAGTCCTTTTAATTAATTCCGCGGTCAAAAATAGTTCATCACAAAACGACACCAAAACTTACTTTATTCAAATATGTCGTCATACGGGAATGCGTCGTAAAGTGCAGATAGACGATCAAACTGTTTCCACTGCATCCTACGTATACATTGCTGTGAATATAAGTGAGATATGAGATAAAAGTGTAACAAAAGGAGCAATGGATGGTGTTCTTTGAGAAATATCCACGTTACAATTTGTAAATATTAAATATTCATAAGGCGCACGGGTTTAACGCTTTACATGGCCGCTCTTGTATTTATTAAGGATGCATCTAATTATCATAGCTTAACAGAGTGACTTTGAGATTAAGTACCCAAAAATTATGCATAATATGTAACACATTATATTTTATAGCGTACTGAATATATTAATAATAAAATTTATCTAAATTCTATGGTGAAAGCACCGTACATTCAGGTAACGTTTTCCTTACTTGACATAAACTTAAAACATATTCAAAAGTCAAAACACACTGTTATTTTATATAACTGCATCATATAAAAGCATTATATTAAAAAAATATCCAGATACCCTTAGCAGTTCCCAAGTGACAGAGTAACATACATCCATATGAAAATTGTAATATTATTAAGAAAGCTCACTATTACTGAAGTTTACGTGAAAGTTTCGCATTTCAATACTTAAACTATCAGAGAAAATCATGAGACTACAATCAAGCCAGAGTGAAATAATATACAATAATTTCACAAGCCCACAATACATATGCAAACGATAGCCATTGACGTTTAATTGAAAGCGACAGTTTAATTTAGTACTCCTTGTTTATAAATCACTTAACTCCATACTGGGTAATACATAAAGTTGATATAAACGCAACCAAACAATGAATTAAATAACCTAGTTCTATACCAGTAATGGTACTAAATCGAACAATATTATAGAAAATGGATGAAAATTGAAAAATTGTTAAGACTCTAATTTAAAGACTTAGTCTTTAAATTTAAATCAATATTAATGATCAATTATACCTTTTTGTATTATATTCGTAACGAGAAGTGATCAAAGTTAATAGCTAAATGGTCACAAACTTCACATTCCTAGCATTTTTGCCAAGCATCATTTAATTTTACAAAAGAAAATTCTTGTAAAAATAACAGTAAAGTACCTAGTATTAAAAATCGTAGATGTGTTTATTAATTTTAGTTCATAATTTCATGGTTTTGCAGGAAATTTACACGAAAAATAGTTTACAACTGTGCTTGATACATAATTTTATATTTGTTACCGACTGACTATGTACATACATAGTCAGTCGGTAACAAATTAAATAGACATAAATTGAATAGACATCTATTCAATTAAATAATATTCTCTTGGATTTCCAACTATCTTATAGTTAGTTGTGTTAAAAGTGAGTTAAAATGATTCCAAATGGAATCATTCAGTTTTAAGTCACACACAATATAATAGAAAACCTCAAACAAATCTAAATTGAAAGGAACAGATAAAAGTTAAAACGTCCATAGATATTTAATTGTTAGAGTAAATCGGTTTCACTGTAACACGGTAGCGTAACGAATGTGTGGGTTGTTATTTGTTACATTATGAGCTTCGGTAGCACACTAGCTCATAAATTGATACATTCTTTCAATTAAATCAATACTTGAATTTATATAGCGAAAAATACATTTTTATATTGAGCGTCAAGAGACCTAACGAACCTATTTATTCTTAACTCTTTTTTTATTGCAATAGTTGCATAGAGTCTTCATTATATTTGTATTTTATCCGTTACCAACATTTCATAATATATTCTTAGGTTCGTGTTCCGTAGTTACGTCCGAGAGCCCAACGGAAAGTGTGTCAAATCAGCTGTTCAACTCATTTTTATAACCACCCCCTCGGTTCGGGTTGCCAGTTGGGAATGAATTTATAACAATATTGTTACATTATTTTCATAATTTTTTTCGATAAATTTAAATGAGCAGAATCTCAAGGAAAGATACGAGATACAAATTTATTTTCATTTCAAATAACTGTACATCATAAAAGTTTCTAACAAAAAATTCTATTACATACATATTTTTATTGTTAGAAACTCACTTAAAAATATATTTAATGGCCATAATGCACGCTGTTAAGTGAAGTTTAGCCTTCATCGCTTACAGCACGATTCATTTCAATAAAACCTCTTTAATTGTTGTTACATTTACGTGTTTACAACAAACAATAATAATTTCAAAGTTATGACAGTTAAATTATGTGTGGACATATAAGAATAAACGCTTCAAAATATGAGCCCAGTGTGGACATGTTCTAGCCGAGGTACTAATATATTTTGTAAGGCTCTGTACACACGAGTGGTGATCAGTAGATTGTCAGTAAGGGACGGTTCATACCTGACGATACAACAAGAACAACTAATTAAAAGTGGCAAGGTATTCTGAGTATGTTTTATATTGTTCAATATAGCTCATAGACACTCATAAATTTTTGGTAAGTACTGGTAATTTTACCGGAGTTTGATTTTCATTTTATATGATACAAATCAAGTAGTTTCATATGTTATTTGGTAGTTATGTGCTATAACAATGCCTCTTCCAAAATATGAGTTTATGAATAAATTTCATCATATATTTGAATTATGTTCCATACAAAAACGATTTAACTTTTATTTTCTATATCATCACAGGTAATTCAAAACAAAACGCTTCACGTGTAAACGTCATTAAGGGCCAGTCCGCACACAGCACACTATGGCGCCAACTCGCCGTGTATATGACTTATGACCGTTGTAATGTATAGCAAAGCCTCATGAATATTTATCGAAAAAAATATGTTTTAATACACACGAACATACATTAAAGCAATAAATATATCACGGAGACCATTAAGCGTGTAATTATTTTTATTTTTCGTGAATATAATGAGTCTAATACGCGCATTAGGTGCGCTATTAACGATTTTAAACGTAATATACTTGCCTCGGGACGATTATAACTCGTCTTAGTATGAAATAAAAATATGGAACAGCGAACAGTTTTATTGCTTGTGCGCTTGCTTATTATTAGCGAAGTGGCTAAGCGTGAGCAAGTTATAGATTTTAAGGTTCTGCTGAAATAAGGAAAGATTAAAGTGTTTAGAATAATACATCAATTACAAATCAAAAAATGCATAATGAACAGATTTACATATAATAATAAATAATGAAAGAACTTTTAGGATTTACTACTTCAATGTTTAAAAGGCATCAATGTTTGGTTGTTATGTGAACAATTTTTTACGACCAAAATAAAAAAATACAGAGACATTTTGTGGACTACGAACCCTCGGCTCATAAAAAGCTTAGGCGCGGGACATATACAAGCGGCGCGGCGCGCATCGGGCGCACCGCGGGCGCGCCAGCCGGCGCGCCTCGGGCGCGCTGCCGGCGCGCCTCGGGCGCGCTGTTGGCGTCCGAAAATGATATTTATATAGAGTGGTTAAATGCATTTTCTTCGTGCATAATTTAGTAAAATTATGTTTTTTGTGCTAAAAGAGATTTGAAAGTAACGTTAATTTGAAAGTAACGATTTTGTTTTGATAATTCCTTGTAAGTAAATAGCGAGGATAACCCCACGATTGCAAATATATCTTTGTTGGAAATGTTGGAATTTACTTGGAAAATTTTATAGTACTTTTAAAGTACATAATTTTAAAGTAGTACTGGTGTAATGATGGAAGAAAAGAAGGTTAAAATAACACAAAATTTATATTGTACTAGCGGTCCGCCCCGGCTTCGCCCGTGGTACATATTTCGCAATAAAAGGTAGCCTATGTTCTTTCTCAGGGTCTAAAGATTATCTGTGTCAAATTTCATCAAAATCGGTCCAGTACCTAGTTTATGCGTGAAAACCATACATACATACATACATACATACATACAAACCTTTCCTCTTTATAATATTAGTATAGATAAAATATGGTTTTCAAACACAGGTTTACATTTAAACCATATAAATCTTATCATTAAAATCTCAGTTCAAAAGTATTTACAGTACTGATCATTCCACAATATTATTACAATTACAAATAAATAAAAAACACAATCAAAATCAGGATTATCTTTATTTCTGACATTGTAAATACATGGGAACTTTCATTATGCTCTTCTTCATTTTCACTTTCCCTACTGCCATCACCTGTGTAAATCATTTCATCGATTAATTCAATTCACCTTTAAAAACAAAACGAAGAAGGGTATTTAATAGCAGCTCTATATAATTCCACACAGAGAGAACACATTTTTGACTGACAGGCTACCGTCTCCTATAGACCGGGAGATACTGACACAAAATTTCGAGTCATTTGTAACAGGATGGCGGTTCTACAGGGGTCTTAGTACGCAATGACAAAAAGAAAAACGATGGTGTGAACGCTGGTACCGGCGGCTTAGTCGCGTGGGCGTTAGTCGAACTCGTCGGAAAAATAGCGAAGTCAAACGATTTGTAACACAAAAATTTTAGAATTTACCGATAGCCCATAAAAAAGAAGTAGGCGGTAGTGTCATGCCATACTTTTCCGGTGTGACTTACAGCCCGCCATACATAGACGCGAATGTGTTGATTTAAAAAAAACAATTCAACCATTTGTACCAGGCTAACTTTTGCACAGGTAACCATCGTCGTGCAGCCATTTACGAAAATCGCCATGCCATACTTTTCGGACGATTCCAAATGGTCGCCATACCGCCGAAAATCTGCAAATTTTTTTTTTGTAACAATTGTAACAGACAAATGACTCGAAATTTTGTGTCAGTATCTCCCGGTCTACTACCACCCGATTTGTTTTTGATTGTGTATGACCGTGAATTGACCTCTATTTGGGGAAGCGCGCCTGCGGTACGCCTGCGGTACGCCCGCGGCGCAACGGTGGCGTGCCGCCTCGACGCCTGTCCAAAATTCTTTCATACAAAATGTATAAGAAGGATGTGGTGCAAAACAGATTGAAGAGGCGCGCTTATGGCACGCCCGCGCCCGCACCGCTTGTGTTTGACCCGCGCCTTAAGTGCAAAGGTTTCTCTGGTCTCTGACAGTCCTGTTATAAGAAATACGTTAGCTCCAAAAAATCAAAAATCTAAAAATCTAATCTCCAACTAACTGTATTAAAAATTATTTTCTTAGTATTTTTTATTTGCATCATAAAATATCAACGTCTGTCGATCTACAGAAAATTAATCTTCAAATTTTTTGTCACGGAAAACAATAGGGACTTTATTAATTTGTCTAGACGAATATAATAAAATATTTTAAACTATAAAGTTGAAACCCTAAAAAGGTCCGTCTAGCCACAGTTGCATCTCAGAATTTCATATGATTTTATAAGTGTGACTATTTTACAGCGAGGCAATAAAACCTATAAAGAATGGTAGCGGCGCGGCTTGGTAATTTAAATTTCTCAGGCCTAAACTATTAGTAATTTAAGACGTAACGAGCTCTATTTTTATTAAAGCGGAGCTTATTTGTGTTCGATTAATTTAAATGTAAAATAAAAACTTAAGACTAGTTAACGAAAACGCATGTTTTTTATACCGAATGGAAGCGACGCCTCGTGTCAAATAAACTACATTTAGGCTAGTCATTAAAAGAATATTTTATCTCGTTTTAAATATTTAGATATACATCTGGTGAAAGTTCAATTCGGTTCATTACGCGTCGTGAAACCGAATCCAGAGCTTAATAAGAATAATTCAAAACGTAAGCGCATCTTCGGGTGCAGTGGCATTACGAGTTCAAACGAAATACATTACCGGTAGAGTAAGGACAGATTCCCTTATTTTAAAACAACACACGCAATGTATTGGATATAATAAGAATCATCGTAACAGGGTAATGTAGAAAAAGTAGCAACATCGTATCAAATTTTTAGTAGTAATGCTGTTACACTAGATCTCGGATAAGTCCAAATTATTCGAGAATAAAATTATGAAATTTGTACTAAGAAACTCAATTAGTTTATATTGCTCGGGGCATTAAAATTAAATCTAATGGAGGACTGCAATTCACTTTAATAATTGTCACTAGTTAAATATGTAAATTGAGTTGTAAAGTTTAATCAAAATAGTGACATTACATAAATAAAGAGTAATAAATATTTCCTGTTCCTGCTTGTACCTAGGGTGACATATTAATGTTTTCCTTATAATTACTTCCCTAGTTTAGATGATACCAGAATAACGAGACATAAAATTGTCAACTTTTAAAACAACAAAGTAAACAGACCTCTGTGAGGAGAATGCATATAAGTGTCGGTTCTACGTTTTATTCATTACCGAATATATTGAAATTTGGTCCTATAAGAATAGTATCAAAACTAAGGTATAAATAAGAGAATAACTAAGGATCAATTCCATCTATATTCGTTGTTTATAAATAACAACGAAGTATTCTTAGTTGAAGGTCAGCTGTTTATTTTATTTCTGTGTTCAGTGTTATCTAGCTCTCGAGAAAGACATGCATATTACACAAGGTAAAGAATAAGGCCTGAAATCAATCACAATTTAAAAAGTAACCTAAAATTAGCATAGAGTTTTCTATTATATATTGACAATGCAGTATTTAGTAGTTTTATATTCTTTGTATGGATTTTAGGGTTTACCCCAAAATAAATAAATCTAAGAAATAGATGTTCTGAACAGAATAAATACAATTCACAGTAACGTTTTATATACAGCTGATAGCAAGCTGATGCTCATTTGTAGCCTGCCGATGGTTGTCATGTAGCATAACTTCGATGAATAAGAATACATAATGAATGGTCTACACGCTTCCATTACACTCCTGGGTCCTGCCTGATGCTGCCATGTACTATTCATTATTCATACTGCTTCTAATTTGTTATCATTGATTTAAGACGAAATAGCGGGATTACGGTTTGATGTACAGACAGAGATTTATTAAGAGCAAAAAATATGTAATTTCTGGTTATAAATAAATAAATATTTCAGGACAATTTTCACACATTGAACGATCTGATCCCATACTAAGCTTTCGCTTGTGTTATGGAAACCAGATGGCTGATATATAAACATATATAATTTTAAATATATACTTATATAGATGGAGAGTGAACAGGTACATTTTAGGGAAGCGCGCTCCATCTTAGGCCACATCTCAGCTTACCATCAGGCGAGATTGTGGCCAAGCGCTCCCCTATTGTACAATAAAAAAAATGTTGTGTGGTTTTATGAAACCACGGTAAAAGTCAAACTGTTCGAACGGTTCCGAACCACAACACTGCTGTGTAGCGCATGTCGCGTGACAGTCGGCTGCCGAGTAGGTATACCTACTCGGCAGCCGCGATACACGCGACTTGCGCTACACAGACCAAAAAGTTTGAGACGATGTAATAAAAGTTTCACTTTAAAAAAAAAAAAGCGGTGTTTCCAAACGGTTACGACTTAGGGACCTTCAAGAAAAGAGCGTTCTCCTACCTTAAAGGCCGGCAACGCACTAACAATGTCCCCGGCATTGCTGGTGCCTATGGGAGACGCAGTACACTTAACATCAGGTGACGCGTCGGCTCTGTTGCCTCCTCTTATATATAAAAAAAAAAGATTATAAATATAGACAATTAATACCCGATTGTTTAGTACATACAATGCTGCTCTCATTTCGCAGTAAGTATTAACGACCGATAATGAACCCTATGAAAATTTCATAACCAAATATTTCGTACTAGTATCACGTTAAATATAACGTACCTAATATTCCTAAAATCAAATCGTTTAGGATGAATTGTAAAATATTTCATAATGAGTTCAAAAAATTATGATTAACTGCAACTACATCAAGACTCCTCATCATGTAGGGGAATTACCTACTCCAAAAACATAATGCATATCATTTTATACTTTTTATCCTGTTATAAATTATCCAATAATAAGTGACATTAACAAACCTCTTAACAATTCCATAAAACTATTATGATAATATCAACGAATATAATATTAAGTAACACATCGATAAGAGATTGCAATGCCGAGCTTTTTGCCATACATCAGCGAGCAGTGTGTAAATAATTACAAATGGGATATAAGGCAGTAATATTATGTTGTCCATAATTGGTAAACAGCTGTAATTGGATAAGTTGCCGATATGTAGGTGCGCCATGCTTTTGTTAATATGATTAAAATTTAATTTTAATTATTTTTTATGGCACTGGTTTGTATTACTGAACCATCTCTTTGAAGTAGAAAGATCTTTGCTATCAGTTTTTAATGAAGAAACCTCGATACAGGATTTATAGCTTTCAAGAAAATTTTCTATAAAACTTGCTTTATTTTAGATTAATATGTACCTAATGAAATAGAATATTTAATTATAAAAAATTTCACTGAAATAGAGTTATGATAACTGAAGTGAACATTATTTAAATAAATTAATTAATCAATCTCATAAATCTAACGACAAAATAAACCATTTAATGTTATTTACAAATAAGTTATTAAATAAACATACATACATAAACAAATGTATTTGCAGACCTTCCATTCATAAAATAAATATTAAAAGCATTGTAATTACAAAAAATTAACAAAAAAAAATATACCAAAAAATACGTCAATAAAGTGAATACAAAAGAATGGCAACCCTAAAGTGGATCGTGTTTGCGAAGCGTGCGCGCAGGAGGGGGCCGCGCGTCTCGAGCCAACAATTATACAATTATTGTTTTGTAATCGGCCATTAACAGATATTAATGTTCCACTTTTTAATGAGACAAAGGGATAAAGAAATTACTTTGATATAGTTTTAACTTGGCTTTGCTAGGATGTTCTATTGAGAGATTGATCATTGCGCGTGTCAGAGGTTAAAATTGTAAGTGCATTGTTTGTTTTGGTTTATTACCCAGTACCTATTGTGTATTTGATATAGGAATAAAAACTATCTTATGTTACATGCAGTTGCATCTCATCTTTGATTTCATTGGAAGCCTAAGACACAAGTACCTAATCCATATCAAAAATAAGACTTTTCACTACAAGCAAACAAGACATCAATATCTAAAATCGTATTCCCATCTAAGTCCGGCGCTATCTTCGCTGTATTTATAGAAACAAACATCATTAAGACACAAATAACATTGTTATTTAATACCATATAAAAGAAAACAGGCTCACGATTGCGCTTTTAATATTACGTGTTATATTCTAAGATCATTATTTAGCGCCATAATAGGTTATGTGCATCGCACAAAGGGAATGATTGCGGCTCTTTAAGCCTTACGTCATATTTCCATATTGTAGATAATGGTTCCTACCATTTTAGTCGCTAACCTAGATCGAGGCTTGAAGCACTTAACGATAAATAAATGATAAATGCCTTTCCAAACAATCCAATCTTTAACAAAGTGGAGGCGTCGTATGCAAAGAAAAGAATGATAATATGATACAATTCATACATTTTGGTAGTAAGCTGAAGTAACTCTTATCAAACAAAACAAATTTAAAATGAACAATGACGCGGTGTAGGTATCGTTACGTGTGGTCGGTCGTGTCGGATCGCCTTTACAGCGCACGGTCTTGGTGCTTGTTAACTTGTTATTATTGTAAAACAAATTATCGTGTTACAAAACCAATTAGTTTTTCATTGCAATCTAAATATTGTTACGCATTGCAGTTTTAAGTTAAATAATTACCTGTCATTTTACTTCATCTCCTTTATAAACATCATCAGTTTTTCACCAATACCCTTTAATTCAATTTTAAATCTAACAATATATTAATAACTAGCAGTCCGCCCCGGCTTCGCCCGTGGTACATATTTACGTTTTCTCTTACTTCAAGGAATATAATAAAAAAAGAATTAACGAAATCGGTTCAGCCGTTCTCAAGTTATGCGCTTACCAACACATTTTGGGATTCATTTTTATATTATAGATTAATCTATTGATTTATACAAAATACATACTACACTCGCTTAACAATCGCAACGATAAAATATCGTCACACAGACACGACAAATCGTAATGTCTAAATGGCGCGGTCGGATGCAAGTCATAAAGTAAGTGGCAGAGCGCGCGTGTGGCCACCGTTAATGTCGCACAACAATGCCCTCTGATATAAAGAAAACATTTTTTATTTAAATTCCTCCATACATCGGCCATTACCTAACGGACTATTGTAATGCAGTTTCACAATGCCAATAGATAATGCTTGTTCTATGTTTATTTAAATAATTTGATACGTTTTCGGACTATAAAATTTGGATAAGTGTATGTATGACTTTTTTTTTATTCCTTTTTTATGGTTCTAGAGCTTTAAGTCTTTATAATCTGAAGTATTGGACACTTAAAATTAAACCACTAAGATAGCGGTATAATGAAATTACTATATGACTAAACAACGGACCTTAAATCGAGGTAAGTTTTCAATATCACAACTGCCTTTAAAATTCATTATATGTATATCGATAGTGAGTTCCAACTATAGATAAAAATATTTATTATCTTATTAAACGGTTTACTTTGGTTTGGTTTTGTTTCCTTTCGTTTGGGTCCCTTATTCAAAGCTCTATACTCTTTTAGAGTATCGAGCTTTCCTCTGTTGCAAGTAGAAACTTACAACAAGAAACGAGAAGGAGCTTTCTGAACTAGCAGTTAGTAATTTACACAATTTATAAGTGCTTCCAGTTTACGTTCGAATTGAATATTTTTGAAGTGAAACTTCTTTAGGCGTGTTGAGAGTAAAATTTCAAGACCGCGTCATGGCAATATCGTCACGTCATGGAGTAAGGCGACGATTTTGGTATCTTTTAATCGTGCTTTTTTTTATACAAGTTTCACTAACATATCTTTATCGGCATTAAAATAAGCTCCGCAGAACATCAAATCATGTCGTTTGATGAAGAAAACTAAAGCATATAGTAAACGTAAAATTCTCGACAAAATTAAACCAAAATCGTCTCAGACTCAATCTACATCGAAATGTGACGAAACCAAATTGAATTCACCTCCAGTTCAATTAACATATACACAGATATCCCGAGCGTCATCGTGGAATTAATAAACGTAATTAATGACACGCATTGCTCATAACTCGATGTACATTTCTTCAGCAATATATCAGGTTGCTCAGTAGTGATCCCAATTAATAAACTACATCAATGGTTCCGACGATCACGAAGTTTGTTTTTTTAAATCTCGTTCGCGTAGGGTTGCCAGTCAGACTTTAAAAGTTAAATTAAGGCTAATTAATAATTATGTAGAATAAGGCACGTAGAGCAATTCTGTGTTGAGGGTATGGTAACATCATCATCCATATAAATTATATTTAACGAAAGCAAAGAAAATCAAGGATTTTAAATAATATCCTTGTAAAAATATGGTATAAAAATAATTTAAAAAGAGCGCGTAGAACATGTGTAAGAAGTAAAACATCTTTGGCAAGTTAAAAAGATACCAAAATTGTCGCCTTACTTCATGGCGTAACGGCATTTCCATGTCGCGGCCTTGAAATTTTACTTTCAACGCGCATATACAAGTTTCACTTCAAACACAACATTTAAGTGGCAACCCTATGAATGAGCTTGCTTGGTGTCCCGTAGCTAGCAACATAGTCTGGCTTAGTATGCCAACGGTAAGTAATTAAAATTAAAGAAATATATTGGCCATAGCTTTGTATTATATAGTTTTTTAATAAATAATTAATTATCATTAAGCAAAAAGTAGATACATTTCTATCATACGGATTCATTTCTTTCATTTGTTACTTCGAGAAGAAACCCCTGATGATACCTATATTTTTTTTTAATTCGTAGTTTTTAATTTTAATTATGATATATAGGTAGGTACCTATTATTTAAAAATTTCAATTATACGCGCAGTCACACATACTTGCATTATATTAGCTCAAAAGTTGAATGAATCATGATGATGGCGACGCGTGCCTCCTTCAATAGCGCGTAATAAGATAGTTGTTTTCAAAATCCCGTTTGTGAGGGACCTTGAAATGTTTGATGTATGACTGCTTGTGAGAAGGTGGAGGCAGATAGACTATTTATCATTTGCAAGCCATCGTCATCGTGCGAAATAGAGTTATCTAGAATACGCGAAGCGAAGGGTCTATTCGATTAGAGAGTAAATTTTCATGTGTATATTTCTGCTATGAATTACGATTCTTAACGTCAGGTCATTTTTAGATCTATGCTCTTATTATGCAGTGATATTCAGGACGTCACATAATCACCAAAATAAAGCGATATAAGAAAGCTCTATTCTGAGATTCTCAGTTCAATATAAAATAATGAATATTATATAGGTTCTTATACATTATGAACTTTACCTTGGCGCCGGCGCTTGTTATCATACAGTGTAAAAAAGTCACTAGACTTTAGAATTTAGATCGATATTTTAGCCAAAATTCATAAAATAACCTAAAGATTCTAACCTATTATCTAGATTCTAGATGGAGAGAATCTCTATGAACCATCATTCAAAGTAAATATAATACGAAATTTTTCATACTACATATAAACTTTGTTTTCGCTAGCCTAGAAAACTAAATAAACAGATCCAACCTGCTATTTAGTACATTAATGTAAAGTTTGTTATCTCGAATTGATTAAAATAATTGCGGATTAACTAGAATTAATCCGATTACGATACAATGTAGCTCCGACTAGTTTCCTCTAACAGATATAAGTGATTTTCAAGAAAAACACCTGCTTTTGCAATCCTGATTTGATTTTAATCCAATCAAAATACTGTTGCGTATATTATTAGCTACGATACGATACGATACGATATTTCAAAAATAGGTATTGTTTTAGGTACAAATACATAGTGTTCTTATTGGAAAGTCGGTTAAAAATAACGGGCTTTTGCTCCTTTTTTAACTCACTTTATTTGAGTACATATTATAGAGACACAAATATTTGCCTCGATGTTTTTAAGACATCGTCGTATACCTAACTACCTACAAAACTTTCTTCATTTTACTTTATTCTTTTTATTTTCCACATTACCTGGTGCATCACCTATTATTTTAATCAATTCCAATTAAAACTTATAAAATTCCATATCAATATATCACTAAAACACGACTGAACATCGCATGAATATTAACAAGTACTTTGATGGGTACCTACATATTATAAAACAGTAACATAAACAAAGTACAACGACTGGTAGCGTTGTACATGGCCAGTATTAATCATTTGCAATCAAACCTTCGCGGTAGTAGTATCTATAGTAGTTTATATTATCTGCGGCGGTAGCATGATTAAACGGTTCTGCTATCGCATATGACAGCTAACACGATGCGAACATATACCACTTGAATGTGAATTAAATTAAAAACAGAAAGATGACATGGAGCAAAAGTTAAATATAGACTGCTAAATAACTGCTATAAGTAGGAAAAACGTTAAGTTTTGTTAAGAGTATGACCACAGAGTTGATTAACGCCAAAAAGTGTCAAATCTCTAACTCTCTACTACTACTAATAACTACTCTCTCTTAGTTATCAGACAAACTGAAGATATTATAATAATGTATTTAAAAAGTTTCAACCTTAAAAGGTCCAATATCATTTATTTAATGTACCTACAACGGAGTTTTCGGAATCAAAATTTTTGGCCAAGAAGCAATACCAAGATTAATTGAACTTTTATTAAAATGGCAATTTTCAATTTATTTCCTCTCTAAACGATTTGTTTTGCTCACAACTTGTAATTGTTGTGCAAACATAAACTAATGAATTCCCAAATTCTATTTGTTTTAAAGTTTTACTTTATAATCAACGATTTGACATTACTATTTCATTGCAAGTCAATTTACCCAACAAATCCGTCCACTTTAATTCATAAGTTCGTTATCTATTCAATGAATTCGCACCTAATTCCCAACAAGTCTACGCTAATTACGAAAATAATAAACATAATATTTATCGTTTGGTATCGCCAGGTAATTAAAGCTGGTTGCGATGTATCAGGGATCAATCAAGCTGCGACATTCTGCATAATTACAAACGTATCTGGTTTCTACACGTATCCGCTGCGATAATCTAAGAGTGACTAATTAAAATCATCTTATAAATAACTATATCATACAGTTAATTTATTCAGGTTATTAATATGATAGTGTCTTTCCCGCGGTGTAGATTACAGTAGTGCCTCGATAAGTGTGACCGCTATGTGTAATTATGATGAAAATTGTGTTTAAGTGGTGGCTATTTAAATAAATATTATATTATGTGACGTAGTTGGGAAGTTAGTTTCACACATTTATTAAATTTTATTAGCAACAAATAAATTGTTCACAAAATACTTAAAAAAATTATCATTATTTATTTCTATCTTGCTTAGATTAAAACAATTTATTCAATTGCATTACGTTATATACTTTTAAATTCATCCCAATCTTGATATAACAGGTTTATTTTATCATTTAGTAAAAGCTTTTTAGGTTACATTTTTTTTATTTTCTTTTTATCATACTAAAGTGTGCTTGGTGTGGAATCAATAAGTGTGAAGTGACGAGCCGGCACCTGCAATCAGACGTCATTTGCGAAGGCATTAATAGTGTCGCACTGCACTATCTGATAAGAGACTCGATCCAGTGCAGTTTAAGAGCTGCTTAACAATTTGTTATTTATTATTTTTCAGCTAATCAAAATTATTTTTTTCAAATTTTCATAATCCAAGTGTGTCTCTTACACAACCAACAAATTAAAAATTATTAAATTCGTCTCAGTTAGTCCTTCTTTAGTTATAAGTTTGTAATAAACACGACTTTATTTTACACTAGCTTTCCGCCTGCGGCTTCGCCCGCGTTTTCAAAAAAAAACCCGCATAGTTCCCGTTCCCGTGGGATTTCCGGGATAAAACCTAGCCTATGTCACTCAGAAATGATGTAGCTTTCCAACAGTGAAAGAATTTTTAAAATCTGCCAAGTAGTTTCGGAGCCTATTCAATTCATACAAACAAACAAACAAACAAAAAATCAAACCTTTCCTCTTTATAATATTTGTATAGATAATAACTATTCATAGATAATGTTGAATTATTCTTCTTCTTTTTTCAGGTGGTGGCACGTCTTCAACTTACTGACTTACACGTGCTTTTGGTGCAATGTTGTGAAACATGGAGAGCATTTCTTGATTGCCTCTTAGCCCTTAGATCTTAACCTTTTAACTTATTTTAAGGGTAATAAAGCATTATTAAATAAATAACAGCAAATTTCAGTATCCAATTCTTTACCTTCCTTTTGCAAACGTGTATGGGTGGAAGCGATTTCCATCAGGCGATCCACTCCTTAGAAAATTATGGGTAAAAATATTATCTATTATTAATAAGTAAGAATGTTATGTTTATTTGTTTCCAGTAGCTCTCAGTCACCGGCTCGCTCCCGGCCCGACCACTTATCTGCTATTTGCGGTATATAATTATTGCAGCGAAACTTTCATAACAGCACCGCGGGTCGGCTTCCTTCAAATAATATAAATTTCAATTTGTTGTCGTTTAATTATACGTGCTGGTAATAGAATTTAATTCTTACCACAATTATTTATATTATCGCGATATCAGAGTTTATGGTTGTTTTAGAACATTTTAGGTGGCGAATATGGGTATAGACTAGTTCCTTCTGTGTTCCTTTATCTTTCATACAGATTGTTAGAAAGATTTTTTTAACGTTTACTATGAAAAATTACCACCTTCATAAACGATGAGATAGATCTACGGCAAATATTTTACGTTAACAATCCTACTTGAAATCGTAAAAAATGCTTTAAATATGAAAATTTATCTTGGTATAATATTAAACTATTGAGCCAGGGTATGAGTGAGTTTAATTTTCCTGATAAATAACAACAACAACCTTTGATACTCAAAACTGCTGTAGCTTCTTTTCGAACAGATGACATGGTTTTTGCTTTTATAGGGTCATTGCGCCTGTTCGCGTCCACATGCCTATTCGCGTCCATTTTGCGGATATCTTTTAGAAAATTCACGAAAATAAGTATACTTTAAGTAAAATTGTAATAAGAAAAATTTCCGATAATACCTCAATGTATAAGAGACATGCACACATATTCAAAATATGCCTGCGCACCGCCTATCCTATTTAAAAAAAATATTTAATTTTGGTTATTAAACGAGAGAGCTAAAACGCGCGGTATTTTGAGAAAAAAATAGTGCGCAGCGTCGCGTTTGACGGTAAGTATCTTATTGTTAAATGTGAATTTTTGAATATGTAACTGTTTCTTTACTTTGCTAACAAAACATGGAATAGTATGGATTATAAATCAGCTTATTTCTTTTACAATTAATAGCTAAAATAAGGTGGACGCGAATTACTACACCGAATTTGTACAACTTCCATTTTGCGTCCACGGTGGGCGCAAACTATACCCATAGTGCATAACAATAGAACATATTGCGTCCACATTGTTCTTCATTACGTAGCAATGAATTGTTTGTTAAAATATGTAATTTAAAATTGATTGTAAATTTTTGACTAAGACTACAAGTTGATAATTTAAATTTTCATTCAAATTAACAAATTTTTATGCAATTTTTTTCATTTTAAAATGGGTTTTCTAAGAATGAGACTAGTATCTTTGAGAATGAGAATCAATAAGTCTGTGGTTAAGAAAATAATATAAACAAAAAAGAAATTTAATTCATTAGAAACTAAAAATAGGGTAGGTAGGTAATCTTAATAGAACTGATTATTATTTATTTACATAACGTAACTTTGTTTTTTGTTAATTTTTAGTTCTATTAATGATGAGAAGATAAATATAAATAAGTTTTTCCAGTTTCCTTACAGTGAATTATATTAATAATAATGTTGATTTTAGGGTTCCGAACCTCAAAAGGAAAAACCAGAATCCTTGTAGGATCACTTTGATATCCGTTCGTCTGTATGTCCGTCTGCCGGTCTATCTTTCTGTCAAAACCCTCTTTCTCAGTAACGCGTTGAGATATAAAGCTGAAATTTATATTGAATACTCAAGTCTACGGTCCCTTGAAGCAGTGAAAAAATCAAACTTATAAGCCAAAGCAATCAGAAGATACAGCCGTTTATGCTGAAAATTTTCGCAAATTTCGACATTCGCAAGGGAATCAAAACCTACAGGGTACTTTACGTGAACATAGACACTTGAAGTTTGGTACGAAGCAACGTCTTATAGCACAAATAAGGGAAACATTGAAAAAATAATCATTTACAGTTAAAACATATTACATATGTCGAAAAACAGTTTATACAGGAACCCTCGGTGTGCGAGTCCCACTCGCATTTGGCCGGTTTTTATTAAATAACTATATTCGTAAATAAATAATTTATTAAAATCTAATTTTTATTTGCATTTATCTGATAAAATATCACCCAATACACTCTTAATTCTTTTTCTAAGCTGGTGGACGCGAACTGGTCCACGGGTGGACGCAAACTGGAATTTTTGGACGCGAACTGGGTAAAACGCCTAATTCTGCTATTTGTCTAGATAAATAAAAACCACATGATATTTCCAACACAATTGAAAGTAAATCTTAAAATAGACTATGTAATGAACACGTTACATAAATTTTGCGTTGAAATTAGTTCTGGAACATTTTTATTTTCTCCTTCAAACTTTCCAACTGCACTAAGTGGACGCGAACAGGCGCAATGACCCTACCTACTTTACAAAAAAATACACAAACCAATTGTTCTATAGTATTTTATTTTACGTAATATCATGTTATATGGTAAAGAAATGAATATTTCCTACGCAACTTTTCCATACAATGATGTCGCGGCTAAACCATAAATAAAGGAACAACGCAACATGAACCTAGCATACAATATAAAGTGTACCGGAACAAAGGCGTATTCCACGATTGTTAGATGCGCTACTGAACCAGATCGGAAACTGCTGACTCCGACCATCCATCATTGTGCTCGTAATAAGATGATTGTAAAGCCTGCGCTACACGGTGCATGCTAGACTATTAAGTTATAACATTCTAGCATGCATCGTGTAGCGTATATTTGGGTGTTTGATTTTATATTTATTCCGCTTATTAAGTATTGAATAAATTAATTTAATTGCCATGTACTTAGCTTCCGTAGAACAAGAGGTATATTGTAACCATCCTATTCGATATCTTATGTACGTAGGTCTTTTAGCATGTAGATGCTAAAAGACTGGAAGTCTTAACATTGGATTGTTTCTCTAGTCTATATATTATGTTTTTTTTTTTTATTACGTAATTCTGCTTTTCATATTCTGCTTTTCTGGACGTTTTTATTTTTTTTTTTATAATAAAACTCTCCTACTTTAAATCAAGCAAACGATAACGATTTTCTTTTATCAAATTAGCATTCCACACACACATACATTTCCGAGTGTTACGATTTAAATCACATTGTGTTTCTCTAAAAAACGAAAGTTGACGGCTATTTACTGTTTATTACTGTTTGAGATCCCATATTGACTAGCTTAGCTACCTATAGCTCTGCTCACACTGTACAACTACCTAAGCCATGTAACTAACTGTAACGCACCGCGGCTTGTTAAGATCATTGTGGCCGACCGATGATACATTATTTTTGTAACAATAAATAGTAACGCGAAGCCGCTCGGGTGGTCTTCCAGTACTAGATGTAATTAACTATAGCTCTTATTAATTCATTATGAAAATGTATATTTTGTTTTATAAATGGCGAAGGGACATGTTGCAAGAAATGCAGTTTAAAAATGATATACCTTAGTTTTATATTAAGACTATGTTTGACCCTGGGTCTAGAAAAAAATGTATTCTATTCTATCCTATTAAAGCAGACGAATTTGTATTGGTCAGCTATAGAGAAATTTTTTCATGAGACTTCGCTCGCATTCGAATTGTTAGTCTCGAATCCACCTAGAGACTCACAAACGATTTCATTAAAATCATTCCAGCCGTTTACTAACAAACACGCACAGGAGAAAGTTTATCTATAAAAGATATATTCGTCTCGTAAATTTTATTTATTACATTTTACATAATATAATATATGCTATTATTATACAAATATATTTTCATAAATGCCAATACTCAACTGTATCATAATAAATCAAGTTGAATGTCAACTATCTATTTTCCCATAAATTATTAAACAGAAAAGTATAAAATATCTAATCGTTCTACTAATAACGATAGCACCTTATATCAAATCAGATATTTTTATACTTGCACGTTGATTTATCAGGTATCTAGTGACAGACATATAGATTAATATTGTGATAGGTTACAATATCTTGTAATAGGCGTAATAAAACATTTATAGTTCTTGATACGAATGCATATCTTTTTAATTAGTTTGTTGGTAATGTGAACCTTATAAACGACTTTTCATATATGTAATGTAGTTATATAGGAATGTAGGTATTACATCAATGTAAGGTTTTGTGTGTAAATTGAATTTCTCAATAATTTACTTTAATATTTGTTAAATATTATAGATAATGACTAATTAGTTATGACATTCTTCATTAATTTTTACTATAAATTACGACGAGTAGGTATTATATTATAGGCACTAGCTTTCCGCCGGCGGCTCCACCCGCGGTTTCAAAGAAAAACTCTCATAGTTCCCGTTCCCGTGGAATTTCCGGGATAAAACCTATCCTATATTACTCGTGGATAATGTAGCTTTCGAATGGTGAAAGAATTTTTAAAATCGGTCCAGTAGTTTATGAGCCTATTCATTACAATCAAACAAACAAACAAACAAAGTTTTCCTCTTTATAATATTAGTGTATATAAATATTCAACAGAAACCATATTGGTCCATCCCAACCTGATTTAATTCTCTTAGGTACGTTCTTAAAATTTGTAAAGAATATTTTCCAATCTGAAGCCTTTAAAACTCGTCCTTTGCTTCGACAGTAACTTTGTCTTGTAATAACGGAAAATATAAAGAAAATAGTCCTCGTGTAAGCTTTTCAAGGTTCTGTTTTTAATAAGATTATATCTTTTAGGGATTTTCACGTAAGTATACCATTATATCAGAAATATGTTACCTATTTTGGAAAGTTACTTCAAGAATTTACACCCAATATAAAATTCGATTTTAATCAGGCTTATAAAATTTTTCATTAACAAAACAAACATGAAAACTGAAATTTCAACATAATTAGCTTATGACGTAAACGCGATTTCCCACAAATTTTGCTGTACAAAGTCTAAGTAAGTACACCTTAAAACACAAATGTTCCCCTCTATACAAAGAAGCATGTCCAATAAGAATGTAACCCTAACCATATTATATCATTAGTCGGTCAGGCGGCACGCGCGACCCATAGTCCATAACTCGCGACGCGTGCTATCAACCAGCACAACCAGACCTTCCCTTCCCCCCTCCCCACCACAACAACCGGGCCACTTAAGAGACAACAAAACATCCATCACGGCTCTAATTAAACTGGAAACGTTACCCGCCGCCTTTAAATAGGAAACGACACGTTTATCCAATTAGAAATTCACCATATCTCTGTGAGAGGAGGAAATTTGAGCAATCTGCCGAGCGCCTCGGCGTTCCTATCACAGTTTATTCAATTGAACGTAATAAAGTTATGTGAGCTATGAACAATGTGAAATAATGCACTATATTTAGATGACCTTTTGTTTATAGTGCAAACTATGCCTTAGTTCATAAAGGGAAGTCTAAGAAGATCTGTTGTAAATAGCAATTTCCTGCAAAGACAAACGCATGAAGTTTGCCGAGAAAGTATCAAAACTATTTATATTCATACTTGAATATTCTTTTAAGGGCAAGTTCACAAAAAGGCTTTGTTACTATTGAGCAAAACACCATACTTATTTAAAGTCCAAGACAGTAAATAAAAACATTTTGGTCGCTATAAATAATTCTTTATAATCATAGATTTAACTGTAGACAACACAAATCCCTTTCAACTTATCAACAACAATCTTACAAAAGAAAACAAAATGTTTGAATGTAGATCAGAAAAAAATAGCAGCAACATTTCTTGGAGAGATCTGAAAATACATTTCTCGCTCGAATATTATAAGGAATCCACTAGACTTATTGTTAGCAATAGATCTGTAACCAGTTCGTTACAAGGTGTAAATGTAGGTTATAATAATTTATTATAAGTTGATATTCTCAATGATCTATGTTGCGTGATATCTCGGGGATATTTATGTGCGCTTTGCAATTTTGTGTCACCTTTATTGGCCTTGGTATTTGTGCTGGAAGCTTCTAGAATTGATTTATTGTTAACGCTTTTGTGTGCTAATAGATCTAGGATTCACTAAATCTTGTTTTTGATAGCATTTATTGATTTCAGTGCAATAAATTTGCGCTTACAATTTTATTAGCTAGGAAAGTTTTCGTTATTTATTGTCGTTAATGTATGTAAAACAACATTATGTTTAAACAGTTCTCTTTATATAGATTACAAAAAAAGATATGTAAGAAATATTTTATATTGTCAAAGATAAGGAAAATAAATTAGTTATTAAAATTTTCCTATTATATGTATGAATAATAAAAAATATATATCTATGCATACCAAGCAAGCTAGAGTCAATTTGCAATATAATAAAAAGTTTCAAAATATAATTAATTAACACATAAAGCCACAGAGATACTGTGTTACAATAAAGGCATGGAGTACCTAATTAAAAAAGGTAAGTGTTTATTATCTCAAGTAACTAGAAATCTCAAACGCGCAATAGTTAAATAGCAAAACACATTGGAATTACCCACCTCGCAATCAGTTACCAAAATTTTCCTATTTATCTATCTATCAGACGATGAAGATTCCGAACTGTCAATCACTGGTCAATAAACAATGTTTAAAACCGGTTATAATAGAAATTTATCCGTAGTATATGACGGTGATAGTTATACTATGGTTAGAGCGGCGCGTGGCTCGCACGTGCCTTTCCTGACCTCATTCGTAAATCATCTAATCTCAAGCTATACCGCAATAAAAATTTTATTCAACTAATGAAGATATCCAATTGTGATTTATTGATTTGATGTTAATTAATGTTATCGTGAGTTACTTTATTTCCTTTTTCTATTAGCTCTCTGATAGAATGGAGATATGTTTACGATTCCTTTGTTGCAATAGACTATACAGCGCACGATATATCACAATAGATTGTTTATTTTGATGCTTTAATACAATAAAATACCGTTTTGGATGAAAATTATTGACATATATGTATATGATAGTTGTGGAAAAAACCTGGTAGGGTGGCACAAAACACATAAGTACTTATTTATTAACTTTTAAATTTAATTGTTTACTAATGAGAGCTTTCACGTTTAAATATAGCAGGAGAGCTGGAGTCTGCGACTTCATTTACGTGATGTATCGAGATACATACATATCTGATCAGCTGATTTTGCGTAACAAACAAACATCCATACATTTTTGCAAACTATCGCGTTTACAGTATTTTTTTCACGTTGTTAATATTATTAGGAGAGGATAGGACTATTAAAATTCGCTCAAATTCCTGCGTGACGTCACCAGCATGACAGACAAGACCAGAGGAAACAATCCAACCATCGCAATCAGGCGACAAACGGCCGCGGCGCAGCACAACGCGGTAACCACTTCAAATTAATATATCCTGGCTCGCGCCGAGATTCTTAATATTATATTTAGAAGTGACATACGCTCGTTTGTATCAATTGGCCCGAGATTGGCCCGTCTGCCTGATATACGGACGCTACTTAGACAATGATGGCACAATTGCGAGATTACGTGTAACACCGCTATGGCAATGGACCAGTTATCTATTAGGCCAATCTGCTGGAAGGACTTCTTGCATTACTTGTATCTGTTTAGTTTGTGGTTGAAGCTTCTGTAGAACTATGGCAATTTCATAAAAATTGTAAAGTATTTTATGAAATCAACGTTTAAATTAAACAGCAATAAAAATCCTTATAAATTTAAGCTGCAATTAAGCACTATTTGTTATATCAAATTATTTGAATCTATAAGCTGTACGTACCTACGGTTTCGCTACTTATAAGAGAAAATAAAAAGAGGAGCGTAATCAATAAATCATAATTGTAATTAAATTAAAGTTAATTCTCTAGTAAATAATACGTATTTTCTTCTATTCTATACAATGAATATTCTAGCTAAATACGAAGGTACTTTGTAGTGGTTACTTTGAAACACCGCAAACAATCGGGTCTGCACTCTGCAAGGACTGTGAATAGGTCTTAAGAATGGTCAATTCTGTAACTGTACTAAATCTACGCACTGTCACAGATAAAAAATAATTTATTATTGGCCATGGCACTGTCACACAATTATCACTACGTCCGATATGGCACGAATGAAGCGGTTGCATTAAAACTAGGCTGTATCTTTTTGTAATTAATAGCCTGTGATACGAGCCGATCCTAGCGTAAGGGGCTAATCGGTGCTTCTATATTAATAACGGTGGGATATCAAAATGGGGAATTAAGTGGCTTTCACATTCTAATGACCGAATAGATACAATGTAGCAGCCGAGCTTTTAGGGTCCGTGCTCATTTTTCATTTAACAGAACATACTTTATTTTAAGAATGATAAGTGATGTAGGGGGCATTATTTTAAATGTTAAAGTAATGGTGTTCAAGATGCTATTACCATCGACACTACTGTAAAGGAAGTGTTCATTAAGCTAATATGGGCTTTATAGTTTTAATTGTGAAGAGATGTTTTAAATAGTCAGTCTTAGTTCAGTGTTTTATTTTTGTTGATCATGCTTGCTTTTTATTTGATTCTAGTGTTTATTATGTGAAACCTTTGATGTTATTTCAAGTGTAGATTATCCATACAAAATTTCACTCGCAAAAAATACCTGTACATTATCGAAGACATTCAGAAATGAGACTATTTTGCAAGCCGTCAGAGGAATGTTATTGCAATTACGGCTTATATTCTTATAGAAATAAACCAGATTAAGAGCCTCCGGGGCCGACTAATAACACGCCGCTGAGTAGACGTCATGACAAATCGAAGTGTCCCGCTTAATTCGCCTTGCTTGATTCGTATTTATTATTGCGATAACGGAAATTCTATTTTAATTTTTAGTTGATTTCAGAACGCAGACGGCCCTGTATTTCGTAGTGTTTTGGCGCGACGCGATAGCAAGGAAGCACAGAAGCTAAGCTAACATGCTGTAAAATAAATATAGATGATTTTTTTTATTGTTATTACTGGAAATAAATACAATTTGATTTTGTGTTATTATTTAGTACGTTTTATAAATATAGATCGTATCGTCAGTTACAAGCAATGTCTATCTGTGGAAATTGTATTTACTCTGTAGGTGGAATTGACTGAATTCATGATATAGAACAGGTAAACGGTCTATTAGATTATAGCAGCAACATAACATCACAACATAATAACAATATTTACTACTGATTTCTACTGAAATGGCCATATGGGCATATCAAGTAGTAAATTGGACCATAAATCCGAACTAATTATACAACAACAAGTAACAACATGTTGAATAACACATTATTCAACATAAAATGAGCAAGTATTTATATACCTAGTACATTAGGCCATAAGCTCAGGTACGATTGTTAGTCAAACAATGAACTATGTGCGTTGAACATGCTAGGCCAAATTGCGAATCTGATCATGCGATACGATTTATGTAGCACTCAATTGCAGTTCGATTGTTGCAGCATGATCGTTATTATGTGTAGAATATACAAAAATTAAATTGTGTGTGAGTGTCTTTTTAGGCAACTTAAAAAAAGGAAGATATTTATGACTTTATCTCATCTCTCTATGTATGTGTAAGTAAATCAAGTAGTAAGAAAGTCTAAATATCAGGATGAACTCGGTTAAGTTACAGCATAAATAAAAAGGCAAAAAGCTATTGTTAATGTTAAATTCCAACAATATAGAATAGCTTGACATGTAGTACAAGTCGATTATAAAACAATATACTTAAAAATACCACATCGCTTATTTATGAATTAAAATATAGGCTCAAAGCCAGTTATTTCAAAATCCATAAACAATTTAATTTATACATATATATTGCTGGCTTTAAACGTGACCATAAACAAAACAACCAGTCAAAGTCGGTGACTTAATTATTATTCCCATTTAGAAACTCGAATTGAATTGGATTTATTGACAGGTGACGTTTGGTTAATTTACTATTACGAAATTGTCATCAAAATGCCGTAAACTGCTTTGTCTTACAGGAGAAATTCATTTGTTTTAGCGTACATTGCTGCATGCGAACCACAAAGCGAATGAAGCTATAATATAAAACCCGTAATGTATATTTAATCGAGATACTGGATAAAGACGTTTGTTACGAAGTTTTTAAGTGTGCGTCAATGTGCGTTAGTGTGACGATGTGACAATAAAACCTGTGAATTTTACGATTTGATACAAGTGTCGCAATTTATAAGACAATTCCACTACTCGTTAGAGCTAGATACTATCAGATTCTGGACCCAGTGTGATTTACAACTGTATATAATGGGCCCAGTAATGAGCAAGAGTGAGAAAGTAATAATGACTTCAAAATTACAAAATATATTAAATCATAGTGTTGGGTAGTAATAAATAGCAAATGTATAAACCGTCACATAAAGTCTTTGCACAATATATAAATTAATTGGGTTTGAATAAAATATACCATTTTGAAGTTTTGGATTATCTTAGAAACTTCACAAAATATGATTAATTTATTCTGTCATCGCAACATAACTGAAACTTTAAAGCTCAATGGCAGTAATAAATTTGTGTTATTAAACTATGTGATAAAAATTAATGTTCTGAAACGTTAATACGACGCAGGAGGATCCCTACCCATGTAAATATTTTAAAATATCGATACCACAACCAATATCAAATTTTCATAAAATCCTAAAACATGAAATTCAATAGCAATTAATTATAAGCTTTTAATTCTAACATAAGTCACATTAAGTCAAGAGACGTACGATTCGCTTCCATCAAGATCATATCATGGGCAGTAAGCGGGCAACACCACTACAGTAACTAGAGATGGTCCTCAGTATTGCCATATTTCAACACGATAACGCTACCAGTCTCGGCTAACGACAAATACGGTAGATAAGGAGCCACCTAAACGCCGACATTCGATAATATTTAATAATTATTTACGTGTAGTTATCAGATGACACGTGCGTCTCGAACATTCTTAAAAATAGCTTAATGTGCTGAAATGTTGTTTACGTTCTTTAGCCGGTTTGTTTTATTTTTGTTTAGTTCGTTAACGTTTCTGAGACTAGGTGGGTGATGAATTTGACGGAATCGTTTAGTTGCTTGTTTTTTTGGGCTATTGTGTTTGAAAACAGTTAGACACGGAGTAATTATAGAAATGGGTCATGCTTGCATTGTCGGGTAATTTGTCGTTGCTAATTCACAGGAGATAATTATAGTGAGAATATATTTATAGAATAAAATCGTTTTCTTGTATAAAATAAGTACATATTTGTAATCCCAAGTTACATTATATTGGGTTACTAGATATTGATAATAATAATCTAATATTATAAGTACGGGGCCGATTTGAAAAATTATATCGGTGTTAGATAGCCCATTTATTGAGGAAGGCTATAAATCATCACGCTAATACCAAAAGATGCGGTGCACTGCGGGTAAAACCGCGGGGCCTAGTTAATTATTTATAGAATAAAATTGCTCTCTTGCATTGAGTATTTGTAATACCATCACAATCCTAAATTCTAAAATAATTAGTTATTTATGTTTTAAAGGTAGATAATGTATTTTAAAGTATGACAACCATAATTAAAATATTCCACTTTACTTGTTTAGGTACTAGCTTTGATAAAAAAATCTATTTAACTTCATTATTATACTGATATTGTATTAATTATTCTAAACCATTAATCAATATACGAGAAATAATCACCGACATCAATAATAAATAATGGCAATACTATTAGTATATATATGTTTTAATTAGAATGCAGACCTACAAGGCATATAGAGCCAACTAAAAACATAATGAATTCCGGTTATGAAATAGTGTTTGAACAAAGGTATTAATTGTTTATTTATTAATTTTAAATTGAAAAAAAATAATCATCATCATCAGCCCATATATGTTCCCACTACAGGGACACGGGCCTCCTACCCTCATAGGAAAAAAAAAATAAACTATTGTAATTATAATTAGAAACAATCTAAACAGCTCTACTCGACTCGCGGTTTTCTGTTTTTGCGTAAAAGTCAAGTTTTGGTAACCATCAATTCATGCATTAGCATCATGCACCTATCGATTTAAACTTCATTTTTAAGTGAGTATTACTTACAACTATTTATTAATCTTACATTTCTTACAAATATCGCCCATCACAGATATGTCACTTATTTTATATAACCGTGTTTTGTAACAGATCCTTTTTAATGTAGGAGTCGAGTCCTTGCGCCTTATGGAATCACGTTAAAGCTAGCCCTTACAGGTCACAACTCACAGTTCATCAGCATACCATCCGACACCAACCTCTATCTCTAAAGAAACAATTCTTCTCGTAAAAACTAAACAAAGTCCTAAGAATGTTACAGCGTATCGCCTGCAAGATACATACATCTAAACCTTGTTCTCGGATGCTAATTAACAGGATGTTAAGATTAGACCCGTTAAGGACAAACAATCAAGGCAATGGAAGATTATTCGCTTCCCAGCATGCATTGTCGATACATTGTTTATCTAAGGCTAATTAATCAATAAGAGTACGTTTTTAACATTTGTAAGGGCGTAACCCAGAATAGTAGAGCGATGTCTCGAAATCTAACAATTCTTTAGAGTAAATGTCTTCGTGTTCTCTTAAAGAATATCAATATGTATTAAACTAGAAAATGCTTGCTATAATCAACAGCAATAAACATAGGCCCAACGTAATTAGACAAAGACACTGAGATATAATTTAATATCATGCAGTAAGTACGAAGTTTGGAAGTGTAACGAGTTCTATGAGTTCCATTGAAATCTAAAATAGATGGATTTTAATAAATCAAGTTAATTATTCACCGAAATATACTTTTTAAATATTATAACAGTGATCCTTAATATATTAAAAAGTCTATATAAGTATTTGGAAAATATTAAAAGCACAAAGCTTTTAAAGTGCAACCTCAGAACTCATAGTATATATGTATTTACAATACGAAGGATCCACCCTAGTCCCTAACATAATACACAATTTATCCATTATATTAACATTATTAGTAAAAATCCACTTGGTAAAATCTAAGTCATAAATATCCCCCTATTTGTCCCAGAAGCAAGTATCGATACACCGATAGCTACAGACCATTTATACAACGTGCAATAAATTCAAATTACAGGCTTAACAATAGCTGATAACATCGCACTTGTAACATTATAAATATTTATGGGGAAAACTTTTAAGCTTATGAAAACGCGGGAAAGGAACTTGACAAAACCTTTAAAGTTAGATTTTAAATAATATGGATAATGTTCTATTTTCTATTATGTATTTTATTCTTATCTAAATTTTTTAAAGAAGCAAAATCCAAAATCCAGACCCAATAGGTGCATGGTTAAGAATCTTGAATGAAGCTTTACTACTAGTATTATATTATCTGTGGCTTTGCATTGATGCTCGTATTCAAAGAGTTGTTGGCAATTAAATTGGGTCTATTTAAACTTTAAATTATGTCCAAAGGCATTTTATCAATAGTACATAATAATAATATCTGATACGTAGGTACCTATTTGTAAAGTTTACTTTATATAAAAACTAGCGGCGCGCCCCGGCTTCGCCCGTGGTACATATGAAAAATAGATGTTGGCCGATTCTCAGACTTACCCGATATGCACAGAAAATTTCATGAGAATCGGTCCACCCGTTTCGGAGGAGTATGCAGACTAACATTGTGAAACGAGAATTTTATATATAAGAAGAAGATATTCTCCTATATTTTATTAAGTAATTTCTTTAATCATCTTGAACAAATTTACTCATTGAGCTAATCTCCACAGTTAGTTATTCAAATGAATGACTCAACTTAAAAATCAGCGAGTCAATTATGTTCAAATTACGCAGAGCAGAATTGTAAATAAACATCGGTTCAATGTTTCCGCAAGAGTTATATCAAGCATTGGATTTTTAGATTTTTCACCCTGTGTCACAGGTTATTTTTGGCATGCTCGTAACATTTAGATGCAATTAACGTAATTCAATTTAATGTTGACTTTTATTCTCGACAATTACCTATGTCATATATAGGAGAAATTTCCACCTATTTAAATAACGAAAAAGGGAACAATATTACAAAAATCAATTCTATTTGATAACATTAGAATGGTAAATAAAACGTTGAAATATAAACATTGACGCTCTACAAAGCCTGACACTAAAAACATCTTTTGCCCTCAGCTATCTATTCGAAAAACATAGCCAGTAATATATGTCCGCAAAAATCTTGTATTGTCCAGAATATAGCTCAATGAAATCCAACACCGGGACGAATCGAGTGTCCTGTCGCATGAAATTCTGCTATATTTCGTCGTCTTCACGCAAATATAGACGATGTCTGTGCGGACGTGAAACACAATATCTTGTACAAGACATATTTTACACGGCTAGGAAATGTTGTGGTGGTGACGAAAAACTTGAGGAAATAAGGATGGTTTTTATTTAAAACCATAACGTAACTGTCCTGCTCTGTTAAAAAAACATACAATGAAATTTCATAAATATTAACTATTAAAGTACAAGTAATATAAATGAAAAAACATCCGTTGTTATTGCCATGGGGCTTATGGAATAAAATTACTATGTATTTATAAAATTATATAGGGAAGGAAAAACATTTATATCCTAGTCTTACCTATCACAAAAAGTTTGAATAAACAATAGCTATTGAGATTTAAATCAGTTACAAAATAGCATGTTAATTTATGTTAAATGATTGAAATAAAAAGGATAATAGCAGGCTTGATACCGGCAATTTGCGGGACATGCTTGAGCAATAATAACTGCTGTCAGGTGATACTCATTATGCTTCGTCTACACGACATCAAGACATTTTTAAGGAGTAACACTGAAATAAAGTTATGATGAACATTATTTTGTTTATTTTTAATTCATACTATACCTTCTTCATCGATAAGTTATATTGGATTAATTGATGTCTTTTCCTAAAACTATCTATTATAAGTTTATTAAAACGTTCTAAGAAGCAAATTAAAACCTTTTCAAGTCCTGAAAATAGATAAGAGTATTGATATTTGTAGAAGACTTTATTATTATTTATTTCATTAATTTTTTGGTTTCACGTCATGGTAATGAAGCCTGCAATTCTTAGAACATAACAATATTTTACACAGGTTTGCGCAAACTGCCAACAACAAACTGAATACAGACGTGTAACCAGAATGCTTATCAAGTCCCAGTGAGTGTAATTACGCTTTAAGAGTTTATCCATGGTGATAATAACAGTGCGCATTCATTTGAATCCACTTACGCTAAATTCCTTGCCACGACGCATATCAATCAACTATGTACTTTTATTTGATAGGACGTACGATACATAGTGAGCATATAAAAAGGACATGGTAGTAAACGCTGATTTACCTTTAGATAATATAAACGTGCATATTATGATTCGTTCACAGTATATTGGATTACAAGCTATTTTGTATCCGTTGAAATGTATGATTTAAGTTTATTTTAATTTTTAAGTACTACCACAGTCCACAGTTGACCGCCTCCTCGGTACAGTGGTTGACGCGTGAGCGTAGAACCGAGGGGTCCTGGGTTCGATTCCTGGTGGAGACGAAAAAAAAAATGTCTCGGTCTGGCAGGACACAGAAGGCTGATCACCTACTTGTCCCTAAAGAAAAATCGATCAGTGAAACAGATGTATGAATAATGCATCTGCCCCCTACCCCACTACGGGGACACGGGACTTCACTTACCACAGTCCACAGGTCTAATACTTAATAGTAGCTAACACTACCATAAGTGTGGATAATACGCTTTACGACAATCTTTTACTATAGCAGCCATCTGTATTTCTAATTCTAAAAACTGTTTTAAAATTAGTTAGTTACTTTAGTGACTAAGTTTTTAAATGGGAACATCAAGAGCTTCTTGAATGCAAACTAAAGCTTACTCTATAAAATAACATTGTTTTACACAAATAAATTTATTTGAATTTTAATTTAATAAAATTGGCTTATAATCCAATTCAACATATATATCACAATAAGTCATCTAGTTATAGTAGTTTGCCTGTCTCATAAGAAAACATAATCACTAGTTGAACGGTGTAGATGTGTCGACTCTAATCGCACGCATATATTAGAATCTATTTAGGTAAATGAGACTGGTAAATACAGTAATGCAACTCGTATGTTGTTTACATATAACTGGACCGATATTGTTTGTAAGCTGTTTATTATTAAGCATGGAGTAAGCGTTACTTTGAACTTTAAATTAATACATGACGCTTTGGGTGTACTTAATAATTAATATAGAAGTTCGTCAAACAACAAAATGCTATTTATTAGTTGTGCCTATCGATTGCTCTTAACTTTATAGTGCGAAATATCTATTAGTCGTTCTTTTTCGAGGTCTTTAATTTCAAAACGAATTTGACGCCTGTTTAAATGGTCAGTTTAAATACTTACATGTAGATCAGCTTAGTGTGTGCTACCAGATTAAAAAAGACGAGTGGCACTCGGGGACTGCCGCGGTAAAGCTATTGCATGCTATGCCTTCAAGCCACACCTCCGCGCCCGTCGGACTGGGGAGCGTGAGGTTTTTCGTTACAAAATTTCTGGATTCGGTCTCCGCGCTCAAGGCCCGCGATAAAAGCTATGCAATAGCTTAAAAAAGAAGGCCTTTAACATTCATATTAACATGTTTCAACCATGATAATATGTTACCGTTACGTGGAAAAATACTATAATTGGCGGTTAAGATATATAGCTCAGATACAAAATTGTGAAACGTACTCTACGTCTCATAATCTACCAAACATATAGGTCTTAACGGGCATTGGTGATTTGCCAAAACAAATATTTAAGTGTTAAATTATTGCTTTCACGCTGTAAATAACGGCTGTAAATGTTTCTTTTTGAAATCATACAATTGTTGTGCAACTAATTTGTAGTGATTAGATGCCACATAAATTAGAGTGTATCGTCAAATATATTATATATATATTATAGTTCAACAATAGTAGTATCTCATTCTTGACTTTATTTGTCTTATTGTAGCATTTTCTTTAATTTGAAGATAGTCACATTATTATGTAAAGAAGAATTAATATTGGTCTTTCCAATACCTAGGCTTTCTTATTCGTTTTCGTGCGATACTTGCAATATAACTAGGTAAAGTAGCTTTTAAAAGATAATTTTTTATTAGTTCAGTAGATGTGGTCTATCCGTTAACTAACAGAACGCTTAGAAATAAATAGTTTCTTTTTATAATAAAAGCGTGTCCTGAATCCTGATTGATATTAAAGCGTGATCAATAAACAAATGAAGTATCAATAAAACATTTTATCTACGTAAAATCAACATGCCAGGTATTATACTAATCCGTTCATAGACATCTGAAATCGCTAATAATACAGTATTTACGGCACAATTAAATATCGTACATTCTCTGATCATAAACATAACATCAATTTCATAGTTTACACTCCACTTAGAACACGGGTCGAGGTAAATTACAGATCCATAAGAACTTTGAGATAGATAAGGGTGAAACGGATCGAATGAATAGGTTCCGTATGTTTCTTTACCGCGCAGTTTTTTTATTTGTTTTTACGATTACGTACTTTTTAGAAGGTTTAAATGAATGGTAAATAAGAAATTACTAAGAATATTTGGCAGGTTTAGAAATATGTATGCTTGTCTTTTGGGAATGCAGAATTGAGTTTGAAAGACTGTTTGTAAATTAAACACTTCTAAATCGTGAGAGACAAACAGCTGGCAAATAAGTTTAAATAATCTTTAAAAAATATTATATACCTTATTGCATAGCAGTTACGCAGCGCGTTAGTTCCAAATTACAATATTACAGAAACCTTAGTTATACAGAAACCAATATTACAGTCCGATTTGGAATATTTTTCTTGTTTTATTTAAGGTATCCTTAGTTCTTATTTTTCTTTCAGATAAATGTGGATTGGAGTCTGAACGCATGAAAAAAGCCATCATTACCATATCCAAAATAACACAAGCATCCCAAGACAGAATTTAAACTATGTTGACAATATATCCCCTAGATTCTGAAACGTTCGTATTCCGACTTCTAAGAATCGATTCACATCTACAACTTGGACCAATTGCTATCACTATAAATCCGACTGAACCCTAAAAGGCCGTTCGAAAAAGCGATTTTGCTCTTCAATTTATGCTTTAAGCTCGATAATAGGCACATGAATGGGAATTGACACCACATCGTGAGTAGAGAGACCTTATGGTAACGTGCACGCAATCACGATGTTGTGACCTAATCTTTGGTGATAGTTGTTTTTGTACTAAGTAAATAAAAATATATTTAATGAATAATCAAGAACAACACATTAAAAATGATGATTGAATACTAGTTGAAAACTGTTTAGGTTGTCAGTGGCTTCTCCCTTTATATTATGATGTAATAATTTCATTAATTGCTACCTATCAATTACATATTTTAACTTTCGTATGTTAACGAAAGCTCTCACACAAATGGATAAAGCTTATTTTAATTCATATGCATATTTAACATTTATTTATCGATCTATCCCAAATCATAAAAGATAGCACTGCAAAATAACTTCTAATATTTATTTACGGAAGTATAGTCCATCTCCACGGTTAAGAGAACTAAAGGCCCGTAGCGATCTCGCACTGTTCCCGCCGTCCGAATACTTTATGTAAAATTGAATTACGACGCATTCTTACCAAGTACTGGAGTGTCTCGGGTAATATTTATTGACGTATAATGGCCCGTAATGGGGGCCATTCAATCCAGCTGGCCGATTTAAAGACTCCGCCGATCTGGCCCTGCGAATCGCTGACTGTTAGAAATAAGCGGACGTTCGAAGTTCTTGACCTCTCTTTTGTATGCCACATTTTGCTTGAACAGGTGAAATGGCTTTTAATGCAAACATGGCGTTTTGTTAAAAGCTTATTTTCAAAAGCTTTCTGAAAAAAACATCAACATAGAGCTACATTTTAATGCATCTGTCTGTAAAAATATGGTAAATAAAACTGCTCTACTATATTTCTTCGTTCTCGAATTTCACTCGATGATATACCAATAATAATCAATGTTTATTTGTAAAAGTATAACTCTCGATTGCATACATCCATAACTCAACCATCGTGAAATTGAAACAGTACTCACAACACTTTTCAATTGTGATGAATTTAATTGATACCCAGCGTACATCGAACCCGTAATTGCTCGTTAAGACTCGATTCTCGATTGTTCGATTATCGAATAAAATAAATAAAAGAAGGAATATTGAATACATGACGGACGATAGCGAGTTATTGCTTCATAACAAATGGTCGTTTGTGCACAATGTGCGAATTGAATCGTTCAAAACAATTTCATATCTCTAGCTTAAAATTTATCTCAAATTAAAGGGCCATTAGTCATATATTTACCCTAATTAATAACCCGCAATTCCTACTATAGCCGACTCCATCGCTCATAGCTTCAGTAACACGTATTATTCAATATTGTGGATACTGACGAGTGGGGTGATTTAACATTTCTACAGAAATATAGAACTACGTCTGTATTTGTAAAGCCTACCAAAATATTTGAATCTATCGTGAAATGCAAAATTTTTCCAACTCCCAACTTATTCTCTAGATATTATAAACTTTGAAAACACAATGTAGGCACGAGCGGAAAATATCCAATATTGTAGAAACATCCAGTTAATGATGATATCAGAGGTATCACGTAATAAACAACAAAGTACAAACATCCTACGAATTTATTTAGCTTTCGTCGATAACGCCGAGTTCTTTTTACACAAGCAGAAATACAAGCGCAATTTATTGATACTGTGCGCGATAGTCGGTAGGTGCATCCCACGCGGACTAAGGCCGGCGACACACAACTGTCGTGTTGTGACGTGATGTGATGCAGCCGTGTGATGCGGTGTGACGAGTGGATTGGAGACAGCTGTTAAATTTGTATGAGATTTCGTAGTGCCTGTAATGATAGTTTATATGTGACGAACTTAATTACAAAGCTTAGTCATTGAAAGCTGTTTGGTAATTTAGGTGAAATATCTTTATTTTTCCGTGAAATCTCAGTCGAACGTAGTGGCTACAGAAGTGTATCACGTTTATTCATTTAATCACAACACTACTTTAGTTTGAATTCTTAAGAATACTGAAACAATCAGAAAAGTCATCTCTCAGCTAACAAGGCTACTACAACCAAACTCGTGTATAAAACACCTAACCACCAAACCCTTGAAAGCTATTGTGAAATCTATGCTAAATACCAGCTATAAATAGTGTAGCTTATGGCCCATGGGGTCGTAAAAACAAACTCAAGCTGTGTAGACAAGCGCAATAATAATATAAGTTGACGTGCGTAGAGATTACATTATGTTCATGTAGGGCTCTAATTTTGATACACCTTTACACAGCAGATTTAAGAATATATTAATAATTTAATTGGATTGAGGAATAGTAGATACAAACGCTACCAATCTCCGTCGTTTTGGATAGGTTAGAGGTAAGAAAAGTTTGATGTGGATGTATTTATATTATCTACACAAAAGCACAGACTCTTTCGCAATAAAACTAACGATAGACTGGACTGATTCAGATAGAGATTGCATAAAAATTGTCTGTGACAGTGACCATAAAAGAATATGCTTATACGTACGTCTACGATATGGTGAATAAGAAAAAAGTAGGAAAAAAGCTTGCTCAAGCTCAAGATCTGCAGAAAGTGACAATATGTACAACATTACAATAGAGTGCTTATATGAGCTTGTATATGTATAACTATGGACATCACTATATTTACATAAAAAATATGTATATGTATATGAAATTTGTATTCTTTCTTTCTTTCAAGCCTTAATTCACCCATAGTCGGGTATAGGCCTCCTCACGTTTTTTCCATTCTTTTCGGTCTTAGGCCAGACGCATCCAAGATTTACCCGCTGTTTTAGAAATATCGTCAAATATTTAGAATTTTAGAAATTAGTATAATAAGTTGTTAATATATTCTAACAGAATATAGCCTTCATGCGTACGAAAAATACAAATTAAAAAAATCACATAACTTGCTATAAGTACCTACCTACATATACTTGTGTAAAAACAAAACATGTAAGATATTTGTATCAACTGCAACGTATCGTTTTCCTATTTCATTTTTTTCATTTTGTTCTTTGTCCTCATATTAAAAATATGGTAAATAAAGATCATAAACACACTGCAGTAACATACCAAATAAAAATTAACATGATAAAAATGAATAAAAGCGTCCAATTCAATCGATGCACAGTAACACGTAATATGATATGTTAATTTGTAGCATCTTTTAAATTCTCATATAAAATCAGAATAAATAGCGGGTTATTAAGATTAGAAATTGACTCGAAAACAAATAAGAGGTCTGTATGGTGTTAAATGTGGATATTAAAGTGCTTAATATGGATATAACCAGCGGCGATGGTACATTAAGGCGTTTAAGGGATTTACATTTTGGCCTTCGTTGCAGTCACGCTGCGTTCATCTAAATCTCATTATGGCTTTATGATAATGTCACGAGACAAATTATCTCTCTTGTACGCATAAAAACAGAGCAAAGCAACATCCCATAGTAAAAAAAACAAAATTGAATAATTCACCTAAATGTAAATATATAATATAAAGATAAGTTTTTAGGCCATAGCATAGCACATCCTTGGCCTGTGTTGATAGTTGCAAGGGTAGAGCCGAAAGTTCTAATCACGCCCTATAGATCAAAATCCATAATGTTTTATTTCTATTACTTAGTGATTATCATTTTATGACTCTGCTATGTACCAACAAGATGAAAATCTATGAATAAATGTATTTTGTAAGATAAAACAACTCACTGTTATCTTAAAACTAAAGTTTTACGTTATGCTTTTTGGCGATCCTCACGATCACTCCCTATTACCATCACTCGTTTTTCTTCAGAACCATCACTAGCCGTAGTTTGTAAGAATTTAGATGAAATGCTAATTTTCAGAATTTACCTTTTTCTATGTTATAAAAATGATATTATCAGATCATATAGATAAATTAAAAAATTTAATCTGCTCATTCATTATCAAATCCTCGAATCTTCAAGACGATTCGAGTCTCATATTTCGCAAGGACGATGCAATGAGTTTTAAGCAATTGCATTACAAAATATGAATATGAAATTCAGTCGTGGGCGATAAATGAGTAATGCAACTATTAACAATGCACTTTCACTTGATTTTCACACGCTAAATCTTTACTAGAAATTAACATCCTACGTTGTGAAATTATAACAGTTATCTTTATAAAATTATTGTTAGAGATTGGCACTAGTTAGGGGTATTTCTTCTGCCCCAATATATTCACAACTGAAACCCAACGAGTTTGAGTTTAAACATCATCTTTAATCATTACAAATAAACAATCAAACCTTTCCTCTTATTATTAGTGATATCAATTACTATTTTATTTTGTTTAAAAGTAGGTAGGTACAAAATTTACAATTCCTTACACTTTATTTCGAAAAAGGTAAATAGAGAGACCAATGCAGATTTTGGAGTACGATTCATAAATTAATAAATAATATTCAGGTTGAAAAGAGTGAGTGCGCCGTGCACGCGTGTCAGAAGTGAAACTTTGGCAAGTTTCTAAGATAGATACCAATTCATGACGGTATTGCCATGACGTGACCTTGAAATTTTACTCTCAACGCACCTAAAGAAGTTTCAATTCAAAAGTATTATTTTCAAGATTATTTATTGTCCTTAAGATACACAATATAGTAAAGGCGTAGTCTTAGAATTCGCAAATGACGGGGAGATGTAGCAAGTCATTACGGCCACTCCGCGCCCTAGAGCGCCCCGGGCCTGACCCCCGACCCGTGGTCATTGCGATTTATGACCTGGGTTTGTTCCAAAGTTATTGCTCCTTTAATTTAAATATACATACAGTTAGTTTACAAGAGCCTAGAACGATTTGTTATGTTTGATTAACTTTGGTAAGTTTATTTCGTTATATCGGTTTAATATATCCATTTGCCAGTCTCTTTTCTTTAAAAATTGTCCCAACAAAGTATTTAAATTAAGCTCTAAACTTATTGTTGATCATATTTCAACCGTATCAAGTAATATTCTTGAAAAGTTCGTATTCAGGTTTTAACTTCCATAAATTATTCAATGAAACAGAAAATTTATTACTTATTTACTAAAATCACACACTTATATTGAGACCACCTTATTCATTGCTATATTTAATTTAATAAAATTATAGTGCATATAATTCATAACAACATCGTGTTAAAGTTAGTTAAACATTGTAAAACATTCTATTACAACAGCCTTAATTTAACGTTACGTCACACCGATTTGGTGGTGATTGAAAAAGGAAAAGCGGACACAAATTACCGACACTACATCAAGTGCTAAATAGCACTTATCGACGCCGAATCGTCGGAAGATTGACTACGAAAAATACACAATTTCATATAATAAATCAACGTCGTAATGAACTGCTGCGGTAGCGATCTCAATACTTCATTATTTATTACTTTCAACCTGATTTTTAGAGGAAACCGCCGGTTAACGCGCCGTAATCATATTAGTATCGAATGCTGGCTCTATAATTTATATTTAAATGCCACTTTTTTGATGGAAGAACAATTATTTATTAATAACATCAGACCGGTGTTTGTTTGTGTTTTTGGTCGTTATCTTTTAGAGCCTGGAATATCGAGTTGGTAGAATTAAATCTATGAGGATGTTTTGATGCCATAATTTTTGTTAACTGCTTCTTTTCGTACTAATCTAATAAGTAAATTCATGCTCTTTGATTTTCTATAGTGCTTCTAAAAAATAACATTATATTATTAACGAGAGAGAGTGAGTATTGATAAATAAAATAGGAACAATGAAGGAAGTATGAAATACGTAACATTTGTACAGTAAACAAAAGTCGCTTATGAAGGTTGTTAGGCCAAGTTCAAGATGACCTCGCCGAACTTTTGCGTCTTATTTCCTCATAATTTTCTTTTGCAATTCGGAAAATTATATTAATATAAGATTATGGAAGCGAGTAAGAATCTATTTCGTAATATCTCCTATTTACTCACATATTTTCAACCGACTTCAAAAAAGAGGAGGTTTTTAATTCGACTGTAATTTTTTAGTTTGTTACCTCAAAACTTTCGACTGGGTGAAGGGTTTTTGATAATTATTGTTCTATTTGAAAGCTGATACTTCCCATGTCAAATCCTATTTAAATTTGCTTTATTTCTGACAATTTGAAAGCGGCTTAGTTTTCTGAAAAAAAAATGGGTTTTATATGTTTTTAAAGCTGAAAGGAGGCGTTCCCTATCACATAATACCAAATCATACTTAACCAAATTGCTTAAACCTCCGTTCAATCCAGGAAACGGCAACATTAAATCTTTATTCAAACGTACAGCAATGACTCCGCGATTTGTATTCAATAGCCGATCTAATACGGTGTTAGTACGGACAGCTGGATAATTTATCTCGCGAGATCGCACCCCGGCCTTGCAATTGACGGTAAATTGCTCCCGTGAATGCAGATTGTATTAGGATTGTTTAGCTAAATGTGGTAGGGAATTTGTTGAGGTGTTGAATCGTGAACTGCGTAATTGTCGCTTTGCAGGTTGATTCTGTTGTCAAGGTTTAACTACATGAAAGCGCTTTTTTATCACGCACCCCACAACTTGCGCCTAAAGGACTGTTCCACAATTGGAAATGGTTGTCTGTGTGCTCCATTTTATGAAATTCTTTCTTTAAAGATTACTTTGTAACTTTATGTAATAAAATTGAAGCTTTAAGCTCGGTTGTTCCAATCGAGTATCAAGAAATGAATGATTACATGGTATTAATATGCATTTATATAAAGATGCAGCTTTACTAAAGGATGGAAGCTTTTTGATAATCATGTGGGTATCTAGCAGAATTATCAGCGTTGTGGAGTTTGCCTCTGCAACATTATGCTGAGTCAGGGTCTTTTGTAGCCACAATGCAAGACTTAATTATTGACAGAAGTGTTGTAATTTCGAATGTTATCTTATGCTATTTTATTTTTGTTTTTTTTTTGTATCTTTTTTATTGTGTCTTATAATGTTTTTTTACATTATAAAACATTACATATCATTGTGTTGTTTGGTTGCAATAAATCTTTTTTGTATTGTATTGTATTATTGATAACAAAAAATGGAGAACATAATATTATACGACACTAAATTTTATATCACAAAAATATAGAGTGTATGCAAGCGACACCATTAACAGTACATAAGCATAATATACCTTGTGAAATAAAAGTATTCAATGTATGAAGTCGAGACATAATTGTATAACAAAAGCTACAGCGCGTGCAGTTAAGCAAGCTTGTCACGGCTGAGTAATCATAACCGGCTATTTGTTAATTACGTCTCAACACATAATTAAACGGCCACATTATTCAGCACATTCAAGCCTTGTACAAAATACATCTGTGTAATGTAATGTAATGCATGTTTGCTTTGAAAGCGTCGTTTTTCTTCAGTTCGCGACTCGGCTTTGAATGTAGCAATTAAACTGTTTGAAAAGTCGACGGTTAATGTAGATAATGTATTGTGTCGGCATAATATGTGTATTTTTAATCATGAGGCTGTAGAATCGAGAATATGTGAAAATTTTTTGTTTTGTTTATAGATGTGTCATGTTTAAAATCACATATCTATCGTTCTGGATCATAATGGGACTATGCGATGATAGTTGTTAAAATCCCACGGTAATAACATTATGTTTGTATTACCTAATGCTCTATTTAAAGAAAAGTTCCAAGAAAATGGGATATAAAAAATGGGAATTAAAACAAAATTCTAATGGGTAGGTATTTCGCATAATTTGCAGATTTCGGCTAAAGAAAACACGAAGCGTTAAACATTTTTTAAGAAATGATAATTCAAATCTTTATAGTCTCTTTATTACACATATTTATTATTAAAACTGCTCATTGAAATAGAAAATTATAAAATGATGCGACTAACAACCCGACGCTCTACTAATCGAAATCCACACAGAACTGTTTCAAATTGAATGTTTATCTCGACACAGTTAACACTATATTAAAAACAGTTTAATTTTATGACACGAGTTTTCTATTCCGATGTCCTTAAAAGTACATGTAAGTATATCTAACTGATCAAGTGATCAGAGTATAATTTCGGCGGTGACGCGCCCCGCTCCATATAAAGCCTTCCTACTCGCCCCCGCAGAAACAACATGCTGATTATCGAACCTGGCCTTATTAGAATGTTAATTTTATCAGTATATTTTTGGTCAATTGGTTACTCACTGTGTTTATCTGGCTTTTGCTGTAGCAGCGGCTCGGAAGTTATACCTACCTGTTGAATTATTATTAGGAACGTTGTAGGCATAACTTGTTATGTGTCTTTTGATTGAAATATATATTGTTTACTTTAATTTCTTCAAACTAAAGATTAAAAAGTTATCTTTCTAGTATTCTTTAGTCATAATGCGAAAACATATTATATTGTTACTCATGTCTAATTTAATAAAATTAAAGAAAAATCTTTTCACTTATTCCAGAAAACTGTTAGGGCATTTTACGAAGATTCAGTAAAGCAAAGTGTAAGCTTCATTCATAAATGCAAAAAGGCATAAACAATAGCAATTATAAATTAACAATCTTACATAGAAGTGCTTATTCTCACCCTGCTTAGAAAATTCTTTGCTTTTGCTTACTGCAATTCAAAGAACATCGTCTACAAATAACCACTTTTAACTTTCCTTATATCCTTATATACCTACCTCTATTATAAATTTCCCCATTTACCTTCAGCTAAAAGTGAACAATAAATAACGAAACGTTTAAAACAGTACGCGACAATGTGCGGGCGTTGTTGTAAAGTTCGTTTACTTAATCTACTTAAATATTAAACTCATAACGATTTCGAGAAGTAAATACTCCTACGCCATTTCGCGTAACGTGATCTAACATAACATTTTTAACAATTGTTTCGCCAAATGAAACCCACATAATGTTAAACATTTGTTTAAAGGCTTCTAGCTAGGGCTGCCTAGGGCTAAATACCTTTTGAGATAGACTGTATGATTTAAAATCTAAAATTGCAGATGTTCTAAAAATATCCTTTAATCAATAAATGGTCGATGAAATGTTTTCATTTAATTAATTTTAATGTCTTGAGAGTGTATTTGAAGAAAGCTGCCCACGTTTCAGGGAATCCGCCGTGGGTGAAAGAACTTATGAGATAAAATATACGAATAAAACGTGATGCTTTTAAGATTTATTCTTAATTATATAAAATACTGAATACATTGTACATGTAACTGTAATGATAAAAAGCTTACAAATTGAACAGAAAATAATTTGCTCACAAACAGCAATATATACATCAAATATGTACCAATTTCCCACGTAGGGCTTAAAGAAATTAATCACGTACGCAATAATTAATATCTCAAAGCCCGCAGCCCTACTTAGCAATCACATTCGTAGGCGCCGGAAACCCGTGGGCGGCGCGAATGATTTCCACAATTTTCACAATACTGACATATGAACTTTGTAACTGAATCAAACAGTCCAATAGTGCCTAGTGGGCTAGTGGGCTAGTCAATCACAGAGTGGGCGGCTGATTGATATCTACACTAATAATAATATTATAAGAGGAAAGAGGAAAGCCTTTTTGTGTTTGTTTATCCATTTATTTGAACACTTAATTGTGCTAGCAATAAGATACAAAAAAAAACTTTTTCTAAAGGAAGATGCAGCACAGAAGGCAGCTTAATCACTTATGAGTGATCTCTTCCAGGCAACCAGTTTGTTTGTTTGTATTGAGTAGGTTCTAAAAGTACTGGACCGATTTGAATGATTTTGTCACTAATAGAAAACGACACTATTAGGAAGTAAAATAGACTATATTTTATATCGTTTTTATCCTGGGACAGTTAGAGAAAGAGCTTTAAAATAAATATAAAAAATGTGACATTTATTAACCTGCGTGTCAATGAAAATAGATTCTTTCAGATGTGGCGAGTATTTCATTAATTTTATGTGTTGTCGATTATGAAAACGTTAACTGATAAGTACATTATGAGTACATTTTTACTATTTATCTTTGAAAATAACATGACAGTTTTTGTGAAAGTGCTGAAAAACAACAACAACTTTATAGAAGTATAGAATTTACAACTTACACCCCGAATATCATCAGAAGAGAATCTTAATAATTCAGAATTTCTTTATTTAATTTAAATCAAACAAAAATTCTATTTTTGTGTTGTTTACTACACGAAGATTTTTCTATAAATAAGTAATATTGAGAAATGAAGGACGGAGAAGCAAATAAACATTAAATAAATAAACAATATAAGTAACATTCATGTTATTAGTTTTACCTGTTATATCATACATTTATTTTGTGTCATATTTTCAAGCGAGCTTTTCCTCGTATATACGGTTTATCAAATAATAACGCCGCTAAGGTGCACTCACACCTTATCTTAAGCTGCCCAATTTCCCAGCCTACTCACTTGCACTTTGACATTTAGACGATTCGGAGGTTCGGAGATCAACAGGTGGTTGTCATGACAACGGCGGTGGCGGCTCACGACCTTTCCTTATTTCGGTCTTACAGTACCCGTGTATTGGACGTGGGGAAGAATTATAGCGATAACAAAGAGAAATAATTAATTGGTGTTTAATGGAATCATATTGAAATATCAAATGACGTGGGCTAGGTCGACCATTGAACTTGATTCTTATACGTAAATCTTAGCCGTAGGTAGGAGTGCTACATCATACGAACCTGCTAGTTTATCTTTGGAATTCCATTCTGAATTGTTCTAGAATTAAACACGTCCATACGGCATACATAATGAAAAAGCCGTTACGAACATAATTGATGAGTCGATGCCTACGTAAATACATACGTCAATATGTCATTATAAAAATAGAAATACGATGTACTGCATCGTCGCGTTACGTAGATTCGAATATGATCAATGTTATTTTTAGCCCAAGCATCGGACGTAACTTCTCTGCTATCTGACCGGGCCGGCGACGTCACGGGCTAATTGTGGCATCACCAAAACGGTATAGCACGAAGGCGGGAGTGATTCAGCGGTGAAAGTGGTAGATGACGCTCGGCGAGCCTCCGTGCCCACGCGCTCGCGAACTGCTATCCTCATTGTGCGTCCCGCGCTTTTCACGCTCGTACCTCGCGCCATTTTCCCGCGCACGTGGGCGACCGGCGAACCGAGCGAGGCCCTCGCGCGCCATTAACGCAGCCGGCTGAATGAACGCCGAACGCGGGCTGCTCGAGCCGTCCATTGATAACGCGCATCGCACGGGGGCGGCCGCCCCGAGCTCTCAATGCGGCGTGACCCGCGCGACGCGACGCGCGTGCGAAACCTGTGTTCATTTAACAGTAGAGATAGTCATAATCTGTGATCGCGTCAATTATCGTCAAGTGTGCGTGTGGCTGTGCGTATGGTGGTGTGCCAAGTGCGGGGATGCGCTCGTGCGATGCTCTGTGCGATCGCGATGCGCCGGCCGGAGGACGAGGAGTTGGGGCGGGACGGCGACGAGTTTGTCGACATCTCGCACATGCAGCTGTTGGTGGAGGCCGGGCCGAGCGGGCTGCACTACGGGGGCCCGCCGCCGCCGCTCGCGCAGCCGCAGCCCTACGTGCAGTCGCCGGCGCCGCCCGCGCCCTCCACCTCCGTCGACGACCTGTTCGCGCTCTACTTCACGCCGGCTACTCACGGTGAGCCGCCGCTACACCTCCCATAGTCTGCTGCTGTTATCAAACAGGACCAATATAGCTATAGAACTAGAATAAGAATGACGGATGAATGCAAACTGGTTATGGGTATGCTTAACATAATATAGTGTATATGTGTACCTTCATAAAAGTTACAAGATTATGTTATTTAATAAATTCAGTTTCATAAAAATTTATCGCGATCAGCTAAACGCTACATGGAAGAAAATACGCGCCACAAAAAACCACGTGTTATGCATTGATACTCGAATTAAGACCTTATTAAACAATACAACTGAAACCAGTTCTACAGCGTATGTGACAGGAAAAGATGCCTCATTAGATAAGGAAAACATCATTATACCGTTTATCATTATCACCTTAACGAGGTTAGTGTTATCCTAATTCCTACCTCAAGGAAGAATTTGTACGAAAACACCTAAAGGTATAATATTTATTTATTGACCTAGCTGCCCCAACAGACGTTGTTTTGCCCTTGACCCTTTTTCGTGATTCGCTCCATAAGAACCTTGTGTCTCAACAAAAACGTAAAAAAATAAGCAGAAAGGGTCGAGCCATACTCGAGATTTACACTAAGCAACAGATTTGGCTATTCATTTTTGTTCTATAGAAAATACAGAGAAATAACACAAATTTTACCATCGATAGAAATCCCTTTGAAATTGTATATTCTCTCTCTTGATAACACTGACTCTACCAATTAAAATGTAAATGTTTCTCTATACTAATAAATATTCATCTACGGAGCGGTACTTGGACTAGAGTATTGAAAATGGACAGGACTATATCTGAAATAAACAAACTAAGACAGGATCAAAATTATAAAAAATACATCACACGCACATCCTAAAAATAAGTGTCCAAATCTTAATATTTTAAGGCAAACTTCTGTATGAGCGCGTTTGGCATTAAAAAATAAACCTTTTTTTATGCGAAATGCGCTAGGTATCATCAAAACAGTAGTATTACAAAAGTATAAAATCATCATCAAGTCAACATCTTTAAGTTATTTTTATATGGTTTGCAACATGAGTACCTAATCATAACAAAATCTCAAAATGAAAATGTATTACGCTGGTAACTGTTCTAATTTATTCTTCAAAGATTTCTTTCAAGAGCGACTAGCACCCTTTTAACGAGGACATTCTTTGGACATTTGAACACGTAATTCACAACAACTCTGTAACACGCAATGTGGCCAGCACTTTGCAGCTTCTTGATTCAACTTTCTTGCTCAATAAATGTTTCCCATGAATACGGGGCTAAAATTAGCAATTGTAAAGGTCATTTTTTGCACTTACTGAAAAGTTCCTGATCGCCTTTTAATTGATTTTTTTATACATTTGCTATGACATATCAGGTTAACTGACAGATAAGCTGAACATAACTGGAAGCGATGAAAATGGCCATTTGAATAATAATATACACAAGTCAATAACTGCGTTAAAAACAACCGACTTCAAACTTGCACTTGCAACATTTACAAATACAGACAAAAATGCTCATAAAATAAAAACTACTGGGCCTATCCGAAAAAAATTTTTATGGGACCAATTCGACACCATCCCGCATCGAACAAAAAAAGAATCACGTAAATCGGTTCAGAAACCACGGAGTAATCGGTGTACATACATAAAAAAAAACAATTGAAAACCTCCTCCTTTTTTTTGAAGTCGGTTAATAAAGAAAATGCAAGAATAAAGTATTCTGCAGTAGTCAAAAATTCAAAATTAGCAGTTTACCACTACATAATATAGCAATAATTTTTAATAGTTTGTTTCATGACATATTCATTTTTATCTCAATCACTACATAGTATAAAACAAAGTCGCTTTTTCTGTCCCTATGTCCCTATGTATGCTTAAATCTTTAAAACTATACGCAACGGATTTTGATGCGGTTTTTTGTAATAGATAGAGTGATTCAAGAGGAAGGTTTTAGTATATAATTTATTAGGTTATAGACAAAGCGGGCGAAGCCGCGGTCGGATAGCTAGTTGTGTATATTATGATAAAATTATAATATAATAATAAATCCTAGGTATTGTATCTAGCGGAAAGCTAGTAAATGATAAAAGATTGAATTCTAAATTACTTATAGAGCTTTTTAAGGTATCCATAAAGGTTCTCACGTAGGTACTTTTCAGTAAGATGCTCCTCGTCAGAGTAATGTCGGCCTGAGGTGAAAGCTCATTGATCGTGAATCGAAATACACTGTACGGTTGAAACTTGAAACCAATCCTTTAAATGAGACTTCGTAAGACCTCCGGACTTCCTACAGTCAATGTTTTGATTCGGTTTGGAACCAGTTTAAAAATGATATATACCTACTAGCGGTCCGCCCCGGCTTCGCCCGTGGTACATATGAAAAATAGATGTTGGCCGATTCTCAGACTTACCCGATATGCACAGAAAATTTCATGAGAATCGGTCCACCCGTTTCGGAGGAGTATGCAGACTAACATTGTGACACGAGAATTTTATATATAAGATAAGGCATTTAGTTTTTTTAGTGGTAGTCATACCGCCGCCCCGGTCCGCCCCGGCTTCGCCCGTGGTACATATTTTGCAATAAAAGGTAGCCTATGTTCTTTCTCAGGGTCTAAAGATTACCTGTGCCAACTTTCATCAAAATCGGTCCAGTAGTTTATGAGCCTATTCATTACAATCAAACAAACAAACAAACAAAATTTTCCTCCTTATAATATTAGTGTAGATATATTTGTTTCATATCTTTCAATTTCAGTAAATAAATATTAGACATAAAGCAAATTACATTAATATATTTTTAAATGAATATTTTTAGAGATTTCATCATAACATTCATGCAAAACATATTTAAGCTTAAAATTGCAATATATTCGAAGTACCTACTGACAAAAAAACCATCTCTACAATTGTAATAGCTTCTCGAAACAATAAGGAACTTGTTAAACTAGATTTCAGCCTGTATTTTAAAAGAAGAAACCGCATAGTTCCCGTTCCTGTGGTCTTCCCGGGATAAAGTAGCCTATGTCTTATTCTGAGACTTCAGCTACCTACATACTAAATATCATTGTAATCAGTTCAGTAGTATTTGCATGAAAGAATAACAAACATCCATACATCCATCCTCACAACTTTCGCATTTATAATATACTAACTTTCTGCCTTGTCTAAAACCTGATAAATTATATACTAAAACCTTCCTCTTGAATAACTCTATCTATTAAAAAAGACCGCATTAAAATCGGTTGCGTAGTTTTAAAGATTTAAGCATACGTAAAGACAGAGAAAACGACTTTGTTTTATACTATGTAGTGATTTGTAGGATGAAGCGGCTGAATATCCCTTAGGTAGTCAATTGATATTAATATACCTATAATGATAATCTGCCACTTAAATTCTGAACTTACGCATTACTATGAAACATTCATTAACACCAACCTGAACAAGCATTTACAAACTCTGGTCAGCATTCCACATATCCTTATCGCACCGGACGTTGATCTGTGTCTGCCGTAGGTATGGTATCTGCTCAGCACTGTATGATGCAACTAGATTAATCATAATGTAATATAAAATAAAATCAAAGTTATTATATACAGATATAGATCAACAGATTATTATTGGCAGTATAAACACTAAGTTGTAAATTAATGGTATCAAATCTAAAGTGCCACTTTAAGACACTCAGACTCTACCTCGATTTGCTATTTTTAAAGTAAGTATAAGTAAGTTCAGAATATATTTATCCAACTCTAAGTTACTAATTATTATATTGGTGATGCAATATGAACATTGAACGCAACAAATTTGCTTAATTCTATAAAAATTTTAGGTAACAAAGTAGATTCTCTGAATAGTTATAATCGCCTCTATTTTAATTCACGATTAAGAATTACACAGCCTGTAAATACACGTAATTTCGTTTTATTTTAAAATGTATGGTCGTATACATTTGTTAGTAATTTTATCTGTATTTGATTGCAATTTTCTATTTGGACTTGACAATGGTTATAAAGGATGGTAAAACTTTAAACAAAAAAGCAAGTCATTATAGAAGAGTAATTTGATTAACAGAAATCAACAGTTGCTATTTACTTTTTCAATATTACCAAAACTATAATTTTACGTGACTAAACTAACCTACCTTACATGAACGTACATGTGTATTACATGACTAATATATATTTATTAATAGGGATAAACAATAAACAAAGAACTTGTCCCATAGTTTCCATAGAAACCGAACTATTTTAAGGATAACTGGATAAATTGATGCCCTTTTAGCAAGGATAACGTATTGGATATTTTCCTTACGTTTCTTATAACCAAACATACGGCCACATCACTTTGAATATATTTGGGATTTTTATTAAAGAAAGTCGAGTGAATCTTGTTTTATCCTTTCGATAAGAGTAAATATAGAATTCTTCTAATTTCATACAACATATTATAGTTAACTAATATCATCATTCTAATTAGAACTTACTAATTAAACTTACTAATTCTAATTAAAAAATTATTTTCGTTTCAATTTCCTAATATATATAAATATCACGCTATGCCCAATAGGAATAGAGCAGCAGTAAAAAATGTTGAAAAAATATTCTTATTGAGACCATTGAGATATACATGATGGAGAAGACACCGCCTACATCACTTATGTTGAGCGGTTTTTTTCAATGGTTTTAAAGTGAAACGCATCAAATATGCCTTCGTGTGTGTTACGATATTGCACAAATAATACAAATAATACGGAGAAGTGCAAAGGAATAACTTTCATCGGTAAGTACCTAACTAGATAATAATTTTTAAAACTTATTTAGAGCAAAAAAATGGCGCACAGATTTTGTTCGTGGTGTCTCCTCCATACGTAGTAATATTATCTCAATGATTGAGACCTATTTTATGATATGACGTACCAGTAACCCATGTATTAAACTGGGAACTTTTTCTATAGAAAAATCGCTAACTAAAGCAATGTAACAGACAGATAGACAATTAGACTTTTAGTTTGTTAAAACTTTTCTTACCTTAGCGGCAATATAAAGTCTATTTATTACATAAAATTTACAGACATCCACGTGCCTTCTTCTAAGAACTACCGGCAGCAGCGTAGAATTGACTTACTTTTCTCTTTTACTAATATGAATCTCCTAGATATATAAGAATTTTTGTCAAAGTAGAAGATAAATATTTAAGCTGTCTTTACCTAGATCTTCATTCGAGATATATGTAATCGGTTACAACCTTTCTTTATGCCAAATTTCTGTACTGAATGAATCTATCACGTGATCATTTGATGCCACATTATAGACTTATCATATACCCTAGCCTCCTAAATATCAGCTGACACAAAAATCATATCATAAATCGATCCGATGCTACTTTAAAGTACTTAATATTACTAATTATTGGACTACCCTGCCAGTCTCTTAGTGAACGTGTTCAACTACTGATCTACAGAGTTTCAGTCCAGATTTTGGTCATAAAAAATATTAGAGACTAGATTTTATCTAATTTTCACGTGTAAAGATGTCAGTCCTGTGTTTAATCTTTCTCAGATCGTTTCGGTCCTCCTTCCCATTGGTCAGATAAAGTGAATAGAATTGAAAAATTTAAAGTGAATAGAATGTCTTGAATTTTGAAGTAGCTGTTTCCGGCGGTTTCACCAACATTGCTTTGCTCCTGTTCGTCTTAGCCTTCCTCGATAAATGGGCTATCCAACACTGAAAGAATTTTTCAAATCGGACCAGTAGTTTCTGAGATTAGCGCGTTCAAACAAACAAACAAACTCTTCAGCTTTATAATATTAGTATAGATTTCTTGTCTTTTACACTCAAAGCACAGTTGTGATAGAAACTCTATACTATATTTCAGAACTTAAGTACCTTCATAGAAGTAATCGTATTCTCTAAATTTTTTTCTATTAATCGACTAACCTTGTAAGTTTTTCTGATTAACTAAAATATTATATTGTTTATTATCCAACTCTATATCATGTCCAATGGCGTGGTTTAAATATAGGTATTGCGAATAAAAATTAATTTAAGCATCCGCACCATTGCCACTTAAAAAATTTGTTTACATTTCACGTGAAAACAGGCTTATCAATACAATACAATACAATACAAAAAAAAGATTTATTGCAACCAAACAACACAATGATAAGCTTATACATTCGACACCATCAAAAAATACATAAAATTACAAAAATAAAATATATGATAACAATCGAATTATAACTAACATTAATTATATCAAACTTGCATTGTAGCTGCAAAAAGGCCCTGGCTCAGCATAATGTTGCAGAGGCAAACTCCACAACGCTGGTAATTCTGCCAGATACCCACATGACTAGTTTGCGCCTCTAAGATGGAAGGAGTATGAAATAAGATAAATAATAATAAATAGATATACAATAAATATAAAGGATAAGTTATATATATATATATATATATATATATATATATATATATATATATACATATATATAGGAGACAATATTTTTGGTCAAGTTTATGGGTAGTATATAATATCTATGTGTTAACCTTGAAATGAAGTCGATATAAGCAAGCAATAAGTAATAACAATATAATATAATATAATTTTGGATACGTATAATTATAGGTATTAGGTATTGTCGAAGAATATTAAATTACTAATGTTGGAATTTTAGCAGGAACGATTTGTAAGTGCGACGAAAGTTGGACTTACATTTAAGATTTTTTATTGGAGGGGGGATATTGTTCCAACATTTCGTCGCACTATATTTGAATGACCCACGAAAGGCTGAAGTTTTATGCTGCGGAATGGATAGTTCGTGAGTTCCACTCCTTAGTTCACCCCTACAAGTATCCCTACGCCACGACAACTTAGTATACAGATACCCTGGCTGCTTAGTATGTATTGTATCGAATAAGAGACAAGCCAATAATAACTCTTGCCGACCCTTCATCTTTAAAAAGTTAATGCTGTTTAGAAATGGAGTTACATGTGATCTGGGTGGAATGGTAACGCAGAATCTTGCACAGGAATTCTGGACCCTCTGAATGAGGCGCTGTACTTTACCTGTTAAACATGGTCCGTAAACGGGAAGAGCGTAGTTTAATTTGGAAAGCACAACGCCTTCACACAGCCTTATTCGTAGATCGACACTCAGAAAAGGTCGAATATTATAAAGGACTTTGAGTCGATAAAAACAGCTACTAACTAGGTTAGTAACATAATCTTCAAACCTTAACTGAGTGTCGAAATCGATGCCCAAGTTCCGAGCAACAGCAACCCGTTCTATAGAAATGGAGTTTACACAAATCCTGATATCTTCTTCGTCCAAGTGGGAGAGTTGCTTTTTAGAACCAACAACAAGATATTTGGACTTGGTTGGGTTTAGAACCAGTGCGTTCTTGCGAGACCAGTCAGAAATGCGTTCTAAGTCATCGTTCATGTTACGGACACATTCTCCTATACGAGCTCTGTCCACAGGTATATAAATTTGCAAATCATCAGCGTATAGATGATACTGACAATTTTTTATACAAGATGTGATATCTGCCGAATAAATGATGAATAAAAGAGGCCCAAGAATGGAACCCTGGGGGACTCCTCTACTCACAGGGACAAGTGACGAAAGGGCACTATTTCCGTCATTTTTCAGCAGAACCACTCTCTGAAAACGATGTTGAAGATAACTATTGAACCAAGATGAAGAAATACAATCGAATCCATAGAAATTTAGCTTAGAAATGAGAAGAGAGAAATTTATACTGTCGAAAGCCCTAGAAAAATCAAGCAAAGTTAGAATTGAAGGTTGACCATAGTCACGAGCAGAGAGCAAGTTGTCCACAACATCAATCAAGGCCGTGCAAGTACTCCGAAGTTTTCTAAATCCTGACTGAAATTCCGGTAGGATATTATTTAATTCACAGTACTTGGTGACCTGGTTATAGACAACTCGCTCTAAAATCTTAGAGAGGTAAGGAAGGATGCTAATGGGCCTCAGATCTTTCAGAGCAGTAGGATTGCTGTTTTTTGGTATGGGCCGCACCAGAGCTATCTTCCATTGCGATGGGAAATGTGAAGAGGAAAGAGATTTATTAATTATTGCAGTTATAGCAGGAAGACTATAAGGAACAGTTAGAAGAAACATGTCCCTGGTTATTCCATCAATTCCCTCTGCATTACTCTTGATGTCCAGGATAAGTTTATCATTAAAATGATTTTACATAGGTATATAAGGGATAAAAATCCCAGATTTTAATTACTTATGAAACATTGTTTTTCCTTTAACCGTACACCTAATCTGAAAATCAATAACACTAGAACCCATAAACAAATCTAAATATAAACGAAACCTACTTTGTCCATAAGAGCTTTCGACTAACAAAGTTAATCTTACTAGCTATTAGTACTTGAAAAGAGGTGGAGTTATGAAAAACTGCTAGCGTGTGATTGGTTCTGGTAAATATTTTCTCTTTTGCGAAACCGTTGTACGAAATTATCAGCCAATGAGGTTCGGTCAAACGGGATTTTATATTTCGATTCTGTTATTTACGCGAACTATGGTTCGCAACACGTGTAGGTTGCTAATAATCTAGATACATTATTTTATTCTGTTTTTGTGTTTGCCGTTCAATACAGTCGTATAAACTTTATTATAAAATTTCACTAAAAACAAAAGATTTATCCGATAAATAATGAATGAATGACAGTATGGTTTTATATTATGTAACAAAATATTACAAACTATTTTATTAATATAAGAAAAACACGAGAATAAGTTGAGAATTCAATAGTTTAAACGTTGCACTGATTCTCCAAAAGCTCTGCCAGCAAAAAATTGAAAAAAATAATATTAGTTATGGTCACATAGATAAAAAATAATGAAACAGCTCGGAACACTGGCAGAATACATCGATGGCATAATTAAAAAAAATTAAAAGAAAAATATTTAATTTGAATTCCATTTTCAAACACAAAATATAAAAGTTTGCCTACACCATATCAGGATATCAGCTTATCAATCCCTTCAATCCTTTGTTTCAAACTTCCAAAGCATGATATATAAATAGCAAGAAATCAGTAAATAAATATCTGTTACCATGTCGAAATGACACAGATGCCAATTAACTTTTTCATTTTGACTGTAATCCAGTTAGCAACAACCATAGGCGACAACTTATAAATAGATGGAATCGAATAATTTGAATGACAAATTGATCACAATGTTTCATTAATTATAATGAATCGCGGCATTTGGCAAAGGTGCAAAATGATTACAAAATTTATTAAATATTTGAAATATTCGATCTACCAAAATGTTTCTTAATATAGCTTAAATAAATGTTTGTTTGTGTTGAACACGCGTTTATTAGTTACACCTGTATGTAACCGACTCCCTATTCCTAAGACTAGATTTTGATCGACTAAATGGACAGAATTAATTAAAAAATATTAAGGATAGGTGACACATGATACAAGAATTTCATTAGTTTCAGCTTTTTTTAACTATATTAATTATTTTTACAAATAAGTTCAAAAATGTTCAATATTTATCTTATAATTTTTCTTTGGTAAAAAATTTAAACAGGTAAATAGAAAATAAAACACCATGGGTATACAAGAATTATATTTTTTATTTAAAAAAATAGTTACTCAAATATAATCATAGAGCATGCGGACATTTCCAAACACAGAAGCTACGTTCACAAGTATTATCTTTATTTAGAAGTCCACGTACCAACCATTCGCTCCTAGTTGCTCCAATTCGCGGCACTTCAAAGCAATCAGAAGCACAGTTAACATGCAATAGCATCACAAAGCACCCAAAGATGGCGGGTGTCACGTAAGAGCGCGTCAAAAAAGGCGCATCCCACGCGTCATGCGTCACTTTGGGCGCGTCGGCGCGTCAGAGGAGCCCACATAGAGCATTACACCTTGCCCCAAGATGACCGATACGGCTTTGATACGCCGCGTGGTAGCCGCACGTGCTTTGTACCACCGCGTGATCTTGATGCCTGAGAGGAAAAGCCTGCGGTTAAACAAAGCTAGAACACTAATTATGTAATCTGTAAAGAGACGTTTTGTTAGTTAGGCAATATACACCGCTAAGCTCAAACTCAATCATTTATTTATTCAATTAGGCTTCTACTACACTTTTGAAACATATTTTTACCTTTTACCACCGATTCGGAAAGCATCTATGGAGAAAAACCGGCAAGAAACTCCATAGTTGCTCTTTTAAAATCATGTCAATGTTATATTGTAATTTTACATAATATGTAACTTCATATTATATAAATAAATAAATAATCGTTTATTTTCCACCATTGTTTGCTACATACATTTAATGACCCAGGCTCTGTGCCTGTGTTCATACTAAGTTATATTACACTATTACAATGGCGTATACACGAGATCATTCAATTAGACATAATTTAAATATCATAATAATGTCAAAGCACTGTACAGTGACTCTTTTAACATACTATCTATTTATTTATATTTAGTTGTTATTGTCTATTTGTCGTGAAACGTCTTTGAAATCGGTAGTTACCATACACGGGTGCCATTTCAGAGAACCCGACATTAATAACTACAGAACAATTCGTAGAATAAAGTTATTCATATATCATAGGCGTACATAGACAGTTTTCTGATATGAAAATATTTAGAATGAAGTACATCTGGGTTTCTTTAAATATTTAACACTAAAAGCGACTTGCTGACAAATGTTTCACATTAAAATCAATAGTCATGTGCCGACACAATTTCACCAGATTTTTTAAGGTTCTAGTTATTTATCTGTTCTTTGTTGCATTTATGAAATAGAGAAAATACAAACAGATAGATATACCTTAAAACTTAAAACAAAGAACATATCTACCTATGGTAAAAGCTCCGTTCACCCTTTAACTTTTTACATTTTAAAAACTATGATATTGCTCTACAATCTCAAAAAACAAAACACAAACAAACAAACCTAGCCAATGACCAATTTCTTTGATTTTTCACCCATGAAAATTGAGTCGATTAAGTCAGCATTGACCATTGTCTGTTTACGCGATAGTTAGATTCAATACGCATTGTTTATGCAGACCGCACCTGCAACCCGTGCTCAATGACAAGGAACAATCGCGATCATTAGGGACCATTGACATTCGTCTTGTCTCACTTGATGCTTCTCAAACTTTGTAAGATAGAAAGGACGATGGAGTTTCGAAGGTTTTCTGTAAAACATGTATCTGCATTTAAAATTAATTGTTTGAGAAAAAAAGAAAAGAATTTTGTTAGGTATATTGACATGATTTTTAAAGAGCAACTATGGAGTTTCTTGCCGGTTCTTCTCCATAGATACTGGCTACTGCTTTCCGAATCGGTGGTAAATGTTAAAAATATATAATGACAATTCGAAAGTGCTTCTAAAAGAAGTCTATTTGAATAAAAGTTTGAGTTTGTTGAACCTAAGCATTCATAATATTTAGAATTAGTAAATAGAAAAGGCAAAATAACATTATGAATTCATCTTTTATGAGAAGGATTGAATAAACAATAATTAGACGTTGAAATAAGATTTTGATAAAATAATCTATCAAACTTGATTTCCACACAAATGTAACAGTTTGAAAATCCCTGACCAATCCACAAACATTGAGCAAGTTAATTTAAAAGTCGATAAATTATTGCTAATGCCCAATTTGTGGGCTAACAATAGTCGTTCCCGCAATTACTTAAACGTTGTACTGATACGATCTATGAAATGTTGTCTCACTACTGTAACACAAGATCTGGCAACTTGGAATTTAAGCTTTTCTCATAGAATTTTGTATCAGTTGTGAACAAGATAATTTCGTTGGATATTTAGTTTTAAAGCATTCAAATGCTTTGTAAATGAAAACTTTTTTAACAGAAATTTTAAATACGATTACGATTACGAGGCGGGATTCGAACCCGCCCTGGCAAGGCTGTTTAAAAATTTCTCAAAATAATTTATAACCTGTTAGAAAACCTTAAAGAGGTATATGTCAATTTAGAAACTATTATTGTAAAGGATATTATGCATGAAATTTTACACATATTATTAGGTAGATATTTATATTATTGTATATCGTACAATGCAATGAGCGCGTGCCGCATATAGATAAGCTGGTCTATAACATGTGATATTGAATATTAAAATAAAGTTATAATTATAATTTACATTTAACTTATTTAGCAAAGAATTGCAGCACTAACAATAACAACAGAAAGCTGCGCAATTTCCGTACAAAGCTAATATTTAGTAAGGATAAGGATACGCAAAGCTCTTTAAAAAAGTTGATTTTTATGATCTTACTTTAGAAACTAAATAATACGGGGTTTTATTAATTGTATACTTTAACACCTTTCAAACACAACCCACGTGACATGTCTTTGGCAGACATAAAATAACCGCGTAAAATCAAAACAAGTGAACGCTATCTGTCATTTCGCTTGAATCCCATCAATCCACATCAATCAGTTCCAAAGACCGCTGCGTAAATAAAAATAAGATTGCTTTAACAAAAGGTTACAGTATGAGTCACAAATGTTATTCAAGCGGCGTACGGAGTTTAGCAAATGTGAGCATAAAATATTCACGTCACTTTGAGATCTACTTATCTCCGACCGGAAGACGGTGGCAAACGTTTTGTTCTAAATCAGTGTACGGTTCGCAAATAGAGTGTATATTATATGACATGTGTTTATGTGAATGGGCGTAGGATAATAATGCAGAGATTCGTCTAAACAACAATAAATACTATCCGAATAGTAGACAAAATACATTAACAAAATATCAAAAAATTACAGAGAAAAAAAAATTCTAAATGTGTGTTCGAATTAGCAGCCAGCAATATTGAAACTGTTTACAACATAGCCCACGTATCGCGTCGAGTTTGATATTAGAGATTGATCATTGGCAGATTTAATATAATAGAGTCGGCCCAATTGACTATCTCGGAGATAGAACGCTATTTTATTGGCACGCGCTTAAAATATTCTTCATTGTTGATATGAAAGCACGCCCATTATACCGTATTGTCACCAACAAGAGCGCAGATTGCTATATTCCTGAATGTATGTTTTGCATATTGAAGCAATTGTATTGCTACTTTTTTATATGAACGACTATTATTGAATAAGAATTTACTTTAAAAGAGAATATTTGAATGACATTTATAATGATACATTTCGACTTGTAGAGTCGATCAATTAGCGTTAATTTAACGGTACTAATACGGTTATTTTTTTTATAATAAGTATAGAAGAACCGGCATGTGTCGTTCAACCAGGTAATCACTTAGGAAGGAGTATAGAAGTATTTTACGAGTTAATCTCAATCCTAATGAATACAAAAAAAAAGATAAAACTCGGCCAAGTAGGTACCTACTGTGACACAATAATTTTCTACATACATTATTTAGCATTACTAGCAGAATTTCCACGTCAGTCGTTGCTTACAATAAATCGTGTTTAAACATTTCTAATCCTTAAAATTCAACATAAAACAAAATAAAGCACAGAGTACAGATGGCACAGAATTCAGATACTATCGCAAGCATTCCGGCTCGCACGTGACAGACAAACGGCTACCGTGTCCGTGATCACTGTATAGTTATAGATGTATGGAGTTGATCCTTCTTCCTGTTGATATAACTGTAAGTTTGGTTAGAAGTTTGAGGTAAAAAGTGTTATTGAGTGAAATCTAATATTATAAAGACGAAGAGTTTGTTTGTTTGAACGCGCTAATCTCAGGAACTACTGGTCCGATTTGAAAAATTTTTTCGGTATTAGATAGCCCATAGATGGAGGAAGGCTATAGGCTATATATCATCACGCTAAGACCAACGGGAGCGGAGCAATGCGGGTAAAACCGCGTGGCACAGCTAGTCGTAGGAATGTACCTATCTACACTCTACCTACTTAGTATTGTTGAGATTTTAATTTTATTTATGTTAAAGCGTGGTTGTATTACGTAATTAAATACTGATATAATACTTTTAAGACATCTTGACTCGACCAAAGTCGGTACAAGAATGACTCGCAACTGCAGACGACCGTTATTTATAGGACAACTATTCGAGTGGCGTGACTGTGTGAGTCAGCGCAGGTGTTATTTGTGTTGTTTTGATCGTTATTTTGAATATGACATGTAATATTATTATTATTTGATAATTAAATGATTATTAATACTTTTATCCATTTGATTATTATTAAAATAATTAATTAAGTTCGTCAATTGATTTACTTTTAAAATATAATTTTATCTTTAAATTAAACGCGCTAACACGGCCATTCTGAAAAAAGCTCGTGCTCTGAGCGGTAATTCAAAACTCAAAATATCAATGATATAATTCACTGCAGCTGGTAACATTCAAACTTGTTATAAGTAGTACATTATCATACTGACAAGTGACAATCAGGTTATTATTATTTTCCGCCCAGTTGTGAGACTAAGTCACAGAAAACCCGTACAGACAAGTGGCATTCAATTCCATTATTATCTGCCCAGTTGCAAGCCTAAGTCACAGAAGACCCGAACAGACAAGTGGCATCCGATTGTATTATTATCTGCCCAGTTGTCAGACTAAGTCACAGAAGACCCGAACAGACAAGTGGCATCCGATTGTATTATTATCTGCCCAGTTGTCAGACTAAGTCACAGAAGACCCGAACAGACAAGTGGCATCCGATTGTATTATTATCTGCCCAGTTGCCAGACTTAAGTCACAGAAGACCCGAACAGACAAGTGGCATTCGATTGTATTATTATCTGCCCAGTTGTCAGACTAAGTCACAGAAGACCCGTACAGACAAGTGGCAGTCGATTATCATAATTAGTTTCCATTACCGCTAACACGGTCATCTAAATTTGGCTTTGGTACTATTCTTACACGTACATAGGACACAATAGTAGTCTAGCAATTGCTTGTACTTTTCGCTTCATAGCAATCATTGTCGAGTATTATTGTGATTTACATAGGATTCGATAGCTCAACGAGTTTTTCCAGCTGCGAACAGCGGCTTCTGTATCTCATCTGTATCTCAACTCTCAAGTGATAACCATAAGTCCTGGAACATAATTAAAAGTTAAAACACAAGTTATATCCGGCTTGGCCATAGTAAAACAATAACACAAAACGTCCTCGTACGTTCATTTGAAATGAGTACGGTAATTTATCTCGTGATGTCAAAACACAATGTATTATAACACAAACATAACCGCTCGGCCAAACTGACCTTATAAAACACCATCACATCCACACGATGAACTCAAACTCAAATATTGATTTATTCAACTGGACTTCGCTTAGAAGCGTTTTTCAATCGTCAAAATACAGAAAAATAATAATTTACCAGCACAATAGCTTACACTGGGCGCCATCGAAGGCACCACATTGGATCCAAATTCCATGGGATCAAAAACTTATTATTTGTGACATAAGCACGTCGTTCGCTTACCACAATTATTAAAGGCTCAAATATCCTGGACAGTGGACAACCGCCCGGATTGCACATCACATTATAATATTGATGAACTACATTACCGTTACAATACACCACAAACATTTACTTCACACAACGCACAAGAAAACACACATTGTGCGATTCATCCTTGTTTACTTGAAGTCGATTCAATCCAATTTTTCGTAGATTGAAGTCCACAGTGGTATACTGTCATGATGGTGACAGTGACAGTTGCACACTGTCACGTAGTATGATGAAAGAATTTGTGCCAGCCTGCCAGGATTCCGAGTAAGGGCTGGTTCATCTTCTACTTCTGATGTTAAAGCGTGGTTGTATTACGTAATTAAATACTGATATAATACTTTTAAGACATCTTGACTCGACCAAAGTCGGTACAAGAATGACTCGCAACTGCAGACGACCGTTATTTATAGGACAACTATTCGAGTGGCGTGACTGTGTGAGTCAGCGCAGGTGTTATTTGTGTTGTTTTGATCGTTATTTTGAATATGACATGTAATATTATTATTATTTGATAATTAAATGATTATTAATACTTTTATCCATTTGATTATTATTAAAATAATTAATTAAGTTCGTCAATTGATTTACTTTTAAAATATAATTTTATCTTTAAATTAAACGCGCTAACATTTATGTTTGTAATATTACTATCCTAAACTGACTTAATGGTTAGTATGGATGCTTAGGTACCATGTAGTAGAGCCATCAATTTATGTAATTATCCGATTTTTTTAATGTTGGTTTACCTGTAGGTATTTGATTCCAATTTGACTGAAATCTCTAACATATTGCTGTCTTACTTTATAACTAACCGAAGTGTAGTAAATAAAATTAAACTACTTGTAACGTATTTATAATTCCAGAAAAGCTTTTCTTTTAAAATTACAAGATTAATAATACTACTCTTATTACCCACAAACGCAACTCAAATTAGCATATCTTTAAATGAAACAGAATAACAAACGCTCCGACATTATTCAGCTAAAACCTTAATCTTGTAAGATTTTTTACTGAAAAATTTATTTAATTTGTCGTCTAAATTTAATAGCGTATGGTAGAACAACTGGAGTTGTGCCAAAATTCGTCACATTTCGAGTTTTGTGCAATCGTCCTATTTTTTAAAACTATAAGCGTCGCGGCGGGAGTTCACGCGCTCAGATATAAATACCAACACGAATGTTTGTTAGATTAATCGTGTTCACCTGTTCGGAATTGTGGCATCTGTACAACAATATACTTTTATTGTGGTATAAATACGAGTCGTACTATTTGTTTCTGCAATTTGTTACGCTATTAACATGCGATTTTGATTGTCTAATATAGAGTACACACTACACGCAAAATTTTATTTTTCAATAGCTGAGAGAAACTTGAAGTATTTTTGTATCACAATTTTAAAAGTAAATGGTTATAATTTCTTTAAGGAGAACTTGTTGACAACTAAGCAAATATTTTATTAGATACGATTCAGGAGTATTAAAATACAAGGTCAAGGATTTTAATTTTTAATATAGTCAATAGAATGAAATTAATTATAGTGTTTTATACAAGCTTGGGGAAAAGGTAGAAAAGAAATGAGTAAGAAATAGGTTAGAAATTATCTAATAAAACAGCGCTTTTTATTCATTATTTATTCTTAGGTTAATCAAAACTGTACATTCACCTTGAAAGATTTCATATTATATTCCTGTCACAACACAACCTTGTATAACATATCCACTTAAAACACAAAGCAGAATTCACTTCAATTTGAACGCCAATCAGTCACAGCATCAGACAAAGCAAGTGTTCATTAATTCATCAAGTAATTAACTGTCGCGTGCCCTCATTGAATCATCACTAATGTAATATACAGGCTAATAGAAAAAAAGCGGATACTCTAATTGATGGCAGACCCTGACCGGTCAATGCAGTTTCGACACGTCGTATGACATGTCTTGTGGATAGCGGTCTATTAATCTTGACTTATAATATGATGCTAGTATGGTACATTGACTTAGCTTTTAAAATTTACTTTATTTTGACGTGCAAACTCAATGAATAGAATTTATCAAAACATTTTTTTTTGTCTATGTGTTTAGTCACCATTTATTGCTTACCTTGCATTCGACTTCATGTGTTTGCAATTTGCTCTCAATATGAGGATGCTGCCATTCCTGCATAAATAAACTGGGTAACAAACTCGTAAACTTACTTCCATAAGTATGGAATTTGGTTTGAAAACAATCCATTATGTAACTTGACTCAAATCTAGCAATAACCATACTGAATAGCTATGCTAATTCCACTTTCATGTAACCTATGTCCAATTGCCTTAATATTATTGTCCACAAAGCACATAAAAAGAACATAATATTCCAAATACAACGGGAAAACATTCCTATACATAAGAAACTAACTAAGCACCTATTAACTCTAGATGCAACAAGTCTCGAACATTCTTTGTAGTTAACAATGGTGGCACTATGTAGAAACGATTGGACTGTTAAAACTTAAAAGCCTATAAAGGCCAGTTTAAAAGGTGGAAAGCAATGCTTTAATCAGGGGGACACTTTTACTTCACTCCTGTTCATGTTACAATTTAAATAAATTGTTTCCTTCTACATTATGAAGGACACGGTCCGAGGTAACGTTCTTTTATTGTTCTTTGGCTCATTCATTACTGCAAAAGTCTTATTTAACACTATCGTGCAACAGGCCAGGCAACAATTAACATTTTCAAGTTCTTCAAGATTTATATTCTCGTAAAAAGTATCCAATAGGTAGAAATAACTACAGTAGTGGAGTTTACACTTATTTTTCTAGGCCGTAAGAAAGTTGTTTCATTTGCACCGTTTGCACAAACCAAACTGAACATTACAAGTAGGGCATGCACCCGGGTTTACCCGGTTCCGAAAAACCCGGGTAAACCCGGGTTTTTGATGATCTTGAGAACCGGGTCTGAATAGTATGAAACCCGGTTCTCCCGGTTCCGACCAAAATATTAAAATGTAAAGTTTTATTTATATTTTGCTGCATTATTATAACGAATTTATTCTATCTGGCAACGTCAGACTCACGCGAATTTTCGTGCCACGCCTCAAGCGTGGCTCTGATTGGTTGTCTTACCTTAGATGCTATAAGTTTCCTACGGTTGTATTAGCAAAAAAAAAATAGGCTTCGAAAATGACAAAAATTAGGCTACCTACTGAAGTATTTTTATTAGATTTGTCGTGAATTTGAAAAGCTGTTGATTTTACTGTTTCATATAATGATCCAGTCATGTTTTTGTTTTTGGTATCAAGCAGAAAATTTATATCGAATAAGTACTCAAGTCTTCAGTCCCTTGATGCTGTGAAAAAGTCAAACTCACAAGCCAAGGCATCACAAGATATAGCCGTAAATGCTGAAAATTTTCGCAAATTTCGACATTCGGTACTTCTCATGAACATAGAGCCTTTAACAATAATGTCTTATAATACAGATAAAGGAAAAATAGGTTTGTTCGGAGCCCAAGTCGAGCGCGAGTCCGACTCGCACTTGGCTGGTTTTTTGCTTTACAGAATAAGGTTTAAGTTTATATGTGATACTAGCGGCCCGTCCCGGCTTCGCCCGTGGTACATATGAAAAATAGATGTTGGCCGATTCTCAGACTTACCCGATATGCACAGAAAATTTCATGAGAATCGGTCCACCCGTTTCGGAGGAGTATGCAGACTAACATTGTGACACGAGAATTTTATATATAAGATTATGATAACACACAAAGTACTTTGATAAATAAAGAGAAGTATTGAAATTTTGTTTCTTTATTGATTTAATAAAATAAGATACAAGCCGCGTAAAATAAAAGGCCCATCAGGTACTTTAACAGTTACTTTTGTTTAATTTCGTATTTTTTTCGAGGTATTATATAAAAGAACCGGGTAACCCGGTTCTACCCGGTTCTGAGGTCGATTTGGAACCGGGTTTCAGAAACTTGGAACCGGACTCGGTTCTGCATGCCCTAATTACAAGCCACACGAAATACCGATACTACACTACCATTACTCCACATAACTGCAACAAACACGTGACCAGGCGGACCCTTACGACACATATATTTACGGGCTCAAGTAATTGCGGTCAGGACCCCGACACGCTCATCTAATTAGAGCCGTCTGCGAGCGCGTCTAATGTGACCAAAATGACGGTTCATTAGGTTATGCAGCTGACTAGATACGCGAAGGATATTATGTTCTTTTGTTTGTTGTAGTGTCAAATATATTTTCTAGGTCCCTTATGGGAGGCACGTGTCTCTGCAGTGGGAACATCATGTATGGGCTGATGATGATGATTATATTTTCTAGTTGGTGGTTTCTGGTATAAGTCATGTTACTAAGGTAAGTTTTTATATTTTTACACCTATAATAGGTAATAGTTACATTGATAGAATTAATAAAAACGAAAAAACAAAACGAACAAAGAAATTAGTTCTAAATAAGAGTAACAATAACGATCATATTTTGCAAATAATACAGTGAATTTAAATAGTATATTTACTGTAGCCTTCATAGTTCACAATACAACAGTTATTTTCAATTATATCAGAACAAATTTTAATACGAAGACACATTAACAAATGTTATATTACTTTTTTTATACGTCCATGATATTACTATTTACTAATAATAAACAGACATTATGTCTTAATACTACCTACATAATAAACAGCGCCCTAAAATTTCCATTGTATCGTAAATATTGCACACATTATGAGCATGTGCAATTAATTTATGTCAGCAATAAATGGACTTCATAACATTATACCAGAAGTAATCTGTGTCTAATTGACGATACGCTCAAACTACGCAACTGCAATAAAATCTATTGCTGAATATATTTTGTTTAATAATATTGCGGTCATCACAACTTGAGTTACATTGTTGAACAGGTATCTCTAGTAGACTACAGGCCCATGTTAAAAAGTTATGGGTCATTTGAACCACCAGGTGACCTATCTAGAACGATATAAGAGCATAAAATAATAAGATTCAGCACTATGCCATCACTTGTAAATTCCGATTTTGTGGACCACCATTTTTGTACGGCATCTGTGTCATACTATTTCTATACTGCTATTAATCCATTATTCCGCAACGCCGTACAAAAATCATGGAGGCAAGGGGAAAAAATCTCTATATGTACTTTCGAATTCTCATCTGCACTCAGTTGGACAGCTTACAAGTGACGGCATAGTGCTGAATCTTATTATTTTATGTTCTTATATCGTTCTAGATAGGTCACCTGGTGGTTCAAATGACCCATAAATTTTTCAACATGGGCCTGTAGTCTATAGTGTCAAGATAAAAGTAATGAAGTTGATACTTCAAAGATATAAGAATCAGTCTCGATTGTGTGTTACGCTTCGGATTTCGTTTAGTATTGGGGTGGTTTTCCTACAGCCATTATGATAAATGGTTAAATAAATACAATAATGTATGCAATATTAATATTTATTATATCATATTCTATTAAAACAGTATTTGCAAACGGATGCGGTGTGGTTAAAGTACTCTATTCACTGTACAATATATTGACAAGCAAAAGCATTGTTGAGCCAAATTACATTTTTAACAAGAGTTTAGTAGCTACAGTAACTTTACAAGCACACACACACCCTATTTCAGCCCTCATTTGAGGTTTTATCTAATAAAACAACAGACAACAAAGTTAATAATGCATTTATTGAAGAAAGTATCTTTATGTAATCGCTGTCCTAATTTTAAAAGTCTATAGAGGCTGAAAGAAATTGTAAAGGACAAACGTTTCCCAGAATAGTTTTAATGCAAATAAGTATTTGAAAAACAATAGCCAGAACATGGCAATTATAATATGACGTACGTAATTTTTTTTAGTGTAACGAAAATTAAGTTTTTACTTTAATAATAGAAAATAAGGAGAGCGAATATGCTATAACACAAAATTTTCATCTAAAACAAGCTATATATACCTTAAAAGAATAATTAAAAAAACTACACACCGATATAAAATCGTGCAAAAATCTTAAAATTTCAATTAAAAGGAAATATTGCTACAAACCAAGACTATATTCGAATGATTTGACGTTGATTCGTACTGTATATCAAACTGACAGGCCGCAAGTCCGCCGACGACAAATGCTATTGTAATCCAACATTGATTTACACAATATTATTGTAGCAGAATACATTTCAGTCACACTACACGTTTTGGTTAGATATCTGTCTGGCTACGTCGTCTGCTAAAATAAACCCCATTATATTGACCAATATTTTTTCTGCTACTTTTAAGCAAAATAAAACGGTCGCATATGTAATTATTCAATAATTTAAACACAGTTCATACAATCTTTGTTAGAAAATTTCTCGTAAAATATAGATCATATTAGTTTAATAAATAGCAGATATGCATATCAGTAGGTAGTTTGTGTATCTAATTTTACTTTTAGGCACAAATATTATCTTAAAGACTAAAAAACCTTCATTTGCAGTAACTTCAATTATTTGCCATTATATAATTCCAATTTTACACATGAATGGACCTAGCAAACAATTTGTACAAATGATGTGGCGTTAATATTGTATAAGGTAAAAAGTAATAACATCGCAATCGAGCCACATAACAGTCACGCGTTTTTTCAACATCAAACGTGTTAAATCACTAAAATCAAAAACAAATATTGCTAACTCTATCAAAACAAGAGTGGGTGGTATCGCCAAATATGTACATTTTATGTCGGTTTTGCGCACGGAATCGTTAATAAAAAATAATACACTAAATCCAAAGACGATTTTAGAAGCATATGGTTGTGTGTTGGCGGGCTCTAATCCGTGTTAGCAAAACTTGCAGGCCTTACCTTGACTCCTACGCTATAATGAGCAACTAATGTTACTTAGTAAGGACGAATTCAAATAATAACTAGCTGTCTCGACGTGAAAGTTTGACTATGAATGAATAAGCCTATTGTGCTAGATAAAATACAGAATACAACTAAAATTACAGCTTATGATGGGCAAAAGCTCTTATCAATATAAGCTATCTGTACCAACCCGATTTAAAGGATATATCGCTTCAGAAAGACTACAAAATACTTAATACAGATAACATATTAACATTGTAAGGTAACGATACCTTTTGAAGAATAGATATTATATAGAAATTAATAAAAATAAACAATTTAAAGAAACCAATTTCAGTCATATTTCATGATCTCTATCGTAGATTACACACAATAAAAGTTTAATAACCTTTACAATCCCGAATCCCTCAGGATTCCGATCGAACTATGCGAAATCAACCCTAAATCTATAAAACCACGTGATAATCACATCTGGCTAATTGCTAACATTTAAAGCAAAGGCATGAATGAAACGCGCGCCGCCCACGACGGCTCCATTCATACTGAGCGGCCCTGCGCCTCAATGCCGACCCACTAACATACGTAACCTTACACACACTACGATTTTCAATTAATGATTACGTAATTGTTTTTTAATTGTGCGCTTTATGGGGAATTGGGATGTGGTTTTTGCAAGCTACTGTTTGGATTGAGTTACCGAAGATACGAATCTTGGCTACTGGATTTTGAAGTCGATTCTTGTTGCGGTTATTAAAAGTTTCTTTGTGATGTGCGAATATAACTGTGCAAGTAAATTTTTGCACGCCTCATAAGCGAAGCGTTGAGGTGGGTACTACTGTCACTTCGCGCAAAACATCTGATTTTTCAAACTTAAAATGTCTTTATGTATCATACATTGCGCTTGTAAGATAATACATACACACACATATTAAGAAAAAACACTATTTTTAACGTTCATGATATTTTTGATGTCATTTTTGTTATTTAAACTAGTTCAAAAACAGTTTAAAAAAGTTCTGTCTTGGACGTCCGTGTGTGGATCATGTGCGGATCCTTTTTCTTGTTAACACGATAGCGACCGAAATACTTTACTAATCGAGTCTTTTTTTTTTCTCTTACGCTTGAGTATGCTCAGGAATAGAACCCTTTCATTTTTCAGGGTCTGATTCGATGTGGTTTAATTGTTATTAAATAAACAAAAATAATAATTAATAAATATTTATTAAAAAAAATTATGAGGCGTGCACTTTTGGATTTTCCAAATTATTTTGTACTTTTCTCATAGATTGATACATATATCATTCAAATACAAATTTATCTCGAATAAATTATAAGTTACAGTAAGTAAGTGGACAAATTTGAATGACGTACCTACATAAATTTTGAAGCTCCATTGTTCATCTAATTTCAAAATTTACCTAATTATTTATCAAAATGTTGGTGTCTGCAGTAAAATAGCGAGTAAAAAATTACCTAAGCTTCTTATTTTTATCTTATAAGTATATCTTATTTTAAGGATAAACATAACAAAAATCTAAATGCATTTTATAAAGAGATATATCAGAGTTATGAATAAGACAGATGAAGATAAAAGGATGTATCCTGTCCAGCGACGGCGTTTTGTGTGACATGATTCATAACAAAACCTGTTTTTATCTTATAGGTATTAAAGTCACTCATAATTTGCTCCGTCTTTCTTCTATTTATATTCACATTAGCCATATTATAGTAACGGTCGAGATCAAAAACCTAATACTGAATTCATTTTATTAACCGACTTCAAAAAAAAGGAGGAGGTTATCAATTCGGCCGGTATGTTTTTTTTTTTTTTATGTATGTACACCGATTACTCCGTGGTTTCTGAACCGATTTACGTGATTCTTTTTTTGTTCGATGCGGGATGGTGTCGAATTGGTCCCATAAAAATTTTATTCGGATAGGCCCAGTAGTTTTTATTTTATGAGCATTTTTGTCTGTATTTGTAAATGTTGCAAGTGCAAGTTTGAAGTCGGTAGTTTTTAACGCAGTTATTATAACAGTCATTTCAATGACATCTTGTATAACAGGCGCGTGTGTCAATTTCACCGCAAGTATTCTCAATTCTAATCTTTGTTTTGTTTATTTTATTATACGCAAAATACGCAGCAATAAATTGAAAGTCAACTAGGTACGCTTAAATTGCAGCCATGTGGAACCTCTATCCATTAAATAAATTTCAACTGAAGGTAATTGCAGGCAAAGTACATAATGCCCGAGCATGACGAGACAATCCTGTAATTTATAGGCCAATTTCCATGCATTTTCTTTACAAATGTGAAAGGTTGTCCACGTGCGACCGAAAAGGGTAGAGTTCAAAGTCGGAGATTATTGTAAAATACACTTTTAGAGTACAGTAAGTGTAATCCTATTAGTTAGAGTGGCGTCACATCTAAAAATATCCCTTATAGTGTATCAGTTTGTGCGGAAGCGTGATGCGGTTACAAAATCATTTATCTAATGTTGCTATTGCAAATAAAGTTATACTTTGTTATTATGTCATATATTTATCGAATGAATTATTTATTAAACAAGAACATATACAGGTAAATTAGCTTGGAGAAATTTTTGCATATGTAGTGGTGTGTATATTACTCAGATCTTAGAGCGCGTTTCCACTATATCGTTCTGACTTCTGGCCTATACAAAAATGTTTCGATATCCTAACATTACTATTTAATTTTATACTTATTCCTAGCAACACTTTTGTTTTCAATAAAAACAAGTTTTTATTTGAAAGAAAATGGTTTTGACTTTATAAAAAAAAATATATCATTCAATTTCACGTCCTTGAGCAAACGACAAGGCGACTACCGTGAAACAATAAAATATCGTGTCCATAATAATTTGTTTCATAATTAATATTTGACCATAATAATTACGAAACAAAACAAATAAATAAATCGTCACTTGATAGTGGAAAGTGGAAACACGCACAAAACCAGAATAAACCAGTTTACGCTGTCCGCAGGTGCCACGTGCAGTCGTTTGGTACCGTGAACATAAAGCACACATTTCATTCAAAAATTATAATTATTACGTATAGACCGGGAGATATTGACACAAAATTTCGAGTCATTTGTAACAGGATGGCGGTTCTACAGGGGTCTTAGTACGCAATGACAAAAAGAAATAGTTTGGAAAATCCAAAAGTGCACGCCTCATAATTTTTTTTTAATAATTATTTATTAATTATTATTTTTGTTTATTTAATAACAATTAAACCACATCGAATCAGACCCTGAAAAATAAAAGGGTTCTATTCCTGAGCATACTCAAGCGTAAGAGAAAAAAAAAGACTCGATTAGTAAAGTATTTCGGTCGCTATCGTGTTAACAAGAAAATCCTCCGCACATACAGACACACGGACGTCCAAGACAGAACTTTTTTAAACTGTTTTTTAACTAGTTTAAATAACAAAAATGACATCAAAAATATCATGAATGTTAAAAATAGTGTTTTTTCTTAATATGTGTGTGTATGTATTATCTTACAAGTGCAATGTATGATACATAAAGACATTTTAAGTTTGAAAAATCAGATGTTTTGCGCGAAGTGACAGTAGTACCCACCTCAACGCTTCGCTTATGAGGCGTGCAAAACGATGGTGTGAACACTGGTACCGGCGGCTTAGTCGCGTAGGCGATAGTCGAACTCGTCGGAAAAATAGCGAAAGTCAAACGATTTGTAACACAAAAATTTTAGAATTTACCGATAGCCCATAAAAAAGAAGTAGGCGGTAGTGTCATGCCATACTTTTCCGGTGTGACTTACAGCCCGCCATACCGACGCGAATGTGTTGATTAAAAAAAAAACAATTCAACCATTTGTACCAGGCTAACTTTTGCACAGGTAACCATCGTCGTGCAGCTATTTACGAAAATCGCCATGCCATACTTTTCGGACGATTCCAAATGGTCGCCATACCGCCGAAAATGTGCAAAAATTTTTTTTTTCGCCAAACTTTTTGTACCAGTATTGCATTTGGATTTTTGGAGAGTATTTGATAAAATGTGACCATTATTATATTTACCATACTTCTAGTAGGGGGAAAAAGTGCTGCCATACTTAAAAAATTAATTTAGTATTAATTTATATAAGTGAAGATTTCCACCACCTAGATCTTTGAAATTTTGTATTTATATTCGTTGAACCTCAAACTTACAGGAAAAATTAGTGCCATACTGTTACTAATCGTTCAAAATACGAATAAAATCTTACAATAAAAAAAAATCTTATACACATTCGCCACCTCCCACAGGTATGGCATTATCACACTTCTATTTATAATCATTCAGGAGTTGTTGAAAAAAAAATTTAGGGTGGTACAAATGGTTCGGCGAAAAAAAAAATTTGCAGATTTTCGGCGGTATGGCGACCATTTGGAATCGTCCGAAAAGTATGGCATGGCGATTTTCGTAAATGGCTGCACGACGATGGTTACCTGTGCAAAAGTTAGCCTGGTACAAATGGTTGAATTGTTTTTTTTTAAATCAACACATTCGCGTCGGTATGGCGGGCTGTAAGTCACACCGGAAAAGTATGGCATGACACTACCGCCTACTTCTTTTTTATGGGCTATCGGTAAATTCTAAAATTTTTGTGTTACAAATTGTTTGACTTCGCTATTTTTCCGACGAGTTCGACTAACGCCTACGTGACTAAGCCGCCGGTACCAGCGTTCACACCATCGTTTTTCTTTTTGTCATTGCGTACTAAGACCCCTGTAGAACCGCCATCCTGTTACAAATGACTCGAAATTTTGTGTCAATATCTCCCGGTCTAGTTAATGTAAAAGTTATACGTATGTTAAATGTGCAAATATTAAAATAAAGTCTCATCTTTTTCAGAGGAGAAACACATATAGTTTAATTTAAAATCCCTTATATATATATAAAATAAAAACTAAAAATAAAATGTTGTTTTATTTTATTTGCTGACCATACACTACTACAAACGCAAAAATTTCTCCAAGCTAATTTACCTGTAACTGCATTTTATATAGTTATTTTTAAAAGGCAAAAAAAACCATAGCTAAATACTACCAAGAGAATACACTCAAGAGAAATAAATATGTAATAGCAAATGTTTAATTTTAATAATATCTACGAATGTAAGTTGCGATGTTTTTCACTTTTATTTAGAAAAAAAGCATTGCTTTCATTAAAAGCTTTATATAAATATCGAACTTGAATCTTCATAGATAAATAATTATTTGCATTTTGAATTATAAAAACAGATTTAATATAATTTGAAAAAGACTGTTTTCTTAATACCCATCAGAATTAAATATCCAATGATTGAAAATTATTAAATCTCTTCTTTATCAATGTCAATTTTATTGAAAAAATATGAAATTATTTCGCGAATATTATGAAGATATTATGTAACGTAATTCATAAGGAAATATATTCAAAAGGGTGTGTCCGCTCTCACGTGTTGAATAATGAAACATATGCTTGTATTTATTGCTATCGTTAAAAGTAATTTATAAAATTAATTATACCTATGTATAGTTATTTACAGTAACACTCAAAATGGAAAACCCCTTATAACATCTGTATATGTTTGTCAACAGCTGTGCACTATACTAGCATATAATAAAAAAAATGATATAAATACGATTTAATGAAAACTAAGTTTGTTAACGAGAACGTTAATTAAGTACATATTCTATACAAAGCTCATAAAAATGACACGTATAACCAGATTTTAAATTAAATTTTTTAATCTATTATTTGTCCGTCAATATCCTACTTACCTTATATTAGAGATACAGATCACTTCTTCCTAATTACTTGAAAATCGTAATAAATCTTAAACGTGTGACTTACAAACAGGCCGGCTAATTCACCACAAGCATAGCATCACTGATCGATACATAAATGGCAAAGTTGAGGGTCAGGCAACGATGAATGAAACCCCAGAGGGGATGGGGCGGGTGTCTCGGCCATGGTCACGCTGTGACGTAGGGGCAGAGCGCATGCGCCAAGTTCAGGGGCACATTGATCGGAAGGTTTCGTCAATGGCAATGCCAGGGGCAGATCGCAGGTTGAACGCTCGTGGAACCTTTTGAACGGTTCAGTTTTGTTGCTTTTTGTTGGAATACTTCTTTGGGTTTATGGATGTAGTAAATGTAAATGGGATGAATTGAATGATGTTATATAATCTAGTGGGTAATTAATAACAATATTAACGAAAACGGTTTTATAATTTATATCGCCACTGCTATTTAATTACCCTTATCATATTCTAATAAACAGAAAATTGAGGATCCAAATAAATATAAGTAATTCAATATGTGAAAGGAATATGAAATATGTTTCAAAGGAATATGTTGAAATATATTTACATAGGAATTAGGTCACACGCAAAGCAAACAGCCACACCCTCGGCGAAAATCTGTAAATTGGTAGGACATTTCTATATAACCTCATTTCACACTATGAATAAGACAGCTGATAGCCCACTCCACCTCCCCCTACCTTCCCCCCATTTACCCATAGGTTGGCAACACACACAACAATAAATACGAATTATTGGGGTTGCCTGCTTATTATGCTTTCGTCGTAAACCATAATGTGACGCATCTACTAATTTCACGGAATTTGTCTTTAGTCTATAGTAGCTACGTTCTTTTATACTTTATACCAGTATGTATTTAATATAATATGCCAAACTTATAGCATATATTGTTTAAAATTTTATTATGGTATTTGATATTTTATAGTAGATACCTATGGTATTTAAAACATAATCTTATATATAAAAATGAATCGCAAAATGTGTTGGTAAGCGCATAACTCGAGAACGGCTGAACCGATTTCGATAATTCTTTTTTTATTATATTCCTTGAAGTGCGAGGATGGTATGTAGAGAAAACGTAAATATTATGTACCACGGGCGAAGCCGGGGCGGACCGCTAGTATTTAATAACTTTATACTGTGAATTCTGTATATTTCATCTTGCTTTCAATATTCGTAAAACAAAAATGTTGACACCTTGTCATATATTATTATGTGGTCTTTTTATTTAACGAGACTTGATTGCGGGCGTAATCCGGCATAAATAAGAGACGCGTGCGCATCGCTGATTACACACGGAAACATAGAAAGGTATAGAGCTGTAAACATTAAATTTTATGAGAAAATATTTTTGATCGACGATTATACAAAATTTTATGAAAAATGTTACTAAAATGAATTTCATACTTCCATTTTTTTATTATGTATAAAATCTTCAAATCTACAAATCAAATTAATCCTTTTTAAGACGTCAATACGACATTATTTAAATTTGTATAGTAGTAGAAACTTTAATTCCTAATAAGATATTCCATCTCGAAATATCAACTTTACAACCATTAATATTCTGTCTCCAGAAAATTGAAATAAGTATACATTATATTCAAACGTCAAATCCTCTATTAACATTTTAATTCATAAAATTAATGAGCCTTAATTCTTGCGCCATTTCTTCAAGATTTATATCTTTCACAATAAATATAGAGTACATATACGATGATACAATAAATTTTAAAACGGCTTACGTTTTAACTTGAATTATTTTATTACGAACTAGTTTGAATAAAACATGTTTTTGATAAGTAAACATTTAAAGAGTGTAAACAAAGTCGTTGTTTATAGGTAGAGGTGGATTGGTTTAAAAATAGCTTTTCTAAGCGAAAGTTTATTCCGTAGGTATTGGAGGAATTAAATTACATAGTAGAGGCAATAATAGGACTGTAGAATAGTACTCATTGGTGTTTATTTACTGCTGCTGTTGATTAGTACTGAGATGTTCCTCAATATACCTGTTTAAAAGTTCTATTGGTATTAATATTGACCTACATTTATATTATTTTACGTCAACATGATAAATAGATTAGTCGTCATTTAAGAATTTCTACGAGTTCATCTTCTAGTATAATAATCTATATCGTAATAGCTGAGATTATACCATATTGTTCTAAGATTCAGTGATTGCGTCATCATATAAATCGTCACAGTATTATTGTATTATCTATGTACGTCACGTCTTGGTACATTTCTTAAGCTTAGTATATCCGATGCATATGTAACTCTAATCAGATATTTCTTGACGTATAATCTTCGTTATTGCTGTGTTTTATTTGATAATATATGATTACTACGGTCTTACGATTTTTCTTATATCTTAGAAGGTTTCGTTGCTACGTAATGAAGCTGGTTATGGTACCAGCATTTGTTCATGCAAGTTTAACATAAACACAATCCATTTTACTAATTATCCTAAATTTCAAAAATGTATACTCTACGGCTTTTCATACGAACTAGTCTCTGACACTGATTGTCGCGTGCGTGTCCAATCGAGCGGCCCACGTGTAGTGTCTGACAGTGGATGTCGATTACTCTTCGTAGTTCCTACCTTGCGATCTAGAACTCAGATGGTCTGTATATTAGAAAACATTTAGCGGAATTATTTTTTAAATGGTTTTTAAAATATGATCAACGATGGTTTGACTTCCATGTTAATGTTGATAAAATAAACGTAATTAAAATGCAAGTAGGCAGTAGGAAAGTTTAAACACATCTCTACATTATCACACTTTTCAACTTGACGTTACTTCCTTGAAATTCTAACCGACAGATAATTAAACCAACCCACATAATTAAAATATCAAAAAACACAAAACAAACCAGTAAAAACTTCTAACATTAAACTTGACTGTATCGCATCAAATTCCCAGAGCACCAAAAAACTGAACGGAATACGCAAGTGTGCGCACCATTCATAAATTTCCCCCTACAAGGAGGCAGGTGCCGCGTTGGGAGAGGGAGGGGGGGCCCTCCCTCTTTATGAATGAGGGTATACGTCATTGGTATCGATCGCGGCCCTGGCTGAGGTTGCTCGCAAGGGCAGAGCAACAGGTGACCAGCTGACGCAAAACGTTCAGAGGTTTCCGTTTAAATATTATTTTGTCACATATGACGTCATTACTTGATTATCATTGACGCGATATCATGTTTATTCTAGCTTTTATTCAGGCTATTGATGATAGACGCACTCGATGGTAAACAAAGGAACAGCTATTTATCTCGCTATCGTTGCGCTCTTATTTTATCAATCTCGACTCATATGTGGATTTGGCTAATGGCCTTCGAAGAGAAACTCACTTGAAACTTAGAGCGTATATTTCAGTTTTAAAAGTACCGCTATAAGCTTATACTAGCTCTATTTTTATATCGCTCATTATTCATATTCATAATTGCCGGAAAATTTTACCGAAAAGTTTTTATTGCTATTCTTTCGTAAAGGAAAATAACTCGGAAAGAATGAAAAGAGAAAAGCAATCTTCAACCATATTATATCGTTACGACCCACAGCGCTTTAACTTCCAATTAATTAAACCAATGTTACGTATGAAAGTGATTACAGAACATTTTCCTTTATACATCCTTAACATTTTCATTTAGAGAGACATTATTTAATATCTGTAACTCATTTGGTTACATCTTCAAAGACAATTTATAAATAGTCAGAATGTAATCAAAAGCTTAATTTAGTTAATTAATTATGGTATTGATAAAAATATAAAACGATATTTTCATAGGGAATCACTTAATCATGGAACAGTCTAAAAATAAAATCGTAAACAAAATTATTACCATAAACTTTTTGTATCTCAAAATCGACATAATATTATGCCTGTCTTCATAGTCGGAACCATGTCAGAACAATGAAATTACAAAATGTATTTAAACTGAAATGAATATAAAAAATATAATAAATTATGTTGAAGCATATGAAACTAAAATTATTAATACACACTAAAATTAAAGATTAGATAAATAAAAGATATTATAAGATTTAAAAATTATTACGTTTCTATTATTGTGTGTCATTCGTATTCACCTTCTTCTCGAATACGACGAAATATTAAGTGAATTGAAACGATACACGAATAGTTTTTTTTTAAATATTATTTGAGAATTTTTTAATGTATCATGGTAAATCTACATATTACAAAAGAAACAGTTTTATTGACGTTGTATATCTTAATATATTTATATTTGACGCAAAACCTTGCTCTGTGTGCTTGTGTACATGTGAAATAAAAATAATCTTTAAAATAACTTCAAACATTATCTCAGTTCACAGCTTGTAAAAACCATGTTATTTGTGCTATTAAGCAATGCTTTGACGCTATAACATTTTATTAATTTTTCGCTCAAAATATTATATCTTATGTAACATAAACAGACAATATTGTGTATCGTTTACTTTATACCCATCTTTAACATTCTGAAATATTCAGCGCAACGTATAATCGTATTCGTATTTATAAATATTTTATGATCTGTGAAATATAGAGAATTATGAAGTAAAAGTCCATTGTGCGTCACTAGTCGGGTCTCCTCGGCGTGACAGCCGCGGGCCGGCGCGTGACGCCATCGACCCCCATCCCGCCGTGATTCACAACTTCTACAAATTACACCCAAAATGTAATTTGTCTATGTCTCCTTTCTCTACATGTGACCCACATCCAAAATCACTTGCGCTTAACCATAATACGAGCTATAACGAATCCGTAGGTGTATTTTAATATATTTTTAACTCGCTCTTAAATTCAGTGTGATGTTATGAAACGTCGTTGTGAAGCCATAAAATTTACTGCACGGTGACATAATCACGATCGGATAAATGTAAGCATTTTATTGTTAGCGACAGTGATTCCTCTTTGTATAAATATACGTGGTAAGAATGTATTTGCGGATCGCCTGTTGCAAAATAGGTATAACACACTTGCGTTTTGTTTTCGTGATATATTGCGTTTCAGAGTTTATGCAGATACCTGATTATTATTTGCAATATTCGTGGACTTTGTAACGCGTTGTCTTTATGTTCGAAGTTTATGGCTTCTACAAAATATTTACTGTTAGGAATTCGACGCATTCTGTACACGAAAATACATCATCGCATCGGGCCGAAACTACAGCCATCAAACGTCACGCTCTCCCATAAAGATAGCGACTATCTTATACGTAAATGCATTACGTTGTCGATTACACGAATCCTATATATACTCGAAACTTTTGAGCCGTGAAACGCGTCAATGGTGATGAATCTCTGATTAGTTGTCGAGTGTTGTAATTATAAATGTGACGGGCGCGTGACGCGCGGCGACTCGTGCCAACATTATTGTGCGATGAGCAGATGTTATTTTACTTTCGACTGTTCTAGCTTATCGGTCATATCGTATCTTTGCTTGTGCAAAACATATTCCGAGCATACTTTGATCGCAATCAGAGTTGAAGCTCTATTTTCCTCTTGGCACTTTTAAGTATGCTGATCTTTTCCAACCGCTTGATGAAAATGTTATGTTCCTACCTACGCTTTATACGAAAATGTTGTTTTTAATTATAAGACCAAGAGTTGGCAATACTCAAATATATTTTGATACAAAATATTTTATGTAGGTATTAATTTCACGGTTAGGTTTCTATCCGACCATCTTATTCTAACACAAGTTGGTTAGAAGTTATAACTAAGTTGAAAGATATTCCAGCTGGCAGGTTCGCATAGCTACCATTACTTACCGAGTGATATTAAATAGTTTGCCTTCTCTATTCAAATTAATATTCCATATTATATTTTATGGAGTTAAAATATTTTCTCTTACAGATAAAATTTAGACTCTAAAATAAGAGCTAATAGGCAAATATTATTTGTATTTGATCTAGTAACATTGTGTGATTATAAATCAATTCTCAATCCTATAATTCCAAACTTAAATCACATGAAATTTTTCGACAATTTCAAGATCACACCACAAAATTTACGACACATTTTCAAAGAAATAGAATTGTAAAAAATAAAACTACAGACATGTGGCGAAATAAACATTCAAATGACAAGATATTTCTAATAAAATACAAGAAATAGTTACCTACATTATATTGGCCGTTTTTCTGTAGGTAGGTAGGTATTAATAAAAGTGCATACAGACATCAAAATGATTCACAAGAGGTAATAAATAGCTGGACACTTGGACAGGTAACTGATGCATTAGGAATAGACTAAATTCGTCACCTAGAAATGATTTGGCGACACTTATTAATAGTTCACTCGTCTTGCCAAATGACAGTGGGTCGACAAATTAAGTGCTTTTCGTAACGTTTGTATGAACATTTGTTTTATTCTCTCTGTTTTGTTACATCGAGGTTACTGTGGTTTTAGCACATCAATAAAATGTTAAATAATTTGAAATAATTTATAATTTAAAGAAATTGAAACGTACTTTTTACCTTGATGTTTAATATTTATAGGTGACTTTGATATTGCGACGTAGAGTCTATAGCATTTGACGAAGAAATTTATAGAAATTTCATCATCATAGGATAACTGCATACAAAATAACTTTTATTTTAGAAATTAAATTATTTAAGAAAGATGGCGGTAATTTTCAAAACACGACAAGTTCTAAGATTGAAGTATTGAATAAATTGCCTTTTTTATTAATTAACTTTTCTCTATAAATCATCGATGGTTGTGATAGGCACTATATTTACAATTTTTATCTCCTAGTCGAACTCTATTAAAGTTATAAAATTATAAACATTTTGACATGCGAAATTTCTACAACTACAAGCAAGTTATTATTCACAAGTTATCTCTAGTGTGTTAACAAAGCAGTTTCACTTACTAATGAATACGGCGTAAGAAATCAATTGGCATCAGTTAGCTGGACATCTTGTTAGGAAAATAATGATTTGAAACTGTTCCTCGTTTGTGAAAACATTACATTTACTTAGTAACAATTGTATGAGTGTCAATTTTATAATATTTTTTAAGAACCAGTTGAACAAATGGGGAAATTTCTTTAAAAGGATATATTGTGTATATTAATTTCAGTTTACAATTATTATGTTAAGAAAGTTGGGAAAATTACTGAAGGACGATAGAGCGGAAATTATATTTAATTTGTTGTGTTCATCTCTACCATATAATATGTCACTATAGTTACCTATAAAAGACAGTTACGAAATGAATATGTAGGAACTTGCGTTCATGCGAAGTTGGTCAGCTCAGCCATTTCCTAAACCAAACAGCACCAACACATTCAATTAACAGCCTATAAAGCTTCACGCGTAACTTATAAAACGATTGACTTAACCTCAAAGAGATTTAGGTAAAACCTCCAACGTACACATAGTGTGTGTGCAAGGCATTCACGAGTAGCGGGCCATGGCGCCGGCCGTGGGAACCAAAATGTTTGTCAATCCTCAAGCACTCCTCAAGGGTGCTCAGACATATTATGACGTACATTTGCTCAGCTATAGACAATGTGCTACTAAGTAAATAGCCGATGGCATGTAATAACGTATGTTTTTAGAGCTTTCATTGTAACTGCAGAGATATTAAAAGTGGGGGCTAGGGTAGGGTTGTTTCTGATGATACCTACTGATATTTTACGTATATTTTTAATTAAATTATGGCTGTAGATAATTAGCAATAATTTCTAGCAGAGATCTTTGTTTTAACAGAGACCGATATTAGGCAAATATGTATAGGTTTAAACAATTTAATAGATAAATCATCTCGCCGTCTAAAATATGGCGTAAACATCATCCACGTATCGATACAAATACTAGTTCAATAACCCGATCACTATAAATACCTATCAAACCTATAAAAAACTTGAAGTAAACTGCAAGACAAAAGATGGCTACCACAAATGACGTCTAGCAGAACATTCGCGTCGAAAATAGAAAAGTGAGTTAGCGCGCCGAAATAGAGCCCGCCTTCGGCCCAAAAACAGTCAAGTTAATAATAGACGACTCGCAGGGACGTTTTCATCCCGTGATTCACCTGTGGCGATTGTTTTTACGTCAATAGCTCGCGTGTTTACGAGCGATCCGGATCAGCTGACGGCCAGGAATAGCCCTGACATGCCAGCCACGCTATGCGGCCTGCGCCCGCGCACACACAAATAGTTCGCTATAATTAGACGCGGTGAAATCGTGGGTTTGTTATTTTTCTTTATCGTCGTCGTAATTGGGTTAGTTGCATGTGGGTTAGGGCGTCGGCGTGTCTGGGAGTGCACTGGCCGTGCCCGTGCCTTGTCCTTACACCTAGTGTGCTTGTAGTATGAACATGACGAATGATCTGTTATGGTTAGACGTTTTTGGGAATAACGAGTTGTTGGAACTGTTTAAAGATTGACAAATTGGAGTGTTGATAGTATAGTGGTTTTATAGCTAATAAGTAATATCATTAAGTTATCAAATCATTCAGATTTTTCTTCAATGTACTTTTATTTCCAATACCTATAACTAAATCAAATCGAATACTCGCTGGAAAATTTACCTAACGAAAATAATAAGTACCTAGGTACTTATTAATAATTACCTGTTTACCACAATTACAGGCGCGCTGACTAATTACCACGGAGGTAATTTCTTGATAAACATTGCTTATACTTGCCCCGCCTACACCGACACTTAGATAGATAATTATGCACTGTACACGTATTGACAGAATCAACCAATTAGTAATATACCTACACCATGAGGCTGATTACACACGTGCGACTAGTCGTAATAACCTGTCTAGATGATACAGTGTGTACACTATATTCCATGTTAAATTGACTAACAAGTCATCGCCCTAAATATAATGCAATGGATCACTTTTTCGTTTCGGAATTCCACGATTCCTATTTTTAATACAAATTTGTCAATTGTATGTTTCATCGCGATATACGATACATGCAGCAAGACGTAGGTGATAACTATAGATATCGAAAAATGAAACTGAATCATGGTTTACTATGTGCGATGATTCGCAAATTATTATTAAAAACCACCATATGCCACTCGCCACGCCATCACTAGATACCAAAACGATTGAAAAATAAACTTAACACAATTTTCTGTTTTAATCAGAAAAACTAATTAAAACATTACTTCAACGACTTTAAATTGCAGTCAATTGCATTTTTCTTCAACGACTTTAAATCGCAGTTGTACACATACCCTAAATAGAATAAAGTGCCTATTCCTCCATACATGGTCACCCTTAGTTAAAACTGTGATACTCGAGTAGGCGGCAGTCACACTTCCATATAATGACTTATTTGCATGTTAAACGGTTTTTTATTAGCGGAATCTATTAAGCCAATTCATACATTATACCAATGATTTTTAAGCACATAAGTGAAACTACGAATTTAGGTTTTTAATTTTTTTGACACTAGCAGGTTTAGTATTGTTTTTAAAACCATATATTATGAACATATAAGTAGGTACCTACCTACTTACGTTAGGTACATAATTTTGTTATCTTTTTCGTAAAATAAGTTGTGGGAAAATGATAAATTATCATAAGTAATTTTCATATTAATTTAGTTTCTAAGACAGCGTAGGTATCCCCTCTTATCATAAAAAACATTTTGATTCAAAATCATTGTAATTTCTATTCTTTAAAAATTTCACACGTCTTATTAGGTATATTTAACCTATATTCTTTCCCTGATTAATACATATAGAAGATATCAAAGAAAAATATCAAAGAAAGTTAGAGAAAAATGAAATGAAATAAAAATAAAATGTAGAGCAATTTGCTCTACGTTTATTCAAATACAGGAAATATGATGAAGAGCCATTTAAAATGGCAACTCTTACGATGACATAAAATCTCTAAGCTTAGTGTTTAAATAATTTAAATACGAATTATATAAATATATCACGAAAAGATTATTTAAAATAATATTATGTATAAATTTGCCCCTTGACTCTATCTGCAAGTTTTTTGTATAATTTTGCATTTAAAAGGATTATATATTTCATTACACAGATTAGATTGAAGATTTTTAAAATTTTTGGAAGTTATTTGAACATAAAATTTATCATAAATCCGAATTATTTCCTATCCTACTATTACCTAAATACCTATGTAGAGATATATGGCTTATCGTATGAATTATTTACCCATGCAAGCATTTATTACGAAATAAAGATAAAATAATATACTGTTCCTAAAACTAGTTACAGAACGTATTAAAGTACATTTTATTCAAATATTGCACAGAATAGAACTTTAGAGTGAGAAAAAGAATCGAGAAATTATTTTGTCATAACATTGAACCTCATTGAACATTGTGTATTATTTCGTTTAATTAACTTCTAAAAATATTGAGAAGTAGAAAATAATATACAAACTTATTATTAAAAATTGTAAAATGTATTTCGTAATACATTTATCATGCAAGAATTCGAAGTGAAAATAAAATGCAACATACATTGCAATCGTGTAAATAAACAGGCGGCGTTTTGTTATTGAACGGAACGTGCAGCGGATTCATTGTCAATGTCGGGCAGCGGCGGTGAAGGCACGCGATTCATAGCGAAGGCTTCAGGGAGGGGGCCGGCGGGCCGGCGGGCGGGCAGGCGGGGAGGCGCGGGCGGTGGGCGGGCCGGGCGGTGACGTCAGCGGGGGGACCGCCGCCACGCGATTGGCCCGCCTGCGCGCGCCGCTACCGAATATGGGACCGCCGCTCCATTGATAAAACTGCGGCGCGGGGTCGCGCGGCGCCAGTCCCTTTCGCACCGGCCGCGCGAGAGGCCGTCTTCACGCTGGCGCTGTTCGTAATCCCGTTAGGCCCGTGGGCCGAGGAGCAGGTGGTGCCGGACGGGATGGGCACGGACGCGGAGCCCCCGGCCGGCGCGCACCTCCTGTCGCTGGCCGACGTGGGCTCGCTCGGCTTCGACTGCCCGCTCAAGCCCATCTCGGCGAGCACGGCCGGCGCGCCCGCGGACCTCAACACGCCCGTGGCCACGTCCGACCTGCCGGCCTTCTTCCCGAGTCTTTTGGAGCCGCCGCCGATCTCAGGTGTGTTGGCGCGACCCCGCGATTGCCGCTGCCGTGCGCCCGACCCCGTAGGCGGTACACCCCCGGTCGACCGATAACGTTGTAAATAAACAATGCGGTTTTTCATTCAGTGCACAGTTCATAGTGTATTTTTGTGTTTTATGTTCACGTGCTCGGAGTTTCAGTAAAGTTATTTTGTGTTGCGTTCGAGTGAAAAGGAAAGTTAGAGTGCGACTCTAACTTGGCCCGGATCGATACAGTTATTTGAATGAAGGAACTTTCATTGTGAATTCCCGACGGTAACGTGCGTCAAATACGGACGGATTTATTTATTTTGTTTTGCTCGTTAGGGAATTAGCATACAAATTTAAATCTTCAAAATCAATGACTTATTTTGAAATTAATGCTTGGAGATGCCAATTTAAATTTACACAAATTACGCTATTATGTCGAAGCGCACAATAAAGCCTTCCATGTGGCGTGCAATAAACTTAATAATTTTATTTCACATCGACAGATTCTTTCGAAAAGGTTCACATTGCAGATAAAATCGACATTTTATTGCAGATTACAAAACAAATTATAAATTAACTTCTTCATATCGAAAATTTTAAGATATCGAAAACATTTTACATTATTTGAATCGATACTAAATATAAAATATGAAACCCAACATGGGACTTATTTTGCATAATTTAACAAAATAAATTTTCTGAAGAAAATTATTTTATGAAAAAGTTTATTTTCCTAAATATTTCATAGTAATGAATGTTTACAACAAGGTGACAATAATAGTTGGTCAAAATGTTACAATGATAACAGGCTATCAGCTTCCGTTTTTATCTGAGGGTCTGCCTTCCGCTCCATAACATTGTCAGCTAAACGCGAACCATTTTAGACTCTGCAATTTAAATGTTTATTTATCAAACATAAATAAATAGTAAAAATTTTCTACTGGTTCTAAGAAAAATAAAATTAATAGCGTAAGATAAAAAATGTAGAGTCGAGTAATAAATTTAGAGTAGGAAAATCGATTTATGCGAAAAAATTCAAAATTATTTCAAAATTATTAGATTTATAATAAATACGCTAGGTTTGATTTATGCATAAAATTTTGCAATATTTAAAATATTGATGTAACGGTCTTTCCTTATTTCAATACTCAAATCAGTGATTAAAACACAGCGTGAATTACTTACTTATACAATTAATGCGAATACTGAAGCTCTATTTGTATTTTCTTTAATCTAATAAGGGCCGATTTTTCAATGCTTAGATAAAACTTATTCGTCGAATAATGTATAAAGCTACCATTCTAAAAACGTATTCTAATTGCCCGTATTTGACAGTTTACGTGACATTTTAATATTATCGTGTAATACTTTATTGGACGGATAAGTTTTATCCAAGCATTGAAAAATTGGCCCTAAATAAGATTATAATATTCAAACGGTATTACGGTGAATTATTTTTGTTTACATCAAAATGGACTGGCATTGATGAACAATACGTTTTCAACATTATTTTTAAACACATACCTATTATGTCTGCTATATAAAGCTCTGGAACTTTGGCTCACGTATTGTGTCCGTTGTTGCAGGTACATTAGCGGGCGACGAGCTGTCCCTAGGATGTTCCCCGCGGCGCCACAAGCATGAGTCGTCGCTGTCGCCGGGCGCGCGCGCGGAGGACGCCAGCAACGCGTCGAGCGCCAGCGCGTCGCTGTACGGGCCGCCGCTCGGCAACAAGCGCGCGCCCTCGCCGCCGCTGCAGTGGCTGCTGCCCTCCGGCCCCGGGCCCGGCGTCGACAAGTACTTCCAGCAGGAGTACGAGGAGCGCGTCGACCTGCTGCCGCCCGACTGCCAGCCGCCCTACTGCCAGCCGCAGGCCTGCGCGCCGCAGCACTGCGAGTACCGCCCGCCGCCGCAGCAGCACTGGGAGGCGCAGGAGTACGCGAGCGCGCCGCAGCCGACCCCCGGCCCGTCCGGCCTGCCCAAGCGCGAGCCCTACCCGAGCCCGGCCGGCGACCGCCCCGTGCAGCTCGCCGAGTACAACCCGTCCACGAGCAAGGGCCACGAGATCCTGTCGCAGGTGTACCAGCAGAGCGCGCAGCCGCTGCGCCTCGTGCCCGTCAAGCCGCGCAAATACCCCAACCGGCCGAGCAAGACGCCCGTCCACGAGCGGCCGTACGCGTGCCCCGTCGAGGGCTGCGACCGCCGGTTCTCCCGCTCCGACGAGCTGACGAGGCACATAAGGATACACACGGGCCAGAAGCCGTTCCAGTGTCGCATATGCATGCGGTCGTTCAGCCGGTCGGACCACCTGACGACGCACGTGCGGACGCACACGGGTGAGAAGCCGTTCGCGTGCGACGTGTGCGGCCGCAAGTTCGCCCGCTCGGACGAGAAGAAGAGGCACGCCAAGGTGCACCTGAAGCAGCGGCTGAAGCGCGAGCGCGGCGGCGGCTCGCACGAGCCGCACTCGCACGCGTCGCTCTAGCAGAGACTGGTCGCCACCACGGCGACCGCGACCGCGCCGACCGAGGCGCCGGCCGCCTACAGCGACGCGAGCGGCACCCCGGCGCCCCAACCGGGCCCGGCGCCCCACGCGGGCCCCTCACCCCGCGCGCCCCAGCCGCCCCCGGCGCCCCAAAACTGAACTATGACTATTTTCACGTTGAAGTTATCAAATAATTTCATCGCTTAGGTGTAAATCGTCTTTAACGAAGCTTTATTAACTCTACATTTGTAAATTCATTGAAATTTATATATCTTTTTATACATATTTGTAATTATTGCGATAGGTAATGATCAACTCGATGTATTTATTTTTGATTAGATAGGATAATTGAATGAAATAGACTGGGAACAAATAGATTCGGAGAGGAATGGCCTAAAATAATGTATGTGTGTGCGCACCGGTTCGTTAGTAGTGTCGCGGTGCAGTGCGAACACGTCATATCTTTCAGTAAATTCTGTAATTAAGAAATTTATACGAGACCGTTCGGTCGTGTTATGCATCGAAAGGTGATTGATCATTGGTGATACGTAATGAGCCTACGGTAGTATACGACTTTGGTCATCGAATGTTTGCCGTCTCCTTTCATTGCTAGCTTACGATTTATTGGTGTTGTTCCGTTAAGTGTTTTATCATCGGCAAACATTTAATAACCAGACTACCTTACTGCGTTATCATTAGTAGTTGTAATTGTAAATTTTTATATTGTTCTTGTACTTGAAACTAACGTGAAACAGTGCCATTCATTAACTTTACCACGTGCCACGGCAGATTATTTAATACTTAGTGTAACATGACTGTTGATTAAGTGATAATTTTATATAATGTAATTCGTTTGGGATTATCTAGTCGTAGTTGTGGGTGTTTGAGTATCCAACTGCGGTTCGTTCTCGTGTTGCTCCTCTCTTTACTTCTTTCGAATTTACTACTCTTTCATTCGTAAGCTTTAGATCAGAACCTCGACTTTGTCTGTCTCGAACTTCCCTTGCTCAAGATTTATTTAACAAAATTTGCTCAACTTTCTTTTAGATGTAACTATTGCCCTTTTTCATTTTCAATTTTCCTATGCAGCAGTTATTTTCCACCTTCGTTGATTTCCAGTGGCATGTATAATTAAATTTGTGTAATTAGACTAATCTAGCAAAGGTAATAGAAGTAGGATTTAAATTATGATCTCTTAATCATTATTAATTATTTACATAGAAAAGGCCCCTATTTATAATACTCATAAGTTCTTTATACGTAGATATAAATATTTGTTTAGTGGACGGTCGTCGGGACGAACGCGACGGCTGTCGTCGTTTCGCTATTCGTGTAGCTCTAATTAATATCACACAAACAAACTTCTTTCTACACAGATGTTGAACGAGCACAAATTAATTGCCTTTCTAATGGTTGTTCACTAGTGTCTATAAATTGTACGTATTTTTCTTTGAGTCGTTATTTATTACGCTTGAATAAAAAAGATAACGTTATCACACAGAACGAGTAAAATCAAACAAAACAGGGTGGGCCTTTTTGGAGTTCGATCGTTATGAATTTAGAATATCTGACAATAATATTACTAACTTTCAACTAAAAGCTATAGATTATCGAGAACGGCGTTCATGAAAATTTGAGTAAATTCTGATGTAAACCATACTGGCGCCGTTTGCCCCCTCTGAATCAATAGAGAACATTCGCGAATGTCGTTCACGCGCATCACGACTACACCCATTTGTTATGCTTCTGTTAAATAGTGTGGCTCTAAAAGTTTATACTGTTTTTACTATTGTAGAAGAGACGAAGTCTCCATAGACAAGGCTAGCGTAGGTAGGTATTTTTAAAAGTGTAAACAAATTAAATGTGTGACTATCGAAACGGAGAAGACTAAATTCTGACATTTTATGTATTGTTGCATCGCGTTAACGTTATCGATGTACGGTTTGTAGTGAATTGAGTCTAACACGATGTTCAAATTTGTTATAGCACTGACGGTTGCCATCGAACCACGGAAATTCAAATGTAACGTTAGCAATGGTTGTTGGTCTGTGCGAATGTGTTGTTTGTGAAGAGAACTCGTATTGTTGAACTTGTTTAGGACTATTGCGGTGCTGCGAACCACTCGTTCGCTTGTTCACTGGTTCGTTAGATGAATGTCTCTCTAGCCCTCAGCGAATTTCAACGTGACGGTAATGCTTTATGGTGTTCACACTATTGTGAATGTGTACGAATTTCCTACTATTACAGTTTAGTCTTATCTTGTGCGTTCGCCAGAGTGAAAAAATGTTGTTGATGTTCTTAATTATAGATAGTTTTAAGTATCAATTTAGGTATTGTTAAATTTCTCTAATTTTTACTAAATTCTATTTAATATATTTGTAAATACACTTGACTAAATTTTGATTTAATGTGTATATAAGAGGAAAAGAAATTTTTATTTAATATAAAATCACCTAAGGTGCAAAAATACAAATTGTTGAAAACTTGAAATATGCTTTTTATTTACTAAATGTGGACGATCCTTGAAAGCTTGATATAAAATATCTAGCTTAGAAAATGGGACATTTATTGAGAACTGTAAAAGAGTCGTAAAAACTAAAGTTTTCTTGCGAAAGCCAGAAATTCTTTGATGTAAATTGTGACTTGGCGACTACATGGATACATTAGCATGTTAAATTTACTGGGACAAATATTTTATAATTGGCAAAGACAACGATATCTTTTTAACAGTACATATTGAAAAGATTGCCAGATAAATTCATGAAAGTAAACACTACACACAATAATGTCGCAATTTAAAGATGAAAGAGACTAAAATTAATTCAGAAACTTTTATAATGATTTTTTAGTTCACAAATTAAAAATAAAGTTTAAAAAGAGCTGTCTTTTTTTACAAAAACTATTGAATCATATGAAAAAAAACTATAATAGTCTGTTATACCCTTGTCTGTGCCCTTGTCCAATTTAAATAATTTAAAGTAACTTTTAGTACAGACAGAGACATCTATTGATAAAAGTGCTGTCGTTACCATTTTAAACAAATTTCAATCCTGCCAACAGATGGCGCTTTATTCAAAATTGTGAATTTCAACTACTTCGAAGTGTTTTCAATGCCAGTCCCTAGAGGGCGTTATTATCAAAAAGTATCACACATAGCGCCATCTATTAATATTTACCCGTAACTTTAATGTAAGCTGTATAACAATAATGTAATTCATAGAGTAACTTATATAGGATGGGTAAATTCATTGTTGAGAAATGGACCTCGTCTTCGTCACTCGTGTGTACTAACTTAATTTAGATTGATTGAGTATTTGCATGCTTTAGACTAAGCAAAACATGATGAACAATCGAAATATTTTAACATCTCTATGTACCATGTTTTATGCAAATAAATATTATTTTATTTTAACTTTCTATGTTTTAAATATATGTACATATATATTATTGTTACTTTTTATTTATTAAGAAAATAAATAACAAAATTCCTTATGTAAAATGTGTAGTGGTGTCTTAAAAATAAAAGACCACAGTATAAACTTATATGAAAAAATGAAAATGAAAAATTATTTATTTCAGCAAAAACACAGTATGTAACAAAACAAAATTTAACAACATCATATTTTGCTGTCACTTATTATACAATATAATTATTAACTGTAGCTCCCACACTAAGAGAACTTGTGTCGTGGGAGCTGGTACGATTATAAAGAATGGATTTGCTCGTGGTACCGTAATTGTTGATTAAAAAAGATTTAAAATAACTAATTTAAATATAAGATATGAATTGAGTACAACTAATGAACTAAATTTAAAAAAATAAATATAAATAAATAGATACCTAACTATATAAATAAATAAAATAAGTTAAATAAGTACATAAATTAAAGTTAAAATAAATAAAATTATATGATACATATACAATATAATGTAAATAAACAATAATTTATATTAATTTAATGTATTGAGACAAGAAGCTTTTCTGTTTGTGTGTAATTTAATGATTTTAAATAGCATGTAATAACTTTTTTAGCTTTAAAAATAGAAAAACTCTTAATGTTACATTTTAAATTTATTTTATTATATATAAAGATGCCAATGTATGGGTTCATGCGCTTAGCGAATGTTGAGTGTGTAGTTATGTTTGGAATTTTGAAGACACGCTTTTTTACAAGATCTTTGTAATCAACTAAATTTAAGATAGATTTATGGGTGGAAAGAGAGCTATAGAGGATGAAAAGCTGCCGCACCGTCAGAACGTCACTGTCTTTATAAAGTTCAGAGGTTGGGTATCTGAAGGGCTTGCATAACATTGTTTTTAGGACCGCTCGTTGAGCTCTTTCAAGGCCGATAAGTGATGTTTTCGCAGCCCCGCCCCAAGAGTTAATACAATAAGTGATAATGGATTGGCAAAGAGCATAATAAACATTCCTAAGCAGATCAGTTTTAGCAGAATTCCGAAGTTTTTTTATTATACCTGAAATTTTACGGACACGATCAGAGAGCAGATGTATGTGACTCTTACGTGCTGGCCACGGACAATTCGCTATAGCGAAAATTCGCGCGGCGCGACTGGCGGCGCGTCTTGCGAATGAATCAAATGTATGGAAATGTACTGGGCATGCCACGCGCAGCGGCGACCAGCGAGACGACCGGCGAATTTCCCCGAGCGAATCGCGCGGCACGACTAGCGATCGAAACAAATGTATGAGTTATTACGGCGCAGGCCACGGAGTCGAGCGGCAGACGCGGCGACTACTCCCGGAGCGAACTTAATTTAAAATAGTTTGTTTTTTTTTTCGCGAAAATGGAGACGGAAGTTTTTATTGCAGAAATTCTAGCTAGACCAGCTATTTGGAAGTCTAGCCACCCGCAACATAATTTTTCATCATGCCTATATTTTTCATATTTTTGGTGGAATTCTCCGTCAGTAACACGATTTCTATTTAATTCGTGTACTCCACTATATCTTCCAAACATTAAATCTTGAGCAAAAAAGCTGCTACTCTCCAAACAACGTCGAGCTAACTTTGATAAAGCCATCTCGTCTCCTCGTCTACACTGGTCGCGGCGGCGAACGCAACTGCCCGTGGCATGCTTACCGCGCCGCGCGAATTGCCGCGCCGCCCGTCGCGCCGTCGGTCGCGCCGCCGGTGTCCGTGGCCAAGGTGTAAAGGTGATTGCTACGATCTGTTCCCAGCCAATATCCCGCTAGATGGCGCTGAATTCTACATTTCTAGTTTATTTGAGTTTTTGCGTAATTGGAAAAGATTAAGGTCGTAGGAATAGTCATGGCGGTTACTGAATATTATATTTTATTGAAATATGTCATATCATTGCCTTAAAATCCACCCAATTCGGTAAAAAAATGCATTATAACATCTGTCATTGCATACAGGGTCGTTTACACACACAGACGTATACAAAAATGATAAAGATTTAAGTCTAGATGGCGTGAATGTAAAACAAGTAGGATTGTTATAAAAATAAAAGTTATATTTGTTGGCGTAAACTATTTTGTTGTAATTTTGGGAAATAAATAATGTCAAAATTGATTACAATAAAACGCAGTTTTATTTTATTACCTACATTACACTATTGTTTTTTTTTTATCAAAACATGTATTTGAAGTAGCAAATATGATATTATGCTGATCCAAGCATTTTCACTCAAAACTAATATCACTAGTGATTTGTAAAAGTAAATTATTTCAATATACATTTCATAACCAACAAGTAAGAATAATTATTCATACAACAACAAATCAAACACACTATTTACTATGGAAAAAAAACCAGGAAGGTGAAAAACATATTTACGATTTCGATGCACTCGACTTTTAGTAAAATAATAGGTAAAAAATATTATTATGGTTTTGATCACAGACATATCTGTGGTTTTGATTTTAGCTACTAGTATCAGAAAGCTGCGTGTTCAATGCACGTCGGGGTCCCACAACTGTGGAGGAAGGAAGGTAGAATACCTCCATCGAATAAGTGAAGTTTCTCGACATACTCGATTTGCCGGCCGGCCTCAATGAAGATTGTCCGAAAGTTGTATATGTGCTCTGTAACAAAAAAATTTCGCTAGCGCGATTCAGAGTGAGGTGTCGTACAATATACCTAATGAAGTTTTTCATCTTTTTATTTTAATGCAAATACAAAATAAAAATTAAACAATGGTAATGTAAATTCTAAACAAACTACTACCAAAATACAATTAGAACAAAAATCATTTGACTTGTTTATTTCACCCAGAGGCCAGAGGCGGCTCGTGACAAAATTGTATAGGTGTTTACTTGAAATAAAACAACGAAAATACAATAGCGTTCGGGATGATTTATTACAAAAAAATGAGCACCACATTTTATAAATGTCTATAACACTAAAAATTACAAAGTACAGGCTATTTCAAAACGAATTCAATGACTAGGTATCAATAATTAGTAAATCACCGAATTTGCATTCGCGAGCGTAGGTATCCATAGTGTTTGTCACTGACGGTCACTGACCTCTATAACTTATAGTTATAGAGGTCAGTGGTGTTTGTTGTGTAAACATGTATGTATTTGAGTAGTTAGTAGCATATTATATTCTGAATTTCTGATCCATGCCTATTCACTCAAAACTAATAACACTAATGATTTGTAACAGTAAATTATTTCAATAGGTAGGTATTTGAACATTTCCCAACAAGACGTAAGAATAATTATTCGTAGGTATACAAGATACAATAACAAATCTAATACACTATTTATTATTTTATTATTTACTAGCGGTCCGCCCCGGCTTCGCCCGTGGTACATGTTTACGTTTTCTCTCCATAAGAAGTAATAGCTAGAGAGCTAGCGCAAAGCTACCTGTATGTATTTGACCAGACCTGGATTTTTGTGTGTTGATTCCCCTATACCTACTATACATGAGATGAGGAGTCACTAAGCCCAGAGTGGTGGACGGGGCGCGCGCTTAGGTAAGACAGGTGGAAATTTTTGGCGAACTTTGAAACCATTTGACCACGTCTGCCATTTTGATATTTGAAAATAGATTATTATTACTATCGGAAAATAACAATGGCAGACCATTATCACGCGGATAACATTCTGGCAGACACTTATGAAAGTGCTGAAAAAAATACAATTTTGAAAGTATTTGACCAGATCTGCCATTCATATATTTTATTTATTAGGGTCTTAAAAACTTATTTTCGAAACGGCAGATATTTTCATTGCGTACAGACTTCAGCAGACAACAAAACTTTACAGACTTCAGCAGTCAACAAGACTTAGCTTCTACATGGTCAGATGTATATATGTATTACGTTCCCTGACCTTACATCAATGATTTACTTTATTAATGTTTTTATGGTCATTTACATTTAATTTTGAAAACTATGGAATAAAATTTATAAATTTGATGATACAAAACTAAATATACATTTGTAAAGAATCTCAAATATAAAGTTGTGTTGCAAATAACAAATCATCATTTAAATATTTAGTTTATTTCTTTATTTAAGAAACAATTAACAATTACAAAACAACATAAAAAAACACGCATGCATTTATTGAAATGTTCATTCATCATCACTATCGTATGGCGTTGTGTGACTCGTCTTCATAATCCATTGAATCGGATTCTGTAAAAGTAAAACGTAAATTATATAATAAAAGAAATGAGTCATTATAAACTTACCTAGTAAGGCAATGCCTTTGATGTCGCACGATGCCGCCGCGCCGCCAGTGTAGGTACTTCTGCTGCTACATGAAAATATGCTAGGGTTGCAACAAATGGGAAATAAAACAATTGTGATTATTACTATTATGATGTAATCATTTATTCATATTATGTACATTCAAAACAATTGCTATTATTAAATCTGATGTAATTATTTTTTCATAAATATATAATTATTATTAATTACATAATATATTGCACTGTGAAATATTTACGTATCACTTTATTTTTGATGTTCTTAATTGTCTTTTATAAAATTTAAGTGACGCATTCGCATTGGGATCAACAATCCGATAAGAAAAGAATGGAGACAACATATACATAGCTTTGATTTCAATTCTACAGATACAAAATATACAATCTATCTAAAATGATACAACGGATGTTTCCTGCGTTTTCTCGTCAAAATACCGAAACAACGTAATTATTGTATAGTAGTTGGGCGTGAAAGTAAAAAAACAAATGAAAAGTGTTTTCCATATGATTATTTATTAAATTTACGCGATTAAGAATAATTTCAACGATACAATTTAGTAACCGAGAATTCAGAGGATTAAAGAAAATACCTGCCTGATCATTTTATCAAACTCTAAAAGAATTATGGTTATTTCGCATCACTCGGTTTATTAGTTTGGTAATAATTATTAAAGGTAGTTACAACCCTAGCCATTGAGTCGAACGGTAGGCAACACAATATCGACTTTGTGCGGGTACATATGGTACATTTCTTCTTGCTGTGAAGCGTAATTATTATTATTAAGATTTTTTAGGCTATTTTGAATCAGCTGTTCTAATTTAATTCTAGAAATTTATTAAAACGTGATTTTTTTAAAAGTATATTATGAGTTTATAAATACCTCAACCAATAGTTATTGTGTCCTATCCTCATTTCTTTATATCTTGGTAGTTAACTAAAGTGTTAAATTTACATAACCTCAACAACAACATTTACACTGCCACTGCACTAAAACTAAACTAACTAGCTCTCTAGCTATAAGAACCATCCTCGTACTTCAAGGGATATAATAAAAAAAGAATTATCGAAATCGGTTCAGCCGTTCTCGAGTTATGCGCTTACCAACACATTTTGCGATTCATTTTTATATATAAGACTAGCGGTCCGCCCCGGCTTCGCCCGTGGTACATGTTTACGTTTTCTCTACATAAGAACCATCCTCGTACTTCAAGGAATATAATAAAAAAAGAATTATCGAAATCGGTTCAGCCGTTCTCGAGTTATGCGCTTACCAACACATTTTGCGATTCATTTATATATATATACTAGCGGTCCGCCCCGGCTTCGCCCGTGGTACATAATATTTACGTTTTCTCTACATAAAAACCATCCTCGTACTTCAAGGAATATAATAAAAAAAGAATGATCGAAATCGGTTCAGCCGTTCTCGAGTTATGCGCTTACCAACACATTTTGCGATTCATTTTTATATATAAGATAAGAAAAACATATTTACGAAAACATAGTAACATAATATGGCTGTCGCTACAATAATTATATTTCAATTTTATCTTTTTATACCTAGTAGAACTGGCCGACGAATAAAAAAAATCGTATTAGAATAAATACAATAAATTACGGAACAAAAAAAGGATTGTAACTGAATTAGGTATGTTTGTTTCTGGGCGCACCGTTTTCGACGACGCGACGCGCGACGTAAGCGTATAGGTATAGGTACCTACTTTGCTAAAACAAACTAATAAAATTGTGTGTCTGTCTGAAAATTCGGAAAAGCATATTTTGCAAGTTTGTAATTACTTTGATAGTTTACCGATTTATAATAATTGTAATTGTAATTGTATAATATATAATTTGCAATGTGGTGAAATTTCATAAAAATCACGGGCCAATTTTTTGTTTTGAATCCCACCGAAAATATAATTGCGTTATTAGAATAATTAATTACTATACCTACCCACGATCAATTATTACAATATAGTCTCAAATGCATACTAGAGAAATATTGCAATTTGATTCAATTAAAATGCATAGCATACAAAAATAAATTCACAACACAAGAAATTCCGCGCGCAAATCATAGCGCGTGTCAATGAAATCAAGAATGTTTTATATCAAGCCGACGCGGACGACGACGCGACGCCGAACAAAAGTACCTACGACGGACGACCACGCTTCGAGTTGCCAAACAACATGAGTAATAAATTGTTTACAAAAAAAACAAGTTTTCCATTTTTCTGTATGAGTAGACAGAACTTCAAAACGCCACCTGCTACGGTTTATATTATGAACGATTGTTATAAAAATAAAAGTTATATTTGTTGGTGTAAACTATTTTATTGATCAATAATTTTGGAATTTAAAATTGTCAACATTGATTACAATAAAACGCAGTTTTATTTTATTACACTATTGTTTTTTTTATCAAAACATGTATTTGAAGTACCATATAATATTATGCTGATCCAAGCATTTTCACTCAAAACTTATATCACTAATGATTTGTAAAAGTAAATTATTTCAATATACATTTCATAACCAACATGTAAGAATAATTATTATTATTCCTACCTACAACAACAAACCTAAAACACTATTTACTATGGGAAAATAACCAGGAAGGTGAAAAACATATTATTATTTACGATTTCGACGCACTGGACTTTTAGTAAAATATAGTAGGGAAACATAATATTATGGTTTTGATTTTTGCTACTAGTATAAGAAAACTGCGTGTTCAAACTACTTGTTTGTCTGTCTGAAAATTCGGAAGTACTTTGGTAGTTTACCGATTTATAATAATATTGTATATATCGTTGTTTAAAAAATATTCAAACACAATAAAATATGATATATGTACTGATTTATCACTGGTTTCAGTGATGAACTGATGAGTCAATTATAGCCACTATACTTTCGTCATACGTGTGTATGATTGATGTGATTTGCAACGTGGTGATATTTCAGAAAAATCACGGGTCAAATTGTCCCACCGAAAATATAACTGCGTTATAAGAATAACTATACCTACGATAAATTATACATAATACAATATAGTCTCAAATGCATACTAGTGAAATATTTTATTTGAATCAATAAAATAAAAAAATAAATAAAAAATAATAATAATACAAAAATAAATTCACAACACAAGAAAATCCGCGCGCAAATCATAGCGCGTGACAATGAAATCAAGAACTTTCGAGCCGACGCGGACGACGAAGGAGCCTAACAAAAGTACCTACAATCATAGGCGGCTCGTGACAAAATTGTATGGCCGTGTTCACTTGAAATAAAACAACGAAAATAGGTACCTACAATAGCGTTAGCAGTACAAAAAAAATGAGCACCACATTATAAATGTCTATTTATACACTAAAAATTATAGAGTATTTCAAAACGAATTCAATTATTATTTAGCAATAATTAGAAAATCCCCGAATTTGCATTCGTGATCGTATTCATAGTGTTTGTCTACACTAATATTATAAAGAGGAAATCTTTGTTTGTTTGTTTGATTGTAATGAATAGGCTCATAAACTACTGGACATTTTACCAATGTTTGCAAGTTTGTGATTACTTTGATAGTTTACCGATTTATAATAATTGTATACTTATATCATTGTTTAAAAATATTCAAACACAATATGATATAGGTACTGATTTATCACTGGTTTCAGTGATGAACTGATGAGTCAATGTTAGCCACAATACTAATCACTTTCGTCATACCTACATGTGTATGAACTATGATTGATGTGATTTGCAATGTGGTGAAATTTCATAAAAATCACGGGCCAATTTTTTGTTTTGAATCCCACCGAAAATACATATATTACTAATTGCGTTATTAGAATAATTAATTACTATACCCACGATCAATTATTACAATTTACAATATAGTCTCAAATGCATACTAGAGAAACATTGCAATTTGAATCAATTAAAATGCATAGCATACAAAAATAAATTCACAACACAAGAAATTCCGCGCGCAAATCATAGCGCGTGTCAATGAAATCAAGAATGTAATTTTATATCAAGCCGACGAGCGACGACGCCGAACTAAAGTACCTACAGTACCATTTACCTTCAGTGTACAATACAGTTTACAGACCTACGACGGACGAACAATAATGAGTAATAAATAAAAAAAAACATAGTTTCTAAGGTCATTAGTTTTATTTTATTTTATTGTTATTTTCTTTGAACGATTGGAAATGAAATTACTCAATTTTTACACAGAACTTTGATTTATTAGAATTATGCTCATTATGCATAAGATAACGAACGCGAATGCACGACATCTAGCGCGTCAATGTCTAAACATCGCCTTTCGTTTAGACATTGACGCGCTAGATCTGTAATAAGTATATAGTCTATGCGCTAGATGTCGTGCTTTATGTCGTGTTTCGCTTGGCAAAAGTCACGCACACTACTGTAGAAGTGTCAAATTTTTCCGGTATTTTACTGTTGTTTTTCTAAGTAAATATTGTAAATTATTGATTAAAAAGGTCGAACGCGCACACATTTCATTATAGAGAAGTGATAAAATGATTAGTTTTAAAGAAATAGTGTCTGTGTTAAGTGTTTAGAGGTAATCAAAAATGTATGGAGGGACGGTCGGAACATCAACCTTAAAGTTCAAATTTTCATCCAACATGATACCCAGGTATTTTACCTTTTGAGCTCTTTTAATTGAAAGATTAGCCGTCCCTGTTTGCGGAAACTCTATCATGTCGCATAAAGAGGGTGCCGAAACTGAAGTTTTATGAAAACAAATATAATTGGTTTTATCTACATTTAGTGTTAGTAAATTGCGTTCGAGCCATGAATTAATTTGAGTCATACCTTTTTGAGCGGTAGACACAGCCTCATCCCAATTTTCACCGCAGAATATGACAGCTGTATCGTCAGCGTAGCAGAGAATATCCGCGTTAGATAGAGGGACCTTGTGAATGTCGTCCATATAAAGTATAAAAAGGGTGGGGCCTAAGATGCTACCTTGTGGGACTCCAAAATTGACCTCTCTCGTTGAGCTTCTTTGGTCTCCAATTTTAACACACTGAAGCCTTCCCTTCAGATAGCTCTCAAACCACAGAAGTGCGTGGCCTTTGATACCGCATCCATCAAGCTTTCTAAGCAGTAATGGAATAGAAACGGTATCAAATGCCTTTGCAAGGTCGAGAAATACACAAAGACAGCTTCTTCTGCAATCTAAATGCGAAGCAACAATTGACGTGAGGAGGGAGACTGCAGCGGCTGTGCTTTTCTTCCGTCTAAAACCAAATTGATGGTTTGAGATTAGGTTATTACTCTCTAAGTATTTAACCAAACGAGAATTTACTATTTTTTCGAGAATTTTTGAGAAGACACCCAATAAAGAAATAGGCCTGTAATTATTCGGGTTGTCACGTTCCCCCGCTTTGTGAATTGGGGATACTGAGGCAATTTTCCAACTATCAGGGAAAATTCCCTGTGATAAACTAAGATTATATATTGAGGTTAGGGGGCCGAGGATCTCATGACGGATCCGCTTAACCAGTAAATTGTTCAGGCCGTCAATACCCGGAGCTTTGTTGTTCTCCAGTTGCATTATCAAAGATTCCACTTCATGTATGTTAGTTGGTGTCATAAAGAATGAGTTTACGGGAGAATTATTAAAACAAATTGTAGAAGCTAAATCTTCTTGAGTGACTTTAATCTTCTCTAATATCTGTGTTGCGTAAGATTCTCCAATAGAAGTAAAATGTTTGTTGCATGCTTCAAGGGACTGAGAAGGATTTAAACAGTGGATGTTCAAGAGCTCTGACGGTTCTCTTTTAGAAATAGATAAATTACAAATATTCTTTACGGCTTCCCAGGTTTTTTTTGGATTGCCCGCACTATCACTCAGAAGGGAAACTTCGTATTCACGCTTAAGTTTCTTCAGTAAATTATTTGTAAAGTTACGGTAACGATTGTAAATGTGCAGTAGCATTGTATCAAGAGGATTTCTTCTAACACGTGTATGGAGTCGATCTCTGTGTCGTATACAACGGAGTAAGCCGGGACTTATCCAAGGTTTTAAGATAGTGTTTGACCTGCGGCAGGGATATTTGCGAGTGTGTTTGTTTACTATTGATAGAATCGTATCGGTGAAAGTTTGGACTATTAGGTGTAAGTTGTTTTTATCGAGGATACTTTGCCAGTTTACAAGATTTAAGTCAGACTTTATAAGCTCAATATCTCTTTTGAAAAAGTAACGTTTTGCGTTGCGAACCTTTATTTTACCAAGTCTCATCCCAACCATAACCATATCGTGGTCTGATATGTCAGATTCGCAAACTACGCCAATTACTGCTTTATTGGATTTTACAAAGATGTGGTCAAGGCACGAACCTTGTCTAGTCGGAAGTGTTATTGCAGGCGCCAGATCAAATTCTGAGACTAGGCATAGGTATTCCTGCCACCAGGGACTATCAGACGATTCCAAAATATTAATATTAATGTCACCTGCTAGGACAATATATTGATTATTCAGACTAGTGAGGTGCCTGTCCAGCGATGTGAGAAACATTGAGGGATTTCTAAATGAAGGGGAGCGATAAATACCGAGTATACACACCTTTTTGTCAACAATGAGTTGTAAACAGTTTGCCTCGTCGATGGGAGGTTCTGAAACTGTGACACAAAGACCATCCCGTACGTATATCACAACACCACCATTTTGATTAATAATTTTAGTAGTTTTATATGCTGTGTAATTTTGCAATAATGGAATTTGAGAATGTTCACTAAGCCAACATTCATTCAGTATTATGACATCATATAATAGTTTTAAACGCTGCAAAGAAATTACAAAATTATCAAAATTTTTGTTAATACTACGTATATTGAACGAAAGTACTTTGAAATTATAGTCACTTGTAAGGAATGATTTACAACAATCGATGTTAGAAACGGCATGACATTTTATCTTGTAAGAGTCTAAATCGGCTGCAATATTATTCGACGCCATTAGATATTAATTTTGTACTATAGATTAATCTAGCTTTTACTTGTTTGATGATAACTATACAAGTTTCAATAGTAAATAACAGCTTTAAATACATGTTCGGATTATTATGAAGTGCCTGATGTAAATGTCGTAGCAAAGTTGTGTAAACGATTTTTTGTATTCCTAAATTTTTGCAGGCGTTTAAAATTAATAAATATTGATAATTAATAAAAGTATATAATATGTAAATAAAATAAAAATTAAAATAAAATAGATAAAATATATAAGGAATAAATTGAAGTAATAATATTATATTATGTGATATAATTAATATACATCGATAGTTTCTTAACAAAATATCTAAAAAAGTTACATGTTTATGGCTATTTGAAATATTATTTAAGCTATAATTATTAGAAGATATATGAATTATTACAATTTCAGCATTGTGATGTATCGTCGATATGCGGGGCCGAGTTAAAAATACTATGCAGATCGTTTTGGGTGCGAATGTGAATAGCATTTTTCCCTTCTCGCTGTCTGACATATACATTCCCATTACTACACCAGCAAAATGCGTAACCAAAGAGTTTGTATTTACTTCGGGCCTCGCGAAACAACAAACGGTTTTCCTTTGTTAGTCTTTCATTATAGTATATTTTCGATGCTTCACCAGGTATATTCAAATCAGCACTGTTGATATTTTTTCTCGACTTAGCAGACTTCAATATTTCGTCGCGCTTAGAACGTCGATGAAATCTAATAACAACAGGACGGGGAAGTTTTCCTTTATGAGAAGTCGTCGATTTTTCTTTAGAGATACGTGGACCGGCTCTCATGACCCAGTCAATATCTTGATCTGACAGTTCTACACCAACTTTTCGAGAGGCAAGCAAGGCAATGTGATGAAGGTTTTCATAAGCTGTTTCGGGTATGCCAGCCAGCTCAATTTCGTTTCGCAAATGTTGTTGCGCTTGTAGATTTAGGTCGGATTGGAGGTTTGAGATTGTGGCCTTAAGGACATTTATCTCCCGATTATTGCACTCCAGGATTTTAATTCTAGACTCGTTTGCGGTTACTTTCCCCTCGAGCATTTCAATACGTTCGTTGCAGATTATTAGTGATTGAGTGGCATCCTCAAGCCGTTGTTTAATAGATGAAAATTCTTGTGTCAAGCGACGGATTTCGGAAGTAAGCTCCTTAACATCGTTACCAGTTACTTCGGTAATCGAGGAATCTTTTTTCCGCATTGTAATAAACTGGGAGTCGGAAGTGGAGCGAACTGGAGTGTTGCTGTTATCTCCGCCTCTTTTTTGGGCTGAGGAGCAAATGGGACATTCCCATTTATTTTTTTGTTCAGCGGTTAGCCCATTAGCGTTTATACAAAGTTGACAAAATATTTTTCCGCAGGATTTTAGAGTGCATTTGACAGAATTATTATCCTTAAACACCTTTAAGCAACCAGAGCACTTCATTATTTATAGTATATAAACAAAGTACCTTTGCACTAAATAATGTATAAAGTAGTTCCGAGTCCGCTCTGCGAAGATTAATCTATGACTCGCAAGGACTCGTACAGCACAGCAACCGGTCCGCACGCAGATATCACCCGGCTGCCTGAAGGATTTACGAGCGATAATCACTTGCACACAGCTGTAGTCAGTTCACGTTTACCCGACACTTTAAACTGTACAATTTGCTTATTGCTGCACAAATATTCTTTAAAATTCACTTTATCTTCACTTAGTACGCGATCTAATGTTGATTATTATTAGATTTGTATCTAATATTAAAGTTAATGTTTAGATATTGAGCAAACGTACGTCGCGAAACTTTTTAAAAATATATTTTATACAGACTATGAACAGAGAACAAGTTAACGGTTTGACCGCGAGGGCAAAGATGACATGTTTATTTGATGATATGTTTATTTGTATTTGATGATGATATGTTTATTTGTATTTACACAAGCTATTTTATAAAATAAATACCTACTTAAAAAACATAAACCTCGTTCGAATTTTGGAGGCTAAACAAAAAAAAGGAAGTTTTACTATGTCCGAAGAAGATGGAAATAGCTTACAAAATACATTATAATGTAATTTCTCTGATGTATTTCTTTGAAGAAGAATGTTATCTATCCGTTTTTATGGAGATGTTTTGTCCTATTCATAGAAATCTAAATAACAAGTCACTAGAACTGCTATAATGTCATAATTAGTATGAAAACGATTGTCGCCAAAACCCACACATTTAAACCGATAGCTAAACAGTACACACAAGTAAACTATGCCTTTTATTGGACAGCTTCATTTTAGTGAAAACTAAAACTTAAAAAATAAATTCAGCATTTTAATATGTACCCTATCGCACGATTTTACGTTTTATTTTAGAATAACATCCATGGTACATAAGATGTTTTGTTTCTTTTTGCTCAGAAAAATACAAATACGAAAAAATCGGCTTTTCTACAACAGAGGGCATTAATTTTCAATAGATATAACTTTGAACCTAATACATAGAAATAAGGTTGAAATTTGTGTTAAACGTGATAGGATAAAGGTCGACTGTGACATTCATTGTTATTTAGCTTTCTATGGTGATATTCGTATTACTTGTAAATATTCTTAAATTTTAAGAAAAACGGCATTATTAAAAAAAATAATTACCGATAAAACGTTATACCTTTATTAGTATAATTAAGTACAACTTGTGGAAGAATTTCCGTAATGGGAAATGCTGAAACACACCATGTTTAGACACGCACGTCTTGAGAGCAACTGAGCAACGACAAACGAACTGGTGGCTTGAGAGTCACCTGAGTGGCGACAAGGTCACGCGTTCTTACGACTTCTAGTGTTTTCTTATTTCGATTTCTATGGTCCTATTAAATAATTTTATCTATTTTTAGTACTTGCTTTTAAGTACTTGTCAATAGTCATTAGTTTTTATAAAGTGTCTACGTCAGCGTTAGAGAAATTTATTTAAATAATTGGCAAAAAATAAATGTAAACAACGCCCTATCCTATACTTCAAACACAAAATGAAACACCTCTTAGTATTAAATGATAGTTTCATAAAAAATATACAACCAAACAGCCCCATAATAATTTATTTTAATCATATTGTTGGCATGTTAGAATCTAATATTTCAATTATTATTATTCTAAGCACCCAAGTTAATCAGTCTTAAAACTAACAATATATTTTCTTTTTACTCACATTATATCACTAAAGGTCTGAACCAGTTGTTATATATATTTTATTAGATATTAACGATTATATACTGAATTATTTTATTTAAAACGTGATATATTTACTATACTCGAAGGCAAAATTGTGTTTTAAATAGTTAAATAATGAATTAATCAGGATATTAAAGGGCATGTACATGTTTGACTAAGCTGTAGTTTTGTTATAGTATTTGTTTTAAATATTTTATTCAGGCCTTTCTATCAATAAAACACTACTAATTTGCAAAATACATTCTTATAATTACATAGAGCACTTTCAATTCGTTTCCAATTTACCACAAATCCCAAAAAACCGAAACTTTTAACAAAACAAATCTTAAACAATAATATTATCTACTTAATACATATATGTAGTAAGAAATGAATCTCGCACCAATTAACCTAAGACTAGGTTACAGTTCCTAATAAAATTCGCATTTCATTACAAAATAATTTCATCTAATCTACGGTTATGTGCATACTTGCTTTCAAATATAGTTAGTTTATAAACTTTTACATACAATGAAAGCAAAAAGATACTATTTTGTGAAAGTTGGTTAAAAAAGGAACAAAAGGATATTGCATCTAATAATCCATCAAGGAGTAGCCAAAAATTATTAAACGTTATTTACTTTATGCTAAATATTACTTGAGCACACACAAATATAACCGCAATTTAAAAAGACTACAGATAAAATAACATTAGGAACAATAAAATGTATAAAATATACAACAAGAACAAGGCTGCAATATTTATAAACAGAAACATAAGCCTTAAGTTAATAACATTGTAAAATGTAGTGTTACAAATAATACATTTTATAAAAATAAATAGTGACATAGGTAGGTCATGGAGTGCATTAAACTCAAAGTGAAATTATTCTAAAAAAAACCTACCTACAACATTATAAATTCATTAAAATACTATATACCTATTATTTTAAGAACCAATGCTGCTACTGTGCCAGTTATAAAATAAATATAAATATAATCCACAGATTATAATTTTTTCCAATGAACAAAAATATAGGAAGCAGCAAAACGCATCATGGCGTACGTTTTCTTTAAATTTTACAAGTATAGTATATACTCATACGTTCACGAATCACGATATCAAAATATTATGTTCATTGGTATTCAAAATTTCTAATAGGTATATAGTATAACATCTCCCGGACCATATATATTCCATATTTAAATTAATTATTTAGCGTCCAGAATATGGCTCATATTTATTCAATTATTAATTCCAGAAGTCATTGGGGCAGTATATTCTGACGCATTTCCTATACCCACACAATATGATGAGTTGAGTCAACTGGTAGATTATTATTTTTTTATGTCAATAACCACTTTTTACACTGAAATCATATGAAACAAGCCACTTATCTAGCTGGTCTGATCGTCCGCTTTAGTCAGGTTCGGTTCGGAAATCGAGCGCTCTGTGCTCTCTGTTGTTGTTATTGTTGGTTTTTTTTTTATCTGCTGCATATTGGTACATAACCCCATGATGACATACGCGTTTTATGAAGATGGATGGATGAATTATTATTTTTGACCCCCCAAAAAAACTGGCAAAACCAAAATTTTGTTACAAATGTCACTGTCAATAACCACTTTTTACACTGAAATCATATAAAAATGTCGACTAAATAACAAGCCACTTATCTAGCTGGTCTCATCGTCTGCTTTAGCCAGGTTCGGTTCAGACTCAGAGCGTCGCTTGAGTATTGGTACATATAACATAACCCCATGATTATATACGTGACTTATGAAGATGAATGGATGAATTATTGTTTTTGACCCCCTCCCCCCCAAACAACACTGACAACATCGAAAATCTATGCAAATTTCACTGTCAATAACCACTTTTTACAAATGTCGACTAATTAACAAGACACTTCTTTAGCTGGTCTCATCGTCCGCTTTAGCCAAGTTCGGTTCGGACTCAGAGCGTCGCTTGAGCGTGTCGCCGTCCGGTGAGATCGAGCGCTCTGTGCTCTCTGTTGTTATTGTGGATTTATTTATTTATTTATATCTACTTTTCATATCCATCAGAGTTAAATAACCCAATGAATATACACGCGACTTACGAAGAGCGATGGATGAATTATTATTTTTGACCCCCCAAAAAAACTAAAATAACGGAACACCTTTCCAAACGTCACTATTACCACCTTACACTGCAAAAACCTTTATAAATAATTAATAACAAGCACTTATCTAGCTGGTCTCATCGTCCGCTTTAGCCAAGTTCGGTTCGGACTCGGAGCGTCGCTTGAGCGTGTCGCCGTCCGGTGAGATCGAGCGCTCTGTGCTCTCTGTTGTTGTTATTGTGGATTTGTTTATATCTGGGGCACTGCGGGTTACGTCCACCTGTTGGATATAATTAATTCACATATTTTTTGACAATTGGATATACAGAATTCAATAAATCGTTGTTGTTGTATCTATCTTTGTAACTAGGAAAATCCTGTGTTAAGGAAAACAGTTCATCCAGGAGAATACGTCACTAGTCTAGTTCACATGATAAAAGATTCGCTACTGCGGTCTGCGATATACACAACTAACTTTAAGACAGCAAAGACTCCAGTTCCTAGTTTCTAGTTCAAGAAAATTGATACAGTTTGTTTTTTCAATCTTTTGCATTTACAACTTCAAGTTATCAATAAAAGATAATTCGATTCAGTGAAAATCATTGTTTTACCAGTTCAAGAGTCCTATATATGACCGAAACTATATAATATTACTAGCGGTCCACCCCGGCTTCGCCCGTGGTACCTACACGTTTACGTTTTTTTTTTCATAAAAACTATCCTATCTCTCAAGTTGGATCAAACTGCACATGGTGTGCGAATTTTATTATAATCGGTTAAGTGGTTTAGGAGTCCATTGAGGACAAACATTGTGACACGAGATTTATATATATATTATAAGATTATAAGATTATTCATTAACTATATTATACTTACCAACTCATTATCATAATCGGGCTCATGTTTGATCTCAGCGAGATTATCGTTGAGATAACACACACCGTTCAGGTCTATGGCACTATTGGAGAAAATGGCCGCCGCACCTGTAGAGTCTACACGCGGTTCGTTTTTCTGTAACAAATTATCATATTAATGTTATAAATGCGAAAATTTGTGAGGATGTGTATGTGTGTGTTTGTTACTTTTTCACGCAAATATTACTGAACCGATTACAATGAAATTTAGCACACATATAGAGGGTAACTTGGATTAACACATGGAATAGGTTTTATCCATTGAGATATACATATGGAGACGACACCGTCTACATCACTTATATTCCGCTCAACATACGCCATATAGCTTAACTGCACGCTCATTTTTTATTTGTTTTAAAGTGAAACGCATCAAATATGGCTTCGTGTGTGTTACGATATTGCACAAATAATACGGAAAAGTGCAAAGGAATAACTTTTATCGGTAAGTACCTAACTAGATAATAATTTTTAAAACTTAGTTAGAGCAAAAAAATGGCGCACAGATTTTGTTCGTGGTGTCTCCTCCATACGTAGTAATATTATCTCAATGGTTTTATCCCGGAAATCCCACGGGAACGGGAACTATGCGGGTTTTTATTTGAAAACGCGGGCGAAGCCGCGGGCGGAAAGCTAGTATATTTATAAATTTATTATTATAAAGAATAAAAAAAATTCGATCACGACGCGGGACGATCGAATTTTTGATCGAATTTTTTCTATTCTTTATAAATTTATAAATATATACTAGCTTTATAATATACAGGGTGCAAGTAGTGATGAACGGAAGCTGGGAGGTAGAGGACCTAGAGGGCTATCCGAATCACCGTATGTTCTGCGATTTTTCGTATTTTCGGAGTTATGACGTGTTTTTCAATTTTTCACCTATCGCCGAGTACGATGATATTTTCACTCATGGTGACGTCAATTGTTGCGCTAGATGCTTGATATTTTTTGTTTGCTAAGCTGAAAGATAGGCCAATTCAGTATGGTAACATTTACTATAGTTAGATCTTCGAATGGAATAAAAAAAAGAATTAAATGCCAAGAAAGATAAAATTACCCAGTATGTTCACCACTTCAAGGGCCCGTAAAAAATAAAATCACATAAAAAAACGTGCCCGGGTGACGTATCTATACTTTAAAAAAATCATTGCAAGCGTTCCTACAGCTACATGATATTTCATAGCGTTACATCTGGCCATCGTGAAAGGCCATAAGCAGCCTTTCACGATACTTCTGAATGAATTCATATACCTACTTGAGTTTGGACATTATAAATTTATAAATAAGCATATAGTTTCGTAAAATATGACCATCACGTAATACTGCTACGCACAACTGTAAGCCAAATGTCACTTACTGTCGCGAGCGCAGTCGCGAGCGACAGGCACAGATTTTCACACAGAGATTTTCACACAGAGATTTTCACACAGAGATTTTCACACAGAGATTTTCACACAGAGATTTTCACACAGAGATTTTCACACAGAGATTTTCACACAGAGATTTTCACACAGAGATTTTCACACAGAGATTTTCACACAGAGATTTTTACACAGAGATTTTCACACAGAGATGTTCACACAGATTTTCACACAGATATTTTCACACAAAGATTTTCACAAAGAGATTTTCACACAGAGATTTTCACACAGAGATTTTCACAGAGATTTTCACACAGATTTTCACACAGAGATTTTCACACAGAAATTTTCACACAGATTTTCACACAGAGATTTTCACACAGAGATTTTCACACAGAGATTTTTACACAGAGATTTTCACACAGAGATTTTCACACAGATTTTCACACAGATATTTTCACACAAAGATTTTCACAAAGAGATTTTCACACAGAGATTTTCACACAGAGATTTTCACACAGAGATTTTCACAGAGATTTTCACACAGATTTTCACACAGAGATTTTCACACAGAAATTTTCACAGAGATTTTCACACAGAGATTTTCACACAGAGATGATCACAGAGAGATTTTCACAGAGATTTTCACACAGAGATTTTCACAGAGATTTTCACAGAGATTTTCACACAGATTTTCACACAGATTTTCAGAGATTTTCACACAGATTTTCACACAGATTTTCACAGAGATTTTCACACAGATTTTCAGAGATTTTCACAGAGAGATTTTCACACAGATATTTTCACACAGATTTTCACAGAGATTTTCACACACAGATTTTCACACAGATTTTCACAGAAATTTTCACACAGATTTTCAGAGATTTTCACAGAGAGATTTTCACACAGAGATTTTCACACAGATTTTCACACAGATTTTCACACCGAGATTTAAACAGAGATTTTCACACAGAGAAAAACACAGAGATTTTCACACAGAGATGATCACAGAGAGATTTTCACACAGAGATTTTCACACAGAGATTTTCACACAGAGTTTTTCACACACAGATTTTCACACAGATTTTCACAGAGAGATTTTCACACCGAGATTTAAACAGATTTTCACACAGAGATTTTCACACAGAGATTTTCACACAGAGATTTTCACACAGAGATTTTTCACACAGAGATTTACACACATAGATTTTCACACAGAGATTTTCACACGAAGATTGTCACACGGAGATTTTCACACGGAGATTTTACACGGAGATTTTCACATAGAGATTTTCACACAGAGATTTTCACACGGAGATTTTCACACGGAGATTTTCAGGCAGGTTTGCTAAGCTGAAAGATAGGCCAATTCAGTATGGTAATATTTACTATCGTTAGATCTTCGAATGGAATAAAAAAAAGAATTAAATGCCAAGAAAGATAAACTTACCCAGTGGTGAACATCACCACTTCAAGGGCCCGTAAAAAAATAAAATCACATAAAAAAAGTTTTCCGTTTGGCTTTTAAAAACTTGCTCTATCTATAAGGTAGCTACCCCGCTGTTGCTCAGTGCAAGTGCGACATCATCGTAAAAAGTTGTATTTTAAATGTCTAATGCCCTTTTATCATTTTTAATGGTTTCTTCTGCTACTATGAATTTCCGGGTTATTTCGTCCAAATTGTGGCAGTCTCTCGACTTTGTAGTATCCCCACGGAAAAAAATCAATAGGGTTTATGTCCGGGGACTGTGGAGGCCAGGCTAAAAGGCAAAGATACATACGAAAGATGGATTGGTCGTTGCAGCCTGCGCATGCGCCGGTGACGCCTGCCTTAAAGCCTGGCCTCCACGGTCCCTCGACCTAAACCACATTGATTTGTTTCAATGGGGATACTAAAAGACCTCGGCTACTTGAGAGAATACCACAATTTGAACGAAATAACCCGAAAATTCATAGCAGCAGAAGAAACCATTAAAAATGATAAAAGGGCATTCAGACATTTAAAAGACAACTTTTTACGGTGATGTCGCACTTGCACTGAGCAACAGCGGGGTCATTTTAAAAATTTCTGGTAATAATTAAACACCTTGTTATTGGTTTTAATTTGTTTTTATTGATCATCATGTTAATTCAATTTTTGCACTTACCACATTTAATTTTAAATTTTTCGATTGAAGCCTTCTGAATAATAAAATGAAATTTTCAGGGTAGCTACCTGATAGATAGAGCAAGTTTTTAAAAGCCAAACGGAAAGCTTTTTTATGTGATTTTATTTTTTTACGGGCCCTTGAAGTGGTGAACATACTGGGTAATTTTATCTTTCTTGGAATTTAATTCTTTTTTTTATTCCATTCGAAGATCTAACGATAGTAAATGTTGCCATACTGAATTGGCCTATCTTTCAGCTTAGCAAACAAAAAAAATCAAGCATCTAGCGCAATAATTGACGTCACCATGAGTGAAAATAACATCGTACTCGACGATAGGTGAAAAATTGAAAAAAACGTCATAACTCCGAAAATACGAAAAATCGCATAACATACATGGGGGTGATTCGGATAGCCCTCTAGGTCCTCTACCTCCCAGCTTCCGTTCATCACTACTTTTTGGGACACCCTGTATAAAGCATTTGAATGCCATAAAACCAAAAATATAAAATTCATCAAATTATATATTATTATCATTACCATCAACGTCATCGTCAAGGTATGCATCGGAGCAGCAGTCATATCAAGAGCAATAAAAAAATAATTTGGAAAATCCAAAAGTGCACGCCTCATAATTTTTTTTTAATAAATATTTATTAATTATTATTTTTGTTTATTTAATAACAATTAAACCACATCGAATCAGACCCTGAAAAATGAAAGGGTTCTGTTCCTGAGCATACTCAAGCGTAAGAGAAAAAAAAAGACTCGATTAGTAAAGTATTTCGGTTGCTATCGTGTTAACAAGAAAAAGGATCCGCACATACAGACACACGGACGTCCAAGACAGAACTTTTTTAAACTGTTTTTTAACTAGTTTAAATAACAAAAATGACATCAAAAATATCATGAACGTTAAAAATAGTGTTTTTTCTTAATATGTGTGTGTATGTATTATCTTACAAGTGCAATGTATGATACATAAAGACATTTTAAGTTTGAAAAATCAGATGTTTTGCGCGAAGTGACAGTAGTACCCACCTCAACGCTTCGCTTATGAGGCGTGCAATTACTTAAATTATTTGTATACTTGCGCATTCTTCATTTGATCAATAATAGCACGGCATGACTACTACTATAATAAACAGCGGCGGCCTTACCCATTGCGAGGCTCCGGGCGGCAGGCCCTTTGCGAGGCCCTTTGCTCTTTGTGAAATGTATGTGATGCGAAAGTAGGTCTGGTTGTTTGGTTTAGGTATTTGTCATGTTTGAGGAGAAATGATAAAGTTATAGTTACAAATGAATAAAATTTGAGTTTTAAAATATTTATATATTTAAGTATACATAGAAAGATTTACCAAATTAACAAATACAGAGATGATAAATTTTAAAATTGATATTTGCGGCTTTTCCTAAGGCTAAAATCTTTAATTAAAGCACAATAATCCAACGAATGAGCTACGTCATTTTCGATTGAAAGAATAGCAAGGGCTGAAAGCCGATCTTGTGTCATCGAATTCCTCAAATATGTTTTAATAATAGGCATGACGAAAGATTTTCAAAACCTCTTCCATAATGTGTGTATACGTTTATTAAACAAGAAAAACCCTATATTTCGCTAATATACTTAAATTTAACGAAGATAAAAGCCATTTTTCAATAAATATTTATTAACTGTGCCAAAACAGCTCACAGGTGTAATTGCGTAGGCGTGACGTCACTCTTACGTAAATACGTAATAATATTTAATTATTAAGTGTTATAGAATCTAATTTCAAAGTTTATAAGTGGTGTGCAGTATTGCAATGTGAATCTACATAAAAATAATACCCAAAAGCGAGAAAATAATATGAAAGGAATAATGATTGTATAAATTTGACGCAGAGAAACTCGAACCACATATTCGTGAATTCGCAATTATATTTCTGTTCTGAGTCGATAAAGCATACGTGAAAAAATAGAAAATAAATAAAAATGCGTATTCTCAAAATATTCATAACAACAAAATACACCTGACGCGAAGTTGTTTACATAGACGTGACGTCACGCGTGTTTCAGTCAAAATGGCCGAATACAGAATTTCAATGTTTTATTTTATTGATAATCTCATTAATCTTAATGTTTTTAATATTTCTAAGTCATTATCTTTAATTTATTTATTATACATTTTCCCTTAAAAACACTAATTCGATCATTTATGGATACTGTCGTCATGCCTATTTTAAGCCTCGAAAAACTCCTTTCAGCAGACGCAACTGTCACAGGTGTGGTGGCAATAATTCTCAGGACTATTTCGATAGTGGGGTAAACTTCAGTTAATTTGTTTTCTATTATGTATTTCAGCACCGAGATAATATCGTCGTTTCCTTCATACACAATTACACACGCATGAACATACTCAGTACACGCACACATTTTCATTTTTTTAAATTTGCTTGGGTGGGTTGTTGCTTGTTGCGCGAGGCCCCTGCAAGAGCGAGGCCCCGGGTGATTGCCCCGTTCGCCACCCCCTAAGGCCGCCGCTGATAATAAATGTAACCTAGTTACCAAATAAAAAAAAAGACGGGTTGCACTCCGGGAGTGCCGGCAGAAGTGAAAACTTGATTATTAACGTTGAGCATGTTTGATATCCATCCGTCTTACGCTTTTTCGATCAGGCCACGTGTCCTGACGCGAGTTTAAGATTTTATACCCATTACAGAAAAAGTGCTCAACGCCGCTAAAGAAGTTTTCACTACAAAAAAAACTCACAATGGTATCACTGGGCACCAAAAACTTCAACTGAGGCTTCTTATCTGGCGGCTCGCTTTCTGGCGTTTTGTGTGTGTAGATCTCTTTGAAGTCTTTGTGTTCTCTGAAAAATAAATATACAATTACATTATTGTATTGGTTTGAATATTGGGATATTTTAATTTAATAAGATTAAACAACTGGATCAATTTGTATGAACTAAAGAAAAAAACTAACAATATGGTTAAATAATGAGCACACTCATAAATTGTTGAATCATACGAGTCAAAATATGTATATAATATAAGTTGTTTGGTCTTTAAATTTGAGAATACTTTTTTTTTCCTTTGAAACAATATAATCTTATGTTCATCAAACATCTAGACTGCTTCTCTAATCTCAAAATTTCGTTGTAACAAAGCAATATAAAAAACAAGAAGATTATTAATTTTACTTTTCTTTCCGTTCATAGCCTTTTTTCTTGACTATAAAAAAGACGTGTGTCACTAGGGGACTGCCGCGGTAAAGCTATTGCATGCTATGCCTTCAAGCCACACCTCCGCGCGCGTCGGAGTGGGGAGCGTGAGGTTTTTCGTTACGCAATTTCTGGATTCGGTCCCCGCGCTCAAGGCCCGCGATAGAAGCTATGCAATAGCTTAAAAATTAATGATAATATCTTACCGTTTAGGCGTAGTCTGATGGCTGTCAGTCTTTTCGCTTTGGTGCAACGTGATGAGATCGCACGCTTTCCCCAGTATCACTATCGATATCAACACACGCACCGTTATCAGGCATATGTAAGCTAGGAATATTAGGAATATTGCCGCGAATCTGTCAAATAATATTATATTTTAAAAAGATAAATGTATGGTGTGCGATAGAATAGAATACACTTTATTGTACAATGCACACTTATAATAAATATAACTTAAAATAAATGTACAATTTGGCAGCCTATTGCAATATATTATAAGAAAAATCTTTAACACATGAAGTCTGTTACTATCAAGGCATAAAGAATAGAATTTCTCTATTAACTTTTTCGAACACAGATTATTATTTTTGTTAGCCATAGAGCATTTGACAAACCATAGACCAAAAAAAAGTTATCTCATTTATTTAGGGCCGCTTTTTCAATGCTTGGATAAAACCTATCCGTCAAATAAAGTATTACACGATAATATTAAAATGTCACGTAAACTGTCAAATACGGGCAATTAGAATACGTTTTTAAAATGGTAGTTTTATACATTATTCGACAAATAAGTTTTAACCAAGGATTGAAAAATCAGCCCTTAAAAAAATCCTCACCCGTCAACCTTAACAGCGTGCACTAATACTCTCGTGATAACCACCCCTAAAGGAAGTGGTATAAAGCCCATCCGCCTCGCTACTAAGTCCGAATGATCGCTAAACGCATATTTCTGCCGAGTTTGGGCAACATCGTACGCGAGGCTCACTGTGTACTCGCGGTACACGCCGTAGGGGATCTCGTTGAAACTAAATATGATAAAAAAAATAATTGATTTTTAATTTGGCTAAAATAATAATATCATCATCATCATAATTGCAAATACATATATGGTATTTGTGAAATAGCGAAACGCGGAAATCGGCAAAGAGTGAGTTGCGAACGTTTGATTGCACGTGTTCAATACGCACAATGCGTACGCATAGACACAAATTCATAGACAATGATGATTTAAATTCATGTTATAATTCAAATTAATTATTTGTTGATTAATTGTTATTTTGAAATGTTTAAAATTTTATATAGGTAAGTACTATAATTTTGTATTTTTCCAATATAAAGGTTTCATTTGCACTTGATGAAAACATCTACAAACTCTCTCTCTCTCTCTCTCATATTTAAATGTTTTATTACTCACCGAGTTATAAAAGCGTGCTTCACCCAATCAATTATAACCTCAAACGTCAAAACAAGCACACAGTCTGGCGCCAAAATCCAAAACCGTTCCTCTTTCCATACATATTCCTTCATAGTTTGTAGCACTACTATAAATAATAGTACGGACAGATGTAACCTCTCTCTGACGTCACTGCAAGACACTTGGAAGAGGTTGTTCTTGTCAAACTTTTTGAATACGCTGCCTTTTAGCTCTACGAACTGTAAAAACAATCATTGTATAAAGTTTGATTGTATTTAATCTTCCAGGCAAGGTAGAAGACAGCACACCTAGTTAGGTGTGCTTCTACCTTGGACAGTTATCCATGGAGAAATATTTTATTATTGAAAATTATACAAAATTATGTGTCCCAGCACTGGATATAGGAAAAATAATTTATTTAAGTAGTAAATGCAATTCAATACAATCTTATTAATAAAATCAAAACTAGTATTATAAAAAAAATTGTTTGTATAAATTTGCTATTTAATCAAGAGCCTAGGCTATTAATGACTGTTAATAACGTAAAAATATGTGTTATTAGCCATTTAACTGCTTGGCTGTAACATAAGTTTATTTCCTGATTCATTCAACAATAAATTCATACTAATTTTCAACAATCAAAAACCTAAATTATAATCAACAATATAAAAGATGAACATCACAATATTCATATATACTACAATAGCCATTGTTTATTAGCATATTGTTAGCATTGCGCTAATTAAATGATGCAACCTAAATGACTCAACTTACATTATTGGACATCATAATGATGAGTAGACTCTTGTTGTTAGAATTGAATGCCACATTGAGTGTTGTCGCTTGAAATAACACTAGTAAGCTGTGGAGAACTGAATTTATGTTAAGAAAATAGTATTGCAATGTTTATTATTATTGAAAAACAATTTATATTTCATTAATAATTTAAGAAAAATTTGTCAACATAATTTGATGTAAATATCACTCATAAACCATTTAAAATTACAGTCAAAAAGAGTAAATTATCAATTACTTGTATAATAAGTAATCAATATATTACATCTGATGATAATATTTTGCCTAACACATATTTCCAGACAAACATGAGATTTAATAAATAGCACTGCAAAATCATACATTCTTACAATAAAAAATTTCTCAAGTCTTATTAGATCTGCATATCATTTAAAAAGGATACAGACATATATCATAGCAAAAATCAAGTGCGGTATGACACCCAAATGCTCCCGTTTTCTATCTCTTGGTTCTGTTGCTGTCCAGAACAACGCATCAATTGTATCTTGTCCAAACGCTGAAAACAACCTGTCTCCAACCTCCAACATATTATAGAATATATATAACTTCATAACACTCTGACTCTTCACTAGATGATACATCATATTGGTATCTATATAACACATTAATATACTACATATTAAGAGTATGAATCCTTTAAGTACATCGCACGTCTCAGCCGGTTTTAGTATACTTCTATGGGAGTTTGAGCAAAACCTGAAAAAGTTATTTAATAGTACCTGATCTTCTTTCTAACAACTTAGAATATAGCAATATTAGTGTATAATTCTCTCAATTAAGAATTATACACTAATATGGCTGGGAACTTAAATAGCTTATGCTTCATATTAATGAACAAAATAACTACTTTAACATAAAACTTACCCAAAACATCTTCTAAATAATCTTTCCAAAAAGGACCAAAACGCCATTATAAATCTTAAAGGAAGAAATGTATAAATGAACAGAAGCGAGTCGGCACATTGGAAAAATCCATATGCCATAAATTTCTCCAATTCTTGTGGTATTTTAATAAATGAATACACCTTCTCTCGTCTAGCTGAGAATCTTTCTTCATCGTGTTCCAATAAATAGCCTCTAGTAAGTTCTACATGCAGAAATGTAAACAGTGAAGCATTTTTTTCAGCATCTGGAAATTTAAAGATAAATCAAAACACATAAGGAATAATAATAATTTAATACAGATAGTTTTTTACTTTATCTATAAATCTTACCTTTGCTTTTTATCTCTTTATTCGCCCTATCCGTAAACTCTCCGGAGTTAGTTTGGTTAACATTCTTAAAACGTAACCTTTTGGTGTGCTCTTGTAAATCTTCATTTTTTAATGTCATGTTAGACAGGTTTACTTTGTCGTCAATTTAAAAACATTGTTAAAGGAATCGTAAGAGTTTTAAACGCACAACTAATAAACAACTTACACCCAAATAAAATTAAAAATACTTTGACCGACAACAGACAAAATTCTGACAGCAGACAAACATTTCATGATATGACAGATCGAAATGTCATCTTACAGAGTAAGTAATCTCATATCAGTCGTGACTTTGACACTAACAATTTTGCGTCTGTGATTTTTTAATTTTATCGTTTTTTATGTTTGCAAAGCGCTAATTTAAAAATAAAAAATGTTGTGTGGTTTTATGAAACCACGGTAAAAGTGAAACTGTTCGAACGGTTCCGAACACTGCTTTGTGTAGCGCATGTCGCGTGACGGTCGGCTGCCGAGTAGGTATACCTACTCGGCAGCCGCGATGGCGATACACGCGACATGCGCTACACAGACTAAAAAGTTTGAGACGATGTAATAAAAGTTTCACTTTAAAAAATGGTTTTCTCGTGTGTATTTAAATATTTGTAAAATGATACCGGACCATACAATTAAATTAAATTAAAAAGGACAAAACGGACGACTATGATAATATTTCATGCATGCATGCTCGTTTAAACCAAATCTGAGAACTTGAATAAATTAAGCCAAAAGGCTAACTTTTTAGAGTATAAGTATTCTTTGGGCTAACTAATCTAGAATATTCGTTTGTTTATCGTATATTTGAGCAAGTTAGTTTTTTTTTTATGAATTACTGCTAATTTTGTAACTATTATACATTGTAGGTAGGTACTGGTAGGTACCTACTACTATAATAATAATTACTTATTACATTTTTCTTACTTTTCATTCTCAATATTACAACTGAACAACTGTTCTTATTTTATCTTTAAAAATTAAATGTTAAATACACACGGGCCCTCAAAACACGAACTTGCTCAATCCGCATTCTTGAATCTTGACTCGTGAAGTTGTGAATTTATTATTTCCGCAGTCCGCTATACGTATTACGTACCGTAATCGCCATCGCATTCATATCGCATTCCGGTTTTTTGATTGAGTTCGATCATGTAGCTACAATGTCAAAGTGTTAACAATAGTACAAAAATATTTATTTATAATTCACTCGAATATAAACATTAACATTAACTTAAATCTAAAAGTTTTTCATGCTTTTTAAATTATTGTCGGTAAATATTGTGAATGTAAGTAGAATTTTAAATTTAAAAGTGGGTAACTATGTCGCGCCAAGTGGACGTGAATATTAACAAATTACTCGATGGTTTAGGCCTCGATGGGGATGAAAATGATTTTTGCGATTTTACTATAGCCGACCAGAATTCTGTTGCTGAATCTCAAGGCATAACGCCAACGACTCCTTCTAATTTTAAACCTGTACTCGGCAGTAATGTAACTTATGTCGTAGCCTGTGTGATATTGAATGAAAATAATGAGATTTTAATGATGCAAGAGGCCAAAGAAAGTTGTGCCGGTAAGTGGTATCTTCCTGCGGGCCGTATGGAAAAAGACGAAACAATTGTTCAAGCTGCAGCAAGAGAGGTACTCGAGGAAACTGGACTGTACTGCAAACCAGAAACTTTACTAGTCGTGGAAACCGCGGGCGGTACTTGGTACAGGTTTGTTTTAACGGGAAAAGTGACTGGTGGCGAACTCAAAACCCCAGCAAAAGCTGATAAAGAATCTTTACAGGCAAAATGGATTTCGAATTTAGATGAGATAACTTTACGAGCAAATGACGTTTTGCATTTAATCGAACGAGCTAAAATGTACAAACAAAACCGTCCTGGTGAAACCTGGCATAAAAACATTCTACCAGCACCAACTCCACACACAAAAGATCTATTGCGACTTATAGTCCTAATAAAAAAACGAAGTACAAACAGATTGCATGTATTATTGAGTGAGAAAAGTTCTATACATTTTCCTACATGTGAAATAAATCCAGCTAAAAGTGTTCATTCTACATTGAGAAGGTTTATGGTTGAAATGTTTGGGGCTGATGTTGCACAGCACAGACCATTGGGCCTCTTTAATGTGGAAGCCGATCCTTCAGCTCATGGTTGCTGTCTCTCGCTACTTGTAGTATTCAGACCTCCTCTTGAGGAAGTGCCTTTAATTGGTAAATGTGCTTGGCATGAGCTGTCACAAGAAGTTGAAAGGAATCTCTTACCTGTTGTGTCGAGAAAAAATTCTACTATTGAATTGCATGTTGTACGTTAAAATGACACAAATACTTTGTACCGTTGAATTTCAAATACTCATTTACTGCTGGCTCTCTGTTATATTAAGAGCAAACCCTCAAATTTATGAAGAGTCTTAAAAATTGCTATATGTATAGTTGAAACATTTGTTTCCAAAAAAGGTGGTTATTTATATATATTTTTATTTTTACCGAATGTATTTATTTATTTATTTTTTATTTATTACTTCATGGATCTGAAATCAGAATATTTTATCAGCTACAAGCAAGCTTATTTTTACTTGAAAGTTTTGAATTTAAAGTATTAATGCCCATAATATATCTTTTTTTTTCAATCATCATATAATAATCTAAGAAGTTTAACAAAACAATTAACATATTATAAGAAAAACGGGTGAATGGGGACAATATTTAAAGTTCTAACCTACTAACAAAATTTTTGCTTGCCAGAAAATTAATCACTTTTAGTAGAATTAATTTTGTTATATTGCAAGCAAACTAAATCACAATAGCAAAAATTTAAGGGAAATTCAAATATTGTAAAAAGAAATATTTCTGGTGGGTACTTACCCTAATGCTTTTTTGAAAATAATTATTAATGCAATCAAAGAGACCAAAAAAGATGGGTTTAAGTAATATTATTTTAAATTTTTAGCCATGATATTTAATTTACTTTTATAGATATATATTCAATAAGGACAAAATCAGTATTAAATTAACATTCCATTGAGGATAAGTATTGTAACTATCTCCAAATTAAAACATAACTGTATGCACATTGTATGGTAAAACATATTGTATTTTTTATTTATCAAAAAGGCAGCTACTTAAAGTATACACATATACACATTTTACCTATGTATATAAGTATATACATAGGTAAAATGTCTTCATATGTAAGTATAATATACATTATACAATAATCTGAATATTGTTATCATTTTTTTTCAAGGTGCTATTATGCATTTTATTGCATATTATGTTTGATTTACATATATTATATTATATTAATATGTTAAATTCTTAATAAAATATTTTTCTAATTCTGTTGTTTCTTTTAACACCATAATTACATATTTTCGTAGACAGAGAAAGCTATAGACCTCGTTAAGTCTTTTTTCTCACTCACATGAGAAAGAGAATTATTTAATATGTCATCGTCTTAGATTAAGGATTGGTCTCCGCGCGCGCGCTACGTCTAGATGCCGCCGGCGTACTTGAAAAATGCGGCAACTAAAAGTACGCCGAATTCGGCGTACCCAAGCCAGTCGTGTCACAGTGGTGTCACAAGCATTGTGTGGAGAGGGCGAACCGATAGTTTATAAAGATTATGAACAAAATCTGAAGTAAAGTGCCTATTTGTGTCATAAAACTATTTAAAAATAATACAACAAAAAATAAGAAAGACACTGGGATCACGTACCATAACTAAGTATCGTATTATTCGAAATTTCTCCTTTACTTCGAAAATTTTTTCTACGAAAATACGACGCCATTCAGTGTTGCCGTACTGCGTATCCAAAAAAATACACGTGGTTGAGGAAATCTTTTAGCAATAATTTGAACTTTTTTTTTTTCAATACTATTACTAACACATGTATTAAAGTAAAAAGGATTATAACAATAATTTATTTCTGTTTAACCATGTTTAACTGACTCATATAATATGTTATTTTTTTTATTTCCGCTTTTTTACTTTTAAACAACCTTTGTGACTATAGTATAGTAGCGTCGCAAGTGGATTTGAGTTGCATATTCATGGATTCGATTCCCGGCCAGGTCAGGATGAAAAAAAATATTTTTCAAACTTCTTTCCAAGATGCCAGATTTCCCATGTATGGGGTAAAATTTATGTGGCTGGCAGCCCGATTCTTCACACACACTAGCGTCTTTACAAATTGCCTAACACACACTACAGAAATGAGTTGCCGCACTCACAGAGCTATTGTTTTTAGGTGGGGCGGTATCTAGTCGTAGCGCGCGCGCGGAGACCAATCCTTAATCTAAAGCCGCGTATAAATTAAGCGCGGCAAACCATCGAACATAGGCGCGCGCGGCGGCCGCGCACTATTTAGACGGGATTGCCGCGCGCGGCGACCCGAACATTGCCGCGCTCGAACGTGCCGCGGGGCGATCCGCTCACTGTCGGTTTTTGAGACCGCATCAAAGGAACTTCAGGCGTTCGCTCGCGCGCCGTGTGGACTGTTTGTAGTTTTGGTGATTCGGCTCGCGCGGCGTATACGTAAAAATGGACAACGAAAAGTGCCGTTTACTAATACAATTGTATGGCGCTAATGAATTTTTATAGAACAGCAAATCCTCCTAATACCACAATAAATCGCTGAGGTATGATGCGTGGGTAGAAATCAGTAAGAAAATGGATATACCTATTCCTGACTTGAAAAAGAAAATTCTACACTTTTGGCATCCTACAGAAGAGATGTTCGTGATGGATCGCCTGCCGCGCGCGGCATCTACGTTCAACTTAAAATATATCTACATATTGGCTCGCGCAGCAAATGAACGTCAACTCTGGTCGAACATTGGCTCGCGCGGCTGCCGCGCTTAATTTATACGCACCTTAAGGTCATCGTTATGTAAGAAAAGGGGACAGATTATTTTTTGTCCCTTATCCCGTGGCAGCATTTTCAAGGACAGCAAAGTAGTTTGCTTAACAACAACAAACTATTTGTTTTCTTAATTAATTTTGATTGCCAGTTAAATTGAGAACCGTCCGTGATTACTTGAGTACAGCGCTCGGCAAACTTCTTGGCCAAAAAGTAGCGTGGTGGGGGAAGCTTGCGCATATAAAAATGTACTAAAACTTGATGCGCAAACTTCCCCCACCACGCTACTTTTTGGCCAAGAAGTTTGCCGGGCGCTATAATAATTTTTGGAATACATAATATTTTGTTGCACAGAGGAAACAAGCGGAGTTCATCCATTTCAGGGTTACTAGTTTCTGAATAAAATAAACTTGTTTTTTTATATGATTTTATTTAAGCATTACAAAACCTGCACCTGACTAGAAAATTGAACAGCAGGTTATTTTCAATAAATTTCATAACATAAGTAATTCCTAATATTTATGTGTAAATGTATGTATCACTATTAACATCGCTGTATACGATTCGTAATAACAATGTGCATTATTAACTCTACCAATCCAGAGAGAATAAAAAAAAATACATAAGATTTGGAATAACGGTTTTAGTGCAATAAAGGTAAAAAAAACATTATTAGTAAAAAAATAAGCTTTGGTACATATAATACACATTGTGTAGTCCATAATTGGTTGTACATATTATAATTAAATACATATTTTTATAACATAAGTCTTAACCAGCTAATGTATGAAAATCGATTTTGTGCTATTTTGTAATTATGTGAATTCCATTCCATTCATCGCAAATCCATACATTCATGATCGAAGATAATTTCACAGTTCATATACTTAATTTACCTGCCATATTATAGATTACCGTTCATCAAAATTATCAAGTTTAATAAATCTATTTTAGTTACGTAGGTAAAACATGCGCATACTAGCAGAAAAAATTGCAATATTTTAGATAATAGATATCTAAAACCCCGTGATATATTAAACAATCAAAAAATGTGTCAACTTTACAGGACATGATATAACAATGAAACTAGTTATTTCTATTATTGGTTTCACGCCATAGTCTATTATTTGCGTCCCTAGATAATGAACACAGTGTACACGACTTCATAATCTGTTTTTGTATCTAGAATTAAACATTATTTATTAGTCAATTACATTTTAGGCAGAGATCATATTATTATACTTTAATATTTCATATTATTATAATTAATGGGGAACATCACAAAATATTGTCCTAATGAAACATGTCAATTTTTATTGACATTGTTCTTCACATTGTAGCATTAATACGGAAGACCGTTTACCCAACGATTTTTTGCTTGCTTGCTTTTCTCTTAAGTATTCAGTATTCAAATTAATATAGGTACCATATTATTATTACGACGTACGTACGTACTGTATATGTACGTATTAATAGTACCTCAATGAGCGTACTACGTACGTTAGTATAGGTAAATTAGGGAAAGCTGGCATGTTCACAGTACTCACACTTATGCAATTTCACTTACAGTATGTTCAAAAATAAATGCGACTCTAGTTTCATTTTAGACTTGAATTATTGTAAAATGGGTGCGTTGTAGATATATATATATATGCAAATATAATTACTTATGAAAGCTCTCATAATTTACCTGTAAAATTATTATTTAAAAGTAAATCAATTGATGAAGTTAATTATTTATTCTAATAATAATCAATTGGATAAAAGTATTAATAATCATTCAATTATCAAATAATAATTAAATTCCTGACTTTGGTCGAGTAAAGATATCTAAGAAATATTATATTTGTAGTAAGTACGTAATACCTACCAATACGCGCTAACAAATATGTGTTACATGTTTATTGTATAATTTTCACACTATTGGTTTTAAACTCAAACTCAAACATTTATACAATTAGACTTCTTCTAGAAGCACTTTTGAATCGTCATAACAGTTTAACAGTTTTAACAATTACCACCAATTCAGAAAGCAGTATCTATAGAGAAGAAGAAGAATCTATTTAATCATAATCGTAATCTTCTACTTCACTGTAACTTTCATCGCTCGAAGAACTCGATGTTTCGTTGTCGGAATTTCTTAATGTTATTATAAATGAGTCAGTGTAATTATTATCTACTTTTGGTTCTAATTGAATATATTTTTCCTCATGTTCTCGCGTCTTTCTCCAAACGTCACTAAACATATCCAGACTAATAGCATTTGCTTCCTTTCTAAATAATTCTTCCACAGTTTTCAAGTTAAAGTTCACATTTTGTGATGCTACTTTCCCTTTAATTATGCCCCATAGTAACTCTATTGGGTTGAGTTCTGGATGGTATGGGGGAAGGCGCAATACACTATGTCCATGATCTTTGAGGATTGCATCAAGTAGGTAAAAATTGTGTATAGTTTGGCTTATTTTTTTTAATAATGTGATAACTCTGATTATTAATTAGTAATTTGATTTTTGAAAAAAAAAAATGCCGATTTTAGTCAAAATTTATATTTTTCTAACAAGATCCTTATCATCCAAATTTCCACCTTGGTGAGAAAAATTGACATTTCTAATGAAAATGAACAAAAAATTAAATGATTTTATTAAATACTGTAAAATAGTCTATAATTCTTCCATTTACTGTATCACAAAATTCTTCATAGATTTTTAGATATTCGTACTACACCAATTACATCACCCTGTATTTATAAACAATTACAAAATATGACACATACATAGGCCGGGAGATACTGACACAAAATTTCGGGTCATTTGTAACAGAATGGCGGTTCTACAGAGGTCTTATTACGCAATGACTAAAAGAAAAATGATGGTCAGAACTCAGAACGCTGGTACCGGCGGACTAGTCGCGTGGGCGTTAGTCGAACTCGTCGGATAAATAGCGAAAGTCAAACAATTTGTAACACAAAAATTTTAGAATTCACCGATAGCCCATAAAAAAGATGTAGGCGGTAGTGTCATGCCATACTTTTCCGGTGTAACTTACAGCCCCCCATACCGACGCGATGCGTTGATTAAAAAAAAAACAATTCAAACATTTGTACCAGGCTAACTTTTGCACAGGTAATCATCATCGTGCAGACATTTACGAAAATCACCATGCCATACTTTTCGGACGATTCCAAATGGCCACCATACCGCCGAAAATCTGCAATAAAAATTTTTTTTCGCCAAACAATTTGTACCAGTATTGCATTTGGATTTTTGGAGAGTATTTGATAAAATGTGACCATTATTATATTTGCCATACTTCTAGTAGGGGGAAAAAGTGCTGCCATACTTGAAAATTAATTTATTCGTCACGTTTCAAAAATACGACTGTACAATACGTAAAATAATTTTTTACAGTATGGGATCATTATATTCTGTTTGTTTGTATACAATTCTACCTAGAAAAAAATATCGCAGATTGCAAACATGGGGCGGATGATTGTAAGACTTAAGCCAAGACGTAAAAAAAAATGAAAAGAATTGGCGATTTATACCAGTACGGCATTTTTGGAAAGTATATGATGCAACGTGACCATTATTATATTTGCCATACTTTTAATAGAGGGAAAAATTAGTGCCATACTGCTACAAATCGTTCAAACTACGAATAAAATCTTACAATAAGAAAAAAATCTTATACACATTCGCCACCTCCCACAGGTATGGCATTATCACATTTCTATTTATAATCATTCAGGAGTTGTTGAAAAAAAAATGTAGGGTGGTACAAATCGTTTGGCGAGAAAAAAAAATTCAAAAATTTGCAGATTTTCCGCGGTATGTCGACCATTTGGAATCGTCCGAAAAGTATGGCATGGCGATTTTAGTAAATGGCTGCACGACGATGGTTACCTGTGCAAAAGTGAGCCCGGTACAAATGGTTGAATTGTTTTTTTTAAATCAACGCATTCACGTCGGTATGGCGGACTGTAAGTCACATCGTAACTGTATGGCATGACACTACCGCCTACATCTTTTTTAAGGGCTATCGGTAAATTCTAAAATTTTTGCGTTACAAATCGTTGGACTTTCGCTATTTATCCGACGAGTGTGACTAACGCCCACGCGACTAGTCCGCCGGTACCAGCGTTCTGACCATCATTTTTCTTTTTGTCATTGCGTACTAAGACCCCTCTAGACCGCCATCCTGTTACAAATGACCCGAAATTTTGTGTCAGTATCTCCCGGCCTAACATGTGCAATGTGTAAATGTGTTGACGTTCCAGCTCTTCTTAATATACCTATACGTAGTAGTAACTCAATGGCACCGCTACATAAATTTCGAACGTCTAAACTAGCGTAAATTTTAAACGTATTAATACATATTTTATTTCATGCCCATAACGGATATTTAGAATTTTTATAGAACAAGTTTGAAGCATAAGGTCTTGAATGTGAAAGGCGTTTAGTTTATATATAAGATAAATTATAGAGCAAACATAAACCTTGGTCAATTGAAATGTATGCCTTATGGCAACTTCATAGGGTTCTTTAATAAGCCGTTATGACTCTAGTAGACGATTTGGGTGAAGCCTTAATTTCTGATCAATGAAAAACCTACATCTTATCTAGATTACATAAATGCCTATTTATTGACTATCCAGAAAACTCGGAATTGAAGCTCGAGGTAAAACTATTACGATTTGAGATAATTTTAAATCTATATATGTACATAAAAATGAAACCCGTTTCGTGTTGTCACGGCATCACGTGTAAACGGCTGAACCGATGGCGATAATTCTTTTTTTATTAAATTCCTTGAAGTACGAGGATGGTTCTTATGTAGAGAAAACGTAAATATGTACCACCGACCACGGACGAAGCCGGGGCGGACCGCTAGTTGAATATAAAAATGATTCTAAACATAAAATTAAAAAATGTTATCCATTCATTACTTTTGAAACAGTAATGGACATAAATATATAAATACAGACTGGAGTAATCGAAATTGTAGATTTCGTGACTATTGCATTATATGTATATTATGTGAGTTTGGTATCATAGATTACACAAAATTAACAAATTTAAACATTTCAATCGAAACAAAAACCAATGCATGTAGGTATGTAATAAATAGCTATACTCATACACTTAACAAAATACCACAATATTTAAAAAAAATTATAACATTTTTCAATTTGAAGCGCATAGAATATTATGTTCAACTCATTATAAATTTTAACTAATCTAAAACAAAATTATAAACCATAAGCCATTTTATGAAAATTGCATTGTCTTATATGCTGCCATAAGGCTCCATAAACCTAAATAAATATTAATTACTATCACATCCTACAGAGTCTATAAAAACATTATAACAGGCCTGCTGCCATTGTCATGAAAAAAAAACCACAGATAATGGTAACCCTTTACCCTTCTAACTGTATACCTTGAATCCATGCATTGATATCAGCTGATCCAGGACATTCTAGATCATTTTCTGGTGCTATATCCGGAGTTAATATCCTCCGAGCGGCAATTTGACCTGATAAATAAGCTCCGTGCACTGTTGAATAAAAGCTGCTGTGTGTATGCTCTCCAGCGAAGAGTAATACTGGCTGAAAATTTAAGAAATAACAATGATAAAAGAAATTATAACCCATGTTCATCATACAGGAAATAACTTTATAAGTGTTAAATATGAAAGGGACGTCAATGAAACACGCTAGATCAATGCAAACTGTTTTTTAATAAAGATTTCTGCCTACCTACACATACATGATATTTTATGACATTGCATACATAACACTTTTCCCTTCTTAATTAAACACTATATATTCAATAAGTCTGATTCACACTTAAAGTTAGCAAAACAACATTTTATACTGTTATAACATAAAAAGTCATACCTATTGTTTAAAATATAGTAATGACGTTTAAAAACATTCACCCCACACTAAAAATAGCACGTAACTGACAATATAATATTACATATAGTTTACATCCGTTTAAGTTTTCGTATACAGCGCAATGCTGCTTTCCTACGTATACGCTCATGCTGCACTGGTGATTTCGGTGAAGCGGCCAGGTCCCGCCGCTCCCCGTCACCCTCCACATCATCCACACCTTCCTGCCCTTGCGAGCCCAAACTACACGCTTCATCCTCAACACTATTACCTCCTCCCTCTTTCCTCTCATAACTCTCACTATCCGATGGTGACGACACGGCCTGACTTAACGAAAAACGCGATTTTCTAGTAAGTAATTGATCGATATGCCGCTTGTGCTTCCGCCCGTCGCTCGTTTGAACTTTATATGATACGGGACTAAGGCTATCAGTGATAATCCCGTCGACCCACTTACTATTATTCTTTGAATAATCTCGCATGAATATTCGATCACCTTCTTTAGCAATTCGCAAAGGCGTTGGTCGACGTTGCTCTTCCACTATCTGAGCGGCGCGCACTCGTTCAGCCGTATCGGGTCGCATCAAATCAAGACGCCCACGCAAACGTCTCCCTAACAAAGACACTGCAGGTTCGACTCCTGTCGTGCATTGTTCCGTATTTCTGTACGAAAATAAAAACCGAGTAAGCGCAACGCTAGCATCAGTTCTATCTACCTGTGCTTTTTTAAGTACTGATTTTATAGAACGCACCGCATTTTCAGCGGCTCCGTTACTAGAGGGATGATAAGGTGCGATTAACGTATGTTTAATTCCATTTCGTTGTAAATAGTTTGCAAATTCCGATGACGAAAATGGAGGCCCGTTATCACTTATTAATCTTTTAGGTAACCCGAAACGTGCAAACCATTGTCTTAAACAATTAATCACTAAACGTGCGGACGTCGAGCTTACCTTTTCTACCTCTATCCACTTTGAATGAGCGTCAATCAAAATTAAATAGTAATCATGATTAAAGGGACCCAAAAAATCAATATGTACTCGCGACCATGGTTCGCTCGGCCAGGGCCACGAGTGCACGGGCGCAGCACGCGGCGCCGCCCGCGTCTCGCGGCACGCGGCACACTCACGGGCTATGCATTCTATATCACTATCTATGTTATCCCACCACACATAATTACGAGCAATCTGTTTCATTTTTATTATACCCGGATGTCCCTCATGAATTTCTTTTAAAACGATTTCCCTTAAAGACCTAGGAACGATAATTCTATAACCCCAAACGATGCAGCCTTGGTCTATATGCAGACTTTCTTTACGATTAGAATAACATAATTCTATTTTATTTAATTCGCTTTTAGGTGGCCAACCGTATAGTATAAACCCATAAATCTTGCTTAACAAAGAATCTTTAGCCGTCTCAATTTTAATATCTTTAAAATTAATCGGAAAATTATCTTGTGCAAAATTAAGATAACTACATTCTTCACTTCTTAAATTGCAATCTATAAATTTAAGAGGAAGACGCGAAAGAGTATCTGCAAAACAATTATTTTTTGATGACACAAATTCTATATCGAAATCATAGGCTGCCAGCTTTACGGCGTAACGTTGCAAACGACTAGCCGCGGTCATCGGAATTCCTTTATTCTTTCCAAAAATATAGCTTAAGGGACGGTGATCGCTTCGCAGAGTGAATTTCCTCCCGTACAAATATTGGTGATGCTTCGTGACCCCAAAAACGATCGCCAAAGCTTCTTTATCTAATTGTGAATAATTAGTCTCTGCCGAATTTAACGTACGACTCGCCGCGCACAGCAGCCGCTCCGCGCCGGCCGCGTCGCGCTGCGTCAACACCGCGCCCACCCCGTACGCGCTGCTATCCACTGAAAGGATCAACGCACGCTTAGGATCGTAATGCGCGAGCACAGGAGAACTACTCAGCACCTTTTTAATTTTTGCAAATGCCCTATCACACATATCCGTCCATTCCCATGTAACATTCTTTTTTAATAAATCATACAGTGGCTTAAGTATATCGCTCATGTTAATACAAAATTTAGAATAAAAGTTCACTAGACCCATAAAACTTTTAAGTTGCGTTATATTAGTAGGACGGGGCGCTCCCACAATTGCATCTATTTTCGTCTTATCCGTATGTAGACCGAATTTATTTATTTTATATCCTAAATAAGTTACACTGTCTTGAAAAAATCGACATTTAGAAAAATTTATTCTTAACCCGTTTTCTTGCAATCTTTGTAGGACCGCCCTTAAATTTTTTAAATGTGTTAATTTGTCCTTACCAGTGACACAAATGTCATCCGCAAACACAGCCGTAGAAGGCAACCCACTTAATGTTTCTTCCATAATTTTTTGAAAATTTTCAGGTATACATTTTATACCGAATGGAACACGCTTATAAACAAAAGTACCAATGTGAGTCGTGATTGCCGTCATCGGTTGTGAATCCTCATGTAAAATACATTGTTGAAATGCATTTGATAAATCTAATTTAGTATATTGTTCACCTCCCCCCAATACAGCAAACAAATCTTCGATACGAGGGAGTGGGTAATGAAAATCCTTTAACAATGGATTTATAGTTACCTTATAATCACCACACAATCTTATCGTACCGTTCCGCTTAACAACAGGTACAATCGGTGTGCCATAGTCTGATCTCTCAACTTTATAAATGACACCCATCCGTTGCAGTTTTTCCAGTTCTTGCTCGACAGGTTTACGAAGCGCAAGAGGTAATGGACGCGATTTAACAAATATAGGCGTATTGTCATTTAAATACAATTTAAATTTTGATTTAAACGTTCCTAACCCGTCTGCAAATACTTCAGGAAATTCATTACGTAAAGAAACTGCAACGGATTCGCTATCACACATGTTATATAACTCGCTAATTCCTAATTTTAAATGTTTTATCCACATTCTGCCCATCAATGGGGGGCCACCATTTTCAATTATATATAATTTAACATTTTCGGCCATCATTTTTCCACAAAAAACATTTACTACAATATAACCGATCGTCTTAATAATACCACCAGTATACGACTTTAAAATTAGCGAGTTATTTTGAATCGGAATATGACTAAAATTATCATTATAATACATTTTTGAAATTACAGAAATTTTACTTCCAGTATCGATTTCAAACTTACATGAAACATTATTAACCCTTAAATTAACATAATACGGCCCGTCGCCGTCACAGTTTACTACTATATTATAGAAATTACTACATTCGTCCGAAGAAGAATCATTTAGAAAGTACTGAGATTTACTCTTACCGTTTAAAATCGATTCACTTTTTTTACACACTGCTTTTAAATGACCTCTTTGACCGCACATGTCACAATTATAATTTTTAAACCGACACTTGCCCTCTGCATGACCCGATTTACCACAGCGCGCACATATCCGCTGCCCGGTGAGCGCGCGCGCGGCCCCGCTCGGCCCAGCGCCGGCGCCGCGCGGCCCCGCGCCTGCGATGCGATGCAAGCCGTCGTCCGCGAGCGGCGCGGAGCGGCCCGCCAGCGCGCCCGGAGCGCACGCCGTCGCCGCATGCCGTTCCGCCGCCTCCAAAGCCAAAGCCAACTCCACCGCTCTCTTGTAGTTAATACTCTTTTCCGCAAATATTCTTGATCTCATGTCTTCATTGCACAGACCCGAAACGAACTGATCGCGTAAATTATTCTCCAAACATAAACCAAAGTTGCACGTTTTAGCAAGATGTTTTAGTGCTTGCAAATATTCTCGCACACTCTCCCCTTGACGCTGAATTCTTTGTCGGAACACGTGTCTTTCTGCTATTTCTGAGCGATCAGGTTCGAGATGATCTTTCACCAACTTGATTAAATCGTCGTAACCTTTCGACTCGGGAGTATCGGGTGAACACAAATCACACATCAGTTCGTAACACTCGGCGCCGACCACGGTAACCAACATGGCTACTCTCAAAGAATCGTCGATACTATTTAAACTTATAAATTGGTTCACACGACGAACATAAGCGTCCCAATTGTTACTGTTAATATTATAGGGTTCTATATGACCGATAGGCATTTTTGTTACTGAATAGTTTAAACGCGTGATGGTAAAAATTCCTCGTCGCCAATGTTAAATATGAAAGGGACGTCAATGAAACACGCTAGATCAATGCAAACTGTTTTTTAATAAAGATTTCTGCCTACCTACACATACATGATATTTTATGACATTGCATACATAACAATAAGTATTTGTGTAATAGTTGGCAAATAATAATTACATCTCTATGAAATCAACAGCTTACATCAGTTTAATGTGTAAAAAATTACAACATAATAAAAATGCAGATTATTTCAGTCATACATCAAAAACATTTAGTCTGGCAGGGCACTGAAGATTCTTACTTGGCCATAAAGTAAATTAGTGAAAGAAATGTGAAAGGCATCTTAACAATTCACTTTCAAAGCATTATTTAAAGCAGGGGCATGTGAAAAATAGTGTTTATAAATTATATGAATTTATTCAGACCTGAACAGTAGATTTGTTATAACTGCGACCGTAAATTAGTAGAAACCGTTAGATTATATCTCGCGATTTTTACAATGTTACGGCGGCAAAACTATTAGAATACTTTTCAGTCAATATAATGATTATTATTATGTTTCTGTATTCTAAAGATATGAAACCACCTTATACAGGTGCATTGACATTTCAGCAATAATAACATTACATTAACAAGGCCAAAAAACACAATAAATAATGTTATTAATACAATAAATTGGAATTTCTATTATAGCTAAGATACAAATATGGTCTGATTAATGATAAGATAACTAGCTACTACCTTTTTATCGCGTACATTCCTAAATAGTGGTTGGGCTAAGCTCTCTACATCACTCTGACTTGCACCTACTCCGATAGCTGTGTATGCGCCGCGCGTGTAGGGTTGCTTTTTCCAACTAGTACTGAAATAACAAGACATTTTAATTTAAATCTTTATTAATATTATAAAGCTGAAGAGTTTGTTTGTTTGAACATGCTAATCTCAGGAACTACTGGTCTGATTTGAAAAATTGTTTCTGTGTTAGATAGCCCGTTTATCGAGGAAGGCTATATATCATATATATAGGCTATATATCATCACGCTAAGACTAACAGGAGTGGAGCCACAGGGGTGGAACCGAGGGGAGCAGCTAGTTATTGATAATTATATCGATAATTATATTTTTAATACATATATTGTTTGTTGTTGTTGTTATTATTACTTCTTTTAAGACTAGTGGTTTTTAATTGGGATTAAAATACATCTTTCGGCTTCTGTAATTTTATATGAAGACAATTAAAGGTTGAGATAATAAAAGGATAAATTTATCAGCTTGCTAGATAAACATATGGGTATTAATAATATGCTCTAGATATGGAAGAACTGATAAAATCTAATTGGTTCCATAAGAATATGAAAATGATAATGTTTTGACATAATTTTGAAATACTTTGCTAATTATGATTATTGTGTCTATATATGGTCTATATTGATAATATGCTAAGTAATGTATTGGGCTTGGCTTTACAAATTCCTACAGTGAATCACTCGCTCTATCTTGTGGATTTGTTCATAATTAAATAATAATAATTATAATACATGCATATTACATCCACAACTATTTAGTTCATTGGAGGTGATAAACCCCTATGAAGTTTAGTACTCTACAGACATTGCAGAGAGTACTTTACAGAACCAGATGTACAACATTGTGGTTAACAAAAACAAAATATATACTTATTTAAAAAAAAACTTACCAAACACACAGTATAGGCTCTGGAACAAAGGGGTCATTTAAAAACTTCCTCAATATCTTAGTACATGTCACTCCAACCTCCTCCATTGATAAAGTTTCCATGTACTCAGCCTCTTTACCTGATACCCAGCCTAATAAAAGGGTTTCCGTTACTTTTGTAAACGAGTAAATTTTTTTATACCATGAATCTGCCATACTTTCCGTGGACGAGGCATTATCCCAAAGTAACATGATCTCAGTTATGTCAGGATTAAGAAACGGTCTTTCATATTCTAAATATATTTTATCAACAGCACTAAATAGCAACCTTTCTATTGCCTCCAATTTGTATTGAGGTAATGAAGGTTCAAATAGAGTGCTGGCGTGATCCTTTAGTACACCCAAAGGAATTGTGCATATAACATGATTAGCATAATAACTTTCACCATTGTCACAGTGTACCTCAACTAAATGTGTCCTTTTCTTTGGCTTGTCTTCAGATTCTACGCTAGCTTTAATGAGTTGACCAGCTTGATCAGGGGCTGATGTTTTTGAGATATCCTCTATAACAGTCTGATCTGAATCTTCAGATTCTTCGCCTAAATCATCAGAGTTTCCATTTGTATTCCAAATTATTTTAGACACTGGATGATTTGACATTATTTTATCTGCTGAAATATTCTTGGTCAATGGTTCTAAAATTCGACTGTACCCTGAAGGTATCAGAATATTACCACCTTGTAATTCTGTGTAACTACCAAGTTCTAAGAGATCAATTTCATCCATTGAATTACATCCAGATATACATGTTTCACGTTTTAAAAGACAGTCGAAGATTAGGCGTCGCAGCCTTTTCTCTTCTGACGTCGGTAAGCGCTCAAGATATATTGCTGCTTCAAGATTTATATGTTCACCCACACTGTGAATATCAGGCGGTGGTAGATACTGACACAAAAAATACTCCTCACATCGTCTTAAAAAACACACATAAGCCTCGTGAATTTCATGTAAAACGCCGAAAGGTACTTGCTTTCCATCCTCTGTTGCAGCTATAACCTTATGTGGTTTTGGTACGTTGATTATATTTACAAGTCCATTTGCTGTTGCCAACTCGTATATTGGATTACCCAAAACGCCGTGGATCCAGTTCGCTCCTAGTTCTACTCTGTGATGTTTCATTGGTATAGCAATAATACGACCGCCGATACGTTTTCTTGCCTCTATTATGATAAAGTCCTGCATCCCATTATTGATAAGATGATTAGCGGCGGCTAGACCTGCCACACCGCCGCCAATTATAATGACATTGTATTTATTTTTTTCACATTTTTTACTAGAATTAATTTCGTCGTCGCCCATACTAATTATTATATTTTACAGAGAAAATTTACAACTGAGCTTTTATATTTGACGCTCAGCTGTTAAAGTCTGATTGTGTAATTGTCACTGTCAAACATAATTTTTAACTTTACATCATGGCTTCATAGGCAATGGTAAGTTTGTATACAGCCTCACTGATTGATTGTACACAGATAATAATTTTATTATAAAACATGAATATATTTTATATAAAATGAACTCAAATATGTATATGACAAAAATTATTTTTTTCCATAAGAATGAGAAACAGAAATGTAAATAATAATAAGATATTTGTCGCCTCCCTACGCACACATGCTGACTGACCGACCCTCCCGTCCCGCAAAATTTGTTTTCCTGATTTTAAATTATAAACAGACGTTCGAACTGGTGCGACCGGACCACCGTACTCGTGCGGTGCGATCGACTCGCCACACGACCGCACCGCACCAAGGGTTGCCAGTATTTGATTTAAGGGTTAACAGCATCAAAAATACGAGTTTTAGTTATTTTTTGGGAGATAATTAAAACAGCAATGTTAAATAGAGAAAATTTATTTTTGGCATTTATATTTGCTGTTGGAAGAAACAGCTTTTAATAGCTCTTCATTTTCTAAAGCGAATGTATAAAAATCTTTGCACGATAATTTAAAATTACAATTAATTTGCAGCTTCGCCTTTACAGTTTCAATATTCAATCGGTTTCGGCTATCCGTCCAGGCATTGCCGCACAAAGAAAATATTCTTTGTTTAAAAATTACGATTAAATTTACGATTTTTAAAAAAACATTTAAAATATTGGAATTTTCGCGGCCGACTGAGCTAAATAAATTCGTATAAAAAAATAGATATACACTAGCGGCTAGATAATTTATTACGTTGCTAATATATGAAGTGACTAAAGGCGCAAATTATCCCTTTTTGAAATTTTCGATATTGTCGATAGAGGCGAAAGTATTGTAATTTTTACTGATTTTCGTTTTTATTTTTTTATATTATATGCAGGCGTTAGTAGAAGCTCTGTTTAGTACCAAAAGAAACCTTGAACTGAGTTCTACATGTGACAAAAATACCACATTCTAGCCACGAAGTTATTACGAGATATAGATTTTCAAAGAATGTCAGGGTTGTCCCTAGTAAACAAAATTATATACATATATCATCTATCTATTACCAAGTTTTTGTTTATGTTTTAGTCGTTAGTTATAGTCGATATTTCAATATATTATTATAATATGTAGGTAAAAGGTTAATTTATTACAATCTTTATATGTAATAAATTAACTGAACAAAAAAAATATCTTAGTTTTATAAGACAATTCAATAATATCAAATTAATACAAATTATTAATCTCCTTTTTTTGTGAATATTTCGAGCATTGATCATAGTAATCTCATTAAAAGTCAAACCGAATTCTTTGAAAATCTATTTCTCGTAATAAATTCGTGGTTAGAATGTTGTATTTTTTTCACATGTAGACCTCAGTTTAAGGCTTCTTTTGGTACAAGTAGAAGTACAAGTTACAACCATTGAAAAGAAGAATACGAAGAGAAAAGAATGGGCAAAATTATATTTAAAAGACAGGGATTCATTCAGACATATGCAGTCATATCATAAATCTTTGTAGAGTTCTAAAATTTATATTATGTATTAATCTTTTTTCAGTATTAGCCACGTCATCCGACGCCATCGCCATTGATAACGATCGACCGACGTCCGTTTTGTTTGGCGGTAGAACTGTGACTAAAGCTGTAATAAGTATATAGTCTATGACTAATGCGCTGTCCGGTGCGATCGCCCGTCCACACGCGCGAATTTGGTACGGTCCGCACCAAGTTCGGATGAAAAAACCATCGAACCAACCGTACCGTCAATAATAATAATTATGTCCGGCGGACCACTGTACACATGATCGAATATGGTCCGGAGCGCACCAAGGTCACGGTGCGGTCCGTACCAAATTCGAACGTCTGTTTATAACTTAAGCAACGACAAGATTGGCAAATCTTTTATCTCTTTTTGTCACTTGTCATTTCCTATACCTATTGCTTTCTAATGACCTTTGAATATGCTGAATAATAATAGCGTGAAATCTTTGTTTACTTCTCGACTAGTCTAATCTCGTGCAAGTGTTTTTGTTATTGTAAAAATTTTATCAGGAAATATTTTGAACACTGTTTTAATATCAATTTGAGTGAATTCTGTGAGACTTGTTATTGAGTTGAAACGTTTTCAATCCTGTGTGTATTAACAATCTATATTGCTCTAAATAGCTACAATATCAAAAGTCATTGTGAATAATTAAGTGGATTTTATTTAGTGTTGTGTTTTCCATTATGTAATTGAAAGATGAAATTGACCCAGATAAATCATTTCATAACAGTGTGCAATGGTGACATATAATATATTTGTTATATACAATCAAAATAAATAAACATTGTAAACGACACGTGGGCCTCAGTGAATTAAAATCGATAAAGACGTAAGCGTGCGCCTGTGTATCAACGAGACGATTCGACGTCAAGGTCAACCTACATAAACACGTGCAATGTCGGATTCTATTTACACTCATGACTTTCTTTTAGAGTCCAGTTTTGATATAAAGCAGGAATCGCCCTTCGAATTGGGCACGATGTCCGCTTCTGTACCAATACCACAGAGGCGTACCGATTTTAGTGACTTGAACTCTGATTTTGACCTTTGTTTACCCGACACACAAGTAGGTTCCTTCCACAGTGTTCCCACTTACAACAAGTTGTCTTTCGATGCGGAGAATTCTAAAATTGAGCCGTTTAAAATGGAGGACGATGATATATTTCAAGTTGACAAAGCTGATTTAATATTGGGGCCGACACTGGCGGAGTTAAACGCAAACCCAGATACATCATTGGATGATTTGGACTTTGCCGATTTGTTGATGCCAGAAGAGAGTGAATATTGTATACAAATTGGTGGTGCGATGAGTGGTTCCAGGCGGGATGCAAATACTTTACAGACTGCTCCACTAGCTTCCGAGAGTCCCTGTAGTCCATACAGTCGAGCTCAGCTTGCATTCTCTCCGTCAAGTCAGCATAGCTCTGCTTCGTCCAGTTTCGCACAGCCAATGAACCAATTACCGGAGATGTTACTGCGAATGGATGGTTATAGTGGTGAAATAGCTTTAGGACAGTCAGTCCCTGCATCGTCAGTGCTACCACCCTTTCCAACTAGTGTAAAGACACAACAAGCACAATTGTCATCATCGGCTCCAACACATTTAACTATGGAACAGGTAAATATAATTAATTATAATGTATGTACTGTGTAAACAATATATTGTATACTTATATCAAATTACTGATGCAAGAAATAGAAGCTATTTCATAACTAGGAATAATATTACTTTTTTACCTTTTTTAAATACTGTAACTAATATATCTGAAGTATGTGGGATTATCTTTATTCAAGATATAATATAATAAAACTTTGCACTGAATTATATTAAAAGATAATAATAAAATATTCTAATAAAGTGAGTGTTTTTCACTTTGATTAAGGTTATTTTTTATATACCTAAAATTATGTGAATGTTCATATCATGTTACATGTGTACATTATAATCACATCATTATTAATGTTTCCTTCAAAAGCTATTAACTAGAATGCTACAAACTATTAAAAACTATTTCTAACAAATGACTAAAATCATAAAAATTTTACATTTTCCTTGTAAGAAAATCGTTGTAGGGGTTATTAGATATTAAATACATTTTAAATAATCATTTTCCCTATTGCATTTCACTCATTGCTTATATTTTGTTCAAAAAAATACATTTAAAAGGATTTTCCAATAAGGATGATCAAAACAAACTGTTTGTTATTCGACAAACAACTGTGTTTTTCCAATTTTACTCTGTTATTGATTATTTTCCATTATTGATGTATGGATTTCCAAGTTGAATATATTCATTCACTAAACAAACCTTGTTGTTGTTCAATAGAACATGGATAAATATACTTTACCTCTTCTCTATAATATGTATTTTATACATTTAAATGTTAAATGGTGTGGTACAATAATTATGTATAAATACTAGCTGTGCCACGCGGTTTCACCTGCGGACGAAGCCGCATGCAAAATCAAGTATTTCTATAGCTATTTTGATATATTGTTATTCTGAAACCTATATACCTATTAAGTTTTAATCTAAATCTGTCCTGTAGTTTTTATATGAAAGAATAACACATCCATACATCCATAAATTTTCTTGTTTATAATATTACTAGCTGTTCCCCGTGGTTTCACCCACGCTGCTACGCTCCTGTTGGTCTTAGCGTCATGATGTATAGCCTATAGCCTTCCATCTAACACCGAAAGAATTTTTCAAATCGGACCAGTAGTTCTTGAGATTAGGGCGTTCAACAAACAAAGAAACTCTTCAGCTTCATAATATCAGTATAGATTATGACAATAATATTAACTATGTATAATTAAATTTAAATAAATAAATAAATATAGTATAAAATGTTTGATAGATATGGCAGCGTCGCGAGCCTCGTAAGCACTTACTGTCCACGAGCTCGCTCGCTGAAGCAGGATCAGTTTCCTCGCTATCCGGAAGTCTGTTAAGCCCTGGAACGGGAGACTTTTCACAGGATGAGGATGACAGGGATATAGAATCGGACGAGGATAGCGACCGATACGAGGATCTGTCTTCTGATGGTATGTGTTTTATTTTAAAATCTGTTCTATTACTGTGATAACGTAAATTTTATTGGAAAATATCTGCATTTTCCTGCGGTTTTAAATGACTTTTAAATTTCACCTAAAATTGTTCATAATTAATTTACTGGATTACTGGAAAGGGAAAGTTCAAATTTACTGATAAAAGATTATTATTAATTTCGAACTTTCTCTCTATTAAATGCTATTTTCGTTCGTATCCTTATTAGGAACATATCAATGAAAAACTTCTCGTATAAATTCAGTGTAATAATGATCGCTTGATCATATAATTAATTGAAAAAAAAAATTGGTTGTCTGTAAAGTCGGTTTACTGACGATAGTTGAACGTGACAACGTCCGATTGTGCTTCTTTGTCGCTCGTTCCGCGCTCTCGCTTGCACTTCTCGCCTTACATGGAACGCCTCAGAGCGAGGTAACGCCGCATGAGTCATGTTTTTTCGTGCCTGCAGCCGGCTCTATCGAATTATAAGACGATGTCACGTCAAAAATAACATACCTAACTAAAATATTTTTTTTAGAATCAAATGACGAAAGTCCAGAGAAAAAAGAAGCGCGACACAACGCTAAAAAGGAGAGGTATTTCTGGCAGTACAATGTACAAGCCAAGGGGCCGAAAGGACAACGACTGGTATTGAAGAAGAAATCGGAAGACCCTCATGTTTTGAATTCTGTCACTGATCCAGTTTTCAGTCCAAACTGTAATGTTAAAGGCATAAAACACAGGTATGTTTGTAGACCAAGGTCATCTCTTATAAAAATAACTTTAGATTGGCTTAAGTTACATCATGCTACCTGCACAGCCCCAAAATCGCTTTAATGTATCTCTCTATGCAGTACAAAATAATATTATACTGGTTTTTCACTCTGACGACATTTGTTTTGATCAAAACATAGGAAGAGTATGAGTCACAGCTCTATGAAATGGATAATATGTAAAAAAACGCTCGGACGTCATAAAATGTTTATAAGTTAAGGCTTTGTCAGATAGGACGCGTATTTTAGCGCTGCGTAGTAGCGCTACAGCGTCCTATTTTAACGTCGCGCGAGGCTTCGTCAAACAGAACGCTTTAGCGCGCGTTAGGACACAGCAATTGATATCATTAAAGCTGCATGTTGTTTACATAATTATTACTTACGAACAAAACAAGGTACAGCGATATTAACTCCGGAGTCGGAAGAATTTTTTACTTACCAGTTTCATTAATTTCTTCTCCGATTTGTGCCCACAATTTTGCCTTCATTGATATATCTTTATAGTTTATATGAACTATCCTTCGTATTATATAAGCATGGATATTTTCTAACCAATTCTATCAAATTTTCGGTCATTATGCAGTATTTTATTATTATTTTACGCCTATTAACTCCGACGCTAAAATAAAATTTGTAAAAAAATACAACACCCGACGTTAAAGCGTCCTAACGCCGCGACAGAGCGTTGCGTACTGCTAGCGCCGGCGCTCTGTTTGACGGTATTCTACGATGGTAGTAGAACACATCTTAGCGTCATATCGCGGCGTCAACTTAACGCTCTGACGCGCGCTAAGTACGCGTCCTGTCTGACAAAGCCTTTACTAGCGAACTCGGCGAACTCCGTTTCGCCACCCTATGTTTAAATACCAAACGAAATGTTACATAAGGCGCTGTATGTGAAAAATGATTTTCCCGGTTTTTCCGCTTTTCTGTTGATATGTTTCCTGAATTTTCTTTGCTACAAACCTCACGGAGCCACTCCAGAGACCTTTCCAACGAATGCAAATCTGTGGAAATCGGTTCGTGCGTTCTGGAGTTATAGCGTCGAAGGAAAACGCGACTTATCTTTATACAGGGTGTCCCAAAAAGTAGTGATGAACGGAAGCTGGGAGGTAGAGGACCTAAAGGGCTATCCGAATCACCCCCATGTATGTTATGCGATTTTTCGTATTTTCGGAGTTATGACGTTTTTTTCAATTTTTCACCTATCGCCGAGTACGGTGATATTTTCACTCATGGTGACGTCAATTATTGCGGAAGGTGCTTGATTTTTTTTGTGTGCTAAGCTGAAAGATAGGCCAATTCAGTATGGTAACATTTACTATCGTTAGATCTTTGAATGGAATAAAAAAAAGAATTAAAATGCCAAGAAAGATAAAATTACCCAGTATGTTCTCCACTTCAAGGGCCCGTAAAAAAATAAAATCACATAAAAAAAGTTTTCCATTTGGCTTTTAAAAACTTGCTCTATCTATCAGGTAGCTACCCTGAAAATTTCATTTTATTATTCAGAAGGCTTCAATCGAAAAATTGAAATCTAAATGAGGTAAGTGCAAAAATTGAATTAACATGATGATTAATAAAAACAAATTAAAACCAATAACAAGGTGTTTAATTACAAGAAATTTTTAAAATGACCCCGCTATTGCTCAGTGCAAGTGCGACATCACCGTAAAAAGTTGTCTTTTAAATGTCTGAATGCCCTTTTATCATTTTTAATGGTTTCTTCTGCTACTATGAATTTCCAGGTTATTTCGTTCAAATTGTGGCAGTCTCTCGTCTTTGTAGTATCCCCACGGAAAAAAATCAATAGGGTTTATGTCCGGGGACCGTCGAGGCCAGGCTAAAGGGCAAAGATACCCTGAAAGATGGATTGGTCGTTGCAGCCTGCGCATGCGCTGGTGACGCCTGCCTTAAAGCCTGGCCTGCACGGTCCCTCGACCTAAACCCCATTGATTTGTTTCAATGGGGATACTAAAAAGACCTCGGCTACTTGAGAGAATGCTACAATTTGGACGAAATAACCCGGAAATTCATAGTAGCAGAAGAAACCATTAAAAATGATAAAAGGGCATTCAGACATTTAAAAGACAACTTTTTACGGTGATGTCGCACTTGCATTGAGCAACAGCGGGGTTATTTTAAAAATTTCTGGTAATTAAACACCTATTTATGGGTTTTAATTTGGTTTTAATGATCATCATGTTAATAAAATTTTTGCACTTACCACATTTAGATTTCAATTTTTCGATTGAAGCCTTCTGAATAATAAAATGAAATTTTTAGGGTAGCTACCTGATAGATAGAGCGAGTTTTTAAAAGCCAAATGGAAAACTTTTTTTTATGTGATTTTATTTTTTTATGGGCCCTTGAAGTTGTGAACATACTGGGTAATTTTATCTTTCTTGGCATTTAATTCTTTTTTTATTCCATTCGAAGATCTAACGATAGTAAATGTTACCATACTGAATTGGCCTATCTTTCAGCTTACCACACAAAAAAAAATCAAGCATCTAGCGCAATAAGTCACGTCACCATAAATAAAAATCTCATCGTACTCAGCGATAGATGAAAAATTGAAAAAAATGTCATAACTCCGAAAATACGAAAAATCGCATAACATACATGGGGGTGATTCGGATAGCTCTCTAGGTCCTCTACCTCCCAGCTTCCGTTCATCACTACTTTTTGGGACACCCTGTATAGTAGATATATATACTAGATAACCGCAAAACTCTGTTTATTTCTGCAGACTAGACTTAGGTTTATAAAAAAATTAGGTTATGGAAATACGTAATTAAGTATCATTTAACATTTAGAAATTTTAGAATAACGGATTATATACTTACGCGATTTTTTCATTTAGTTACGAAAGTATCGAACGTGAAACACTCTTACTGAAGTGTAGAAAGGTCTAGTTTAAAATTGGTTGTTTGTAAAGTAGGTTTACGATCGAGATGTTTACGTGATAACGTCTTATTGGTGGCAGCGCTCGAGATGAGACGGGAGATCGGTCCGTCTCTCTCTCGTTATACCTGCGATCGCGCTCGTGAGGTTTTGGTGTGACACAAGTTTCTGAACATGTCACCCGACTAAAACGATTTTAAAAACGTTATCATGTTAAAAACGCATTTTATTTAAAACGTCAAAGACTCAAACAACTTTTAAAAGTAACAATAATATCGTTTTTTTATTTTATTTCAGTGGAAAAGCAAGGAAAGGCGATGGCAACGATCTCACACCAAATCCAAGAAAGTTATATCTTATTGGTTTGGAATTAGACAATCTGGGTAAAGTCATAAACGATATGATACCTGTCAGTGAGTTACCGTTCAATGTACGACCAAAAACGAGAAAGGAGAAAAACAAACTAGCCTCCCGCGCTTGTCGGTTAAAGAAAAAGGCCCAGCATGAAGCCAATAAATTGAAACTGTATGGGTTACAGCAAGAGCACAGTGAGTATTTGTAAACACATAATTAATAATTCTCTTTTTATTGAGAGGTAATTCCGGTTTTCGAAGTGTGTGTGTATCAAAGTGAAGAAATATTCTAATAAGATTCTAATCAGAATGTAGAATGGATGTAGGGAAATATTTAAATTTGATTTTTATCTTTTCTGTTACATTGTCGACGTCCTAGGTCATATTTAAGTGAAAATGTATTCAAAATACATATTTGTCTGATTATATTTCAATACAAGATACGGTTCTCATGTACCATACTATATTTATTATAATAACTATGTATATAATTACATATTATAATTTAAGAGCAATTATTTATCCTCCGCCATTGTTTCAGAGCGTCTCATAAATGGTATACATCAAATGAAGCAAATAATAGGCAATCGAGTGACGAACCCTGACAACAATGTTGAATGGACGTCACATCTTAATAATATTGTTAGCACGGCTACAGGTAAATTATTCATTATATAATGTACAAATCTATTTAAACAGCATTGTTATGAATATCTATAATAAATAATTATTTGTGTAAAGGTAATGTCGTAAATGTGATCGTCTTATTTTAATGTAGTGCCACACCCCGGACACTCCATGCAAAATCATTGTTTTGACAGTCACACTGTAGAGCACAGACATGTATATTTAAGTAGACAACGCAAGTACCGCGATCTGTATGAAAACCAAGCGTGTCATATTTTTTGTACTGACCTTGACGCGTTATGACGTCACGAGCGCTTTTTAGTGATGTTAATTTCATTTTACGGCGATTTTTTTTGCGGCGATTCTAGTATCGTCCTATCCCATCGAAGTAAATCGAAAGAAATCAGATCAAACTAGATCTATGTCTAAGAGGTAGTCAAATAAATGAATCGTAATCGATTACTAAATCGATTCAAGACAGAAAAATGATAATTACCATAGACAGAGGGATGATAAAATAAAGTTATAAACCTTTTAATATTCTAACAAGTAAACTAATGTGTTTTAGCTTTTTCTTACATATGCCCATTGAGTTACCATGTACTACGTACTAGAGAGGCCATCGAAAGAAAGTAATGAAACTGTCAATCAATCAATCTTTATGTCCCGTTGCATCGATCCATTTTTCTTTTATGTTCGGGTTACTTGGAAAACTGAAAAAACAAACAAAGTCTAAGCAATAAGGAGTTTTCTTAAAAAACTCCCAAGATGACACTTTAACTAATGGCGTCCATGTCATAATATTTATTTTTAGTACCTTTGTATTAAAATACTTAAAAGTTCTAGGTCAAGTCCTATTAAATGACAAAAAAAATCTATGCCTTTTTTTCTGAAAAATTGCTACTTCAAATTATCATTTTTCTGTTCGATTATAAAATCGATTAGAATCGAGAACTGTTGCATCAAATGAACATCACTATCCACAAAATTGGACAGAAAAATGAGAACAGAAAAATGAGAAGACGCTATTCATTGCTTGTTATCATACGACGCGATCTTTACCGTGCCAAGTAAAAGCCGCAATGTATTCCGAATCATTTCGTATGAGTTGGTATCCGTGTTTGTCACGATCGTTTTCCACAGATATTCTTTATTTGATTTTAAAATAAATAGTGCATATTCTGATTAGAAAATTACTTACCGGTGGAAGGAAACATCTCTGCTAACTCGGCCACTCACAGTTGTGGAGTTTCTACAGTTTATAACGGCGCAATTCGGCATTTTACTTTATTCAGCTTCACGTCTTTCCTTGGCGAACTGCAAGCGCGGACTGAGTGTAGGCCAGCGTCAAGTAAGTTTCATAAACTTAGTTTGGACACGGGAAGTACATACACTCGCTTAGTCTATCTTGATACATGTCTGTGCTGTAGAGACTGCAAATGTGTGTGTTAACGCTTTATGGTTGGCACATTTTTGACTAGCGTAATCCGCAAACAGCACAATATCTAACCATTTTCTATGAAAAACGATAATCACAAATCCAAAATAATAAAATTACTTTAAGTCAATTTGATTAATGTTGTCAATCTTCGTTGCGTATCGTCCCTGTTGAAAAATATGGACCATTTTTACTGATCGTGCGGGGGAGGTAAGTGTTTAATTTTGGCGGGAGGCGGAGAGTGTCCGTTCTGTAGCGTTTAGCTACTATTATGTATTCTGTGGTAGTGCGTAAATGTGAAAGTTTCTAAATTCGAAATTTTTGACAATTATAAAAATTCGCAATCTGGCAGCACAAAGAAGTCTCGTGCTTGCCAGAAAAAAAAATAGAAAATACTCATTATATAGCTATTTATTCACTTTTACTTTTTCTCTTATGAATACAAATAAAACTTTTGTTTCGATAAATCTTTTTCTTCCTAAACTTTTAAAATTTAACTTTTTGTTATTTACAGAAGTGAAAATAGCCGGCACAACATCGGAGTTCGTCAACAAAATATTGGAAAACGTAAAATCCGGACAGAATAATGGCGGGCTGAACGAAATATAACTCGCAAACATTGTACAAGATTGCAAAACGAAAGGCTGTTTTATGTACCTCCAAAGTTATTTAGAAGAAAATTATGTCATATGAAAGCTTAATTGTCCAAGACAATGTTTATTTTTGTATGAACGAATTCAATGTTTTAGTCATTAGAGCTTCGAAAGGCAACTAAGGTAATGGTAACTCATCATTTTTATCTTTTGCCATATATTAGGTATTTATAAGAACATAAGTAGAAAGTATTGATCGTTACAAACCAAATAGTGGTTTTAAGTAATCGTTAGTTAGTTTTGGTTATGGTTTTATAGTTCTATTTAACTTATGGTTTTAATGTTACATACCAATGGGTAGACAATCTAACAATCTGCTTTTGAATCTTAATGAAGTGGTACAAAGTTTGAGATACAATCACTAAATACTCGACTACACTTAACTTTTAAGTAATCGGATAGTGTGACATTTTGTCATATTAATTACATACGAAAATTAAGTAGAATTTGAAACCTATTTAAAATAGTTTTATAACTTATATCTCTCTTCTATCTAAATCTCCAATATATTTTGATGGCAGACATGATTTTATGTTTATAATTGTTTATTGTTAAATATATACTATTGGCTTCAAAAGTGAGAAAGGTGTTCTAATTAACTCATGTGTACTAATGGCAATTGTGTAGATATATGGTAATTATAATAATGTGACAAAATTACATTAATTTTATTATATTGGTAACTTGCTAGTCTTCTTTTTATAAAAAATTCAAAATTTAACAGCTGTTATTACTATTCAAAAAGAAGATAATTCAAACAAACCAAAAACAATAATCAGCCAATGCAGCCAATCTAAAGTCATAAATGGTGTAGCTTTCTTTTATTTATATACTAGCGGTCCGCCCCGGCTTCGCCCGTGGTACATATGAAAAATAGATGTTGGCCGATTCTCAGACTTACCCGATATGCACAGAAAATTTCATGAGAATCGGTCCACCCGTTTCGGAGGAGTATGCAGACTAACATTGTGACACGAGAATTTTATATTTATAAGATATTTAGAATGCTATATGTTATTTTAAAATGAACATAATAATATGTGGGTAACACTGAATATCATGCACAATAGCCTAACGGTAATGTAATTGAGAAATACTACATTATATACCACATTGTAATAGATATTGTTATTTTTTATTTTAAACACAAGTAAAAATTTTATTTCAGAATTTACAAGATAATCGTATCTTCAATTAAACACCCTGGCATGATTTTCAGTGTGACCCATGTTTATTTTTAATGTGGTGCCAAATAACAACCTGACATCTTGATCTAAATGATCATACATGTATCTGAAAATATTATAAACACATATACATATTATTATCTTTAAAACACACTTAACAATATAAAGAAATATTATAATATTATATTTTCATATAACTTATTGAACCTGTATGACAGGGTCATTTTATATCAAACAGTACAAACATACTACATACATATTATATACATAATAATATGTTAAAGCGATGAATATAAGTTATACATTTTATTATTTCATACTCTTATTTACATTTTTACAACACATAAAAAAAGTTATTTAAAATTGTCACTTTTATGGGCAAAATTAACCACAAATAAAAATTACCACATATGTTTAAAAAATATATTGAAAGATAAAGTTTGACTAGACATTATTGTAGGTATTAACTGTGATCAAATTAATGTATGATTTATTAATTATTATATAACTTGCCATTATAGCCATTATTATGTAACTTATTTGATAAACGAGTTCTCAAAAATTAATATATGACCAATGAATAAGTATAAAACATAATATAGATGTTATCTAATAATTAATAATAATGTCTCTTTTCTTCTTGTTAAAATACTAGCTTTTTGGAATAATTATAGCCCATTTCAATGATTAGTAAAAGCTATTTTTTATATTATGCATTTGTAATTTGATCGCTTCATTTCAAAAAAAAAAAATTATGCATATCTTCAGTAGGTACTTAGAGTCCAAAAAGATGTTTATCTTATGCATAGATTCGGCACATTAAATATTTTATGGTAAAAATTATTCATCTACATTAGTTTTATATTGATGATGCGTCTGAGAGTATGTGTTTTTATAATATAAAGTAACGGAGAGTAAATTCTAAATATATTTTGTCATATATAAAGATAGATTTTAAAATTATATTTCATTATTTGTAAGATAGAATTTACTATTATTAAACATATTAAATTTAATAAATTTAAATATAAAACCTGCAATATACATGAAGTGCAAATTTTATGTAGTTACATTAATTGACTTCTATTTTTATCTAGTTAGTTATAAGATTATAGATGTATCAATAAGTTTATAAACCCTGTTACAAGTTATAGGAAAATGGCGGTAATTTTGATTAAGTCAGTTGATTAGTATTGCCAAAATCATTTCCATTATATTTTTTTTTCTTATTTTGAGATTGCAAGGGAAACCTGTGACCTAGTGATGCATTAAGAAAATAAATGTACGTAATACGTATAGTATGCGTATAGTGTCGGTTTTATTCTTTTGGCTATTGTAAGTATAAAAAATCAATACTTGTTGCAAGTTTGAAAATACCTATTTCCCGTTCGACATACATGTACATAGGAATGTTAACTGCATTTATGCAAAACATATTCATATTTTATGACTAAATTATACATATTTATACAATTAATATGTCTTGAACGGAAAAAATTACCACTATCATTTTATAGCTTTAGAACGGGTTATAAGTAAATTGAATAAAAAAAAAGAATTTGAAAATAATATATTTAAGTTTATTTAAGTTAACAAGTAGTCATATTAATCTTAAAGATTTGTGTGTGATACTATAAGTGTTATGATATTTTACAATGTAAATTATAATTATATAATTTGTAATGTTTTAAACGTTGTTTTTAGTTTTACTCAATTAACTCAAATAAGTTATTTCACTAATGATACATTTTTTTTTACTCTAATTGATTTTGTGATAAGTTTAAATACGATGGTTATATGTTGTATTGAATATTGTTGGCTGTACCATAAAGCAAAGGAATATTTAAGGCTAACTATTAATACGATTCGACTGCATTTCGCCATGTATAAAAAATACATCCGAGATAAAAAATCTGTCTGTTTAAATTTCCCAAAAAGCAAAGCATATGTCGATACCATAAAACAATTATAATGCTATAGAAATTGATACACTGAATCAAGTGCAGAAATCTCAAAACGATTAGCACAATTTTTTTCAAAGGCAAGAAAAAACATCCAAAGTTGTGTCTCAATGACGCACATAGTAGCTTTAATCAATACAGCAATTCTAAATAATGAATAATTTGTTGTAAACAACAAGAAAACAACTTGTTTGTAATTCATTTGTGAAGTTTATGTTATTAAATTTTTATATATATTGTTGTTACATAATGAATTCACCACATTTTATTTTGCTTTATATATTTTTTGTTTCTTCATAAGGCACACTATTTTAGGAAAGATTCTTGGTTGGGTAATGAAAGTTTTTCCATTTTAAATTTATTTTTAGCCCTTTATGGACGATAATCTGTTGCTAATTTTAGAAATATTAGAATTTGATTAATATCTATTGGTTTTAAATATTTTTAACTATTGATATTACAAAAAAGGACAGTAGAATCTTTCTTTTTTAGTGCAACTTATTCGATTACCAAACTGAACTGGTCTGCGATTCAATAGGCTGTGCTTATTTGTATAATTTCTATTAAGTTTCTGGTATTGTTCTTTCTAATGGATTTATATCATTGTAATTTTATTTTAACTTAAGAATAAATAAAAATAAAACAAAATATTGACGTGTATTATTAATTATTATAAGAGCATTAACATTAATAACAGTACATTAAATGTATAAATTAGAATTGATTAAGTTACTTGGCATTGCGTGCATGTCATAATAGACATTTATTTTTTGTAAGAAGTGGAATAATCCTGCCATCTGATAATTTTCTGAACACGCAACGTAATAAATCACCGCTTTTGCTGGTAAATCAAGGTGCTCTCTTAGGGTTACAACTGAAAAAAAAGATGGACATTAAAAACATTCTGTTCATTAAAGAATTCATTTTTTTGCATCAAAGAAATTTATTACAAGTCAAAGTAGTAAAATGAACCTAATAAATAGAAGAGTAATGAAAAGAGATTTTATAAAATGCACATCTGAAATTTGTATTTACTGGTTCTCATGAATAATCATAAAAAACAATCACAATGCGCATACCTCCAGCTGCCACACCAGATATAATATTAGGTTGTTCCAATTTTGGGAAATTTAGTTCAAGATCAATTTCTGGGGTTATTGTAGTACATAATGTTCTTACAATGCATGAGTGGCACAAGTTTGTATTGCTGTAATAATCTGATATTGGTCTATTCACTAATACCAAAACCTCTTCACTCTTTTCTAAAAAGACTCTCAATAGCTCCACAATGTCTGTAGTGAGAAGAAAATTGTAGTCTTTAAGAAGACATATGAACGCTTTCTGGCGCCTTAATTTATATAACTCGAGACCAATATCTTTTACAGTTGCTACTAGTTGTAAGGAGTGCTGTGGACGTATCTGTACGGCCTCTGTTATGCGCTTGCCATCGAAAATTATGAAAAGATCTATTTCGTCAGGTATGTTGAGGTTATTTGGCCATTTGAGTCTGAAAATTGAATAAAATCAGGATTAGTAGAGAAGTATCTCAAAGAAATCATAATGCAGTGACTATATGAAAAACCAAGGAGTAGGTACTACTATAAAAGTAAAAAAAAATTAAACAACAAAGTAGATGATTTTATCTGAATCACTAAATAAGAGTATATATTTTACGGAAACATGAAGGACAACAGATATCAAGACGGAATTATAACTATTAAAGTGCAATTTTGGTTTCCAATAATAAGTCAGGAGCGTTATAATTATATTATTATGATAGAAATAAATATGTACTCCGGTGTATTATTTTCCATCGATGGATCATCCCAATCTTCCCACGAAGTTCTTGAGCCAGGTTCAACTATTTCTCCGAATAAACTCATGATTGATTGATTTTAAATTATATTTATTCACGCACTGATATGTAATTAATAGGCAATTTAATAAAATACTTGAAAAAACTTTATCAAATATCAACAGGCAATTTTTTAAAATCCACTGATCATTGTTATTGATTAAATGTCACTGTCACAGAGTAAGTTATATAGGGTGTCTTCCGATATGCACTGCATCCACTGCACAGTGCTATCACTGTAGAAAAATTCGTTCCGTTATGGACTGCCAGTATACTGCCGCAGTACCCTAGGGAAATTTATAACGTCATTAATCGCCGCCATATTCTACAGTCTACTGTGAGCACTGGCGTTTTCGAGGTAAGGTACTCGCAGTACTTTGATCACGTGATCAGTCCACAGAGCAAGTAATATGATCAGTCAAAACCACTCGAGTGCCTAACGTCTTATAAACAAAGCTACAGTATAATCAGAAAATTTTAAAGTTCTGTAATTAGTTTGGATTAATAAATAAAACAATGGAAAAATTGCAAAAATTAACTTTATTAGACTGTGTTGAAAATGTTCAATACGAGCTGAAAGTTCTTTTTTATTCTTTTTTATGAAAAAGTACTTACTTTTATTATCTTATATATAAAAATGAATCGCAAAATGTGTTGGTAAGCGCATAACTCGAGAACGGCTGAACCGATTTCGATAATTCTTTTTTTATTATATTCCTTGAAGTACGAGGATGGTTCTTATGTAGAGAAAACGTAAACATGTACCACGGGCGAAGCCGGGGCGGACCGCTAGTTATATTATAAATTCAATTTACAATTAATATTAATTAAAATATGTTTAATTGGACAGTACTCCAAAACAGTTTATTTTTATGTTCTAGAAAACTTTAATACACTCATTTGAATGCTGCGTCAAAAAATGCGGCTGACAGTATACTGGATTGCGTTCCGTTTTAAATCGTAACCAGTATAACTGGCTATAAAGGAACGGCTTCACAGTATACTGAATTGACGTCACACCTTACAGTGGTCGCAGTGCATAACGGAAGACACCCACTCATCACTGTCAAGTTTTTAGATAAAAGTTGCAATTTGCTTACATGACTGATGATAAAATAAAATTTATATATAAAGTTATCACTTTCTTATGTATGTGGCACGATGGGGTCAGTTCTATTATTTTTAAATCACATTTTTAATACTGGAATGGAATTTTTCTACGAATAAGATGAACGTGGTTCAAGTTCATTTTAATATTTTTATTAGACACTAGCGTTCCGCGCCGGCTTCACCCGTGGTACATATTTACGTTTTCTTTACATAAGAACCATCCTCGTACTTCAAGGAATACAATAAAAAAGAATTATCGAAATCGGTCCACCCGTTCGTTCACGCGCGCGTGATGTCGTGACAACGCGAAACGGGTTTCATTTTTATATTTATAAGATACATAATATATTTCACTATTTATACGATAAGATACTTTAAAGATACTATGATGACTTATTTATTTTCATATTCAGAGTTCAAACAAAAAATATTAGTATAACGAAAAGCGCGATCTAATCTTGCTGATGACCTTGGTAGCTTTCCAAGCACTAGAGCGCATTATGCGGCATAATGCTTAACGTTGAATGTTTCAACGAGAGCAACGCTTCGCACAATCGAGCACTCTTAAAAGTAATGCGCGTGATGCGTGCAATCGATGCCAACTCAGTGACAGAATTTTAATTTTTCCCCTTTAAATTCGGCATTGTGCGCCACTGAGTCGCATTATGCTCTATTATGCTCTGTAATTGGAAAACACGGCTTTTTACCTGTGGTTATACCGTTATCTGTATCCCTTCATTTTTTTCCTGTGGTAGAAAATGACATTATTAATTATTTTCTCTGTGGTTGACATTAGTGAAACTTGTAGAGAGGAGAACGAAACGGTCAAACGTGAAACGATTTTTAGTCTTATTTGTTTAGTAAAATATCAATTATTTAACAAATAAAGAAAGGCAAAGACGCTGTATATATAAATAGTCAGATTATGATAAGAGAACTTGGCACAACGAGGGGCATAATTTGTATTAATTAAACATGTTAAAGGTACTTTCACGGTGAATTAATTTATTTTTAGAAAATGTACTTGTGTAAACTTCACCTTCCTTTTTACAGGATAAGGGACAGGTCACGTTTGAAGACAAATGGCCTTCTATGCGCCCTATAGTGTTGAAGCTATTAAAGCAGGAAGCGGTAACACAAATCGAATGGCAGGATTTGTTTGGGGCGGTACATTCCGTATGTTTATGGGACGAGAGAGGCCCATACAAGTTAAAAGAAGCATTGCAACAGGACATCATGATGTACATAAAACAGGCGCAAGCTCGCGTGCTCGCCCAACGCGAGGACCAAGCGTTACTCAAAGCTTATATAGCTGAATGGGGAAAATTTTTTACGCAATGCAATTATCTGCCTACTCCTTTCCGCCAGTTAGAAAATTCAATAAATAACATAAGTAAGGTAGCGAGTTCAAATTCTTCAAATTCTCAAAAGAAGAATAATAATAACAACATTGAAGACAGTTTGGTCAGAAAGTTAATGCTGGATTCATGGAACCAGAGTATATTTATGGATATTAAGCAGAGATTGCAGGACTCTGCCATGAAACTGGTTCAGGCTGAGCGTAATGGAGAGTCATTTGATTCACAGTTGGTTATTGGAGTCAGGGAATCTTATGGTGAGTGCACTCCATCAACAATCATTTGTTTGCAAATTAATAGATACATTGAAATACATTACATTGCTTCATATTTATTGCATTTCATAAAAATAACTATAGCTTTTATTTGAAGAATCTTTCAATGGGACTGTTTTAATATCAAAATTACATGTCAGAAAAGAATAAAGTTTTTGAATGATAATATCTGAGGTTGTTGACCTTTGACATGGAATAGGTATTTTGTTACTTTAGTATCATATAAATAGATTTTAATGCGAGCTTAAATGTTCCATGTAGTGTTTAGAATTTGAATTTCAATATTAATTTGTTAAGTATGATTAACATTCTGATTTGAAAGTGCCTTTAAAGCTATTCTTTGAATCAATATGTGATCACAAACCAAATATTCTATGTTTATGTGTATGGACATATAATTTAAAGAAAATATATAGAATACAAGATGTATTTTGTTTCTAATCAAACAAAATACTGCATCGGCAGTTGGGTTAAAGGTTATTGATTAGAAACTGTACACAGATGAACAAGTTGTAAATGAATAACATTTACCTAAATAGTTTTCTACTATATAAAAATAAGTCAGGTTTACCTTCTTGAAGCTATAACTCCAGAATGCACGAACCGATTTCCATGGTTTTGCATTCGTTGGAAAGGTCTCGGGATCCGTGAGGTTTATACAGCAAAGAAAAGATGTCTCTGCTGGCCAAACGGAGTTCGCCCGGTTTGCTAGTTGTTTATAACTTTATAAGTATGCATTTTTTTGAGTAAAAATTTTAACATCAATAGCATTTCAAGCTGCTTATCATTATCATAAACATTATTGATTTATGGTAACTTACATTTTTATAGTTCCTTTATCTATAATCCATATTCTATATAATATTTTCTTTAGGATAAGAAAGAGTATACAAAAGATAAGCGATTTAATTTTTTGGCTATTTATTTGTCTGAATTTAGTTATCTAAAAATATATTTAAAAAAACCATTTGAGAATAGTTCTATATAGTTGTAACAAAGTAGGGATAGGCTAATTAATGCCTAATAATGCACACATAATATGTTTATGTTATTGATCTTTAACAATCAGGCCTTAACATTTGGCCAGACTAATGGCCGGTGTCTTAATTGAGAATTGATTTAATTAAGGAATAAAAAAGCTTATGTCACAAACAAGAAAATGTGTAAGCATCATTTAAATATGGTTTTAGAATTTCACATTTTCAAAAACTCAATTCAGAAACCTGTCATAAGTCTTCTTTATTATGGTTATATCAGTATGATACCAACATTATGTGTATACTAGTTGACTGGGCAAATACATATTCCCCAATACACCCATCTCAGTCTCAACAAATAAGCATAATCAATTTATTAAAAATTCTCGATCTCCTGTTCTCTTGTGGATGTAAATTAATTCAGCTTTTATTTATTTCAGTTAATCTATGTTCGAATTCTACCGATAAGCTGCAAATATACAGGGAGAACTTTGAAGCTGCCTACATGCAGGCAACTGAAGAGTTTTATAAATTAAAAGCTAATGAGCACTTGCTAACGAACGGCGTGCAGTCGTACATGAAATACGCGGATTTACGTTTGAAAGAGGAAGAAGCTAGAGCTCATAGATATTTAGAACCGGGAAGTGGGAGTGTCGCGGCGTTGACGCAATGCTGTGAACGGGTGCTAATTGGTGAACATCTGCCCACTCTACTAGCGGAAAGTGCTCCATTGATAAAGGCCGGAGAAACCGAAAAGCTACAGTTAATGTTCCGCTTGCTCGACAGAATCCCCGATGGCGTTACACCGATTTTAAGAGATTTGGAAGCACACATAGTGTCAGCTGGATTGGCTGATATGGTCGCATCTGCGGACATTATAACAACCGATTCCGAGAAATATGTCGAACGGTTATTAGATCTTTTCAAAAGATTCAGTACACTTGTAAAAGATGCATTCTTAGATGACCCTAGGTTCCTAACAGCTAGGGATAAGGCATACAAATGTGTTGTGAATGATACTACCGTTTTTAAATTGGAGCTGCCTTCCTCAGCTCTTCTCCGTGGCAGTAAAGGGACCGCTCCAGAGAGTAAATGCCCTGAACTGCTTGCAAATTACTGTGATATGTTGTTAAGAAAAACTCCTCTAAGTAAACGGTTAACTAGTGAACAAATCGAGTCTAGATTGCGAGATGTCCTCCTAGTACTGAAGTATATTGAAAACAAAGACGTATTTATGAGGTATCACAAGGCGCATCTGACTCGACGGTTAATTTTAGACTCGAGTGCAGATTCAGAGAAAGAGGAAGATATGGTTGAATGGTTGAGAGAAGTGGGAATGCCTGCTGATTATGTAAATAAATTAGCTCGTATGTTTCAAGATATTAAAGTCAGTGAAGATCTCAATACTCAATTTCGCGGTGAAACTACGCGCCATGACGCCATTAATATTAAAATACTTAATGCGGGCGCTTGGGCGAGAGGCTCAGAGCGAGTCACGGTCAGTCTGCCGCTCGAATTGGAAGATTATATTCCTGAAGTTGAAGAATTTTACAAGAAGAAGCATTCTGGTAGAAAACTGCAATGGTACCACCATATGAGCAACGGGACTATTACATTTGCGAATTCTGTTGGTAGATTCGACTTGGACGTGACCACTTTCCAGATGGCCGTCTTATTTGCGTGGAATCAAAGGCCGATGGAGAAAGTGACGTACGAAAATCTGAGATTGGCCACAGAATTACCTGATCCCGAATTACGTAGAACGCTATGGTCCCTTGTCGCATTTCCGAAGTTAAAGCGGCAGTTGTTGTGTTACGATCCTCCTGTACAGAATCCGAAAGATTTTTCCGAAAATACTACTTTCTGGGTGAATCAAGAGTTTGCGTTGGTAAAGAATGCAAAGCCTCAGAGAAGAGGTAAAATTAATTTGATAGGTCGCCTTCAGTTGAGTACAGAGCGATCACAGATCGAAGATAACCATTCCATTGTTCAATTGAGAATATTGAGGACTCAAGAAGCCATTATAAAGATATTGAAAATGCGGAAGCGTATCACGAATACAGCATTGCAGGTAATGTAGAGAACATAAGCTTAATTTTTGTTTTTTTCGTTAATTTTTAAATCGTTGAATATTTTTAATGTAGATTTCGGTACTCAAGGTCATGATTTTTTTGCACCAGTATTAACTTTTTATTTGTTTATGTGAATAATATTAACAATCTTATCTTATTTTTTATTCACCTGAATTTGTAGATCCATCGCAAAGAAAACTTTAATAGTTACAGATATAAAAAAAAAATGTTTAAAGATATATTATGATCAACGCCGCGCCCGCGCCGTACCTATTAAATATCACCCATATCAATTTCAATAATTACCTATTTATACATAATATTTCCTTTTCAGAGTGAATTGGTGGAGATTTTAAAGAACATGTTTTTACCTTCCAAGAAAATGATAAAAGAGCAACTGGAATGGCTCATAGAGCACAAGTACATGCGACGGGACGACGAAGATATCAACACTTTTATATATATGGCCTAGAACCATCTCGAATGTACATGAACAAAATCAAATAAATTATTAATCTTGATGTTTGTCTTATTTTACCCTCTTCCTTTTGTAGTTTTGACCTCTATTTCATTCCACACCAAAATTTCTGGATATATTTTCTTTATAAACTACTAGACCAACAATCACACTTAAAAATCTTCTGATGCGAAACTCTGCCTACGCGTATAGTAGGTAGAGTTTTCCAATGACCAGACAATAGGCTGATCATGACTACCACGGAATAAGGTTTTAATTTGTATGAATGTGTTATACAATGCCTCTCGAACATTTTATCAATTTTATGACAACCTAATAATAGGCAATTTTGTGTCTAGTTTACTATTCTATCCAAGATTCTATCATACGGCCAAAAAATTTCCGTATCCGTATTATTGTACAGGTAAATTAGCTTGGAGAAATTTTTGCGTTTGTAGTAGTGTATGGTCAGCAAATAAAATAAAACAACATTTTATTTTTAGTTTTTATTTTATACAGGGTTACTTGTAAAACACCAGCAACCTCGCAGGACAAGATAGCTAACATCATAAGTAACAACATTTGTTCTACGACTTTTGGCATAACGCAATAAATTATTTTTAAATGATTTTTTAAACTTTTATTGTACTCTCCTTACATTTGTAAGTCTATGTTCTATTAATTATCGGATGGACGACGCGACGCCCCCTTCCCCCTCTCGTTCGCTTTTTGTTTACGTAATTTTTGGGAGGCGTAGAGTTTATAATATTCAGACGGAAAATTAAATGAATATTTATTTTTGTATGAAAATAAAATCTAACAAATTATCAAAAGTCGTAGAACAAATGTTGTTACTTATGATGTTAGCTATCTTGTCCTGCGAGGTTGCCGGTGTTTTACAAGTAACCCTGTATATATAAGGGATTTTAAATTAAACTATATGTGTTTCTCCTCTGAAAAAGAGGAGACTTTATTTTAATATTTGCACATTTAACATACATATAACTTTTACATTAACAATGTTACTAAAATGAAAAATTTACTAACCTGAAAAAGAAACGACATTTAAAGTTTAATTCTTTAGTTTGAGAAGTCAAAGGCTTGCCTCGACCATGTTTTAACACTGGAGCCATATTGAATTAACAATATAAAGTTACAACACTTACACACAAATTAAACACTAGTTATGGCCCTGCCTTCATACAAAACTGCTGAATACGCCGTTCGCACGGGAATAGAATGTGGATGCGATTTCCCTTAGTTAGCATCCAAGCTTACGTCTTTATAATTATTAAACTGTATAAATTCATTCTTTAACTCCGGTCTGCATCGTGCAGACATGGGTGTAAAAGTCTCATTTTAGCTATTAAATGTAGTTTTTAAGTACATCTGAGTTTTCATTTGGGGCCTCCGGCTGCGGGACATGTAATTCACTTCAACAAATATTATAACAATAATAACAAATAATAACAACAATCAACAAATACAAAATTTATCAATTAAACTACGTACATAATAATTATAATTTTTGAATGAAATGTGCTTTATGTTCTAACGGTACCAAACGACTGCACGTGGCACCTGCGGACAGCGTAAACTGGTTTATTCTGGTTTTGTGCGTGTTTCCACTTTCCACTATCAAGTGACGATTTATTTATTTGTTTTGTTTCGTAATTATTATGGTCAAATATTAATTATGAAACAAATTATTATGGACACGATATTTTATTGTTTCACGGTAGTCGCCTTGTCGTTTGCTCAAGGACGTAAAATTGAATGATATATTTTTTAAAAAAGTCAAAACCATTTTCTTTCAAATAAAAACTTGTTTTTATTGAAAACAAAAGTGTTGCTAGGAATAAGTATAAAATTAAATAGTAATGTTAGGATATCGAAACATTTTTGTATAGGCCAGAACGATATAGTGGAAACGCGCTCTAAGATCTGAGTAATATACACACCACTACATATGCAAAAATTTCTCCAAGCTAATTTACCTGTAGTTGATTATACTATGTCAACGCTTTAAATATCTATGTAAATAATAAAATGAAGAGAAACCTAGTTAGGTACTACCAAGGTACTACACATAGAAAAAGTACAAAATCGACAAGCGATTCTTGCTTCTAAGTGCCATATCACACTAGCGGATTGCGAGCGGTTTCAAAGCGGAGCGGGTGCGCAACGAATACGTTGCGGGCGCGCAACGAACACGCCGCGGTTGCGCAGCGAATTCGTTGCGGACGCGTCATTTTGTATACTCTCGCACAAAAGCCAGCCCTTCCGCCTTGCCTAACTTCCATTCAATATTTCCATCGTTTCTGTAGCACTCAATTTTTTAACCGTACTGTGGAAATGCACTTACTTAACAGTTAACTAAAGATGTAATAACAACTGGAGTTGTTAAAAAAAGGTGCTATAAAATTGAATTACTAGGACTTTTAGAATGTACCATACATTCCAAAAGTATGTAACGACTGACCAGTATAATCTCTCCCATAGCAACGTATGTTATAAAGAGATTTTGTGAACCTAATTATGAGCAAAGTGATAGTGAGTTGCTGGTTGCTTGATAAAATTTTCTATTCACTGCTATTTATCTAATAATAAGATAGCCCTGTTTTAGTTAAGGAGCTTTAACATTTATTTCACTAATGAACTTTCTTAATGAGCAATTAAGTTATCTGATTGCATTTCGACCAAGATTTAATAGATAAAACAATACCCTAAACATTAACATGTTATGAAACTCGTAAAAAATAATGATCTCATAATTATTATACTATCACAAGTTATAAGTAACAACCAGCACGGATTCCATTTTGTTAATGAGTGTACATGACTGCGACGTAAACGTTGCGCATCTGCCACGCGTCCGCAACGAATTCGCTGCGCAACCGCAACGTATTCGTTGCGCACCCGCTCCGCTTTGAAACCGCTCGCAATCCGCTAGTGTGATATGTCACTAAGCGAGAAAGTGCAATTTAGCTCGCATAAGCGCTCAGTGTGTAAATTGTAAAATCTAGCATCAATATGTTTGTGACTATCGCATTAAGCGCTAGTGAGATACTAGACACCTTTGATTATTATTTACTCTACAGATACCGCCACATACCACGTCACGTAATGATCAATTAGGAAAAACGTCAATTTCGAGTAGCGACGAATTCGCCCTTTCTGGACAAGCACTTTACACATGTGACATGACGAGCGGCAAGACGACATGACGTTCGTCCCCACAAAGTTTCTACGTACTTAATCTTACGTAACGGTACATTTACATCAAACGAAAATAGAGCAAGAGCATTCTGTAGGGCTCTTTCAATTTATGCGTTTCGTATCGGACCGCTGCCGCACGTTTTCCGTGCCGCTAGTTATAACCCGCTGCCGTGCCGTTGCAGTACGGTAGCAGTCCGTTACCAAACGCTTAAATTGAAAGCGTATCTGACTGCCGTGCGTTTGTATGCTAGTGCTGTTTTAAATTTATAGTTTGGTTTTTAAGTTGGCAACTCTGTTAGTCAATTTCAATTTCAACTGCCCGTCCGTATAATTACCACGACTGAAACATTATAACCTCAAAACGCGCGTATTTCTATACTTGAGTACCCGTAGAAATGTAAGATGATTGAATTAGATTAGACCAAAAAATTAATTTTTAGAGCACGAATATTCTCTGTCAAATGACAAATCATACCGATATATCGATATTTTGTAATAAAAATATCAATAGCGATATTGATATATTTTCAAAAAACATCGATACGATATATATCGATACTTTATTGCATTTCCGACATCCCTATGGGACTTGCGACGTTGCCGTCCTGCTGTCGAGCGTTCGCGGTACGGACGCCGCACTGTTGCCGCACCGTGCATTTTGTATGAAAACAAACGACCGGCCGTGCGCCGTACGACAAACGCACCGCTTCGGCACTGTAGCGGTCCGATACGAAACGCATAAATTGAAAGAGCCCTTATTCTTCAGCTATATATTCAGTGTTAGAACATTGCATATAATGATTTCGAACGCAAAAAAACAACGAAAGAATGCTCTACTCTTAGATTATGGATTGGTCTCCGCGCGCGCGCTACGACTAGATACCGCCGGCGTACTTGAAAAATGCGGCAACTAATAGTACGCCGAATTCGGCGTACCCGAGCCAGTCGTGTCACAAGCATTGTGTGGAGAGGGCGAACCGATAATTTATAAAGATTTTGAACAAAATCTGAAGTAAAATGTCTATTTGTGACATAAAACTATTTAAAAATAATACAACAAAAAATAAGAAAGACACTGGGATCACGTACCATCACTAAGTATCGTATTATTCGAAATTTCTCCTTTACTTCGAAAATTTTTTCTACGAAAATACGACGCCATTCAGTGTTGCCGTACTGCATATCCAAAAAAATACACGTGGTTGAGGAAATCTTTTAGCAATAATTTGAATTTTTTTTTCAATACTAACTATTACTAACACATGTATAAAAAAGTATAATAACAATAATTTATTTCTGTTTAACCATGTTTAACTGACTCATATAATATGTTTTTTTTTTTATTTCCGCTTTTTTACTTTTAAACAACCTTTTTGACTATAGTATAGTAGCGTCGCAAGTGGATTTGAGTCGCATGTTCATGGATTCGATTCCCGGCCAGGTCAGGATGAAAAAAAAAATTTTTCAAACTTCTTTCCCAGATGCCACATTTCCCATTTATGAGGTAAAATTTATGTAGCTGGCAGCCCAATTCTTCACACACACTAGCGTCTTTACAAATTGCCTAACACACACTACAGAAATGAGTTGCCGCACTCACAGAGCTATTGTTTTTAGGTGGGGCGGTATCTAGTCGTAGCGCGCGCGCGGAGACCAATCCTTAATCTAAGGCTCTACTGTTTACAGTAAAATAATTTGACATAGTGGGGTGGGGTTAGAATGAGCATTATCGCTCGTTTGATGTAAATGAACCGTAGGTGCGAGCATTCGTCTTGAATAATTGACGAAATGCGTGCGCAATGCGCATGCACCTGCGTATTACACGTTAACAAATAGACCTAACGTGAGACACACAGTGAGAGTCACTTAAACATTCATGCCCATTTCTAAGGCATATCTGTCTCTGTTTGGCGCGGCTTGTCCCTGTTGCAATAATAATTAATTTGTAAAGCCTATCTGAAGTAGATTCATCACTGATTATATTATTGTTACGATTGATGCGCACGCCGCACAGTCAATTATTAGGTTGATAGCTATTTAATTGACGCTATACTAATGAATGTTAGTATAATATTTTCACAAAATTAAATCTTAGTTATCTTAGGGCCGATTTTTCAATCGCGAGATAAACAGTCTAATAAATACCCATCGAATAGATATTCAATTATTTATCCAACTCATTACGGCTCGCCTATTTTTCAATCGTGATTTATTTGATGAATAACTATCTGACCAAATATTTCCATATTGGCAGCACTGCTCTCGGAGTGGCGAAACAAACATATTAAATTAGTCAAGTTAGAGCGGGATAGAGTCAAATCTTGCAATTTGTCAACAACCGTCATTATGACTCACGTCAGGAGTGCACTTGTCTTCTATGATTGTTGATTGTTGTTTTGATTCGAGTAAAGAGTTTGGTTAAATTTGTGTTTCAATTTATATATTTTACGATGGAAACGACATACTTAAAGGCAGCGTTCGGCAAATTTTCAATGGCATGGTCATCAATACTATCAAAAACACCAATTTCAATTATGATTTTAATTGATAATAATTATATAGAAAGAGGTTTAATTGTTAATAATTCTACGCTCTATGTTATGACATACGAAAATATCTCAAATTTGACGCGTCAGTTGTCAACTCAAACGCCTAACAGTCGAATAGCGCGCTATCTGGCCGTTGGAGCGGCAAATAGATTTATTCCTCAAATAACGTAGTTATTGGATAGATAAGTCCTATTCGTATATTGAAAAATTGAATATTTTGTTAACTGAAGAATAAAGTCTATCTAGCTGTTTATCTGGGCATTGAAAAATCGGCCCTAATAAACATTAAGCATTGACACTAAGCATTTACATGATTCGAACGTGTAGGTATGGTTGTTTTAGATACATCACATAAGTTAGTTAACATAATATTATCTCAACAAACTTTTACGAATTTGTGAAATAAATAAAAAGCAGAAAGTGTATATATAATGTTTTATTAAATATTTAAAATACAATATAAAAGCTAAGAGCGATATTTTCAATTCTTTAGCGGTTCGATAGTTTCTCCTCCCTGGATCTGTCCCCAACCGATTAATCTGAAAAAAAAGAAAATACACATTTTATTATTTTGAACCTTTATAATATATAACACATTATAACTATGTATAAATAACTACCACTAAATTTTGAAACGATAGAAAAATCTAAATAAGTTTTGATCTAACCTGTAATGTATGAAATGCTCCATAAATGCGAAAGTTAGTATGTTTGTTTGTTTGTTAATCCTTCACTTAAAAACTGCAGATCTGATTTTAATGAAATTTGGCACACGCAGTGGTAAACTTGGACAACTAGGATATTTTTACACCTAGGAAAGCTATTATGAACACGCGGGCAAAGCTGTGGGCGATAAGCTAGTAGTGTAATAATTGAAAAATATCTTGTTAATACAAAAATTAGCGATACCATATTATGGGCGATGCCTTTTTTGCGGACCTTACATCCGTGTTTTGTGTGCGTAAATTGACATTGGGCAAAGGGTTTATTATTAAGGGCCAATTTTTCAACGCTTGGATAAAACTTATTCGTCGAATAATGTATAATTAGAAACTTATTCTAATTGCCAGTATTTGACAGTTTACGTGACAGTTTATATTATCGTGTAATACTTTATTGGACGGATAAGTTTTATCCAAGCGTTGAAAAATCGGCCCTAAATCGATTTCGTAAATGGGCATTGGGCGTGCATTAATAAATTAATCGGTTTCTCTATGGTCACATACCTCCAGTGGTTCTCGACCCTACGGGAAAGGGCCACCTTTTCCCCGACTTCAGTACAAACAGGCGAAGTGAGAGCTATTTTGGCCAAATCGGCCTTTGTTGCTAACACTCGTCCGCCCGTACTGAGGGATCCGATGTTTACTAGGAGCGCCTGTAATGTATTAAATCATCATAATTTTTCGATATTTGCTCTATGTCTGGGTGTTAATTATTTATATAAGTATTTATTTAAAAATTATATATGTATGTTTATCAGCCATCTGGTTTCCATAACACAAGCGAAAGCTTATTATGGGATCAGATTGTGTCGTGTGTGAAAATTGTCCTGAAATATTTATTTATTATTTATTTACATGAATTTTGTTCATTATAGCTTTACTGTTAACAGTATAAGCAGAAATTCATGTAATTACTGATTATAAATGCACCTATATCGTGTGCAATTGTTACTTTACTGCATGAAAAACATTTCATTTATTCAGCTTAAATAGTAGAGTTGTAATTAGTTCCAACTAATGTTATTTAAAAATAGGGGGCAAAATTAAAAAAAAAAAAATTGACTGTTTTAAAAAAGCAACCATTTTTTTACGTAAGTATAACATAACATTGCACATTTTAAAAATGTGATCTGTAAAATTTCCAGCATTTTCCCATTTAATCTATGTACAAGTTACTTTTTCAACAAATAAAGCTATATGTTTTCTGGATATATTATAACTGCTTAACATTCGTTAAACAATCTAAAATAATATAATAATAAATAGCATAAAACCCACCTCGTTCTTAGTCAATTTCTGTACTTTAGCGGCCTTCTTATCCCCCTCGGTACGAACTCCGAGCAGTCGCTTGAGCAAATAGTACGACACTTCGAGCTTCACGAAGATTCCCGGTAGAGCTCCCACTGCTCCTAACACCTGATATAGACAATCTTATTAACATTTAAAAATCTATATATACAGGGTGAAAGGTAAGACGTTTGACGAATTTAGACAGGAGCTTCTACTCATGAAACTGAACAACTTTTGTTCTACAACTTTGCTGAATTCGTAGAAAAAAAATTGGACTTTGTAAGGAAACTTCGCTAATCAGCTGACCGATTTCCATACAAAGTCCAATTTTTTTTCTACGAATTCAGCAAAGTTGTAGAACAAAAGTTGTTCAGTATCATGAGTAGAAGAAGCTCCTGTCTAAATTCGTCTGACGTCTTACCTTTCACCTGGTATAAAACTCAAAGGTGACTGACTGATATAGTGATCTATCAACGCACAGCCCAAACCACTGGACGTATCGGGCTGAAATTTGGCATGCAGGTAGATGTTAGGACGTAGGCATCCGCTAAGAAAGGATTTCCTGAACTTGCGGGAACGGGGAAAAACGGGGATGCACGTACAAAGTCGTGGGCGGAAGCTAGTAATAGATAAATCGCTATACTGATTATTTCTATAATATAGATCAATGTTCATAGCTGAAGGTTTTGTTATGTTATTTAATACATACTAGGTTTCCGCCCGCGGCTTCACCCGCGCAGTCAAAGAAAAACCCGCATAGTTCCCGTACCCGTGGGATTTCCGGGATTGCGTCATTTTCCCGGGATAAAAAGTAGCCTATGTCCTTTCTCGGGTATCAAAATATCTCCATACCAAATTTCATGAGAATTGGTTCAGTAGTTTAGGCGTGATTGAGTAACAGACAGACAGACAGAGTTACTTTCGCATTTATAATATTAGTATGGATTATATTGTTATATTATTATCGATATAGATCGGTCGGTACACGTATGTATTGTATCCCACCTGTCCCACGAGCCGGTCGGCGCGGCAGAGCGTGGGCTCGATGCGCGTGCCCACACCGATGAGCCCGCCCGGCGCCGCGAACTGCAGCTCGTTCTGCTCCGCGAACAGCGACACGATGCGCGAGAAGATCGGCCGGCACGTGAGCCGCCCTTCTGAGTCCTTGCTCACCAGCCCGGGACGGACCTGCAGAGATACGAGGTAGATTAGATCAAAGACAAGCTACTTCTGGCAAACACCAGTTAGATTAGATAACTAATTACAAACGACTTCTGAAAAATCACATTTAAAATAATATATCTACTTGCATAACCTGTACATTGACAAAAAAGACACAGTAGATAGACAGATAGATAAATAACTCGTTTATTCATAGAACACAAAAAAATATACATAATACAAACAAAAAACATAAAATCAATTAAAAGAAATGAAACACACAGTATATTAAACAGTACACATTACACATTAATATATTGTTAAACGAGCGATCACGCAGAATAGTAAGTTCAATACGATGCAAACGCAAGTTCACACCTCTATCTCCATGCCGACGGTGAGCACGCCCTGCAGTATGGAGTGTGTGTGTGTACCTCTATCTCCATGCCGACGGTGAGCACGCCCTGCAGTATGGAGTGTGTGTGTGTACCTCTATCTCCATGCCGACGGTGAGCACGCCCTGCAGTATGGAGTGTGTGTGTGTACCTCTATCTCCATGCCGACGGTGAGCACGCCCTGCAGTATGGAGTGTGTGTGTGTACCTCTATCTCCATGCCGACGGTGAGCACGCCCTGCAGTATGGAGTGTGTGTGTGTACCTCTATCTCCATGCCGACGGTGAGCACGCCCTGCAGTATGGAGTGTGTGTGTGTACCTCTATCTCCATGCCGACGGTGAGCACGCCCTGCAGTATGGAGTGTGTGTGTGTACCTCTATCTCCATGCCGACGGTGAGCACGCCCTGCAGTATGGAGTGTGTGTGTGTACCTCTATCTCCATGCCGACGGTGAGCACGCCCTGCAGTATGGAGTGTGTGTGTGTACCTCTATCTCCATGCCGACGGTGAGCACGCCCTGCAGTATGGAGTGTGTGTGTGTACCTCTATCTCCATGCCGACGGTGAGCACGCCCTGCAGTATGGAGTGTGTGTGTGTACCTCTATCTCCATGCCGACGGTGAGCACGCCCTGCAGTATGGAGTGTGTGTGTGTACCTCTATCTCCATGCCGACGGTGAGCACGCCCTGCAGTATGGAGCCGCCGGCCACGCCCCCGCGCAGGTCGTCGACCTCGCAGCCGGGCTTGTTCACGTCGAACGAGCGGATCACGATCATGCGCGGCGGGGACGTGAAGTCGCGTAACGGTACCGGGATCTTCTTCGTTATGTACTCGCACAGCACCTGCGAGCGGATACAAAATCATGACGGTCAAGTGAGATCAGGTCGGGCCAAGTCAATACTTATCTTGTACAATTTTTTTTTATAAATGGCAATAGTTTTAAAGATTGTGCACTGTAGTCACTTTTAAAAGCATGTGAATAAAGGAACAAACATCAGTGAAATATAATTAGTAAGTACACAAAAAATTGCTTGTCTGTAAAGTCGGTTTACTGACGATAGTTGAACGTGACAACGTCCGATTGTGCTTCTTTGACGCTAGTTCCGCGCTCTCGCTTGCACTTCAAGCCTTACATGGAACGCCTCAGAGCGAGGTAACGCCGCATGAGTCATGTTTTTTCTCGCGTGCAGCCGGCTATATCGAATTATAAGACGTTGTCACGTCAAAATTATATCCCACTAGCAATGCCCTGCGGTTTCACCCGCATAGATAGCGATATCGTGACAATGAAAAGTCTACTATAGGTCGGACTATAGGCACAGAATACATAATAGTAGCTAAACGCTACAGAACGGACACTCTCCGCCAAAATTAAACTTACCTAACCCCGCGCGATCGTGATTAAAATGGGCCATATTTTTCTGCAAGGACGATACGCAACGAAGATTGACAACATTAATCAAATTGACTTAAAGTAATTTTATTATTTTGGATTTGTGATTATCGTTTTTCGTAGAAAATGGTTAGATATTGTGCTGTTTACGGATGTATTTCATCAGAAAAACGCGAATTTTTTTTTACGCTAGTCACAAATGTGCCAACCATAAAGCGTTAACACACACATTTGCAGTCTCTACAGTGTGACTGTCAAAACGATAATTTTGTATGGAGTGTCCGGGGTGTGCTATAGGTTTAATTTTTAATCACATGAAAATCTACTTTACCCCGTCCCGCACTACGGCCTGCTCGAACAGTATACCTACTATTTTCTGTAGATTGACACTTTTAAAAATTCGTTATATCGTTTGAATGGAATATCCAATTCTTTTCATTTAAAAAGTATTTTGCTGGTATTGAAACAGTCTATAATAAAACATCATTTAATGGGATAAGGATTAATATATGTGTATGGATAACATGGTTTGATTACTGCCGGCACTTCTATTTACTTTGAAAACGTAAAAAAGTTGTTGTAGTAACATAACTATAGGTCTACCAGAATCTGATGGCATATTTATATTTAAGAAATAAAAGATTTTCATGTGGCAACTTATTTGACAACTATCAAATTGGTTGTCAAATTATTTGTCTTCTTTGCAGTTGATGAATAATTTTTAGGATTTTGTCTAAAAAATCTTCGACAATGTCGAAAAAGCCGCTGCGATCAGAAGCAAGAGGTGTTGTTTATAATGTGTAAAGAAAAATATTCGATGAAGAAGGGTCAAACACACCACAATTTTCAATTTTGAAGATTTTATTGGTAAACTGGACTTACCCGTTTTGATACTTTAAATTAAAAAATATTAAATGTAGGTAACTATTATATTTGTTTGTTGATTATAATATAATTATATGAAAACTTATTACAGGAGTTTCCAATACGGCTATTCGTCAAGTCCAAGCTGTCCAAGTCAATTTTATAATGTGTGTATCTGTTATTACTTACGAAAATAAACATAGTTGTATTTTATTTTATTCTTATTTTATTTTATAAAAAATTATAAGCAGTCTAGTTTTGATCTACATTATCATGACATCGATATTTTCATATGGCATAATGATAATGAATATATACACATATAGGTATGTGTAAATAATAGTATGTATTACCTGTTTAAAAGTAATATGTACCTATATTATACATGTGAGTACAAAATCTTCGAAAAAAAACCTACATAATATTAAGTGGATATCTCATTATTAAGTACAGTAATGTCCACTTATGTAATGTGACTAATTATATTGAGGACAAAATAAAAAATAAACAGTATCAAGATCGTTCAGTCCATTTTCCCTAGGGTTGCACACTCAAAATTTTGATTTCCCTAATTGCCATCAGATTCTGGTTTACCTATACCGAAGATGGACATATGGTATCGCGGACTTTCTTGTAGATATTGATCCATTCTATAATACCGTAGAACATTTTTTTGTTCTATCTTCCATAGATTCCGCAGCGCACGCGATGACAGAACTTTTATTGAGGAATTTTTTACACCTTGGGTTACATTATTGCATTTTTTTCAAAATGCAATATAGCCTATGTTGTTCAGTGAAGATGCAGCTTTCTAATGGTGAAAGAATTTTTGAAATCGGTCCAGTAGTTTATGCGTGAAAACCATACATACATACATACATAATTACAAACTTTTCCTCTTTATAATATTAGTATATAAGTATAGATAACATAATATAAACAATACCTCAATATTATACTTCAGTTGCGCAGAGATGGGTATGATGGGTGCTCCATCAGCCACAGTTCCCTGGACGAACTTAACGATCTGTTCGTGCTGTTCCTTCGCCTGACCCTCCTTGACCAGGTCGATCTTGTTCTGTAGGATGAGGATGTGCTTCAACTTCATGATCTCGATGGCGGCCAAGTGCTCACTTGTTTGGGGTTGTGGGCAGGATTCGTTACCTGGGAAATTTCGCTATTTTAGGTACATCTGATAGTCAATTCTCTGCAGCAAGAGCATCGAAGACGATGTCTATAGCTTTTGGTATAGGTATTATTTTATTATCAAATAAGAAAAGACATGAGCTGAAAAAAAGAAAAAAAAACTTGTAGGATACATGATAGCCTTCTTTTTTTCTGGAAAAGAAGGTAAATGCGGAAGAAATTAAATCTTAAGAGGATAACTCCGATTTTGGCGAAAGTCGAATTTGATAAACATTTCCCTATATTGCAACACAATGTGAACTAATAAAATTCCAATAAAGACCCAATTTACCAGCGATCAACAACAGCGCGGCGTCCATAACAGCGGCTCCGTTCAACATGGTGGCCATGAGAATGTCGTGCCCGGGGCAGTCCACAAAGCTCACGTGTCTAACCAACTGAAAGCGGCCGGTACAAGCGGGCCGTAAGCACGGGAAGTTGTCGTCCTTTGACGAACCGCCCGATATGAAACTCGTCGGTCTCGGACACTTGGGGTTGTCGCATTTGTAGATCTTCGCGTTCGCGTAACCTGCAAATGTTGATGCGTATTGATGTGTGCTTCGTTCGAACGTCTTTGAAACAAATTATATCTAGTTATGGTACTTCTGGACTCTAAAACATCTGTGTGAAGAATAGGGTTGTTTTCGAGAGGACTAGATACATTTGAAGTGTATAAAAAAGTTATCCAAATAAACAAATAATGTAGACTTGTCCAGTTTGTTGGAAATACATATAAAAGATTCTGTCATCTAATTACAATTAACATGGATTTTTTTTTCTTTTCTTGTGATTGTGTTCAGTATACATCATTGATTACTTCTTGTTCTAGTTGTGTGTAAAGGGTCAATAAAAAATAATTTAAAATAGCGCATTTATTTCAAAAAATATTTCCAAAATTATGTACTTTACTGTTGTAAATGTAAAGGTCATCATACTAAACATACATTTAAAAATAACTTATACCTACAACTAATTTTCTAAGGCACTATACAAGCTCTTACAATATAAATTTATTCTTCTTTTTATAACATTCTAAATTTGTTCCTATTCAAATTAAGAACTAAATAAATGCTTATAATTTTTAAGCTATTGCATAGCTTCTATCGCGGGCTTTGAGCGCGGGGACCGAATCCAGAAATTCCGTAACGAAAAAACCTCACGCTCCCCACTCCGACGAGCGCGGAGGTGTGGCTTGAAGGCACGCTATGCAATAGCTTTACCGCGGCAGTCCCCTAGTGCCACACGTATTTTTTTTCTTTCTAACAACTATTCAAAATAGAAATGTAATAAATATTATATTTATGTAGAATATAATATTATATTGTTAGTTTACCTATTACAATTGTGGTTTATTGTATAGTCATATAATTATGTAAATTGTATAATATTTTTAATTTTTATGTATAACATTTTGGTCACTTGAGATACAAAATATGTAACTTGTTTAAACTTATCATAACTTGATAAGTATGTTTAGGATTTATGAGATTCTGTGATTTTTGAAACAATGTTTAAGTTATTCGTTCACATTTATTCAGTTAGTGTATATTTTAAACTTAAGTTGAAAAACAATTCATGGGAAAGATTGAAAGATGAATTCATGGTCAAACAATAAAAATGAAAATTTCCAAAACAATAAAATTCAGAAGAATTAACATAAGGATTTATGTATATACTTATTATAAAGTTTAGAATGTAAACATATTCAATTAATACTGTATAACAGCAATCAAAACCTTTAAAACTATTTCATTTAGAACTCAACCATAATCCAATTTCATGCATTTTATCACTAATATTCTAGTTACATAGAATTAAAACAAATATTTTCTACATTTAGTTGCACCACATTTGCACTCGGTTAAGTTTCGTAACATTGCTCTATTCTGCTGCTGAATTTCAAATCTTGATTTGATAGGAGATACTGCTGAATCAGCGGTATTTGCTTCTGACGGACTCGGAACACTCTGTTCTACATCAACATTACCATTTTCGAGTTTTTGAGGAGTATTAGTGATATCTTCTTCACTTTCAGACGACTTTTGTAAGTAATCAAAACAAATTTCTTCGCCAGCTTCGATATCTCGTGTCGCGAATAGAGCTAACATTGGAAGGTTTGGATCAAGGCAATCTGCCCATACAGCCCACACACCTAAATTTGGATCACATGAGTGATTTATAAAATGTGACACATTTCCTAGGTTGCATGCATCAACAACATATGGATTTTCCACGGAATTGAAGTCTAAATCAAACAGATATGTCAACCCATTTGCGTCATATTCTCTCCCTCTTTTTTCAGCTTCTTCAAATGTTATCACTTCACCAATATATTGGCAGAGAAATTGGCCCTGTCTGATTTTTTGTTCCGTTCTGACACCCCAGCCACAACCATTGGCAGTTCTAAATATTGTAAGCTTAAAAGTCCTGCCTCTTTGTACAACTCGATTATTGCAGTCCGTGGAACATTTACATGCTTTGTTACATTCATAGACTGGGGTTCCAGATGCTACTCGTAGTCTCTTATTATGTGTGTATGCAAAGAAACCAGCTTGCATTCCACAACATGTATTTGAGCGACAGTTACATGCTGTACACTCACAACCAATAGGAGGATCATTAGGTATTATAACACCTGCACCAGGAATTGATTCATTGATATAAGTAAAATTTTCAGGAGGGCCAGCCAGATCAACTTCATTTTCCACACATAATTTCTTGCATTTATCTACTTGATTGAGATATTCCTCCCATTGCTTTAGTGCCATAAGCTGGCGACATCTCTTCCTTGTCATTGTGTATAATTGTAAAGTATCTCTTGTCTCCTGAACTAAATCTGTAACATGACTTTCTTCCGATATGGTCAAGGTGATCATAATGAGATACTTCAATATAAGTTTTTCCTTCAATTCAAAATGGGAGAAATATTCAAATTCATCTATTCTTGTGATGAGATTTTCTTCTGAAAGCAAATTGTCAAATGACAATTCATTTTCCAATTTTTCAAATTGTTCACAATACAATTCCTCTTTTTCTAATAAAAACTTTCTCAAAATCTCAGGGCAATTATCAAGATTCTCTATGGGTTCCCATGTATTTGCACTATCTGGCCATCCTTTCCATTTAATGTAGAAATATTCCAGTCCATTCAGAAATTTAAAGTCTAGGATGCTTTCTATGATGAATTCTTCTGGATCTTGTATCCCTTTCTTACGCTTTTTAGCTGGAGGCTTTTCTGGGGTAAGATCTGGCTCGGGAGGTAAAATTCTTTTATTTGCTCTTCTTATCCTTTCATGAAACATATGTTCATCCCTTTCATCAGCTCTTGCACGAAACATTCTTATAACTGAGTCAGACAGGCGCTCTGCAACATACCATGTGTTTTGATTAACATCATTTATTCATATTTCATTGTTTATATAAATTTAAGTAGAAGGAAATATAAGATAGGCAATTATTCATTCACATGGTATATTGCAAAGAACTTGAATTAAGTAAGAATTTTTATGTAGATACATTTACTTTGGTAAACTTAAATACATGTTTGTTTTTAAAGTTTATGATTATATTGGTATCCATCATCTTAATACAATAAAAATGTAATAACAAATATATATAACACAACAAATATGTATAAGAAATAATAATTTAAAGTGGGTGCATATAAGAAAACATTTTGTGTTTTTTTAATTGCATGACAACCATTAAAAATATCATATTTTTAATAATTAAGTAACTAAAATACTCACCCAGTTTAATAGTAATATTTCTCTCCAGTTCATTTTTAAATCTGACAGTTTGTACTCCCGAAATAGCTTTCACTACAGTTGATTTTCCATGAGCTACATGTCCAATAGTTCCAATATTGATAGTTGCTTGTCTCGATATAACTTCTGGCGATAAAGCCGATAGCTTTGTGACATCCTAAAAACAGCACACGTTAACGAAAACTTTCAAAACTGATGCAATATCTTGTTTTACATATGACACATAGATGTTAATCTAAAGTTATTATTTAGAGGAAAATAATGCAACATATTGCTATTTTGAGTTAATAAATTAGTAAGTACGCACCAATTTAGACAAATCTTGCTGATGCAAGTTTGACTGAGCACGGCCTTCACTCGAAGCCATTTTCCTTAAATTTTCTTAGTATTATAGGAAAATTTTGTGTAACAAAGAAACGCTACAATTATATGTAGTATTTGAAAAGCTACACATTAAACTATAACCCTTAACCTATTAAAATATATAGCGTGGCTATAATAAATTTTAGTTGAGATGCGGCAGGTACGGCGGGTATGTCTGATGTCATTAATGTCACCTGTCGAATTGACAGCAATGAGCAAAAATAAAGAAAACAAATATCATTCAATTTTATACTGTAGCATCATTCAATTATACCTTTCAAAACTAAAAAGAAATATAATTACATTGCATCAAGTTATTTAATTTCTTGTTTTTATTATTAAAATTGTAATGTTATTATTATACTGATAATATTTTTTTAACCAGAAACAATTTTTACATTTCTGTCATATTCGACATAAATTTGACATTTGGCTTTGGCAAATTGGCATGGTATTTATTGCTGGAGCCGAACCTATTGAGGGTGATATAATTTCTAGTTTGTTCGTACAATACAAATATCACCATGTCCGTGATGAAGGCTAATATGCTGGTAAACATTTTAATGCTTAGATATGTTTATGTTCAAAATTTATTTATTAGTAACACATTACGTAATCTTATCAGGTGCGATCCCTCAGCACGTCCTCGGCTGCATCTCAGATGGTCAAAGCTCCTATTCAAATCTTTGGCTTAGAAGGCAGATACGCCGCAGCTTTATATTCAGCAGCTTCTAAGACCAAAGCTTTGGATGCAGTCGAAAAAGAGTTGTCTTACTTCCAAAAATCAATGAAATCTGACCCTATACTCAAGGAATTCATTTTGAACCCTGTTCTGAAGAGAAGTATTAAGGCTGATGCATTGAAACATGTTGCCACAAAGGTATGTTAAACAATATTTCCATGATTATTCTTATGTTTTTTATATAATGAAGCTTCTATGTTGTCGGACAATTATCAGATAATTGGATTTCATCTTAACAGTGGAAATATTTTACATTCAGCCTTATTTAACATTTTGTTTAAAATAAATTAACAAAATTTAAATAAGTTGCTACTGTTCTAGTGTGAATAAGTACCTTTATATGAACAAATAATTTGAAAAACTGTATGTGTATGTTGTTTCTTTTCTTGTGTAATATTTGTATATTATATTTTATACATACTTAGTATGTAAAGAATTGGCCAGTTATGAAACAATCCTAACAAGATATTTTCTAATCAAATTGAAATATCAATATTTTGTTATATAAGCCAAGAACTTGACTGCAAAAGCTTCCAGATTTCAAATATGTATTATAAAAAATGCTGTATCTGCAAAACGGAATATTTATAAGCAGTTTTCAATTTACTTAAATATCAACAGACAAACATGTGTGCTACAACCAGCAACCTTTTGGGTTTATTGGCTGATAACGGACGTCTTAACAAGCTGGAAAACATCATCAATGCTTTCAAAGTAATCATGGCCGCCCACCGTGGTGAAGTTACCTGCACTGTTATAACTGCCAAGCCTCTGGATGCCACTCAGAAACAAAACCTGGAAGCTGCTCTTAAGGTAAGAATCTAAGTCTAAACAATATACTCAATAACATTTTTAACAATGTTTTAGAAGTCATCTTGAATTGTAATTTTATATGTTGTGTGGTTTTATGAAACCACAGTAAAAGTGAAACTTAGGCACAAAATTATCGTATTTGTACGATAATTATCGTACGGTTCGACCGTCACGCGACATGCGCTACACAGACCAAAAAGTTTGAGACGATGTAATAAAAGTTTCACTTTAATATTTTTCTTTTTCCAGAAATTCCTCAAGGGAAATGAGTCTCTGCACCTCACAGCTTCTGTAGACCCCTCTTTGATGGGAGGCATGATTGTGTCCATCGGTGACAAGTATGTGGACATGAGTGTTGCCAGTAAAGTGAAGAAATACACAGAACTCATCAGCGCCTCAGCTTAAATCATAGACAAGATTAAGGATACAGTGTAGAAATAATTTATGGTTCCAATCCAATGTTTACTGAATAATAAATCAGTGAAGATTACTTGTGTGTGTTATTTTGAATGTATATATTGCAGACATCTTTATCACTCTATAAATTCAACAGGCTTTTTATTAAATGTCTGATTATGCCAAAAAAGTTGTAAATGGTGTTTTGCATACATTGTTACAAATTACATACAAAAATAAGTAAAATATTGTTTCCTAAATTCAATTGTTATTCAATTGCAATTTCCCAATAGTCAGTTTAATTTTGCTCCTTTTCATAATTTTGCTACATTTTAAAAACCAACAGGGATAATTGATTCTCCATATAAATTATCTTACATGAGAATGTAAAATACATTTATGTACATAATACATGAATATTTTTCACAAAAATTACTAATATATGTACTTCTAGCCATATAATATTTTTGCCCCAAAAAACACATTACACTTATCTACATTTATGTCAAATCATTTTGATTTTCATTTTTAAAAAATTTTCACAAACTAAAATATATTCTACTGAGGGTTAAAATGAAAACAAAAGCATAATTTTTCTAACTTATATTAATACATAAAAGCTTTTAAACAAACAAAATTGTGCTTTCTGCACGTACAACAGAAATATAACTCTTACATTAAGTAACTTATTATAATTTGTAAGATCAACAAATGACTTGAGATCAGTGAATTGAGATCATCTTTTTAACTTAATAATTTTCGAATTAATCTATCCTTCTGTTGGAGCTGCTTCTCCTTTGAGCAAGGCATTTTCTGCTTCTAATTCTGCAATCCTAGCTCGTGCAGCCTCTAACTCATCATCTCCCCCCTCTGTACCTAGATGCTTACGGACGTATTCTAAAGCATCCTCTGGTTTATCAGGTTCTTCGTAGAGACTAACTAGAACTTTGGTCAACGCATCCATAACACCAGCTCGTTCTAAATATCGACGAAATTCTTCCCTTTTTGAATCAATAGGCTAAAAAGCAATAAATAAATAACCTAATGATGTTATTTTATTTTGAAAATAGCTATTAATTATTAAAAACATCGAGTAAACAATAACCGTAGGAAGACATTTGAAAGTAAAACAGGTTACCTTGTATGAGGACATTTTAAATATTTGCTATTGTTAGTGTAATGATTGAAAATACTAGAGTAAATTCAATTGATTTAGGTTTTGGTTAAATTTAACAAAATTCGCAACCAAAAACCAAAGTACCTACACAAAAAACGCCTCTGTCAATTTTGGATAAATTGATTGTCAATTGTCATTCGATTGAATTTGTTTTTTTTTTTTCTGTATGGCAATTACAATATACAAATAATTTATGGCTCAAAATCTCAAAACAATAAAAAAAAGTGTATAGTCCGAGTCTTGGTCAGAGTGAAAGTTTAGCATTGACCAACAAAAGATAATGTCTGTAACATAGGTACGTAGACAGAGAATAACTCAATAACATACAACAAGCGTATGATGAGCTCTTCGTTGATTATCTATGGTTGTTGTGATGTTGTCTATACTCTGTCCGAGACTCTGTCAGTTTCAGTTACATTGTCTATGGTATAGTTCGTGCGGTTTTGTTCAGAGTAATATATTTACTCATTATTTAAACTAATTTATATCCTAAAAGAAACTAAAAATAAAAGAAAAATGGCTTTACATATTCCTAAAGCTCCGGGTGTACCCCAAATGTTAAAGGAAGGTGCTCGCGTAAGTTTCTCAATTATAACCAAAATCCATGTACTACTGTCATGTGCGGCAGACCATATGACTACATTTTGTTAATTCTTTGTCGAAATTGAATAAGAAATCTAAATCAAATAGCTTTTTCTCATTTAAACCGTTAAAATGCACATGAATAACTTGTTTAAAAGTATCATTTTTCAATACTTTTTAATAAATCAACTTCTAACCACGACGACTTCGGTGTTGTTTATTTTACTCATAAAATGACTAATAAATATCTAGATGCATTAAATGCATCCCCGGGTAACTTACCGCGTAATTTACTTGTCGTTTTCTTTTGTGTCTGATCTAGTTTGCGTTAATTAGTTTGACAATTTTCATGTATAATTCGTACTTTTCAGATGTTCTCTGGTTTAGAGGAAGCAGTATACCGCAACATAAATGCATGCAAACAATTTGCACAAAGTGTGCGGTCTGCTTATGGTCCCAATGGTATGAACAAGATGATCATCAACCACATTGAAAAGCAGTTTGTCACAAGTGATGCAGGCACAATCATTCGGGAGTTAGATGTTGAACACCCAGCAGCTAAATTGATGGTTTTAGCCAGTCAAATGCAAGACTCAGAAGTTGGTGACGGCACAAACTTTGTTATTGTTATATCTGGTGCGTTATTGGAGCAAGCTGAAGAATTATTGCGTTTGGGAGTCACCACAAGTGAAATAGCCGAGGGCTATGAAAAAGCTCTCGATAAATGCCTAGAAATACTGCCTGAACTTGTGAACCATGAAATCAAAGATTGCAAGAACTATGATGAGGTTGTCAAAGGCATCAAGCCCTCTATAATGGCCAAGCAGTATGGCAATGAAGATTTTATAGCTAATTTAGTAGCTAAGGCTTGTATTGCAATCCTACCAGAAAAAACAACATTCAATGTTGACAATGTTAGGATTTGCAAGGTAATTTTGTATAAATACACTGTTTTTTTGAAGTGAAAACTTCTTTAGTGGCGTTGGGTATAAAATCTTAAACTCGCGTCAGGACACGTGACCTGATCGAAAAAGCGTAAGACGGATGGATATCAAACATGCTGAACGTGAAATAATCAAGTTTTCACTTCTGCCGGCACTCCTGGAGTGCAACCCTCCTCTTTTTTTATTTCTTTAAGGTCTTTCTTTAAGGTCGACATGTCTTTATTCATTTATATAATATAATTTATAGATCCTTGGAGCTGGTCTCCTCCAATCAGAAGTACTATCTGGTATGGTGTTCAAACGTGAGGTGGAAGGAGAAATCAGCAACGCTACCAAAGCCAAAGTAGCTGTATACTCCTGTCCAGTGGACATCACACAAACTGAGACCAAGGGAACAGTTCTCATCAAATCGGCAGATGAACTCCTTAACTTTAGTAAAGGCGAGGAATCTCTTCTTGAGAAACAGATTAAAGATATTGCGGATACTGGAGTTAAGGTTATTGTGGCTGGCGCTAAGTTTGGTGACATGGCGTTGCATTTCTTGAACAAATACGGAGTAATGGCTGTCCGTCTTAACTCAAAGTTTGATTTACGTCGCCTTGCCAGGACTGTTAATGCCACAGTAAGTATAACATATGGTATTCAGAATGAAATTCCTAATTAATTTTTAGCAATAATTTGTTATTCTCTTTGAGTCTTATAAAGTCAGTACCTTCTTTTGTATTATATTAGACAGTTTAGAATTTAGAACTTGTGATTGTGTCATATTTAAAATGTGTTGTTATTTCAATCACTAATTATTATACGTCAATGAAATTTACTATTTTCTGTTTAGTTGCATATAAACACTCTATAATTAGTCTTAATATACTACATATGGATGTTTGTTACTCTTTCACATAAAAACTACTGAACCAATTACAATGAAATTTAGCACACGTATAGAGGGTAACTTGGATTAACACATAGGATAGGTTTTATCCCGGAAATCCCACGGGAACGGGAACTATGCGGGTTCTCCTTTGAAAACGCGGGCGAAGCCGCGGGCGGAAATCTAGTTGACCATAAACTAAACTATAAATTCACTTATTTCCAGGTACTGCCCCGCCTCACAACCCCCACTGCTGAAGAACTCGGCTACTGTGACGAAGTTAGAGTGGACGAAGTCGGTGACACTAGAGTGGTTGTGTTCTCTATGGAAAGCTCCGAGTCTCGAATTGCGACGGTTGTTATTAGAGGCTCCACAGATAACTATATGGATGATATCGAGAGAGCCATTGACGATGGTGTCAACACATTCAAGGGCATTGCTCGGGATGGCAGGTAAGGAGAATAAATTAAATTAGATAACTTTATTCTGTAAATTATTATGATTGGTATCATATCATTTTTGATTGAAGTTACAATAAAAAGACGTGTGTCACTCGGGGACTGCCGCGGTAAACCTATTGCATGCTATGCCTTCAAGCCACACCTCCGCGCGCGTCGGAGTGGGGAGCGTGAGGTTATTCGTTACGGAATTTCTGGATTCGGTCCCCGCGCTCAAGGCCCACGATAGAAGCTATGCAATAGCTTAAAAATAGTTCCTATATATTTTTATATGATTATATTTTTCTAAATTGAATGGAGAGTCCTAACTTTCTGTGATACCTATTCATATTATTACTGTGTTGTCCACATGAAAATATGTACTATAAAAGAAGGAGTTAGCAATTTGAAATGTTTATATTACAGTAATCCATACTAATATTATAAATGCGAAAGTAACTCTGTCTGTCTGTCTGTTACTCAACCACGCCTGAACTACTGAACCAATTTGCATGAAATTTGGTATAAAGATATTTTGATACCCGAGAAAGGACATAGGATAGGTTTTATCCCGGAAATCCTACGGGAACGGGTTTTTCTCTGAAAACGCGGGCGAAGCCGCGGGCGGAAAGCTAGTTATTTATTAAATATTATATTTATCGTCGCCTAGTACCTTAATTGGGCTTATTGTGGGAATAGGTCGATTTGTGTAATAATGTCCTATATTATTTATTTATTTATTTAAAAAAAAGAATTTAATAAATGTTAAATTTCAGATTCCTACCCGGCGCCGGAGCTACAGAAATAGAACTGGCACAAAGACTCCTCCAATACGCGGACACTTTGCCTGGTTTAGAACAATATGCAGTGCGGAAGTTTGCAGTAGCACTCGAGAGTGTGCCCAGAGCTCTCGCTGATAACTCGGGAGCGAACGCTACTGACGTTGTCAATAATATCTACAAGGCACACAGGGTAAGGAATATTTAGGAATATTTATTATTTACTAGCTTTCCGCCCGCGGCTTCGTCCGCGTTTTCAAAGGAAAACCCGCATAGTTCCCGTTCCCGTGGGATTTCCGGGATAAAACCTATCCTATGTGTTATTCTGATGTATAAGCTATATTGTGGTAAAGTTTCATTCAAATCCATTCAGTAGTTTTTACGTGAAAGAGTAACAAACATCCATACATCCATACAAACTTTCGCCTTTATAATATTAGTAGGATTCAGCACATATTTATTTCCATATTATGACAATTCATATAAATTATATTTTTAATGAAATGTCACAGTTCGTATCCTAAGTATTATTTCGCTTATTTAATAAAAAAAAATCATCACTCTAGAGTCTCTAGATTGAGTAATTTCAGATAAACACTACTGCATTAAGACCACAAATTCTTTATTAAAAACTTAAATTTTTCTTACAGGATAACCAAAAGAATGTCGGCTTCGACATCGACACAGAAAGCAATGGAGTGTGTGACGCAACTGAGAAGGGTGTTCTCGATCTATACGTATTGAAATACTGGGGCCTTAAATACGCAGTTGGTGCAGCGACCACCATTCTTAAAGTTGACCAAATTATCATGGCTAAGAGGGCCGGAGGTCCAAAACCAAAAGCACCCGCAGGAAGCGACGACGAATCATAATTCACTAAATTACCCCTTTTCATCAATGCATTTGAATTATTTAAGTTAATACATATTGGTCACATTTTATTTTAACAGATAATACATAATTCGTATTCTTAGCTTGAAGAAGTATTTTGTTTAATGCTATTTTAGCTTGTAAACTAACTTTAATTAATAAAATTACTAAAAGTATGATTGTTTTAATTATTTTGAAAAACAATAGAATTTACTTTCAAGGCTATTAATTATAGTTTTACTAGCTGCGCTTCACGGTTTCACCCGCGTGGCTCCCCCCCTGTTGGTTACGATATAAATTATAGCCTATAGCCTTCCTCGATAAATGGGTTATGTACTTTTTAAATCGGACCCTTGATCTTGAGATTATCGCGTTCAAACAAACAAAGTCTTCAGCTTTATAATATTAGTATAGATATCATAATTTTGGAATAATATCGATTAATCTATACTATAATATTATAATATTAGGTTTCACCGAGTTATATCATAAGTATGTACTTACTTGTATGAAAAACAATCTGAAAAACTACCTTGCATTGCCGGCCGCGGCCGTTACGAGCAAAATTGCCCCATATATGTAATAATACCAAGGAATGCCAGCGACAGCATAATATTTTTTACACATTTTAGCATGATACGATAATTACAAATTTTCTCGCGCTTCAAGTATTCGTAACCTTTAGTAACCTTCTCCTTTTAAAGACGGATATGTATAAGTCTTCGACCTATGCGAATACATTTTGTTATAAAAGTGGGTAGGTATAGTACGATTCAAACTTAATGGCGGCTCGGAACATCGTACGATCCGATGCGCAGAAAACAATTTTAGGTATTAGCGGGACGATAAGGGACCTGTGTACACCAACACCCGCACCTGCACCTAACTATAGACTATAATATACTTATTACAGAGACACGTAACTTCCGAACCGCCATTAGGTTTGAATCGAACTTTACCTAGGTAACTATAACGGCTGTGCCGCCGTCCGCGTCCGCGTCGCGGTCGGTGTACATTGCTCAATAGAACTACGGTTTTGCATATGCTGATTACGTTAAAAATACTAATAAATTTCTAAACGCAAAACACCCTGTATATAAAAAGATTCAAACGTGCATAAAACCTAGTGATTAGTTCCAATTTTGTTTCTTTTACGGCCTTAGCATACTGAACCTACATATTCAGGGCCGTCTTAGACTATGCCGGGGCCCTTGGGCACACAAGAATTGGGGGCCCTTTGAAACATAAAGAAATCAAACTAGGTATACAAACTTTTTCCCACAATTATATATGTTTTTGCCCTAAATTGAAACTTAAAGAAGTAATAAGAAACGAGAAAATTTCTATGTAAAATTTTTGCTCCATTTTTTTTTATACATTTTACAAAAAAGTTACTTCTGACCAATCTTATATTATATTATGGTCTTTTGAGGAAACTTTTTTTCCTTATTTTTTTTATATAATTCATTTGAAACGCTGCTGCTGTAATGGCGCTCCAAAGTTGACTTAAATTAAATTTAATTAAGAAATATTTTAAGAATAACTTTTTCAAATTACCTTTCTCTTTTTCAAATTTATCTTTTTAATTAGCATCTGGATTTTTTCTTTCGTAGCCGTTTCATATTGATCAAAATTATTGCGTGCGGTATTACATAATTTATTCAAGGCCTAGGCAAATGGCAAAAGTCAAAACGCTTGTCATCTATTCGTATAGAAATGGTCCGGTGTGAACAGAGTTCACTAAATTCTAGGACCTTTAAAACTACAAAATTTCATATCCAGCAGAAAATTAGTAAAATTGTTCAAAAGATTACTAAAAATAAAATACAATCCGGTACGTGAATTAAAAAACATATTCCAGGTTATAAATAAATAAAAAAAATAGGTGATTTCGCGATTAATACTGAAACGATAAGTTTTATCATAAAATCATTTAGGTGTGAAGTGATTTAAGAAACGTGTGCATAATATTATAAGGATGGGATGAGTTTATAAATCGTTATATCTTAGAAAATGGTAGGAAGCTACATCTTAGGGAAATAATGTATTGATTCTTTTGTATAGATAATTTTATGATCTACAATTTGGGTAAAAGACGTGGTTATATGATAAAACTTACCGTTTCGGTAAAAATCACGAAAAACCTATATATTATCTATTGACTTTTAGGAAAATTTTTTTTCCTAGTAACAGAAGGTTGGGAAATTTTAATATATTTTTGAAGTGAAACTTCTTTAGGCGCGTTGAGAGTAAAATTTCAAGGTCGCATCATAACAATACCGTAACGTCATGGAGTAATTCAACGATTTTGGTATCTTATAATCTTGCCAAAGAAGTGGGCTATTTAGCACCGAAATAAATTTTCAAATCGCACCAGTAGTTCCCGAGATTAGCGCGTTCAAACAAAAAAAACAAACTCTTCAGCTTTATAATATTAAGTATAGATTGTGTTTTTAATAATTTTACCAAATTTCGGCTGGATGGGAATTTTGGTAGTGGTCGTCGTCGTCCTTGGTAGTGTGACCGAAACATTAGCAAAACGTCGCTTATATCAATTAGTATCAATAGCGGATTCTATTCTCTAGCGTTTCTGCCACTTGTCTAGAGGCCCAGAGATTAAAGTTTTGTCACAACGCCCTTGTATGCTATTCTGTAAACTTAGACTTGTTATTAATTTTCATAATTACCAAAATAATTCAAGTAAAAATATATTATATTACGTTAATAAGTAAATAAATAATTCGAGTAAATGTCTGATAAGTTAATTATAATGGTGTTCGAATCACTCGAATTATTCCTATACATAGATGTTTTGATTCGAATAAATCTGAAAATGATCTGACGTTCTGGCAACGAGAAAAGTGTATTGCTTTTTAATAAAATATTTTGAGATTTATGTGAGAAAAATTGTCAGTCCTACATCTCCTCCAGGGGGGCCCCCAGACGATGGGGGGCCCTGGGCACTGGCCCCCTGTGCCCCTATGGTAAAGACGGTAATGTACATATTTATTGCAAAATATTCCAATTGCGTAGATATTAACGCCTAGGCCGGCTAACCGCACGTTTTTTACTGTCGCGCGTGATTGGTGATCAATCAAACGAATATTGATATGTACAAGGTCCCACTGTGTACGCTGAGTTGCGACGTGGAAGAAAGACAAACAAACACACTTTCACATTTATAATATTATTAAGGATTTCTATATTTTATATATATATACTAGGATCAGTCAGGGCATAAAATAAAAACATAAAATGTTTCTAAAATAGTTTATTATACGAAAATACAAAGAGATATTTGGACGATATTTCTCTAGATTTCAGTCTACATTTCTAATAGTTTGAATATTTTTTCAATGGTTATTGTGATTTGAATACCTATCATGAATTATTTCTTTTAATCGATTTTGACATGAGTTAGGTAGGTAACATGGAATTTTTTCCAGGAAAAATCAAACTTTAATAGGTATTAAGTAATTACAAAAATAAAATGATCACATTATTTAAGATTTACTAACTATTAAAATTTAACTGTTCAATGCAAAAGAGACTATACACCTTCAGTCAAAAATGTATTCTATATTACGATTTACGAACACAAGCGTCTTTTCATAACCTAAGAGTACCTTTATAATAATACATTTACATGCTATTCCAATAGTTTTATTACTACATATACATCGATTACATTGCAGGAAGTATATTATCTAATAGATAAAGATTAACCCAGTTTTACTAAGATAGCACAATTCGAAAAATCCAATTACAATTTACAGAACTAGGGTACTTACTTACAATTTTTTTAATGGATTTAATTATCTAATAAAAACTGCGCATGGATCCAGTCATTAGTAAGTAATAGTTGTTAGCTAGTTATTTTATATTTTTTTGAAATAATACGGCACCATTATTTTCTAAACATACATAAAGGTTGTTGTGTTTGTATAATATTTGCAGTTCATTAAATTGATAGTATTTTTTCAATTAAAAAAAGTGCTTCCCTTCATATCTCGCTCTAGGCGATACATGAAAAAAAAAAGGAAAAAGGCGCCAAAATGTTAAAAATATGTAGGTAATAAAAAATTTGTTTCATTAGTACAAAAACCTGATTTTAAATAACGTACGGATTCGGAAAAAATTAATCAAATACAAATCAATGTACATATTGTATATTAAACATATTCACAGACCATTATAAGTTTATAGTAGTAGTTACTAACTAGCTTATAAGATACGTTAAAACAACAATTTCCTAAATGTTTACAATTTAAAAGCATTACATTAATAATTCAACTAGGAATCAATATTTCGGGAGTTCTGACATCTTTGGTCACTTGTATTTTTAATTTTAAAATGATCTCGAAACAATAATATGGTTGTTTTGGCACAGCTTAAGATATCTTATATATGCCGAACGGCCGAAAGATGTTACAATGATTTAGGCACATTTGCTAAATTTAAAAATAATTCAGACTAAAAATATTAGATACGGTCTATTTTTTTTATTCGTAAGTTCGTATGAATATTTTATTAAAAAGAGAACAAAAAATACACAATAAAAACCTGTTTTATTTATCACCAAATATCATTTACACAAAATAAAGAGAAATTATATATAAAAAATGCATACTTATCTTAAAGCCAAAGAAAAGTGTTTTTAAAATAATAATATATACTCTAGTTCTAAAATCACAGAAAATCACGGTATCGTTGACACACTTAGAATTCGTTAAGTATAATACTGACATCATTTCCTCCAATGTTTTATAAAAAAACGGAAATATTTAGATTATTTTTGTTTGTACAAAAAAGAAAATATAGCCCGAATCCTACGCAATTTATCACATACAAATAAGAATGTTAGGTGTGTTAATAATTTCAATGTTTTTTCAGTCTATAATATGAATACAATTCTTTTAAAATTTTTATTCGTTATCTAAACGAACTGAGATCAATATTAGCAACCTTTTAGAATTTTTGTTATAAAATAGTAGGAATAAGCGTTGTAAGTACATAAAGAAACAAAAAAAAGCCTCATTTTTAAAGCAAAAAATGACAATGAGAAAGTATTTTTTTTTACTCTCGTCAGTTCATCTATGTTACTATTTTTAGTTGAATCGATGTAAGAGTAGCATGCCGGTAGAGTTTTTAGCATACATTACCGGTTTTATTTTTGGAGTAAAATTTGTATCTAATTAATTATATACAAATACACGTATTTCTAAATGCACCGTATCTATAATATTTGTATTATTTTACTACAACTGGAACTTATTTAATTATATATTCGATTTTTTTTCAATTCTATTCGATAGTCTAGTTATAAAATATATTTACATAACAATTACCGTTGTATAAATCTAAAAATTGCCAGAAATAATGGAATGAAATATGAATGGAAATTAAAAATTCAGAAAAAATAAAAATAAGTTCACAAAAAATGCAATAAGTGTTTTTGAGAGAAGCATGAAAGATGTAAACTTGTAGATTTGTATAAAATTATTAGTAATGTGATGTCTCACTTAAATGTATTTATATTTAAACAAAATTACCCTAGAAAAATATATGAGCGATTAAGTACACACTAGTCTATTTCGTCAAAAAATAATATATTAGACGAATATTGGGTCCATATTAAGTGATTAAAATTATGTTATACGACATCGGCTATGAGTATTGTATGGTTTTGTATTTAAAAATACATATATGGTCGATATTTTATTATTGATTCTAATTTAATGCATTGAAAATTGCGATTATTGACAATTTTTTATGTAAAATCAATTGGAATGATTGTGTCTATTTTTGTAAAACAAAAAATGGTCATTTAAGTCAGATTGCGATTAGTTGCATGACCGCAACAATTTCTTTTGAGATTCCATAACCAAATTCAAATTAGAATATTATACTAAAAAAATTACGCTTTATTAGTTTTAGTAACATATGGCTATTTTAAATTCGCTGCATTCAACAATTTTTTTCACTGTAAAAAAAATTTCAAACGCCCTATAGCTTTTCCTATTGGTTGAAAATGTCACAACATGAAAACAAAAATAAAAATAGAATGAGACACATAAGTTAATCATGAACTGGCTGCAAATGACACAATAAAAAAAATCAACGCGTCTTAAAAGTTAATATCATTCACTGGCAAGCAATAATCTTTTGCCAGAAAAAAGCTCAATCATGAGCGGGCTGAAAATGTTACAATAAAAAAAATCAACGCGTCAAAGTTAATCATTCACTGGCAAGCAATAATCGTTTGCCAAAAAAAAAGACGGGTTGCACTCCGGGAGTGCCGGCAGAAGTGAAAACTTGATTATTAACGTTGAGCATGTTTTATATTTTGGAATGGTATCCGTCTTACGCTTCTTCGATCAGGTCACGAGTCCTGACGCGAGTTTAAGATTTTATACCAATTACAGAAAAAGTGCTCAACGCCGCTAAAGAAGTTTTCACTTCAAAAAACATTAGCCGATGACGTATACAACGAGCTGGTGGCTGCAATATCAGAAGATGTTCCTCGGCGGCGGTATCGCTACTACCGCGGCCCCAGCCCGCCCCGTGCTGAGCGGCGCCAGCTTGCGCCAGCAGTTCGACTCTGAGTCATACACCTCTACTATGCAGAGGTATTGGACACCGTCGTAACCGCCTGAAATTTTATTTAATTAATTTCTGGTGTGTTCATATTATGATATGTGGAAACGGTGAAACTTGTGATCGATAAGTATTTTTAATTACATGTGCGTTTAATGCTACGAATAAAAAAATGTAAAGATAGAACATTCAACGATCCGCGCGCACAAACGCTGCGGTCGCCGTTAGTTCGTAGCTGTATGTCTGTGTGCGTGGATTCATCAACGGTGACACTGCGGTCGTGGTAACGTTGAAGCATTATTAAGCTATTGCATAGCTTCTATCGCGGGCCTTGAGCGCGGGGACCGAATCCAGAAATTGCGTAACGAAAAACCTCACACTCCCCACTCCGACGGGCGCGGAGGTGTGGCTTGAAGGCATAGCATGCTTACCGCGGCAGTCCCCGAGTGCCACACGTGTTTTTTTTAATTCTGAATATGTATCAGTTCGTGTGTGTGCGCGTATAAATGGTCACCGTTAGTATCTGTATGTGTTTGCTTGTTCATCCACGGCGACGATGCGGTTGCTGAGCATGTGTAAATGCTCACTGTTAGTTTGTGTATGTGTGTATGTGTTTGATCACCCACGGCGACGATGCCGACGATGCTCCACGCAGTGTACATGTATGTGCATGTGTAGACACTCACCCACGGCCACGATGCGGTCGCCCAGCAGACACGCGCCGATGGCGTCGCGCGCGTGCGCCAGGCGCGCCAGCAGCAGCCAGCTGTCGGCGAGCGGGTCGTACCGCTCCACGCACGCCAGCCGCCCGCCCGCCGTGTTGGCCGGCGCCTCGTGCCCGCCCAGCGCGTACAGGTACCCGCCCGCCGCGCACACCTGCCACCACACGCGTATCCCAAATAATTCATATGAATTAATTATTTCTATTTTCTAATAATTTTTATTTTTGAAAATTTTATGCAAATATCTATTATCAAACTTTAATACAAATTTTGAAGTGTAACTTCTTTAGGCGCGTTGAGAGTAATATGTCAACGTCGCGTCATGGCAGTACTGTCAAATCATTGAGTATAAGGCGACGATTTTGGTATCTTTCAACTTTTGTCAAAGTATCACTTCTAACTCATGCGCTCAGCACACACGCTCTTTTCAAGTTGTTTTCAATTAGAAGAAAACGAAAGCTCTGCATTGAACCCCGTAACCGCATCGTGGTGCGTCACATGTATGACGTCACACACTCACGCTGACGCCCCCGCGGCGGCGCGTCATGGGCGCGCAGGCGGCCCAGTGGTTGGTGGCGGGGTCGTAGCACTCGACGGAGCGCAGGCACGCGCCGCCGTCGCGCCCGCCCACCGCGTACAGGCGCCCGCGCAGCGCCGCCACGCCGCACGTGCTGCGCGCGCCCGCCATGCCCGCCACTATCGTCCACGTGCGCGAGCACGCGTCCCACCTGACACGGAAAACATACACACGTTTTGAACAATAGTACGGTGAAACGTTCGAAATTTGAATTTCGAACAAAAAAAAATTGTGGTTTTTCACAGAACATTAAAAACAAATAGAAGTGCTATAATGCCATAATTTGTATGAAAACCAGTGTCGCCAAACCCACACATTTAAACCGATAGTTATACAGTACACTACAAGTAAACTATTTCTTTCAGCCACAGCTTAATTTGAGTAGAAACTGACTTAGGTTATAAATTCAGCATTTCAATATGTACCCTAACGCACCATGTTACGGTTTATTTTAGTATAACATCCCTAGGTATATTAGCTGTTTTTTTTCTCATTGCTCAGAAATTCCAAATTCGAAAACATTCAGCTACTCCACAACAGAGGGCGTTAGTTTTCGATAGATATAACTTTGAACCGCAACACATAGAGATAAGGTTGAAATTTGTGTCACTCAACATTAATGACATTAACTTGATATTTATCTGATGCTATGCTCTAAGGGATGTCAGCCTTGTTTTCGATAATTCACAAATAAATATTTTTTTGGGCATTTTTTTTTCTTTCTATTATATGAGTATAGTATAATGCGTCACATTTTGGAGTATGTTTATTACTACTAAGTACGTCTTTTCATATTATTATTATCAAATAAAAAACGGAATAGAATAGTCTATATCTATATTTACAAAATACAAACAGAAAATATGCATTATTTTAAATCTTGGAACTGCTGTAGGTTTGATGTATCAGTGGCCTTTGTTAGACTGCTTAGTGCTGTTCGACATCCAGTTAACTCGTCACGTTGCATTTATCCATTTCTCTTTTAAATAAGCCTCTTTGGGAAATCTATAAATAAATTGGACAGATGAAAGCTAAGGAAAAATAAAATAAAATTTAATATTTATAATGTTTGTCTTTTCTAAAGTATCGATACTATCGATATGCGCCACAATCATCACTAAACCGACATTCGTTTGTTTATTGCAATTATATTCCAGAAAGTCTTGTTTTCTGTTCAATCTATAAAAGTACTAATTTCTTATAACTTAAGGTTCATTTTGACTAGATATTTGTATACAATTTTGACAAATTACGACAAGCGAAGTTATAACATAAAATATAATTAAAATAAATAAAAATAAGACTTACCGATGGTATGAAATGCCTCCATTGCTGATATTATTTCGTCTGCTATCATTTTTGCACTCTAATACCGAACAACACGTCCTAATTAATGAATAAATATGGAAAAAAGACAGCTGACAACCGACTCGAATATTTTTCTGCGCACAACTGAGAGCAAGTTAGGTGATCTTACCTTACCAGTGACACGTGGGCCACGCCCACATCACACTTCTATTTGTTTTTACTGTTCTGTGTGGTTTTTCAACATTTCAAATAGTATTTGAAACGTCGGGTAAAATAATGAATAAAGGGTTTAAAATCCCTAAATTCTTTAATTTCTTAAATTGGATATTGCAAATTTCCATAGAACTCATAATTTAATTGTTTAGATTAAATGAAAAGATAAACTATTAAAAAACATTGAATTTTTATTTCTTCAATTGGTTTTTATTTATAAAATTTAATTAATCATACCATATTCATTTTTTAATGCAGAATTTATTCAATAATTACAAATTTTAGCACAAACATCACTTACCGTTCCACAGAGTTCAAATAAATCCATCCGTCATGTCCGCCCACAGCGTATATCGGCGAGTTGGGCCCGTCCCCGAGCACGGCAACACCGAGCCCGTGTCTGTGCGCGTTCATTGGCGCTAGTGTGCTCCAGCTTAATGACGTTAGGTCGAAACATTCAACCTTTCAAATGAAAAAAAAAAAAAATCATAATAAAAGGTTAAATTAGATAACGGAGTAAAACACACACTAAAATATAATAAATGCAATCTTTTCTTTGTATTGTTGTATTTTTTGTGATTTTTATGAAATTAAATAATATCACGTCAAAAATGCAATATTTATAAGATACAAATAAAAGCTACAAGATTCGTAATTAGTCTCTTTAATAGGTTATACAGCATTACATTAATAAAAAATTCTAAGCAACAATGAACTATCAACGATGTGTTATAACAAATTACTTAGCATTATTGACTCATTTATTTACCGTATTGAGAGTTTTAAGTCCATCTCTACCGCCTACAACTATAAGTTTATTCTGCATCACAGCGACTCCAAATTGCAGTCTTCGAGCACCCATTCTCATAAAGGGAGTCCATGTATTTGTCCTTGGGTCATACATTTCCATGTTACTAGCACCCTGTAACACAATTATTAATGTATTATTACTATTAGTTTGGTTTATCTACAATTATATAACAAAAAACTATACCGGCCGAATTGATAACCTCGTCCTTTTTTTTGAAGTCGGTTAAAAGAGAAATCGCCAATTGTGTTAGGTAATGAGCGTAAAACTCGAACGGCTCAACGAATTTGGCTAATTTCTTTAACGTATTTTTAATTCACATGGAAGAATCTATTGGGGAGAAACATGAAAAAGGGACAATAAAGCAGAACAATGTCTGCCAAGGAAGACATTGCCATTAAAATCTGATAGTTATTTTATTAGTGTTATGTCATAAGATACACTTTATCAACTGTTTCCTTAAATTTAATTGAACAAATATTATTTCAGTCAAAACTGTACTGCATTTTCATACTTGTTAAAGTTTATATGTAAATGTAATCATATTTGCTATCACATTATAAATTTGTTAAACACAATCTATCGTTCGTAAACTATTATTTTTTTATAATCCTTATGTTCAATATTTCCCTAAACACAAATTTATAGACACAACTCCGAAAAAAAAACATTTTTTTTATAATCCTAGTGTTACCAATACCTTATACCCATCCATGCCACCGATAGCCAACAAGCGTCCAATCGTAGAGGTCCTCGGTCTAGTTCTGTGTGAGAACAGGAGGGATCTACGTTCAGGTAATAAGTGCCATTTCACAGCTTCCATAATGAGCGGCTGGCATTCAGCCACGTTGCCACACGCTTGCTCTACTTTGTCTATCAGATACTGAAAGAAAAAAAATGTTGTGTGGTTTTATGAAACCACGGTAAAAGTGAAACTTAGGCACAAAATTATCGTATTTGTACGATAATTATCGTACGGTTCGACCGTCACGCGACATGCGCTACACAGACCAAAAAGTTTGAGACGATGTAATAAAAGTTTCACTTTAAAATTAAATTAGATGCATTGAGTTACATGTACTTTTGTTTGATTTAATTCTTGTATTGCTTAAAAAAGTTGCTGTATAATGGTTTTAGATAAAGTTTCAAATATTACCTAGCTATTATTAGTTTTAAAACAGCAAAGACGAAATAAATTTAGACTTTTTTTTAAATGAAACATTCTCCAAACATAATTGAACAAAACAAATAAATCATTTATTTATACAAGTCTGATCATGAATGCAGTACCTATAAAAAAAAAAATGAGCCGTCAAGGAACGTCCGTTAAAAGGTAGATGTGAAACATCAATATTATCACTTATAATACCACAAGAGCTTCAAAATTATCGGGTATTTTCCGATAGGTTCGTTGCAAACAAATGAAGGAGTCAAGTTTTTAGTCAACCGTAGGTTTTAGTAGAAAAACTTGACGACTTTATTTGTTTGCAGGGAACCTTGAGGGAAATGCCAGATAATTTTGAAGCTCGTGTGGTATTCGAGAGATTATTTTTCCGTCCCAAATGTCGGCCAATAATTTCACAATTGAATTGAACCTGTCAGTTTGACGTCAACGACCAGAGAAAATTTTCAAAAAATTATCAGTATAATACCATGTAGGTTGTACCATGTGACGTCGAATGGTGCAATTTTATTGGTCCATATTTGGGTCGGAAAAATAATCAATGTGAATTTATTTAGATTTCGATGCGTAGCGACGCCGGAAATGGGTTTAACATGCACCTATAGATGTTTAAATAAAAATAAACATACCTCTGACGACAATAACGGCAGTTTAATAAGTTTCAACAAATGCGGCAAGTATTTCTCTCTGTTCACAAGATCATGCTGTACCCACAGCATCATGCTCTCAAATACATTCTCTTCAGTGACAACATTGAGATCATCAGATTTCAATAAATTGGCTAATTGTTCATCACTTAAGCATAGGAACTCTTCGTTTTTCACCACCTAGACATATAAAGAAAATGGTATTTAAACTTCAATTTGCTTAATATTTTTATGTTTTTTACTGTTTATCTCAATATGAGTATGTCAGTTTTATCTATTTCGAAAATAATTCGAAAAATATTAAAGTGAATTTTGGCATGACTAAAAAATACAAAAATGATTTAACTTATGTAGAGTTATTTTAGTAATGATTACATAACAAATATGTGTGTGAATGAGGTGTAATAAGTATGCTTTCTAAAAAATTCCATAAATTGTTAATTCATTGTATTTATCACAACAATAAATAATATTTCTTTAAACTTATATAATGTAACACATAGAGACAAGAATTTAATAGCATCTATTACACAACATATTTGTACAAAGGAAGAGAACTGCATTCTTACACATGAATCACTTACCATATAATTAATTATTTATTTATAATAAGGTACTTATAATATTAAATACCTGCATAAAATGTTGATATGTGTACTCCATAGCAGTTTTATGTAGCAACATGCAGGACTGCTGTTCGGCAAATAATGCTATGCCTAAACAGTTGCAGGGATCCAACTGCTTTTCTAAGAAATCACAACATGCTTTGGCTACTACGTGAAGTTGGAGTAATGTGGCAGTTGATAATAAGACTTCTACTGTGTCTTCACTTAATTCTGAAAATTTTCTTGGTTATTGTTAGAATATGGGATATTAGAGATAGTTCTTTAAATTATTATTGTAGCAACACATTTTGTAATTATTTATAAAATGTCCTTATGAAAAATATGCTTTATTTAATAGCAAAAAACTAAGGAGTAAAAAATTCTGTATATGAGATTCAGGGGAAACTCAATCATTAACAAACTGCAGCATTGAAAACTCAGCAAATAGTTATGTAATCATTGAAAGCAGTTTACATAAAACATAATTACATATTATAACTTTGTTATATAAATAGCATGAATCAAAATTTATGTTAAATATAATCCTTAATATTGAAAAAATACTTTTTTTTAAGAATCATGTAAAATACCTACTAGATAATGTTTGCAATAAATTAAAAATCATAAAATGTTGTTGCAATAAGATTATTCTTTCAATGTTATATGTGAGAAGTAATGGATTCAATGTTTAGTAAAGGATAAGTACTAAGAAAAAGGTAAGTTCTAATTAAGTTTTATAGGGAACGGAAAGTTCATTTCCATTTTCCCCAGGGAAAATCAATAAGTGATAGATACACTTTATGAAAAACTTCCATGGGATATTTAATCTTTTTATATTTAGAAGATACTTCACATATGATAAGCTTATTAATTCTTATTTTAATATTAACATACATATTACATATATAACACTATCTACCTATAATTCCTGTGTAACAATAATGTACTAGTGTCTTCAGTGCTTGTGGATCAACCCTTTCTAGAGTTATTTCTGTGGATTTGGCTTCTTGCAGTGATCCCGTGAACATTGCAGCAAAATATTCACTGCATGATACTAAAACTATTTTATGTGCAGGTATCCTAAAAATAATTGAATATTGTATTACTTCTTCCTTTAATCACACGTTAATACAACGCGGAAATACAATCTATAAAGATATATTCTATCATTCTTTGTGTTCACAACAACACCAACAAAAGACTTTCGAAAAAGGTTTGCGACTTAAAAGGGAAAATATTTACCTGCAAGTGCCTGCAATAAGAACTACATCACAAAGCTTTTGGGACTGATAATAACCGAATATATTCTTTAGTGTTGATTCTGAATGTCCTTTGTGACAGTGAAATTCATCGGGACTGGAACCACTCGAAAGACTAAGTTGACTAAGTTCCCGAGGTAAACCTTCGTCGATTGAGTTCTGAGATACATTATCTTTAGAAGCCTCAGCTTTTTGAGTATCACAGGCCGACATTGTTACATTAATTCCGAACGACAATGGAAAATGTGCACACAGGAAATAAAATAAAATAATTAAACCGGGAACAAATAACGAACGCTAAACGCTTCAGCAGAATGAAAACAAAGAGATGTCAAATTGTCGTTTTGTTGTGAAAGTGTCATTGCCAGGAGATTTTACACTGCGTTCAAGAATGACACTTATTAGTTTGACATCATTTTGACAGTTGACATTTATCAGTTCTGAATGCAGCTGAATGCAGCATGTTTACTGAAATGTTTACATATTATTTTAAGCGATATTTTGAATAGTACAGTGAAATAATATCTTATTTATGTGAAGGGAATTTAAAAGTTTTAAATACTTACCTACATAGATGTTTAAATTATTTATCATATATGGAATTTTTAGTTTATAAAAATCTGGACTATAAAATAAAAGAGTAATAATAATAGGTACACTTTTCTAAAACTTATCATTCTAATGGTGGAATTCAAGTGGAATTCAATGAAAAACTAGATTATATTATAAAAGTGTCATCCACACTCGGCTTGACCCACTTAATAAATTTATAAACATAATTATCTATTAATCGCCCTCCTCCTTGATTGGAGAGAACTAGCTTTAAGATGTGTTTACTTTCACTTAATTTGTAAACATTTTTAGATTTTGAAATATTATAATGAAAATGGCACTCAAATCGGTAAAGCCGTTTCTGAGAAAATAGTTGATAAACCTACATAGGTGTACAAAATATAAACAAATAAATTACAAGTTTAAGCAAATACTACTGAACCGATCTAAATGAAATTTGGTATGTAGGTAGCTGAATAAGACGTAGGTATCATAGGATTTATAATATAGGTATCACATAATATTCTAACATTTAAATTATTACATTAAAATATTTATCTTATTGAAAGGACATGATCAACACAACAATGTCTGGAAAATCCCAGGGAAATGCTCAGAAAATCCCCGGAAAATGCCTGGGAAATTCCCGGAAAATGCCTGGGAAATGTCTGGAAAATATCCGGAAAATGCGTGGAAATTTCCGGAAAAACCGTGGAAAATGCCTGGAAAATCCCTGGAAAATGCGTGAAAATGTCCGGAAAATATCCGGAAAATGCGTGAAAATGTCCGGGAGAAGCGTGGAAAATGCTCGGAAAATCCCCGGAAAATGCCTGGGAAATTCCCGGAAAATACCTGGAAAATGTCTGGAAAACATCCGGAAAATGCGTGGAAAATTCCGGAAAAACTGTGGGCAATGCCTGGAAAATCCCTGGAAAATATCCGGAAAATGCGTGAAAATGTCCGGAAAATATCCGGAAAATGCGTGAAAATGTCCAGGAGAAGCGTGGAAAATGCCTGGAAAATCCCCGAAAAATGCCTGAGAAATGTCCGGAAAATGTTGGGACATGCGTGGCAAATGCCTGGAAGATCCCCGGAAAATGCCAGGAAAATGTCCGGAAAATGTCTGGAAAACATCCGGAAAATCCCCGGGAAATGCTCAGAAAATCCCCTGAAAATGCCTGGGAAATTCCCGGAAAATAACCGCAAAATGCCTGGGAAATGCTCTGAAATGTCTGGAAAATATCCGGAAAATGCGTGGAAATTTCCGGAAAAACCGTGGACAATCCCTGGAAAATATCCGGAAAATGCGTGAAAATGTCCGGAAAATATCCGGCAAATGCGTGAAAATGTCCGGAAAATATCTGGGAAATGCGTGGAAAATCCCCGGAAAATGCCAGGGAAATGCTCGGAAAATCCCCGGAAAATATCCGGAAAATGCGTGAAAATGTCCGGAAAAAGCGTGGAAAATGCCACTTCAAATTTGCGAAGTAATTAAAGCAGAAAACCAAAAAAGAAAAAGAAAGCTAAAATCTTTCATATTAAATGTATATGGGATATTCATATTTCATACTTAATGTATATCTTATCTTATCTTATCTTATCTTATTCTTAACTTATATATAAAATTCTCGTATCACAATGTTAGTCTGCATACTCCTCCGAAACGGGTGGACCGATTCTCACGAAATTTTCTGTGCATATCGGGTAAGTCTGAGAATCGGCCAACATCTATTTTTCATATGTAGGTACCACGGGCGAAGCCGGGACGGACCGCTAGTTATATATAATATACAAAATATAATATAAAAAATATTTCTCGATTTATTTTTAAAAATTTACTACGGCCATTTTACTCAGTAGGTTAAGTACTTTCGATATCAGTTTAAAGTTTTTTGTTATCTGTAATACTTACCTACGGAAAAATCGCCTGTGCACACTTAACGATTAACACCCTGTATATTTTCTTATATTATAATAATAGATATATGATTATCATTGAGAATTATAATTACTTAGGTACTATCAGGTTAATTTGTTTTTGTGTCATTCACTCTCTGGTAGGTAGTAGCATACTAGGACTAGGTACTGCTTGCTTTCCCCATGTTTTCCTATTGGAACACCAAGCATAATTATGTACCTATTTGAAAAGGCCGCTACAATGTTTATCGTTTATTAAATACTAGCGGTCCGCCCCGGCTTCGCCCGTGGTACATATTTCGCAATAAAAGTTAGCCTATGTTCTTTCTCAGGGTCTATAGATTATCTATGCCAAATTTCATCAAAATCGGTCCAGTACTTTATGCGTGAAAACCATACATACATACATACAAACCTTTCCTCTTTATAATATTAGTATAGAAAATGGGAGATATTCTACTCTGTAATTGGATCTTCTTGGGATGAGTATGTCGTTAGAGGATAACAATTAAAACACTGCTTTCTTCTGGCTGAGGCATTTATTAACATTTATTTTTATTTTTCGATTTTTTATCTTAATACAACATATATAGTAATTAACAATACGTAATAAATAGTCCAAAAGTATATTACGCCTACAAAATAGCGTAGTCGTTATAAGATTACCGCCATGTGAGTTGCTTACACATTATGCTTAAAAATGTTAAGGCAACTCACCCGTGACTAGGTTGAAATTTTAGGAATATTCTCTGAGAGAATTAACTGTCGTGACGTCAATAATAATGCAGTGGAAAAAATGTACAATAAATGAAATTAAAAATGGTGTTGCAATTGAATTGAAATTCTCTCGGAGTTATTCTTTTTCAAAGGCTACGCAGCGACAACAGTCTGAGCAAAACGCCTTTGTGGAAACTATGGAAAATCAGCATCTATGCTCTCTGTCTGTAAATAGAATGTTCTAAAAATTGTTAATGCTTTCAATTTTGTGCGGTAAGAAGAATAGTTACTTACATTGTTTGTCTTCTTTGGCAAACATAACATTATGAGAAAATATAATATGTAAATCTCTATCTAGTGGTAATTGAACGTATATACGTATCTACAAAAATAGTTGCACTCTTAAATAATATCATTCAGAAAACAGCTGACTAAATCATAGAGTAACATACAGTTTGTCTTCAAGAATAACTGCGGTTGTCGCATTTCTATGAAAGTTTAGTATGAGACTTATAACAAAGAAAAACCAAAGTACAAATCCTATATTTACTACAAGTGTGTCATCTAAAAATATTTATTTTTAAACAATAACGTATGGTGGATGCGGTAATCAATGCTCATTGATTAATTTATCCGTGGGTTGGTGTAAAGGTTTAGCAGGGTATATCACCACAAAATATGAAATACCTACTTTAGAGTACGATTGTTGTATAGGAAGATCTACTGAGAATGTAATTCAATATAGTATTCTCGTAGTAAAGGATGAATACAAACAGTAGCTAAGCGCATTTTCCATAAACATAATAACAATATAGCAGTCGTCGTTTATGAAAAGGTGAATTGAACGAGACAATAATACTTTAATGCAACCAGCTATAATTTGTAATCACACACCTTTTATATTTGCGAGAATAATATATTTTGCATCAAAATCAACGTTATAGAGTTACCATTATATCTAGAATAGAACACAGATACACACCATTTAGTAACATTAATTTTTTAAGTGTAGATACGTGCTTAAGGTAAAGCAAAAGCCGGCTTATAGGCATGAAATTGAGTTGGCCATTTTGTCGTTTAGCGTTTTTTGCATTGTGCATTCAATTGAATAAAAATGCTAACTAACATCTGATAATTGTTATTTTGCACGACAAACGGTCATGTTAGCCTGTATTATATACAGACATGCAACGTGGTAACGTATAGGTAATAGATGTATACAAACTAATTTATCGAAGGATACATAGTCTATTCTCGAGATCATGATTTGCACCTTAATCTAAAATATATAAAATATCACAATAAATTGCAGTGCAAATACGAAACAGGCAAATTTTGAGTGCAAATACATTATAGGTAATATTTATAAGTATTACAATTAGATCTAATGAAACTGGTGGGTATATCGAGGAAATTACTTAGTGAAAACGATAAGGGCGAATCATTCACGTTGCCGAAAAGTCTTATTGAAGTCATAAATTATATAAAGCAGTGTTGTACTTAGATATTTAGGGATTAAATCAATTCACATAAAATACAGTTTAGAGTTTAGACAATCCGTTCCTTGACAATAGAGAACAGATAAAAGTAATATCAGTTTTAATTAAAATTGGTGTATGTCCTCACGTTTTTTTCACTTGAACAAATTCTTAACAATAAAATTACGAAATTTATAATTATAAGTAGGTACTCGAATATTTAAAATAAATAATTGACAAATTTATTATGAACTACATACAAGAAAATTCGTTGGCATTAAGTAGCGCTCATAAAAAATAAATTAATGTAAATAATCAATTGAAAAGAACAGATAATTCGTTTGTGATACTACTGATCAAAGTTTATAAAATTTATTTAAAAGAAAATTATTAATTAATTTATTTTTTTATAAATACCGTAGAGTCTGATGGCTCAAGAACCTAAGTTCTATCAGACTACAACGGTGTTTATTACCTACAACAAAAAAGCAATCAATTTACTTTGATCGGCCTCCTTAGTATCACAAAGATTTATCATCAACATTGAAGTTCGCATCCTAAAATATCTTATCAATATTTAAAATTATATTACTAATAATATTATCTTTAATAATTTACGTAAAGACATCTGAGTACGATAATTTTAAACAATACATTTATAATCTACTAGACACAAAAATACAGTGCTTATAATAACTAGATATCTATTCATATAATTTGGTGCAATAATTTAAATTTTAATATAATTTTACAATAAATGCAGATCTACTTCGTAAATTCATCTTTAATTACTACTTTCAATATTAAGCTATATCATAACATCAGATAAATGTTTCTAATTATAATATAATAGCACAATTTAGAAATTACACATGGTAATAATTACGATTTTAATGACGACAAATAATGAGATTATGATCTATATATCTACTTTCTTAAAATCATTATAAAATGATGCGAACAACAATGTTTACCATAGAAAACTCTATACATAATAAAAATAACAGGAAAAAAATATATACCTACTCAAATGAATAATGTATCTTCCTATACCCGTATCATATTATAAAATAATACAAAATAATAAAAATTATATTTTTAATATTTTGATTCGTTAAGTTTCTACAACTATTCGTTAATGCCGCAGATTTTTCATTATATAGAAATAATAATTCAATGGTAATAGTATTCATAAAAATAAAAAGAAATAAAAAACATGGCATATTAAATTAAACGATCAACAATTAAGTACAATAGGTAAGATAGTCAGACTTATTCGGCAAACAGGCTAAGTTAATATCGACAGTTATGATTTTGAATGTAATAATATAATAATTTGTGCTTAAAGGTAAACAAAACATATTAATTCTTCTTGAATTTTTATACATTAATAGCTGCCTAGAAAGAAGACCGTTTGTGTTAAAGATCACTTGAACTTCGTAAGCCCTTATTAGAAAAATTAATTTACATACTTTATAAATAATATATAGGAATAACTATAGCATTTAACAACTGCTAGTCGTGTGCAGTTCGCCAAATATAGGCCGAAATTTAAATAAATACAAATAATCAATAGTCAATAACCTATGTACATTACTGAACGTTTATTTACTTACAACCCTCAATTCAAGGAATGCATAAAAATTAAAACTATACTGAATAAATACGATAACAAATAGATAACATTCATATTATGTCAAATGAACTTTAAACTAAAATATTTATATGTACGTTCTACCGACTAACAATGGCGACTACCAGTCTCACATTTTAGTTTTAATAATTGCTAGAAGATAAACATTGAGGAAATATAGCTGCCGAGAGATTATTTTGACGTAACCAGGTATCAACAATCCGTTTACAATTTGCCGCACTTGCACAGATAACGAATGGGTCACTGGGAGTCCTTACACTACGCGTTAGCGGTCACCGGCAGACTGCACCACTACTTGATATGTTTCATAACGTCTCTAATTAACTCGGCTGGTTGCGTCCAAATATGTCAATGCCGTCCGCAGCTTAACTTAACAGGATCAATACAATCTCAGTCTATTTGAGACTCACTGATGGAATGTTTGAGTACAGAATGTGGGTTCGGAGGGATGCTTAGCGGCCGCGCGCCCACCGCAGTAGCGCGTCGGCGAGAACGTCCAAGTGGGCCTTCGTCTGAAACATATCAATATTATATTATTTCCTGATCGTTACACATCGAGTTTCTGCTATACCCTGTTTAATAGTTTATGAATAAATGAAACAGCGGATTATCGAAGTTACAAAGTGTTCGATATACCTATTGAAAATGGCAAACTTAAAATAAGAAGATATTCTGCATTCCTAATTGTTTACATTTTACTTTGACAATTCTATATTACTAATTTATACCAAAATGTGTATAGATTTATTTGAAAAAGGAATTATCTACAATTATCTACCTAATTGTTAACAGTGGAAGTCCATCAGTTTCAGTTACATGAATAGACATATTATACACCTATCTAAAGTTGTAAAACGTATTTGTTCCTGATCTCTAGCGTTAATTGGCTTGAACAAAATGTGATATAAATTCTTCGGGAGTAATCAAACCGGTTATCTTCAATCTAGAAGACATTATTTTCTTTCTAGAAGTTTCAGATAACATATTTTTGCTTCCTAGGTTTCTTCTGTGACTCAAATCTTTTATATCCGTATTTGGTACTAATTGAGTTATTAGATTAACTGGTTTTTATATTTTCTGTGCATTACACATACCTATTTTCTTTTTTACTTATTGAATAAGCGTGTTTTTCTCGAATCTTCAATTCAAAGATAAAATATGTTTTAGGTATGTATAGATATACAAAGAAAATCTACAAAGTCCCTTCCAAAATAGTATAGAATTTCCAAAAATGCTATCTCAACATAATCTTGTTATCTTTACTTATGAATCTTCATACTATAATTCTATACTATTTTGGAAGGGACTTTGTAGATTTTCTTTGTTATTCTCAAACGTTCAGTTAAAATCAAGTCGCTTCTAGTGCTGAGCTTTGCTGTTGACAATACCTGCTATACCTAAAGCGAGAGCTTTATACTGGAAAAACAAGAGGACGTATAAAAGAAAAAAAAACAGTTCTGACTGCCAGTCGAGTCTTGCTATTGACGCATGCCTACCGTCTATAAAATCCATTTTCATGACGCCATTTTCCTGCACATTCGTAATAATTGAATGCATTATTAAGGAGCAATACCTAATTGTCAATTATTATTGAAAGCAAATGTTTTCACGCGAGTATAAGACGTAGAAAGAATGGAATGAAAACATCAAGTTTGTTACCTACGTTATGTTTAATCTACACAAGTAATTTGTTGCTTAAATTTAATTGTATGCAAGGCAAGAACTTACGTCGTGTGAAAGGGCCTTAAAACACACCCGGATGGAACGAACTAAAATAACTGGCTTGTTTTCTATAGAGAGATAGAGTAAAAAGCACACGCCGCACGGTTTAAAACTATGGCAAAAAGTGTCGTTACAACTTTTGGTCTTAATTCCGTCTAGATAAAGAACTTCGTTCCAAAAACAAACTACAGCGTTTAGTAACTCACCGTTTTATAGAACATGCAGGACTGGCGATCTTCGTCTTCCCCACTAGGGCAGTCGATGAACCCGTCGCACAGCACGTGGTCGTCGATGCACCTGTAGCGGCCCTGGCGGTCCGGCGTGGGGCACGCGAACCTCTCCATGCCGTCCGCGGCCGGCGGACACTCTGAAAAAGATTTTTAGTTATTATTCACACTACCAGGGATAATTAAATAGCCTATGTTACTCAGTAAAGAGGTTTCGAATGGTAAAAAATGGCCAAGACCCAAAAAAAGAGCTTTTCTGTTTATTGAACTGGAAACAAATAGTCTTTCACAGTGGGGGAAACTTTAAAAACCAGGGCATACACTTTTGTCCATCTTTGTCTATGTAGCTCCTTTTAATTTACAGTGATCACACGCCGGATAAATTCATTAAATATATCTCTAATTTATTCCATCTTTATCCCTCAAAATCCACGTATTTGAGTGAACAGTGCGAGTGATTATAAAGTGAATCGTCCACGTGCCACTTCAAACGTATGTTAGACGTTAGTAATCTAATCAGCAAGGGACTGTCCTTTGAGGTAGAATTTCAATCAACCTTTTCGATCCACGGAGGCCCTTTCACAATTTGTTGTTTTATTTGACTTATTGAAACTATTAATGCCCTCGACTTTTTTGTGTTGCCGCGGTGTAGCTCGGATTTTCTTTTGAAATATTTTTCGGTGTTGAACAATTTATTGGTGTAAAATAAGCTATTATTATTTATTTTATTTTTTCAGTATTTTATTTTTATACATAGTAGAACATTGGTAAGTGTAGTAATTACAATGTGTATTTCTTAACAGTTTGACCTTACGTAAAGCAAGTGCAAATATTTACATGCATGATGTTAAATTCATGAACAATTTCAACACATATCGATATCCGATAAGCCAGTACCGACTAATTTGTGGTTTGGGTATCAAGTGTAACAAGATAGGTAATGATTACGTGCTCCCCTTCTCTCTGTGGTTTCGCCCGTTCTAGGGTTCATGGAAGCTGCTAATTACTAGCGGGAAATCCGTATTTCTGCTCGTTACGTAACGTAGGCTGAAAAGTCTTGGTAATGTATTATACCTATATTAAGAAGAGCTGGAACGTCAACACATTTACACATTGCACATGTTAGGCCGGGAGATACTGACACAAAATTTCGGGTCATTTGTAACAGGATTGTAAGATTTTATTCGTAGTTACACCGGAAAAGTATGGCATGACACTACCATGACTACATCTTTTTTATGGGCTATCGGTAAATTCTAAAATTTTTGTGTTACAAATCGTTTGACTTTCGCTATTTATCCGACGAGTTCGACTAACGAGCACGCGACTAGTCCGCCGGTACCAGCGTTCTGACCATCATTTTTCTTTTTGTCATTGCGTAATAAGATCCCTGTAGAACCGCCATTCTGTTACAAATGACCCGAAATTTTGTGTCAGTATCTCCCGGCCTATGTGTAGCTTTTATTTTGCAATTGTTTATAAATACAGGGTGATATTGTAATTGGTGTAGTACGAATATCTAAAAATCTATGAAGAATTTTGTGATACGGTAAATGGAAGAATTATAGACTATTTTACAGTATTTAATAAAATCATTTAATTTGTTGTTCATTTTCATTAAAAATGTCAATTTTTCTCACCAATGTGGAAATTTGGATGATAAGGATCTTGTTAGAAAAATATAGACTAAAATCGGCATTTTTTTTCAAAAATCAAATTACCAATTAGTAATCAGAGTTATCACCATTTACATTAATTTACAAACGATATCGGTTGTTCTTACTTAAAATTATTGAATACCAATGTCTTATTGCGGTATGTGTTCTTTGGAAGTGTTCGTAAAGTTGTTGATTTTGCGGAAAATCTTTTAGAGCGCTTAGTTGTGACATATCCTAAGCATATTCAATAGAATTAAAAGACGAGCGAATATGCAAGCCATTCTAAAACTTGAATATTTTGGTCTCGAAGAGCGGCCGTTCCCTGTCATGTCGTATGCGAAGGGACATTATCATTCATGAGTAAGAATTTCTGGTCCATTTTTACTTTGTATGAGACAATACTTTTTAATTTACTACTTTAATTTACTACCTCCTCGTGTTTTTATACTTACTTACCTTTGTAACCAGAGGCGGCTCGTGACAAAATTTTATGGGTGTTCACTTGAAATAAAACACTGAAAATACATGGTGTAAAGCAGTACATTTATCAAAAAAATTACTTATAAAGGAAATACCTACATACGTCTTTCTTTTTGGTGTGCAAAAATATCTATAACTTAAAGCGACAAGACATTCGTAAATATCTGTTGTTGCTTTCATCACAACCACACAACCACGGTTTTTTTTACATATTGTTCAGATTTAAACACACGCGTATATGTTTTCGTTTTTGTCGTACATTTTTGCGTAAGATCAAGTTCAGGCCGTGGCGGTCCCTTAGCTTTACATTCAAGCCGAATTTGTAACGTTTTATCACACTTTTTAATGAACGCCACATTATAATTATTGTTCATTTTAACACTCACAAGTAATACTGATAAGTACAGGCTATTTCAACACGTATTTTATAATTTTAATTAGATAATTGCATGAATCGCGCGCGTGCATTGAAGTTGACTCGAGAGTCGAGTGTTTGTTTATATTATAGACGTAGCAACTGGCAACGTCGCAATCGCTGTCCTGCCGGGCGGTAAAAACAAACCGGCAACGTTTGCGGGTGCGGCGCACCGAATTTTGCTACTTTTCCATAGAAAATCTTTTGTTTCACGCGCAGGGCTCTGGCAAAACCCTCTCTTTCACTCCTATTGGATTTCGTATTAGGAAATGTACTAAATCTTTTTTCATTGGAGCGCAATCGTGAGCGCACCGCTTCGCGCGTTACATAATACAGTAGGTATTATACAGGTGTATGGGATGATGGAATGATGGATATATTCATTGGTATTAACAGTAGTTTTAAAGATTACGATTGATTTTAAATAGTAATAATTAATGTTAATAATTAAATTAAGGAGTATGATTTTATTATAATTATTTATGGGAGTTCACTGCACCAGCGCTCCTTAGGGCGAGCCGCCTCTGTTTGTAACCAACAAACGCGCTGGGTTCATGCGCCAAAGAGGACTCCTGATCCGGACCCACATTATGATATTCCCGTGATGATATAGATGTACCTCCTGAGGATGCCACAGATGGCTAACTATCCCAAGCGTTTCTCCTTCTCGTGTTCTTCGTGGATCCGGATGAAAACCTAACCGGAATCATTGGTGTGTTCAGTGTTGGGAGTGAGCGTACACGTGTTATTTGTATTGTTTTTATGATTGTATTGTTGTATGTTTTATTTTACCTGAAATTTAATTATTATTTGATAATTGAATACTTTTATCCAATTGATTATTATTAGAATAAATAATTAAGTTCATCAATTGATTTACATACTTTTAAATTATAATTTTACATGTAAATTATGAGATCTTTCATAATTATATTTGCATATAGTTATTTATCTACAACGCACCATTTTACAATTCAAGTCTAAAATGAAACTAGAGTCGCATTTATTTTTGAACATACTGTAAGTGAAATTGTATAAGTGTGAGTACTGTGAACATGCCAGCTTTCCCTAATTGACCTATACCACAGATTACCAAATACATACTTAAGTATTGGGGTGCATTCCCACCAGAGATGTGCTATGCTACGTTGCTGTAGATGCGTTTGTTGTCCACCAATCATATTCATTAATACACATAGCGTTGCATAGGTGGAAACCGTCTTACATTTTCCTAGCATAGATGTAAAGCACATCTCTGGTGGTTAAGCACCATTATACTGTTGTTATTGCATAGTGTATACCAACAATAAAATATAAATAAAAAAAAAATATTTTTCCCATGTACTTACATGTATGCAGTTATGAATTATTTTAAGTTTACAATTAATAGACCAACGACGAGTTACGTTTGATTTATCTACATTCAATGATCATTAAATAAGGCCCAAAATAACATCGGAGATGTATCAAATATTACGAAGTCAGAGCAAGTCACGTTAATTAGGTTTACAAACTAATCTAACGAGTCAGCTTTCCCGTCGAATCTCCATAAAATAAATTTGAATGTTAATTCGATTTCAATTGATAAATTGTTCGTGCTCGTATTTGTAATTAATTTTTTATTGAGTTATGATATATTGATTATTTATATACGCTTACAGTTTCGACAAATAAATACGGATAAAAATGAGTTTGTTTGATAGCTCACAATGCGTGAGTATTTTTTTATAAAATATTTTTTTTAATTATGTAATAGTGCCGTTGGCCGAGCTTGTTTAATTTGATTTTTATTTTGAAAACAATATTTAAAATAGATTGGTAAAAGATACAGTATTATCATATAAATACTATTTCTGCCCCAAATTAAATATGTCACGAATTTCTTTGAAAAAAAAATGTTCTTTTAAATAATTGAAACAGTTCAATTCAATACGTGCCCATAACCGCCAAATATATAGGAAAGAAACGTAAAAACCAGGTGCTAAAAACCGTATTAAATTTAATGTAGGCTCTTTAGAAAGCGCCGTATTTCACAATAACTTCGCGTCGTAGAGGGCCGGCTACTCTATCGTGAGCGTCTATTTTTAGCCAGCCGGGGCTTAAGGCTTTGCTTCCAAGAGCGGCGCTTGAGCGGAAGCGATAAACTTTAATAAGATTAAAAAAATAGTTATTAATCCGTAAAAGTCTGGTCGCAATTTTAAATTACGTTCAAAAATAAATCTCGTTTGTATATTTATAAATTTTTAATATGGTGTGTACAAATTCTGCATAAAGTATGCATATTATTTAAAAACAATATGGATCCCTTGTGAAATGCCAGATGCGATTCGCACTTGTTTAATTGGCTTTAATTTAACGCTTCAAATATTATTATTCATGAATAAATTTCGCTTATTATGTTTTGTGTTGTACGGAAATATTAATGTTATGATTTAAATTTTATTTATAGCTTTGATACTTATTATAATAAAGCTTTTTCAAAAAAGCCTCTGAGGAATTTTACGTCTTCCATCCAAAGTTGTTACACACTAAACTCATCACGTACCTAATTGCTACATCGATAAATCAATGAATGATGACGATGCTTGCTTATTTACAATAAACTTAAAGCGTTAATTAATCTTTATAGTTTTAAGTTGGTACATAAATATTTAAGTTTATAATAGGCGTCAGAGCTGCCAGAAATTTTATAAAGTAATTATATTGATAACTCGGTTTTTCTTTCGCTTTTCGCTGCATGTGAGGTTCCGCCCTTTGGGTCGTAGCTCGATTGCGCGACCTCTACGGTCTACGGTATACATTTATCTATTCATTCAGCTTTGCGGGCTGCGCGACGTCTTATGTATTCGTAAACAGGGCATACAAATAAAATCAATATAAAATAATTTCCTTGCGTAGGAATTTCCTTTTATTCAAAATGTGTACTATAAATATATCATAATTAAAGAGAAGTTTATTGTGCTAGCATCGTGTTGAGATTAATTTCATTGAGGAAAATTTTATTTAACGAGCCCGAGTTTGGTCCTGTATCAAATTGAAATTGGTTTTGTAACTGTAGTAAATTTTTATTTAAAAGTAAGCGTGTTATTTTTCCTTTATTTTATTTTTATTGTTTTCGATTTCTTTCGACACTATCTATTATTTACACAATTTACTTGATTTTATTAAGGAAAGTGTAAACAATAAACTTATTTGTTTATTCTTTCGATTTTACGAATTACGAATGTATTGTTAATATAAAATCAATAGCTTGAAGGGCCTCATCAATTGTATAAACAAAATGGCGGTCTATCGTGCAGTCCGATATTGACGGTCTCAATTACAGCTGAGAACTATAAATTTGCAAATTCTCCGACAAAGTTTTGTTTTTATTGGATCTACTAAAAATAACTTGGATATTTATCTTGCAGCTATAAAACGGCTCGTTTTATTCTGTTCTGTATACTTTAGCGAGTCTAATAGTTTACAAATAATTAGTTCGTGGAAAGCAAGACATTTGCTTGGCTTAATGAGTATCGAGTTAATGGGTATCATTAAGTTGACATTGTAAGTAAATACAGTCCTAGTCGTGGGCGATGTTGATAGTCAACGGAAGATCAGAATACCTAGACTGACTGGCGACCTTTCCGTTGCAGTAATTGAGATGGGGTATGTCTTTTTATGGAAAATCTAGAACATTTTCCGTTACTAACTATAATCAAATCATATAAGATTGCTTAATTTATTCTTCTTAAATTTTATTGCAATTATTTACGGACTAAAAGATACAAACTTAATCCATATTCAATGATTATTAAAGTGAAACTTTTATTACATCGTCTTAAACTTTTTGGTCTGTGTAGCGCATGTCGCGTACGTATCGCGGCTGCCGAGTAGGTATCTACTCGGCAGCCGACCGACACGCGACATGCGCTACACAAAGCAGTGTTCGGAACCGTTCGAACAGTTTCACTTTAACCGTGGTTTCATAAAACCACACAACATTTTTTTTTTATAGCATTTAGTAATAAGAGAAATGATTTATTGTAATGAATTAGCCCATTTGCATTACATTAGGTACTACCAATGAAATATGCCTCTAATTAATGCGCTAAAATTCGGAACACAGGCAATTTAACACTATCAAATTATGTTTAGGATTAAAATGTATCGCTAATAAATTTGGATTAGTGCAAGTACCTACATTCACGAAAATGAGGAAAATACCGAGATTAGAAAAAGCGAATGGTTGGGCTTCCTAAGGAATAGATTATTGTTAATCACGTAGTACAATCGTAGCAATAAGTAGTTCAGCTACGATGTGCATAAATGTATATTTATCTTTTACGCTCGAAGATTCTGCGAAGTATATTACGCATCCATATTTATTTCCCTTTCTATTTATATTGTTGCGAACATAACTTCAATTTACTCTCGTCTGGCGATGTACGTGATAAGAATATAGTTGTAAATACTACGGTCTTATTGCCGAAGTCAACTTTCCCATAGTTTATATATCGATGCTGAATTGAAGTTTCGAGTTTAAACTTTACCGCTGACTTTCTTTTTCTTCGTGTTGTCTTTTCGTAAATCCCCAGTGTGCAGATAGATGCGTATCTATTTATTCTATTTTTATCTGGTTTTCTAATTGTTGACGAAGATTACAGGCGTTGTTTGTATGCGTTTAGTTAGTAATAAGTTTCATTTGAAGAACAAATATTAATGTAAATTGTTTTAACAAAAAACAAAATGACAATTTACAGGTTTTAACACAATGCTCAAGATATTTCAATTAATCTTTTGGTAATTTGCCAGGAACTTTGTTTATATCTTTTCTAGTAGGCTTCATTATAGAGACAGAGCTGGAAATTACACGAAGCCCACGACGTCACAAGAAACAATTATTTTTAAAAACATTAGCCATAAAATCCTTTTCTTCATTAAAGTGAGCGCCACGTTAATAAACAACACAGATAGTGAAAGGCTACCAAGAAGTTTCTATTTATTTGTTGTCGCTACCTTGATTCCATTTAAAAAGTTTATTTTCTTTTCAATCTCTGGCAACGTTTACGACTTAAACCAATAACGAATTTATTTGCTGAGACTCGGCTGCAAATATTAAGCTATTTTTAAAGGATCTTTGTAATTCGATATTTTGAATTAAGGACTGTTTTTACTTCTTATGGCTGAACAAATGGATACGTTTCCAATTATTTTGTTGCTTTAGCTTATTATTTTAGTATTTCTTACATATTGTTTGTATGTGTGTATTAATTGTATCATATTACGTGACTGTATCTGTTTAGACTTTAGATTAATAAAAGTTGAACATTTTTGTAATTTTTAATTCTTTAGTATTTAAATGAAGAGATCGCGTTACAAAGAAAGACAGGATCTCGCTTCAGCAAGGGAATTAAAATTTAAAAATGCCATTTAGACTCGACAGAAAAAATAATTGCTTTACGTCAACAATTATTTTAGGCTGCATGATTTCGCTTAGAATAAATAAGTTAGCGTTGAGGAAGGAATTTAAAAAAAGGAAGCAGGTTAAGTATTTTGTGCTTGAACTGAAAGTCGGGGTCCTTTTACTGATGAATATTTACGAAGCGTCGCCGTACGTGTCCCCGTCGAGGGGCTTTCTTTAGCCTCCATTCCAATGCTTCTGAGATGCTTTCACTCATCACTTGATTTAAGATTATTGATTACAAAGGTGACAATGGGTGAATTCCAGGAAATATTAGAGTTAATTACGATTGAAATGTTCGTTTGTAATTTTAATATCTTCGTTGATTCAGATGTTTATTTCCGCGCTCTTTCAAATAATTAACGCTAAATAAGCTGAAGAGCAATAAAATCTCATGAATGAAAATGAAAACGCTTGCTTTACATTAAGAAAAGTAGTTACTCAAGATTCGGAAGTAAGTGAGTGGGCGTTTGATATCGTAAGCTATTAATCATAATATGGGTGGTTTATTGCTCCTATAAGCCGTCAATGCAGGAAATCTGGGCTCAATGGGGTGTCTGAGCGCCACACTGGCTAGCTTTTACTTTACAATATCTTACTATAATACTATGCTTGCGTAGGATGTGATTAGTATACAATAACTGGAGTAGTTCTTGTATGGCGCTGTGTGATAAAGAGGTTTTATATTTAATGCCGTGGTGGTTGAATGAATTGAATTGGATATTATTTATCAATCAGTCAATGTAGACGACATCGATTAGTGACATATAAAATAAAAAATAATATCATGATATGTTCACAAGACATGTTAAATTCATTGCTACCTAATATTAAGAGATGTAGAGTAAACCCAACCAAGAACAAAAAAAATTAACAAGCAAATGCAAATTTTCCCCTTTTCCCATATTTATTAGATGTTAAAATTAAAAAAAATGTATACATTTTTTGGTACACTCCCCTTGGACGTTTTAACGAAAGAGGAAATTCTTAAGTCAGCATTTTTGATGTTCACGCACGACCTCGCAACGGATATTTTACTTTATGATCCATTTTTGGAGCCCAAAACGCTATCTTTCCCTGTTGTTACATAATTTATTGAGTTTAACCGTTTATTTCTTAAAATAGTCGACAATATTTTCAACGATGGTATTATTTCTGATATAAGATACTTTATTACGTTACAATTATACAGATTTTTTTAACGCTTCAATTGTATTTTAAAGCCGAATGTCGTATTTATTTAATTACTCACGGGAAGTTTTTACCTTTTTAACTCGCCTTTATTCTGCAACTCCTTTAGGGCCGATTACCTACTTTTAAACTGACAGATTATTTGAAACATACCTACACTTCATACAATAATTTCATAAGTTAATCTTATCTTATTTAATCTATTTTCAATTTTTTACAACTATACTTTTATCTGATAAAGTTATATATTAGTCGGTATGCTTGTAGTTTAATTATAAAAACTCTCATCTATACTAATAATATTATAAAGATAAAAGGTTTGTATGTTTGTATGTATGTTTTTCACGCATAAACTACTTGACCGATTTTGATGAAATTTGGCACAGACAATCTTTAGACCCTGAGAAAGAACATAGGCTACCTTTTATTGCGAAATATGTACCACGGGCGAAGCCGGGGCGCTAGTGTTCTATAATATTATCATCACACCTATATCTCATACCCTACTCAAGACTTACTATCCTTAAATATTTACTAACACCGTAGCGAACAAACGAGTGTTCAAATAAACAAAAGGTTCGTTCATTAAATTACCATAGATTACACGTAATTGCTCACGTCATCGCTCACAAATAATACACGTTTTACGTTTAATCAATAAATTGGTACTTAAATGTTCCAAGTGAAAACAAATGAACAATGATGAATGGTCAATGGTCTGTAATCTGCGAGTCGATTCAGTTGAAATCGATCGACGCGCGTAGTACTAAATTATGTAACGTAAAACTGCCCCAGATATATTTATAATACACACTATTAGCGATAGGGCTAAAAATATAAAGGTCATACCTATTTCCATATAACATGCTATATGAGACTATGTTCTATTATTAATTAGTTAAACTTAGACATGTTGATGTTACTCATTTTGTTTATTAATTTAGGGTCTATCGACAGGTCATTGGTTCATTTTAACGATCTTTGTGTAGGCGTGAGACAGTATTTGTTTTATTATTTTAATCAACTTTAAATATTGAAAGATAGCATAAGATTAAAATGCGGTTAAGATTAAGGTTGCCTTTGGTTATTCAATTTATATAGCAAACGAAATAAGTTCTTATCATTAAGAATTAATTAATAAAATTTAAATTTTCATAACATTTGAATTCTAGACATAATTTAAAGTACAAATGAGAAAGATATAGTATCGATCTATAGAGAATAATAGAAATTAACATAAGTAATATCCCCTTTCTCTCATCATCATTAATTTATACCGAAGTCATAATAGCCGTCAAACAGGAACCCTCGTTTATCATCATTTAACATCGTTTAATTTGTAGAAACCTTCCATTCATTTCATAATTTTTACGTACAAGATTTATAAAACTAAGGAAAATATTTTGGAATGCTATACATTTATTACATTTCACTGTCTATATGAAATTAAAATCATAGAATGTTATGTGTAATGAAATTTGTCTTTACGCGACTTGGAACTAATTTGAAAAGCTCGCAAGATACTAAATTAAACACTGCAATACACAATACAATGAACTCTCTATAATGACAGTTTTAGAGCCAATAATGAAATATCGTATAGTTCCAATAGCAATTTGTACAAAACATATTTACAATCCGTGATACAATTATATCGAATAGCATAATTTGTAGACGACTAAATGGGGGTTGTATAAATATTCATGTGTGGTTAAGCTGAGTGTGTTCTGTGTTGTCGATGCCAAAAGAGGAAGATGCCAAACAGTAGGCAATATGTGCTTGTGCTCGCATAGTTATGGTTTCTGTTGCTGTCGAGTTCTCACTTCGGAAGACATCGCCATCTTGTATCCTGACGGTGTGTAGCGACTGTAGTATTTATTGCATTTGATGCTGGTGCATAAAACGGAATGAATGATTGAGTTTCTTAAAATATTATCTATTATAAGATTTGCCCATGAAATTGTGAATAGATAGTCCCACCCATTAACTTTATTTCTTTGATTAAAGTGATTTTTTTAAATGAAAAACGAGTACAAAATTACTTAGTTAAAAAACAACCCACGAACTCGTTCAAAGTAATTGAGTAGCAAATAAATTTAATTGATGTTACATGGCCATAATTGGAACTAAAATAAAGCTCTTAAATCAATAAATGTCGCGGCTGTCCAAATGTAACGGTAACAAACTACCTACACGGCACACGTTTCTAGCTAATGGTTAGATTTACGAGAAAGACAACACACTTCCAAAAGATACTCTTTTATTTTTAAATAACACAGCTTTTGTTTTTGTAAACTGTATTCTTGATGTTAGTATTGTGTAACATTTTATTAACTGAAAATAGTAATAAGACAGACGACCTGGTCCGGGACAGACGACCTGGTCCGAGTGGCAGGGAGCCGCTGGATGCAGGCCGCCGGTGACCGGTCGTACTGGAAATCCTTGACAGCCTAGGACAAAGGCCTCCCGCCTTTGTCCTAGGCTGAAACGGCGACGACGACGACGACGACGAGTAATAAGACATTTAAAGTTTCATAACTATAATAATTTGAGCAAAAAAAACTGTCTCTTATAAAAGTGAGCATCTTAAAAATCACCCAAAAATTGTATCGCTTTATTAATCGCGCAAATGAAAGAAATGACACCTAACTTTTTGAGGAACAAAACAATATTGACGCGATTCATTGAGGCGCAAAATTGGATTCATTGTCACCCAATAACATTTAATACAACGGTCTGCACGTCGCTATTATTACTTGTTTGTGTTACACGAATACCCTTATTTGGCAATTACCATTTACGTGTAAAATGAGATCGCAATTTGCAGCTATATTCGTATTTGAATTTTCAGAACTTGACATTTTATAACCGGTATTTTTGTTGGTGCTGCTATCATGTAGGTAATATGACGCTGGCATGGTGCTTATTTTATGCTTTATTATTTTGTAAATGTATAAGTTCAATACAAGCTTTAATATAATTTATGATATAATATCTACGCTTATTATTTTATTTTTAGCACCTCTTTTAGTCAAAAGAAAAATTATAAAGTCTTAAATTATAAGGAATTATTTTCACATTTTAAATAAACCCTGGGAAAATGTTCTGAAATACCTTATTACTGGTAAAAAGGTAAACTTGCTTTATTAGATTCAATTTGAGGTTGCGCGCTTTGACAAAAGACTTTAATTTTAAAGATCGCGGTTGAGTGACCTTTTTTTCCGTATAAAATGCTCTATTCTTTTCAAGAATCTAATACAATTTAATTTTAAAAGGAAACGTTGATTAAAAAATTCCCTTTACAGAGTTGTAGTAACGACGGTGGAAAATAAGTGTAAAAATCGATTGAAACAACGCGAATGCTCCGATAATAACGTCTATTCATATCGTACCACATCTCAGTGCCTTCAATTATAAGGACCTTATTTCACGTTAATGCGGACATAATAGTTTACAGCCCTTGAACATGTATCTTGGTCTGCAAACAAATAGCCAGCTTAAGATAAGTTAAAGAAAAGGAGTCCTTTCTGCCCTTATCATATATTAAAAGACTTGAAAATAAACTAAGTATGTTTGGTATATAAACCAAATAGACAAAATTTCCCGCAAAATCTGTGTAATGTGTTTTTCAGAATAAAACAATCTTACGTTTATATTAACATGGGATTATATTTTGTTGATGGGAAGAAAAATAATGACTTGATTCGCTAATCAAAACTCTATTACAATAAGTACGCCACTTTAAATATTATCATCCTTGCCATGCGCAAAAGAATTGAAAAAGCAAGCGAGCGAAACACTAAAACTGCTAAAACGACACATTGTCCTGCATGGCAACACTTATTCACTTTCCCGCGTCATATTTGCCTGGAGCGGTCGACGCGTGACCACAGTTTATGCCCAGTCAAGCCTGGCTACTCTCCAACTTCCTCGTTAGGCTGCGAACAACCCGTGATGTAATAGTTTTGTCGTCTTTGAGATCGCTTCAACTATTTGTAGGTATTTATTTGGGGATGTAGAACGATGCTCGATTTGGGGTCGCGTTTTAAAATAGCAGCGTTTATATTTAACATTCGTTTTCAAGCGGCTTACTTAATGTTGAATTGTATTCCAATACTGTAGATAACGAATTGGGAATAATAACTATGGAATAATGCAGTGAATTCATTTATGGACTTTGACTTGAAAATTTATTATAATCAAGCTGATTTTTAAGTTTAAACAAGCTGAGATTAAAATAACTTATATTCTTAGAGAGTCAAAGCATTGCCGTATTTTCTAAGTAACTATTATCACATTTCCAAGATATTTTATACGATTGTCATCTAAGTTCTTACCGTTAATGCTATTCCGTGGAAAATAGCATTTTATTTATAGAACTGTAGATTAAACAGTATTTATGATTCGGCAATTGGCGAAGGTATTTTGGAACAAATACATAATTTAGACCAATTTGTAACGCTAAGGTATGCATAAAGGCACGCTACTCACGATAAGATTTTATCTTTATTATTTACTATATTATGATTTCTTTAATCGTTGTATACATATTTAATTGATACTTATGTCAGTTGTCTGTATTTCATAAAAATGTAGAGAAACATGGTTTACACGAAGAAGAGCATGCCAAGTAGTTAAAATACATGGCATTTTATAATATTATACAATAGATAAATATAGACCATAAAATTAAATATTCGAAAAATCAATAAAAGATAATGAATATTATTTTGTATTGCTTTAAATGTGTAAAAATTTGTGTTCAAATTATGATTGTAATTGATATACAGTTGTCTTACGTATAACAAAACCGTTAAACAAGTGTAACAGGGAGTTAATTCACGAAAACGAAGCGGTTCGTGGAAGTGACGCCTAAGTTTTACCGTTGCTTAATTAACCAAATACAGTACAAATTGCGTTGATTTTAGACTATTTTATTACGCATTAATTGAGGTTATAGGGCTAATCGCTGATCGCAGATATAGCCAAGTCTAAAAATAAACTTTATGGTAACGTGCGTGAGAAGGTTCCAAATGCCTGGAATAGTCGAGCGAAATGAGTCCGTTTCCCTTTCATTGCTATTTTAGTTCAATTTCATTTCTCTTAAAGTAGGTTACGGAAAAACAAGGCGTAGACGTACTCATGTGGGTGGATGAGTGAAATATATTATACGAGTGTGTTACTGCGTTTAGATAACTTTCGTAGTTCCAGCGATTTTATCTTCAAATGTACCGTCAGCGCTATTATATTAAGACAAAAGTTTCTTTTGTTTCGCAAAATATTGTAATTTAGGAAGCATTTGTTATGTTTTATGTAGAAAAGATTTCGCATTCATGTTTTGAGATAATAAACGACTCATCCGAAGTTATCATAATATTTTTGTAGTCTAAAAATACACGTAACAAACAAAAAAGTTCATTGTAGAGGACGAAATTTGCAAGTACAGCGACTGTTCCTAAAATAAAATGAGACATAGCTTCCGTTTACATCGTATGTACAAACCAGGCTCAAAGTTAGACCGTTAGGGTTCGCTAAATTATTCATAGGTCAATTTGTTCTACGGATGGGCTTCAAGATCACATCGGGCACGAGGTGGCTAAGTAGTACTGAATAATGTTTACTTGTGTAATCAATTCGATAATTCAAATGATGTTTGAGCAATTGGCATATAATTTAAATGTAAACAGGACATCCTTATTTATAAAATAATTTTCAAGAATGTTAAATAAATAGCCTTCGTGATAATTAATTAAATCAAGCATATAATGATGATAAATATACGAGGATCTTGTGTATAAAATATATAGGTATTGGTTACTCGAAACAATGTTCCCGGAAATAACATGTGTATTTACACTCTCCCAAGAATTGAGCTCTAAAATAACATACTGAAACGCAGGGTTGACACTAAAGTTCTACACTTTGTAATACGTAGCTCGTAGCGACCGCTCGTAGCATTATACCTACGGGGCTTACCTAGTTCGTAGCAGATACCAAAACAACTAGGCAGTATATCGCTTCTTTAATGAAATGGCTTGTAAGATCCCGGACCAGCTACGGGTGGGTAAGCTAGGGTTGCCACCTGAGCTGTTTATTAACTTTACGGGAACAAAATTGTATTGTGAGCTCATGAATATTTTGTAATAAATTTGCAGCGGAAAATAAATTTACTACAAAAATTCATTGGAATTTACAAGACCCTCGTTAAATATTTGTTGTTTTAGCAAAAAATGTAGAATGTGAAATTCATTTTCATGAATTTATATTTACAACAACACAATTTCTTTTTGTTTTATTATTAATTAATTCTGATCAAATTTTTCTTGCGTTTGCTTTTTTAAAGATATAGCAATCAACAATTTCGATAAAATCCAACTTTTTTTTGGTATTCTTTCGTAATTTATTTTTCAATATTTTCTTCAAGCCGGGTTGTTATTGCAATTTTGTTTATTTTGTGTGACAGCCCTACAAAGCACCTGCTCAGATGCACGTTGCAAGTGCAGCCGCCGCGCCAGCCAGTCTGGCGCCTCCCCCCTCCCCCCTGCGCCCGCACACCCCCTCGTCCCACACCTCACCCCGCTACCCACGCTAGCTTGTTTTCAACTTTGATTGATAATTTGTTATTGGACTCCCTATCCCGTTTCGAAAACATTACAATGATACCCAATTATTTTAGGATCTAATTGATCCTTCCTATTTCTTCGGAAATTGAATGTTATTTGAGCGCTGAGATAGCGTTAGAGTTTAACTGGTTAGTTGAAATTCGCGTGACCTTTGCATCATGAAATTTAATTTAAAAACTTTATAAATAAAAATGTTTTCCGGCAATGTATCGCTTAACATACATATATTGTGAATAATTATGGAGTATGTACTCTCCAAAAAGCCGTATTATCACATTTATCAAAGCGCAAGTAAAGATATATTTTGCTTGATGCACGTCACTGAGATAACTTCCCGAGGGCAATACTAAATCGTTTGATACAGGCATTTTATCACCAATAAGTGAGGAAAACGTCAAGTAGACGCAGTAAAATATTCCCCAGCCATAATAAATGGTTTAACGTCGATGATCATTCGTGCGCCGAGGTAAAGCTTTTAAAAGCACTTTTTCCGCAACTTATAAAAGCCTCGTTAGCATTTTCGTTTACGCGAAGTCATACGGGCAAAATGTTCACACAATTTTTTAATCACTTCATTAGAAATACGTTTATTGCACCGTTGTTAAGGAGTTTTGAACACGATTTTAACTTTTTATATTTAGCTTTTTTTTAAAGGATAATTTTATAAATTTAACTTCTGTTGCATTTAATAAGTAATTGGAATTACTTTTAAATAAAACAATTGTTTTCACTTATCAGGAGTAGCTCGGTAGCTCCTGAATCCTGATATAGGTACATTCAAGTAATATGAATGTTAATCCATTCGTGTTTATTTTTACGATCGTAAATTAAATGAATACAAATTTGTTATTTCGAATATCATCGAAGCGTTACTTCATAAATTAGTATAATATAGATTGACGCATTAATAAGCAATTTGGTTAAATGAGTGGGTGGTATTAAATATGTGCATACGATATTTTTATATTTTTATTTATGCGCAATGCAAAACGTAATCTTGTTACGTAAAGTTTAACAGTGAGGTATATGGAAAATCCAACTGTACTTTAATGTAAATTCTACTATTAATATTGAATAACAATAACCCATAAAAATAATAAAAACATTCGTAGATCGTAAAGCAAATAATTGTTATGAAAATTCTTAACAAACGACCGACTCCACTGCTTTATAAGTCCTTTGATAGTGCCAAGAATGGACGTTACTGTATTACAAAGGCTATAAAACCGACCTTGACCATCACAATGAACTAACTACACTCGCCAAAACCAGAATGTATGACCCAAATATATTGTAAGCATAAAAAGATGTCTTAACTCGTAAAATATACTCCTACGTTGTCACATACATAAATGAAGCGTATTGTCGAGATTTTTGTTGCCGAAATATGGAGCTGTTACTGTGTAGATTGTATACAGTTACGTGTGTTTCTGATGTGTGTTTTTTAATCTTATTTTGTGTGTTATATTTTGTCGCTTTTGAGCAATATTTCTGGATTAATGAAAATGAGAAAATTAACACTGATATTCAAAAAATCATATGGTAGAATTGAATTTCGAATAATACAAATGGTTTATAAATAGGGCTGTTGCATACCACAAAGCTGTAATAAACTTTTTCACAACTGACTAAAAATATAAAATTATTTGCGCTTGCAGAATGCAGAAAATATACAAAAGAAAGCTAAATTGAATGAATTGAAACATTAAATTGAATAGAAATGTAAACTCAAACAATTTTCTGGCCGCGGTTTTCACAGCAAACACTCAAGAATGCAAACTACAAGTATATCGTTCGCAGCCTGTTTCACGCGCTCCAGTTTGTGCTGTATACGAATGAAAAGCGAAAAAATATTATCATTTTCACGTCTAACTTCACTCTACATAGTCTGTGGAACTAGCGAACTTCAAGTTTATGTTCGTGTTTTGAATTTGGAACGAATTGGAACATTATGAAGTTCGAAGCGTGCGATAATTATCAGTCATGTAACGCATTACGCAACAACGCAAGTGTATTCTTCTTGACCCAGTTTTGCCATTATAACAGATGTGCTATTGTTTTCCAATACTTATATATTTAATGATCGAAATTATAAAGAAGAAATTAAACTTATAATGATTATCAATTTTATTGCTGCATTAAAATAAATATCAGAGATCTCACAAGAAAACTATACAACACAAAACGTTTTCGCAAATTGTTATATAACAAAAAATAGAGACAATACCGCCCACAGACCGACCTGTCTAACAAACGAGCAATCGGAACACAGCAATAAGGTTGGCTAATGGGGAATTATCCATTCACTAGAGATTGTACTTAGCGGGATAAATCGGATGGTCATTAGTTACCTAGATATTGTCACACACGATAGACTTAGCTCTGATTATGTCACGCATTTATACTTGTCAATGTATTTATAGCTCTCATTCATGATTAGGAAATCTATATCAATAATGAAATTGGATTGTCTGTTTGTAATATTAAATTACCTTTTAACAATGCATATAATGCACATAGAAAAGAAATGTTTTTTTTTTACAATTTTTGTGTATCGGTCTGTTTGTTCCAGCTATTCTGGGGAATGGCTGTACAAGACGGAACATTCACAGATAGCTGATGTAATAAAGAGTAACAAAGGCATATTTTTCTATTTATATTCAAGACGTTAAGATTAAAAGGAAAAGCCATTTATGCGGGTGAACCGTGAGGCGCAGATAGTAACTACTAATACACAAAATACGTGATTATCATCAAATAGTTAACCATTTGACTGTCAAGTGAAAGATCGTTAAGGTACTTAATTGTTGTTTATTTTCAAATTAAACCAGTGAGCGTGGCAACCTAAATTGTATGTTCGCAAATAAATCAAGAGTTGTTTGTAAATTTGAATCACATGTGTTTAAATGTTTACGATAATTTTATGATTAATATTAGAGTTCGTGGTGAAATCGAAGTAACTTTGTTTTGCCTTTGCTTGTTTTATAAAGCACTAGCTCCCGCCCGCGGCTTCGCTCACGTGGTGTTTTGATAAAAGGTAGCCTATATTCTTTCTCAGGGTCTAAAGATTATTTTGATTATGCCTGTCAAATTTCATGAAAATCGGTTGAGAGGTTTAAGCGGGAAAGCGTAACAGACAGACAGACAGAAAGAGTTACTTTCGCATTTAAAATATTAGTAGGGATAGTTCTAGTAATAAAAAAATAAAGTAGTTTGGATAGTTAAAAACAAAACCTTTTACACAATACCTTGAAAGAGATTTCAAGAAAAGCAGAATATGCTAAGTGTGTTTAAATTTAGATATTTCATGCAATATGCAATGTGGACGCATTGAGAATTTTCTCGCAATGGTTATCCTATAAGCAGGTAAAGCCTTAAAATCAGTTTGTCTGTTATATATTGAAAATATATAACGATATTTCTGTATTGGAAGTTTTTGTTAAATATATATTCAAGTTGTATTTAAATTATTGAATTAATTTAGGAACGTAATGTAGGTATGTGTTTTTATTTTTTATTATGAAAATATATATCAAGCGGCAAGCCATTTTTAAACTGAGATTTTCGAATCTAGTTACAAAATATTTAAATCAAATGATTATGATCCGTATAAAGCAATGCAAGTCATAATAATGAATCTTGTGTTTAATAAAGTCATAACTTTACCATTTTACTTTAACCAAAGTGAGAAAATCATTCCTTAACGAAAATGGTTTTTATTCTTATAAATACAGATTTATTCTTGATATTCATATAAATTACAATCAACCGATACTTCAATAATAAAAAGTATGGAGAATTTATAATAAAGGCGATATTTCGATTGGCAACAAGTTTAGATTGGTTCATAACCGACTTCAAGGAAATGTGCGGGTAAATACGCCGTCACATTTAAAATGAGTGATAGTCGCATTACGTTATTCTCAAACTGCAATTTAATAAGGATTTTAAATTTATTTCCGTCATATAATTTTATTAGGTACTTTTAATTTATATTATTTTCTAGTCTAAAATAAATTTCTTCAATTCATTTTAGGGCTTTTTTATCTGTTTTTAAATATCGATAGTGTTCATTTACAATTTACAAAACTACAAAAATAAATCTAGATCAATTTTTAGGTTACATCTCGTAAAACAAAAATAAAACTGTTCTGAATTTCATGAATTATACTTTTACTAAAGTGGATCTTTACGGCAAGTTTTGTCGGAAAATTATTGCTTAGCGACTTCATCTTGCCCAAGAAAACTCATTATAATATCGCGAAAAGTTAATTATTAAAGTTTGTTTATTTCATAAAGTATATTCAAGATTATTTTTGTATGAACTCAACGAAAGATGCAAGTATACCTATTTCATGTCCTGCTTTGGTGATGTAATCATCACCAAATATTATATTTATCCGTGAATATAGTACATTTAAAAAAAGGTCCACTTTTATTAAAAGTAAAATATTTTGATTAGATCCTGTAGCTTACGATCATCCTAAAGCTTTGCATTATATTCAACTACTTCTGAGTTATAGGTACCTACATACATTTGAATTCGAGTGACTTCAAAATTTAATTCGATTTTAGATTATTTTTATAGATTGTTTTGTTCTTAACCACCTCACATTTAAACATAATGTATGTATTTAACAACAATGCTATCTATTGTAAAGAAAATTTTCTAACAAAGAATAAAATTGTGTGTATTCTTGCATAAAATGAAGCGACGGGTGAAAAGAGATGCAATTACTCGACTGCAAAAATACGTGTGCATAATCTGAACACTGTTTAATATTTTACCCATAAATATATATCTGTAATCTATATTTTTATAAATGAAGAGCGAAACAAAAACGGAGAGGCGCTTCCTTTAATCATCTTGATTGAGCTATAAAATGAAATATATTTATCCATTTAGTTACTTCTTCGTGTAGTCAAAAAACTTGAAAGTACATGAGATTTACATATATACTCAATAATGTCTTTTACATTATTATACATGTAAGTATGAGATATACATGGAGATTCAAACGGGATATATTTTACTCTATATGACATATTATATTATGTTAATGGTTAATCCTCAATATTGTTATATCTACCACGACCACACCAATACAATTCATAATTTAGCCTTTGTATTTTCAATTCTTTGGTTAAATTTGCGCGAAATAATTCGATAAAGCGTTTATAAACGCATCCGTAGATTCGCAGTCATTCCTCGTTTAACCTGAACTTTGATATTTATGCCGATCAATTGGTATAATTTTATAAATTTTTAATCGCAGTTTAGGATTGCGGGAAATAACATGTGGGTGCTTCACTTGTGGGAAGCAATTTGTGGTTTTACGCATCCAAATTTAAATAAAGGTCATTGCAGCTATAAATATATAGCGAGTTACACGTGCCTGCGTGCATTGAGACATTGTTGCTTACAAATTGAAACGGGACTTGAAACGGGAGAAAAAGGAGAAAAGTGTTGCTGTTATTTTTTTAGAAACTGGATTATTTTAGAGAGGATTGTTTTGGGCATGTGGTTTAATTTAATTGATTAATGGAATAAATATAATTACCTACCTATGTTTTATATTCGTTATCATCATATCATGTGATAAAAGCTATTAAACTTAAAACTTTATAAAAAAACGACTTACGACTTACAAAGATAACTTTCCTACAACCTTTTAATAATTTGGATATGAAAATACACGAACTTGAAATGTTGAAATTGAAAATTGAATAATAGTTAATATTTAATGTAAACACAATGAAATAATTTCTAAATGCCACTGTAAGTTAAATCAATCCACGGTAAATAAATTAGGAATAGTCATTGGCAAAATGTCAAAATTGGCAGTTGCGGTCGTGTTTATAGACTACAAGCCCGCATATGAAAAAAATATGGGTCAAATGAACCACCACGGGACATATCTAGTACGAAAGAAGAGCAAAAAATAATAAGATTCATCACTATGCCGTCACTTGTAAGCTGTCCAACTGAGTGCAGATGAGAATTCAAAAGTACAGGTAGACTCGGTAAATTTTGGTCATATATTTTTGTACGGCATTCTTAACCATCGATAGATCCATTAAAAATAATAAGAAACCGCTCAGTGCCGTACAAAAATGTGGGTCCACCAAGTCGGAATTTTTATTTAATTTCCGAGAGTTACCGGGGGTAAATTTGGTCATTTGACCATGTACGGCATCTGTGTCATACTATTGCTATACTGCTTTTAATCCATTATTCCGCAACGCCGTACAAAAATCATGGGGACAAGGGGAAAAAATCGAGAGTTGCAATCCCCTCTCTTTCCCCACTCCAGGGGGTCATTTGACTAAGTACGGCTTCGGTTCCAAAACATTATCTAGCACTCAAAAGTACTATTAAAAGCAATGCCGTCAAAAAATAATTGTTCTTTTAAATGTATACCAATAATCATCTTAATTTCATCGAATTCTTGATATAAAGAGCTGTAAGGTCATTTGACCCTGTACGGGAACTTTTTTTTTAACATGATATTGTAAAATTCAATTGTTGTATAGTATTGCCGTTCAAAAGAAACCGTTCTAAAAAAAGTTATAGAGAAATGCAAAACCAGAAATTTTGTTAAAGTTTAAACATCGTAGATTAATGAAATATAATAGTTTTCTACACTTTATTCGTTGTTTTAAATAGTATAAACATAGATAAATTAGGAAAAAACGATGCCGTACATTTTTGTGCAGACCACATCTTTTAGGCTGATGAAAGCGACGAAAGCTACAATTTTAAGGGTGCTTTATGGCCATTTGATACACATTAACATACGGCATTAACATATTTTTACCCAACTACGGCAAAGCAAAAGGAGAGTTATGGTTTTGACAGGTCATGTATGTATGTTCATCTATTCCCTCGTAACTTCTAAACTACTTATCAGAATTCGACAAATGACATATCATTAGAAGCGTCTGAATTGTTCACTGGATAACCAGCGACCAGCTAGCTAAAGGCTATATGGGGTTTCACAAAATCTAATGTGGCGCCCTCTAGCGGACAAAACATACAGAGTAAAAAAATAAAGTTAAGATAAATATGCCGTGTTTGGTATCATTTGAAAGCGCTTTACTTGTACATTTTGAATATGTATATATTACTAGCATTTGCTTGTGACTTTACCTGTATTCATGGGCTGATTGCATATAATTCACTTTTTATTAGTTCATCAATTTAACGGAGTCCATTCCACTTGCCTCCGACTTTCCAAGGTGATAATTAACCACCTCGAGCTTCTTAATATTAATGTATATTTATATTTTATTAGAAAAATATAAAGCAAACATTTCGTTATATGGATTTTTTCTTTTTCAGATTTTTCCCCTTTGAACCAACGAAAATGTACGGCACATGAAAAAATATTATCTATGCATAAAATACTTTAAAAATAAATTTATTTCGTGTTGTGTCAAATGACCCCCTGGAGTGGGGAAAGAGAGGGGATTACAACTCTCGATTTTTTCCCCTTGTCCCCATGATTTTTGTACGGCGTTGCGGAATAATGGATTAAAAGCAGTATAGCAATAGTATGACACAGATGCCGTACATGGTCAAATGACCAAATTTACCCCCGGTAACTCTCGGAAATTAAATAAAAATTCCGACTTGGTGGACCCACATTTTTGTACGGCACTGAGCGGTTTCTTATTATTTTTAATGGATCTATCAATGGTTAAGAATGCCGTACAAAAATATATGACCAAAATTTACCGAGTCTACCTGTACTTTTGAATTCTCATCTGCACTCAGTTGGACAGCTTACAAGTGACGGCATAGTGATGAATCTTATTATTTTTTTCTCTTCTTTCGTACTAGATATGTCCCGTGGTGGTTCATTTGACCCATATTTTTTTCATATGCGGGCTTGTAGTCTATTAGGTTTGTGTAAACCATTTTATCCAAATATATAAAGCGTATTATAATTTGAATATCTTAATTAAGTACTAATAAAAATGATCAATTGATTTAGGACTTATGCACATGGTACCTACTGTACTACTCGTGGTTTTTGATTTAGGAGTTATGTGCATATGCTTTTTGCCCGTGGTTTTGTACGCAGGTGAAATCGCACGGTACATTTAGTTCATTAAAAGATGTAGGTATCAAAGGACCGTGTATAAAAGCCCTTAAGCCGCGTGTCAATATTGCAATTTCTAGGTGTCGGGACCGAAGCAGATAATTCCCTTGAGGGTGGAATTGATTCGGGCTAAGCCCTACTTAGCAATTCCGTGCATTTACAAGTTATATTCTGTATAAAGGAGCCTCAGATTTGCTACCAAGTAAACCGTATCTGAGCGTCATTGGATTATATTTTAATATTGGACTGATTAATTAACTTGTAGTATTATTGAAGTTTATATTTCAATAGAATACTATATGAATTTTTAGTGACTTTTAATTTAATAACATTTAGGCCAAGTTCACATTGGAGTTTCATAATCAATTTGTACATTTAAATTTAGACAAAGAATCGCCGTATAAAAACCGGAGCATACTCTTTCTATTACTTCTCTATGACAAAAAAACAAAAGGTTATACTCTACATTTCCAAAAGATCAAGCACAAATATAAATCTGTAAACCATCCGACACTATTCAATACCGAAGTGTTACACATTTATTGCAACAAAAACATTTTAAATTAATCCAATACAGTGTTTAGAATTGCTCTCCTATATTGGACATTTAGTACTCGTTTATCAAAAGGAAGCTAGCAAATATCAAATATATGTGACCCGGTTGGTAACCTAAATCAAAACTCTGGAACAAATGATTACGATTTATAGTTATATATGCATTCAAAGATTTTGCTCTGCTATTGATAATGTGATGTATAGGTTATTCTGGTTTTACTAATACTGGAACAACAAATGATTACTCTATGTTAGGAATGAATTTGTAGTCACGGACGAATTCTACCTATACCCGTGGCCCCGTCGTTGATGCGGCTTGACGGAATACAGTGGGGTTTTGGTCGGTAGGAATCCGACATAATCCACGGCCCTTTCCCCGGAATCCGTGGGTATCTTTGCAAGATTTCCCCACTTAAAAAAAAGGAATGAATTTGTAGAGAATAAGAACGCGTTACAAAATTGTTCTGTCTCTGTTATAAGCGGATTAAAAATAATAAATACTGATATTGTCGAAGCAATAAGATAGCTGAAGGATACAATTTGTAATTAAAGTTATTTTTAGACCAATGCCAAGATGGTTCTGCGTTTGTATGTTGTATTTCCTGTTATCATAGTTTCAGACTGAAACGTATATATTTTGAAATAAATGCAAACGTCGTTCTGCCAAGACCATCTTATTATCACTTAGGGTATAAAAATAGTTTACGACCTTATACAAATAAAAATGTGTGCTTGTACTAGTGTACACACGTAAGAAGTGAAACTTCTTTATGACCTTATTTTTCAAAACATAATTTACTATATGCAATTTTATATAGAAATACGTCGAATCAAGATGGCGCGTAACGGAAAAATGTCACGCGTAACGATAAAATGTTACAATAAATTTTTTTCCAACCCCGATAAAGAAGTTTCACTTCAAAAAGCAAAAGTGGATTCGGAGGAGTTGGGTAACACTGGAAGATGATAATATTGGTTCGATTACCACTGAAATAACGAAAAAAATAAGGCTTACCAAAAAAGCTACAGTGAGTAATGTCAGATTGTCAGATTCAATTACCACAGGAAAAAATGGTTTTTTTCTTTTTCACGGTCTATGGTCGCGGATATTGATTACAATAATTATGATAATAAGTTTAACTGTCACTCATAAAAGTCGTCATTATTTAAATTTTAAAACGATAACCATTATAATGATGGCACCGAGGGAAGGGGCTAATTAGAGATTGGGTCTAATTTTAGAAGAGAACTTTTAGGAAGAACCAAATATAGGTTAACGAGTTACAAAGTTAATTTTTCTAAAGCATTTGTTAAACGTTAAGGCAATGTCTTCTGCCTAATTATTCGAAAGCTTTTAATTTGATTGGATAAATGGGATTTCTTTGCTCTTTTTCCTCAAAGAAATATTGGTTGACTTGAACAAAGTTAACGATTCTTTCGTGAAGAATAAGAAGTTAAGTTCATAAAACATTACAACAAAATCTTAACATCTGAATACTCAAACAGGAATAAACGAAGTCAGGGAGAATATATTTTCACCTTCGATTCGTGAAAATACCTTGCCCTGTATGAAAATCAAATTTCATGAATAATGTATGGTGTAGAATGACATTTTGCTGGTGTTAAATAAACTTAAGTAATATTTGTGTTCCTCTGACCTTTATACAAATGTATTGTTACAGCATATAATTATCATATCACTTACGTATACTGGAATTTACTGAATAATTGAATTCGTAATTGAAATTTAAATAAAGTATATAATTAACCAATTATTTTATATTGGAATAATATAGTTAATGAAATGTGATGGAAAAAGGTTGAAAGCAATACCACGCGTCACAGTAAGCGAAATGAATAAAAAGAAGAGGATTTAACAGGAATTTAAAATAGAAAGTTCGTATACTGTATTGAATTCATTGAAATACGTTGAGAAATACGATCCTTCTTCTCTCCCACTGCATTCACATACACCTATACATATATACGAGGTACAAGCTTATATCATCAGTTTACTAAAATAGTTCAAATAAGCCAAGAAATAAATATACACTCACCCATTATATTATGCCAATTTAAACTACATTTATATAAAATGAAAATTCCCAAGTTAAAGAACTTTGAAGGTTTATTTTTTATTTATTTGCCATAATAACGAAAGCTTAATGATTTGGCCAATGCTGTTGTACGAAAATTACTTTTTAACTCGAAGTCAAACTTTTTAATCGTCGAAAACCTCGAGCCACAAGCAAATGTGAATAAAAAATTGCACGGTTATTTGTGTGACATTTAGTGAATGCTTCTTAGCTTGGATATTTTTCAATAAGCTTAACGCTCGTGTAAAAGTTTAAAAAGAAAGAGATAAATATTAAAAACTTTCAAGTGGATATTAGACTCGCAAGGGACGATGTTTCACGATTCATCTTATCCATTATTATGCAAAGTGAGATTAATACGTCATTTAAAAAATACAAAAGACCAGAGAGTAATTTTCAAGTTGAATAAGTGTAGTTATTCATAGATAACTTGTATAATTAACATTGGTTCGGCATAACAATGACTGATCGTAACATTGCAGATAATTATTTATTATGTGTTTATTTTTACATAATAATACCAAATAGTTTGGAAAATCCAAAAGTGCACGCCTCATAATTTTTTTTTAATAATTATTTATTAATTATTATTTTTGTTTATTTAATAACAATTAAACCACATCGAATCAGACCCTGAAAAATGAAAGGGTTCTATTCCTGAGCATACTCAAGCGTAAGAGAAAAAAAAAGACTCGATTAGTAAAGTATTTCGGTCGCTATCGTGTTAACAAGAAAAAGGATCCGCACATACAGACACACGGACGTCCAAGACAGAACTTTTTTAAACTGTTTTTTAACTAGTTTAAATAACAAAAATGACATCAAAAATATCATGAATGTTAAAAATAGTGTTTTTTCTTAATATGTGTGTGTATGTATTATCTTACAAGTGCAATGTATGATACATAAAGACATTTTAAGTTTGAAAAATCAGATGTTTTGCGCGAAGCGACAGTAGTACCCACCTCAACGCTTCGCTTATGAGGCGTGCAATAACAATAGACTTTGTATGATGATAACGTAAAAGAACTTTCTCTAAAAACATTTGATATAAATATCATGCCACGTTCTTACGTGTGGCATGATATATTTTGCAAACCAATATAAGAATATTGGTTTGCAAAATAAAGTTAATTTGTTTTTTGGGTGAATCTCCATTCAAATATTATGTTAATCGTGTTATTTGTTGTTACGTAAAAGAAGGTCAAATTAATACAAATAATTTTGAGTTGGGACAGGGATTATAAAGGTACAACTTTGTGTAAAATATTTGCATATGATTGTAAAGTTTAATCCTCAGGTGTAATAATTAAAAACAGTACCTGAGTAGAGCTTTTCCGAGAATTTAATTTTCTAGAAGAAAATATATATTCTCCGCTTTCTTCTCTATAATAATTAAGATTTATTTGTTTTAAGGAGCATAGTGTAGGTATTAATTTCATAGAATATGAAACGATCACTAATACCGCTTAAAAATATCAGAAAGTAAGCATTCCGTACTTACTATTCCCTGGGAAATATTATATTTTCGTATAAAGCAGTACTAATACTATACAGAGTATCAAATATAGGTCCTTCCATCATTATATAGCTTAAGTTAATTTTCGTGTAAGGTTTTGAAAAAACTTGTTAAAACGTAGATAAATAAAACTTTTGAACAGGCAACACCGCGCACGGAAGGAGCAATGCCCTCGTGGAAATCGCGTCGGCCACGGACCGTATCGATGAGCTGAAATTGATTGCAGTACTCTTTTCAAGGTGCATTTACATCAAACGAGCGAATTCTAATCCCACTATGTCAAATTATTTTAGTGTTAAACTGGCGTAGAGCACTCTTTCGTTGTTCTTAGTGCGTTAGAAACGATTCAATGCAATGTTCTAATACTGAACAACAATGAATAAGTACAAGTTTTCGTTTACACGCTCTATGTTCGTTTGATGTAAGTGCCCCGTTATAAAGCGTATGAAGAATTTGTACGTGCCCAACACAGATCTGAGAAATAGGTGACATATTTGTGATAACACGTTCCATATTTATATTTGAAAAAAATAAAAAAATATATATTCGCTTGTATCCGCGTATTGAGTTAAACATTTTCCTGTTTGACAGGAAAAAATCGGGAAATAGGTCTATATTTTTATTGAAGCATTAAATTTGAAATATCAATATGTTATTATTTTTTTTAGAAATATTGATACATTATTCATATCCGGAAGAATATTTAATTTATATTTTTATCTAGATATTCCCACGTTCAATTAAGGTAAACCTGTTTGCATAAAAATCTAAATAATTTCTATGCCTGTTCGATAGCAAAAGAAAAATCGTTAAAAGGTCTATATTTTATTAAAGTATAATATATATGAATATAAATAGGACGTAATGTTTTAAGAAATAAAGATATATGCATTATTTATATTAGGATGAATATTCAATTTATGAAATTATAATTTATGATTATAACTATGTAATACAAAACCTTGTTGTTTTGACGTCTTTATTAATATAATAACATATAAAAGTTCCAAAGCGATAATAAATCTGTACTTGTTTTCACATTAAAATTATACGCATATATCGTATGTATGTTTCATTATGAAACGTGCAGTGAATCACAGATGAGAGTCGTTAGTAGAGAGATCGAATTTCGACCACCGGAGCACCCGGTTGTAATGTTTAAAATTATATTTGACCTCTTTCTTGCTTTGTAGCAATTGTATAGTTGACAGTTATTAAGCTCCTTTGAGGAAAAAGTACCGAAACAAATTTGAGAAATACGAATATACGAATTTGAGAGAATCTAAAATCCTTAAACTCATCGATACTGGTGGGATTATACAAATAATAGATTATACAATCAATAGATTTTTAGTGAAATTTCCATATTATATTGTCGATATTGTATATTAATTCATTTTACATAGACTTAATATAGTAATATACCCGAAGTAATCATACAAAATGGACGATAAACTCTATCGTGTATATCACCATTAATCAATCTATAACTGAAGGCTATTAAAATTGGTTTGTTGAAACAATTTATCGTTTCACGTTAATAAATAAAAACATTATTTTATGTTTTTTTACACGTAAAACATTTACAAAATTGGAAACGTAAATTTCTTACAAAATATCGCATTAATAATTCCTAGGAATGCTATTGAAACAATATAATAACCGTTGCTACGTAGACTGTACTAGAAACCGAGAGTCAGAACATGAATATGTCTTGAATAATGTAAGCTCCACTGTTATAGAATGCTCAATTAATTTATACAAAACAAACATTAATATATTCTGCTATTCATTAAACTATATTCTAACGCCAAATGTAAGCTGTGTGTGGCTTCTATGCGCACCGTTAGTTAAGATCTAAAATTGGCCTGGCTTTGATAAATTATTCATGGAAATATTCAATACAAATGTCCCTGAGATGCCGGGAGCCGTTCGACAATATAGCTGAATAGAATGGAATCAAAAGTTACATCTGCTTGATGGCGATCAGCTGCGCCGTTCCATTTGTAGTCGCTTCGATGTCGATATTATCTAAACGTTTCCCGACGCGCTTTCCGTATTTTAATATTTGAGGATCTGGTTAGTTTCTTTTAATGTGAACAGAGCGGATCTAGAGACAATGGAGTTACAAACAATGGAGTGCTTAGTGGTTAGTATACATTTACTAGCTGTTGCCCGCGACTTCGTCCGCGATTACGTCGTTTTTCGTAATTCGTCGTTTAAAAAAAATACGTGACACTTTATTTTTGAATGTTCTTAATTGTCTCTTATAAAAATAAACTACATTAAAATTGAATACTCTGATTAGAAAATCTTAAAATCGGAGGACATCGAAAATCTGAGGAAAACATGAATTTGATTTAAATTCTACATTACTTAGTAATTCAAATAATAATCTAAATTAAATGTAGATTAACAGTTTGAGCGCATCATTATATAATATGTACCTAAGTATTAAATTACGTTAGTTTACATAGTAATTTTACTAAAAACACGATGACTTTCTTTCGCGCTCGGTACAACAAACTAAGCATGTTTGTGGTACGTGGCCCGCGTCACTTGACCCCCCGCGAGTTCCCCTCCGTTACTATGCGAAAATACATTCGTCGCCCTACTGTAGGAAAAATTGTAATATTTTAAATTCGAGAAATATTGATTTCTTGTATTCGACTATTCGTTGTAGTCGAATACAAAATATATTTGAAGAAACTTAGGTTGGCCTTCAGGCAAAAGGGATCCTATCAAATGATAAACTTGACCTTGTATCTTAAAAGTAAGCATGAAAGGATCCTCTGATAATTGTTGAGCACCAAAGGATCATTTAAAACGCACTACTATAAGAGCGAATATTGTCTAAGAACTGTTTAGATTGCACATGTTCCTCTAAAAGTAGTGATTTCAAAGGTTCTGGTGTATCTTCAAACGAAAGCCGACTCCTTACTCCTCTTTAAAGCATTACAAAAAGAACATACTACGTTAATATCGCCTATACAGAAGATGATCTGTAATCAATTGTGAGGTTATAAGCAAACCCACTTTTATATTTGTCGGACCACACCACCGAATTCGTAGATTGATCTTCTATGTTTACCTCTTAAGTCATTAAGACTGTCGAAATCTGTCTACAGTAAGACGGGCCTCTCGCTATTCGTCCGTTTCAAGAGACCAAATAGTTTCAATTCTTAATCTTTCATTAAACAAACTTATTAATCGTACTTGTCTCAAATAATCTTGTCTCAAATAATGGTAATATTCGCGTCCCTACTCTAGTCATTGCTTATGCTCATGTTCATCTTCAAGAGATCGAATAATAGTATGGTGCACCCTATCATTTGTCAATCGGTCTTCATATTGAGTAAAAGTTTCAGATTATCGAGATAAAATATGCCATTTGCGATCAGCTGTGAGACGTTATACCCTCTCAGTGAAGGTTTCGGTCTCACAGGATAGTACATGCCGTTCGCGGTCAGCTGTGAGCCGCAATTCTCGTTGTGAAGCGGTTTCAGGTTTTCGGCATAACACAATATGTTGTTTTCGGTCAATAGTAAGCCTCTTACCTCTAACGATCCTTGAGAACTCTTATTTCTCATTTTCTTAGCTTTGCTCGAATTTCGTTATAAAGATTTTTTAGGTGGCACTGATGCGAGTAAATAAAAATTAAGTTAAAACGGACTGAGAGTGCTATAATCATCAATCATCATCATCATCAATACATAAAATAAAATTGTGGAAAAGCGATGTCTGTACAATGAAAATATGTAGAAAAAAATTAGCAAGTGTTATTATTAAATCGATCTTGAACCCAAAACTGTAGTTAAAAATTTTTTTGTCTGTTTGTCTGTATGTTTGTGCACGCTAATCTCAGAAACGACTTATCCGATTTAGATGCGGTTTTCACTAATGTATTGTGGTAATCTTCATTTAACAGTTAGTGTTTATTTCATGTCAATCGGTTCATAAATAAAAAAGTTATGACAATTTATAAGTAATCACGGCGAACATTTGCTAAGGCATTCTATTGTACACTGTACAGTGTACGATAAAACGTAATTTATCTGTTATACGCTACAGTTATTCCTTTACATGTCCAGATGATCATATCAAAATTCCCCAAGGGTTTGGGGGTAAGCTGAGGTAGTAGGGGGGGCGGGGTCAAATTAACATTATGGTTACTTCTAATAGGTAAATTTTCCACACAAAATGTCCTTTAAATTATGTCGTATTATATTTTTAACCCCCGACGCAAAAAGACGGCGTGTTATGTGTTTGACTGCTATGTATTTCTGTGTGTGTGTGTGTGTCTGTCTATGGCACCGTAGCTGGCTAACAGGTAAACCGAATTAGATGCGGCTTTTTTTTGTTAGGCAGCATATTTTCCGACGCTGGTTCTTAGATAAATTGTATCGAAATCGGTTCATCCACTTATTATACCTACATAGGGGTAAAAGTGGGAATGAAAAAAATGATATAATAATTTATTTTTAAAGATCGTTGGGAAGTTTATGAAATTATTTATTCCTTTTTCTATACACTTTTCTTCGTCTAAACGGTTAAGTTACGTGCTCCCTCTCTCTCTCTTCAGCCTTTAGTTACGTGCGTGAGACAGGAAACATCTAATTTGGATTTGTTGCTGGATTTGATAAAAATTGAGTATCGATTAAGCTGATCAGTGGCTACACCATACATTATTAAAAACATCCATTTAAGAAAGGAAGGAAATAGAATTTGCTCCTCTCCCCCCCTGGTTCCTAAAAAATAATATGACATAATTTAAAAGAAATTTTACGTAGAATTAGTTAGGCATTTCTTTTTTGATTTTCGATATTATATATCTACTAATCATAATTTTTAATTACAATATTATGTAGTAACTATTTGGTATAGGTTAGGCATTTCATTTCTTGATTTTCTTTAATAAGTTGGGACGTAAGTTTTTTAGCTCAGTTTAGTAAGAAATTTTAATAACAATTCTTTTAATTATTTATGGTAGTACGTATTTACTCAATAATTGTATGTTAAGTAGTAATTCAGCATGGGCGTAGCCACGGTGGGGCTGGGTGGGGCGCTTACCCTGGCTTTGATCTGGTAGGTACCAATTGTGAAGGGGAGTGGGCGTGGGCGTTGGCGTGGGCCTGGGAGTGGGCGTGGGAGTGGAAGCATGAAAATAAAAACAATTATTGTTGCCCCACCCTGAGCCCATGGTCATAGGTCCCATAGTCACTATTCCACGCGGACGAAGTCGCGGGCACAGCTAGTAGACAAATATAATCAGAAAGCTTTGAACTCCTAAGCTCAACCATAAAAGATAGACATTAATTATGATGTCGGGAGATATTTTTTATATAATATGGAGAACATTTCTTTCATACTAATAATTGTACCAAGTTTCGTTTAAATCCGTCGAGTAGTTTTTGTTTCTATAACGGTTATACAGACAGACAGACGGACAAAAATTTTTGGCGTCAGTGGTTAGGCATTTCATTTCTTGATTTTCTTTAATAAGTTGGGACGTAAGTTTTTTAGCTCAGTTTAGTAAGAAATTTTAATAACAATTCTTTTAATTATTTATGGTAGTACGTATTTACTCAATAATTGTATGTTAAGTAGTAATTCAGCATGGGCGTAGCCACGGTGGGGCTGGGTGGGGCGCTTACCCTGGCTTTGATCTGGTAGGTACCAATTGTGAAGGGGAGTGGGCGTGGGCGTTGGCGTGGGCCTGGGAGTGGGCGTGGGAGTGGAAGCATGAAAATAAAAACAATTATTGTTGCCCCACCCTGAGCCCATGGTCATAGGTCCCATAGTCACTATTCCACGCGGACGAAGTCGCGGGCACAGCTAGTAGACAAATATAATCAGAAAGCTTTGAACTCCTAAGCTCAACCATAAAAGATAGACATTAATTATGATGTCGGGAGATATTTTTTATATAATATGGAGAACATTTCTTTCATACTAATAATTGTACCAAGTTTCGTTTAAATCCGTCGAGTAGTTTTTGTTTCTATAACGGTTATACAGACAGACAGACGGACAAAAATTTTTGGCGTCAGTGTCGATCCCTAATCACCTCGTGATAGTTATTTATTCATATAATTAGATGCCAATTTCCATGTAACGTTAAATTCGACTATACAATAACTAACAGACAACGCAGGTTACTCTCGTTTCCGTAAGTTGAGGCGGCTACATATTCGGTCCTCATAACTTCACTTTTTGTGAACGAAACGACAGCGCGGTTTAATTCGATGCCAACACCATCAAAAAAAGGAAATATTTTTAATTGTGAAAAAATATTATGATTTACACTATTAATACTATTTTAACATTAACACAAAATATGAGATTGTGAGTGTGTAAAAATAAATCCAGCTAGTTTCACATCAAACTTATATTTTTAATTAGGTATACGGCATGAAAATATATTAATTACCAAGCAATAATATACCAAATCATACAGGTAAATACTGAACAAAAGTATTAACAGTCAAAGTATATTTTTACTTACAACATGTAAATGATGAAGGAATAATAATTATCAACGAACTAACCTTTTTGTATTATTGTTTATAAATATAAATTCATAAACAATAAATTTATAAAGAATAGAAAAAATTCGACCACTAAAGAATGCTGGTTCGAGTCCCGCCTTGTTATCGAATTTTTAAAACACAAAGATTTTTAAAAATGTAACCAATGAACACAATCAATATTAGATTAACTGTAATGGTGTCTAGTTTGACTTAAAATAATAAACATCTACCCTCACTTTTAAAAATGTAGTATATTCACACGAATTATAAGCGCACCTTATAGGGAAGGGAAGATATGGGTTAAAGAGTTAAATAAATAAATAACATAATTAATTAATTATATTTAAATTATTAATTTTTAACATTGTGTTCAGTAGTGTTAACATGTAAATTGATTTGATTTTTACGAAATCTCATAGATGGCGCTGTTTCAAATTTGTATACTAATAAATTCATTAAACTGATTCTCTGCCCAAATTACGTAAATGACATAGTTTTTATTGTGTAAAGCTAGATAATAGCATGGCTTACCCGAAACCAACATTTAAACATGAGTCTTTAGATTGTACGCTGTCGTAATACACGGAATACGTAAGAAAAAAAAAGGTTCACAGCTCCTCCCCCGGAGGTGATAGCATGATAATATGTTTAAAAAAGCCTCACCCGACCTGTTAGTAATATTCATGCAAAATTTGAAGTCAATCTATGCAGTACTTTTCGAGATTAGCCTGGACAAACATACAGACAAACAGACAAACAGACAAACAGACAAACAGACAAAAATTCTAAAAACTATGTTTTTGGCTTCTATATCGATTATAGATCATGGATTATGTATTCTTTTAAAAAAATATTCAATGTACAGTTTTGACTTTCCTACGATTTTATTATATGTATAGATTAACTTCTTTTATACATTTATATAAAGTATTTATTTACTAGGGCAATTTATCGTCGAAAGGATGCAGCCGAGAAATATCACAATTAATATTATTTAAGAACAGAATGTTATAAATTTTATCTATCTAATCTATTGATATTTTCACTAATGGACTTTTTATGGTGTTGTCAAACCATGTCTAAAGTTTCTATATACCGAGATATCTTTTAATATTTTGAAATACGACCTATTAAATAATTTTCAAGCATTAATTTGTAGTACACTCGTACAATATTGTGTGAACATTGTTAAATATTTGATGTTTGTAGTTGAATGATTTGTTTGTTTAAAAATTGTTACAATAATAACTGTTTATTCTCTGCAGTCGAAATGCTATAGCAGTAAATAATATGTATAACTGTATGAAATCAAATCAAGATTGGGTTTCCTAGTTCTAAATCGCATTTGGTCAATTGTGGCCAAGTCAGTTAATTCCGAAAACCAATTACGGTGTACTACCGTTACAAATTTCTTGTTTTCAATGTCATGTTCATGTTTCGCTGAACTACGAATATTAAGTTTTCTCAGTTTTGTAACTATTCTATTAAGTCTTAACAAGATTTATAAATTTACCTTTCAAAGTAACATAATAAATTAAAATATGAATTTTCGTAACATGAAAAAATATGTGTACTCATTTACTAGTAACATAATTTTTTAAGTAAGTGATAGTCTTCTGCCTAATTAAAAAAAATATATATCAATACTTATGATGTATCGAATCTAGATGCCCTTGTTTTAATGTTTGTCACGTTAATCACCGTTCCCAGTTCGTAGTCAATTAGTGCCAAGCACTTATTAATTGTATAAAGTTTTCCACGATTAACGATAAAATTGTACGGAAATAGCATAATAATTTTAATTACAATGAATTGACAGAATAATGAAGTGATTGAATACTTCCCGTGAATACTTTGTAGATTCTTTTAGAATCTAGGACTTCAGCAAAAGTTAATTTCAATTTTAATATGCTAAGGAGCTTAAGGTGCAAACCATTCTAACCGCTTAACTTGATAATGGATACAATTAAGGCTTTGTATTTCTCTCTCGGGTTTAAAATTAATTGCTTTTATTGCAACCAAGTTTAATTATGAAATTTATAAATAGCTTTTAATAGCCAACCCCTTTTTAAATTATGGTAAATTGTAAGAATAATGTGTTACGGCGGAGATTTTCTAGCGCATCGTTTAAAAGGAAATTTTTAATGTGTATAATTTAAGTTTAACTAGAAACTGATCTTGCTTTTTCGCTTTATTTTTATGCTGGCTAGTAACATTAATGTTCTCAATTTTTAAATAGTATTTATTAATTTACATTTCAAGTATTTATAGTTTCAAAATAGTCTTAATATAAGTTTGAATATGCGTTATATTAATTGTCAGTTTTAAACGACTTAAAAAATGAGGTTCTTTTACAATTAGAGATAAAATATATGAGAATGGAAGTAACAAGTGGTTGCGTGTTTCTCACAGACAACTAAGATGCAATATATGTTTATTAGCTTCCTATGCTCCCTGTTATAAAGATTAATGCAATTTAGTAGTTTTCACGAAGATTAAACTTTATGAGCGTGCTTGTGACCTTGCCTGATAATATTTGGCAATTATTACTTTTTAATAATGAAATTTACAAAGAAAAACAACACGTTCTAATTTAAATTCTAAGCCTAGAAAATTATATTTGATCAATCTCTTTGCTTTTAGGTTTCAAACCTTACTTATTGACGATTAATTCATCAAAGATTACGATCTAAGGCATTAGCTCAGTAATAATGTTATTAATTATCTCCATTCAAGGTAGAAGTGTAATAGAAATGAATTTAAAAAATACTTCACACTTTACAGTAAAATCAGTCCAACGTGGGTGCAGCGAAGATTTTTCAAGCAAGACAAATGAGCCAAAGAAATTCTTTCTTCCATTTTTTATGGTTTGCTAAAGCTTCCCCGTTTTTATAAAGTATCTTATTTTAAACGGTATATTTTCCGCAAACAGATGACGTTTCTAGATGAGATGGAATACCAACATTGTTGGAGTGAATTTAAAATGTGACTACTCATTTTAATTAAAATAGCGATAATTTCATTTAGTAAAAACTAATTTTGAATATTGTTTTGTTTTATTGTGAAAAGCTGCAAAACAATAATTATATTACAGAAATTTTATACACGGAAATATATTTTTCGATATTTCATATTGCACGCCTCATAAGCGAAGCGTTGAGGTGGGTACTACTGTCACTTCGCGCAAAACATCTGATTTTTCAAACTTAAAATGTCTTTATGTATCATACATTGCACTTGTAAGATAATACATACACACACATATTAAGAAAAAACACTATTTTTAACATTCATGATATTTTTGATGTCATTTTTGTTATTTAAACTAGTTAAAAAACAGTTTAAAAAAGTTTTGTCTTGGACGTCCGTGTGTCTGTATGTGCGGAGGATTTTCTTGTTAACACGATAGCGACCGAAATACTTTACTAATCGAGTCTTTTTTTTTCTCTTACGCTTGAGTATGCTCAGGAATAGAACCCTTTCATTTTTCAGGGTCTGATTCGATGTGGTTTAATTGTTATTAAAGAAACAAAAATAATAATTAATAAATAATTATTAAAAAAAATTATTTTATGTTTATTATACAAATTATGCTGCTATTATTTGCATACCTGCTTTATATTCTTGTGAACGGATCTAATCAGACTATTTAGCAGATTCTTGAACAATCAATTATAAAAAAAGGTTATTAATAAAATAATATTTATTTTTATTAAAAAATTTTTTTTGATTAAAATATTAAAAATTTTCATAATTCAAATCAAAATTCACATAATAAGTAAATAAAGCAATGAATTGATTTGAGAGTATGAAAAAACCATTTGTACAAACGTGCATTGGAAGTTTCCTCTATATAATTTTACGGGATATAAAAGTGTCGTAGCGCCGTGCTACGCAGCTACGGCGTAGAACCACTTTGTCAACACTGTGAGCGATTGAATCTCATAGAAAGCGACGTACTAATTCTCAAAAAGCATTGACAAAAACAATTTGGATTACAACAACTTTTGTATAGATCTCGGGATGTCAGGATCAATTTAACAATTGAAAAATTTCTGTATTTTTTAAAGTAAAATTCAAATATGCTTATTGTATTACTTTTAAAAACACAAAAGATTTTTAACAGGAAAAAAAGAACATCTGAAGTACTGTTTCAATATCAATTGAAGTCCATTATTTCTCAGAAAAAAGTATCCAGATTTAGAATCGATACTTACCGTTAATCGATATTTTACCGTTTACGATTTTATAAAACGACGAAAAATTCCAAAAGCTAATAGTAGAACTACACTACTGGGTTTACTACATATATACTAATTATATAAAGTAGTACCATGCAGAAAATATGTACCTACAATGCTATTTTTATTAAGAATACCACAATCATTCTTATAGCCAATACCTGTAATTCGCCGAAATGTAAATGTAAAACCACGCGAGAGATGTTAACTGGGCGATTCAACCGACCGTGTCGCAATGTTTTATGTACCCAATACAAAACGGCCACAATATCACAACGTCGCGTCGTACATTACGTGTTACGTATGAAATTCGGGAGCCGCCTGATTTGGTATGCCTTCGTTAGCAGCAATGGAATATATAACAAGCGAAATAAACGCATGAAGGTTTTGTTTGTGCAGAGGCGCGCGCAGTAATTGTTTGGATATCGAAGGTTCCCGCTTGACACGGTTTTATCGCGGAGAAATAAGAGCCACGATTGATCGTTGTGAGTTCACTAATTAGCTAATCAATATTTATAATGAACCCAATGTTTTAATTAGCTTCATTCAGATTATTTATTATTAACGTAAACCTAAAAGTTGGCGTAACGATCATCTCGGAAGTAGCCGTCCGGTTTGCTGTTAAGTTAATTAATTCTATATTATAAACTAGCTTTCCGCCCGCGGCTTCGCCCGCTTTGTCTAAAACCTTATAAATTATATACTTAAACTTTCCTCTTGAATCACTCTATCTATTAAAAAAACCGCATCAAAATCTATTGCGTAGTTTTAAAGATTTAAGTATACAAAGGGACAGAGAAAGCGCCTTGTTTTATACTATGTAGTGATAATGAAGAATAAGCTAGTCATGGACCACAATTTTTATATACCAGAGGACCAAACATAAAATATATTAAGAAGATTCTGTACGGTTTTCATATTGCAAAAGGCTTAAATCAATTCATTTTAATCAATCATCAATTCAAAGTCATCGATTTCTAAATCAAATATATCGTTATTGTGATAAAATAATGAAATAAGACCAATATTGTTTAAAGACACCAACACTTGCCAAAAACCATCCATTAAATAGGAATAGGAATTTCAATGTAATTACGAAAGAAGAGAAGGAAGCGTAGTATTATATTATCAGTATGTTTACTTTCTGTAACCAAGTACCGCGATAAGCTCTTTATGTTCGTAATTAAGACGTCAGCTTCCCGAAAATTTATTTAATTACACAAATTGTGAAACCTTATCCTCAAAACATACGAGTTCCGTAAATGTTTCTACTGATAAAATGCTACAAAATTCAACGATTCTTTCTGAATTTAAAATTATATGAATAAACCACGATAAAGATAAGATCAGATAAGAGTACACTGTTGGTTCGAAAGTATTGCTTTTATATTATTTATGCAAATACAAATTATCATTACTTTAACATACATCGATCATCATTCTTTTCATACATCATTCTTTTCATTCATCATTATTTTCATACATCGATCCTTTCCTACCAGGTTGCCTGGCAGAGATTGCTGTGTAGCAATAAGGCCGCCTATTGTGCAAAATTTTTGTACCTCATTAATTTGTATCTACCACATTTCCTATATTGTTTTGTACAATGAAGTGTTATAAATAAATAAATAAATCGATTATTTTACCGTAAAATCAAAGGTTATTAGTATGAAAATAGAATAATTTTAATAATATTACGACTTTAATAAAGCTACAGCTTCAGTTTGTGATTGTTGATTTAAATCCATCCAAATATAGACGTTATAAATATCCAAGATATTTATATGCTAATGGGGTCAATAATATTCCAAGGCTGGTTTAATCGAGTTTAACCTATTACTTTTATACTTTATCGTTTTCGATTATTTTCTATAGAACTTACATATATAGCACGGAACTTTTTATTTATTTTTATCTACTTTAATTAATGCTATTTATAGATTGTTAATATAAGTAATGTATAGTTGATTTTGTTTTGCCGTGACCACGTTCGCTATAATTGCTTTAAAAGTTCATAAAAATAAAGTCTTTGTCTAATTCCGTGGTTATTTACAAACTTATAATAAATTCATGGATAGCATCTAAATCGAGAATTTGTCATTCATCATAATTGGAAACATTTTAATTAAGTACGATAAAATATTGCCCAGAATATAGAAAATCGTCGAGTGTATTCAAAACTAATTAATCAAGGAGACACTGCGGAAAAATTACATTGTATTTCCAACGTTTATCGGCTCAAAGTAACAATTAAAACAAATTAACTGCGTTGATGAATACTTTTTACTTGGAAGCGAGGTGTATAAGCATGGACTACGTGTAAGGTCGTTTTTATGAATATTTAATTAAGTGTAATACTGATTTCTGTGAATTAGCACTACGTAAGCGATACCGCGTTTTATAATTAATGCTATCAAGTTATTATTTTACATCCGGAACTCTGTGAACAGTGTTAATTTCTTTTATTGTTAGAACCTAATTTTTAATGATGAATTTAATAAGTATAAATAAATCTATGGATAAATTAGTGTACCATATTACTGTGTATTAATGTGAAACAAAGTACAACATAAGCACGAATAAATAATTCAAACGTGAAACTCCGCACTGGATTTATCCAATTATTACAATATTACATAAATATTACTCACACTCAAAATTATGGTAATGAAAGGCAAAGTTCCAGCACTAACTACCTGAACAGCTAATGTGTTGTGACATTTTCATAATTATAGTTTAGCTAAACTGACTTTGACATTTCAATGTAGTATTTAATATATGTATATCGTGCCTAAAGTTGACTATCTTTAGCCGTGTTTACCCATTGTTCGGCATCTGTTAAGTATTAATCGATCACTTATAGCACGCGTAGTGAAGCCTTTTGTCAATAGAAAGGCTCGAGCGGGGCGCTTAAGCGGCTACGTGCGTGACTGCGTTCCGTCCGGCCGAGCTTCAGCCGTGACAGATCCGATCGTGCGGGGTCGCCACTCCCTGCCCATCCTACCTCACTCCGACCGTCAATAAACGTCAATGCAGGCTATTTCGGACCGTTCCGATTCAAAATTTAAACGGTCTATAAGTGTTCCTTGTGAGGATATTCCAGTTACGAAGTATCATGTGAATGTGTGAGGGTGTGAATGAGATGGCCAGGGCTGAAGGGCGGGAGCGGTATCGACTCGCGCGCCGCGCCTGCGCCGAGTACCTCACCTGTTGCCGTGAGGCCATGGAAAGATACTCTAAATTAAAGTAGACACCTGACACCGAAATAAAAGCATAGTTTGCGTCTCAAGAAACGACGCCATTCTTTATACGATATAACGTCTGCATAAGTAACTAATATAGCAAGCGAGTGCTAACATAACGGAGTTACGGCCGTCGAAACGTATTAATCGAGTTGTTCGATTGAATATCTCATTTCGCGAATTCCGATACCAATATTTTCGGTCTGAGAATTTTTCGTAATGTGCGGAAAGGAGTTCTAATAAAAATGCCGTCTATTTTTGGCGCAAAATGAAATGAAGATGGAGTAAAGAAAGAGCGAAGCAATTAGATTTAATATGGATAATAATATGTATATTGAAGTTGTTTTTTTTGAGTCAGTTCACGGTTGTCAGTTTGTGAGCGAATGGTGTGTAGCAAAGTTTTTATTGTGCTACGTATATTATGAATGTCACGACGTAATTTATTAAACGGGCCTATAAGTATTAGAGCTAATGGATTGAAAAAAGTTGTGGTAGAGTTAATGTAGTTATTGGGCGGGCTAGTTGGGTTGCGTGGGTGTTTACAGCTTCTCTGTAGAGCCGCAGGGTTGTAGCTTGCTTACCATAATGTTCCGGGAAAAGGTTAACTCTATTTTACTAGTATAGTTCTCTGCGATCAGTAATGGCCACAGAAACAGTTACTTTCAGGTTGTTTTATATTTTATATAGATAATAAAATCCTTTGTTGTGTGTATTTGTTTCTTAGTTATATTTTACTTCGAGTATTATATTGATAATAGATTTTAAAGAAAGTACTTCCGTTACAACTTTGTTGCTATTAAATTATATTTTCAAGAGATAAACCTTACTACTCTATTTTATTTTTAAAGGTTCCATAGCGATTTAATTACTTAATTCTATTTATTGTATGTCAGATCAAACAATCATACGAGTACGGGTTAACGCACGATTGTTTATATTAAGATGGAGTGGAGGAGTTTCTAGAATTTCAGTCGTAGATATATTAATAAGTGTCCAAAAATATGAATGTTATTAACATGAATTATGTAACAAGCGAACGGAATTTCACATGAACCACATTTCGGGTAAATTAGGCAGATTCATGAATATAATTCTTTCTAGGTAGTACTCCATATATTCGAATATGACAAGTTATAATAAATGTAATTTAAGCGTCTCTTTCATTACCATAAAGTTTAGAGTTCAAATTATAGTGTTGATTATATTCCATCCTACGCACACTAACTGAATTAGAGCCTGACCTTTCAAAATATGCATTTTAGGTTAAGCTAGACAATCCGATGTCAGTCGTTAGAGGTGAGAGTAGAACAAGCTTCTCTCTAATATGTAAAACCGAGGCTCTAACGTTAATTGTCATTGGATAATTGTGGCGTGATCCATTACGCAAAGCCTACAGAGAGGGAGACACATTTATCTAGTCTGCGGGTTGATAATTGTAAGCTTTCCTGTACTTTGATCGCGATAGCAGTTTATTTTAAAACCTTTGTGTTTTTTACTCGTTTTTGGTTGGTGTTTTTTGCAGGGTAGATTCGATCGATACATTACAATCTCGTTAATTGCGTTCGTTGCTTATGTTTCGTTTTATACATCAATAACATGAGATGAATAAAACTTTTAATAAATTTTATTAAAACCTCGATCTACTTTACAAACATAAATTACAAATCCTCGTTACAGTTACAAGAATGATAGCTCGCTAAACACCTAACAAGTTGAACTAATCCTGTCCCCAGCTAATTAGAAACATTGATATGTCAAAGGTTTATAAGGAAGTCATTTTGTCCATTAGAACGAGCAACAGGTGCGCCTGCTCTGGCGACCGCAAGCACGTCTCTATACCACAATCCACATTGTTTAGAAAGCTGTAATATTATTAGCACGTTTTATATGCAGTCGGAATTGTTTTTATGCACATTGTGTTAAGACCAGCTGTATTCTGATGAAATTATTTCCTTATATTCGTTTGGTTTATAAATATAACTTGCCGAGTACACTAATGCCTCAGGCTTTTATAGATATGAAATGAAATGAAAATAATAAAGATATGTATATGTTGTGCTAGCGTAAGTTCGTTTTGTGTCTATAAAATACTGCTTAAACAATATGCGGTAAATAGATTAGTATATTATTAGTATATTATATGTAGAAATAACCGGGATGAATGGATGGATAAACAAATTACTTATTCGTTGAATTTTACACGATGAAAAAAAATTAGTACCGAGAAATACTCATTAGTGTGGAAAATTTCACTATTCAGGGTAACATAATTTTTATCATAATAGTTAAAATGAAAGTCTTATTTATTTTTTAAGCTATTGCATAGCTTCTATCGCGGGCCTTGAGCGCGGGGACCGAATCCAGAAATTCCGTAACGAAAAGCCTCACGTTCCCCACTCCGACGGGCACGGAGGTGTGGCTGAAGGCATAGCATGCAATAGCTTTACCGCGGTAGTCCCCGATACGAGTGCCACACGTCTTTTAGTGTAGAAGTGTCGTTTTTTGACAAATAAAATGATAATCATTAATTTATTCGGCAGAATCCGACATCAATGGAATTTTTATTTGAAAATATATTTCCTCAACAATAAATCTTGAAAAAGTTAGAGCAAGCGAAAAATATGAAATCAGAAGGCTTTACAAAGTACAGATGTTCGAAGCTGATAAATCAAAGGGGGTTTGATAATAAACAACGCTTTCTTTATGGTGTTCCTTTCAATTTATTCATTTAGGTAATGGGAATTGAATGAGAAGGCTTTCCCGGGATAATATAACAGTAAGTGGATCTGAAAGACACTGACGTCTTAATCCCTTGTCACGTATTGTTTTAAATTGGAGTTTAATTGACACAAATTCAGCTAAGCTAGGACGATTCCTTTACATAAAATCTGTGTGAATTAGAGTGTGCTAATTACGTACATACCTATTAAATACAAGAACAGTATTTCTAAAGGATTTTTTTTTGATGTTACATATCTGCAATCAGTCAGAAAAACTATAAGCAGGTCGGTTGAAATGTGTGGACGATTGGGCGAAGCTAAGGCCAGTGCCTTAGTTCGTCTTAATTAGGGAGCACATCAGCTCTCTTCAGTCTTTGTATAGCTTTAGGCTTTGTATTTCTAAAGGATGAATAAATAATTACAAGAAACGATCCGTAAGATACAAAACACTATTAATAAATTAATATCAATATGTTGAGTATGCAAATGTGAGTCAATTCGCGGAGATAATCCCTGTAAAATATTGCTCGACTTTACTATAATTTATATCTATGAATATGTAATATAATCTGCTAAACTACTATAAGCCCATACGTCTTATATACCTTTGATTTATAATTCATCATGAAATATAATGTATAATATTTATAGCTGAACTTTCAACAGATTTTCAGATCACTTACAACAATCAAAGACAGTGTTTTTGGCGAATAAAAGAAAATGCCTATAAGCTCTTTGAAAAGTTGTAATAGGCTTAATTATGTTTGTAAATATAGCATTTCCAATAAACCGCTCCAATTAGCGAAAAAACATCGCTTTTCGACGACGACAATATATTTTTATTTTCCTTTAACAAAAAAATCCTTATGTTTTATTCCCATTATAAAATATAATAAAAACAAGGGAAGTTGTGAGGCATTTTTATTTTCTAAACATGAATATTAATTTGAAGATTTGAGTAAATTTTATACGTAAATTATGTTCTAAAATTGTGAGAGCACAGAGAGGTAATAATTAATTATTTAATGTGGGGACGCAGTGTCCGCCCAACTAAAGTGTGTCAAAGCTCTCAACAGAGATGCTATCTAACTACAATAGCGATTAATGATGTCGGTCGTTTAGAAGTCTCTCATTTGTTCAAATGTACATATTACAATCGCTTTGTTCTAAGCAATTAAGTTGATATTTGTTAGCAGTTTTTGTTGAGATATATATTGCGTCTTTAATTGTTGGTGAAAATTATTTTTTAAATCTTAGAAGTAATTATTATTTTTTTTAATAAAATCACTACTTTATTCATATTTTCAAAAAAGTAAAAAATAGTGAATAACTTCATTACCCACCTCAGTCGGTATAAAAGAAGTCGCGACGAAATAACTCAGGTTTAAAACATTTCATAAAAAGTTTGTTAAGAAAATTAGATTCACAATACATGTTTTGCAATTGTCGTAAAATATAGTTATTTGATAGATAAATAAAATATTTATACTTAAAAGTATATTCTAAAATCGTATAAAATCTTATTGAAGTTATTTCGTATCATATTACAAACGATTAAAGATGTTTCATATTTTGCTTATTGCAGACAATATGGGGTCGTCGGCCTGTCTGAGGCACACCTGAGCCTCTTGATTCCATTATTTTAGTATAAAAGTATTCTAGAAACTTATTTGTGTTTATTTAACTTTATGAAATGTATCTTAAGTGTTATATGATAGTTTATATCTTAAGTTTCAGTTAACATTAAATGAACAGAAACAATTTAGAACATTGTATTAGTTTTATCAAAGAGTAATTCAAAGTTAATATATGCCAATTGCCATAACGTTTTAATTAAATTGATTAGATCAACACTACACCAAACGGCACATGCAGACGATTCATCACATTCAACTGTAGCACCGAAAATAGCATATTGAAAGATCGAAACTAATCGAAACACGTCAAAATTATAAATGAACCCTGATGCTAGTTCCATCACAAACGCGCGGGATTATCTATCGTAGGAGGCACATGACAGGGGACTGCATTGTGCCCGGCTTATAGTGTTATAACTGAGCCCATCTTTGAGAGACGACACACGTAGCGTGCGTGAGCCTTGTACAGCCCCCCTATGCAAGTGGCTTTCTGTTAGCGTAGCGTTCAATAGAATAGACTACGAATGTATGAGATTGACGTAGGCTGTAGATAAACGTATCTACAGCTTACGTCAATCTCATACATTCGTAGTCTATTCTATTGAACGCTACGCTGACAGAAAGCCACTTGCATAGGGGGGCTGATCATAGTAATATACTATCTTAATATGGTTCGTGACGTGACGTTTCTTTGATGAAATGTGTCTGTTTAACAATGATATTATATATAGAAACAAGAGGTAGATACGTCATCAACGCACCAAAACTGATTCCGTGAATTGGTCCTATTTGGGACCAATGCAATCAGTCAGATTGTCACCGGTCCCAGTGAGCGCATGTGCCGATAGGTACATTAAAGTTGTCGAAAATGCCTTCCTGTGTGTTCAGAAAGTGCACGTATTCGTGCAAAAAAATAAAGAAAGATAAAGGAATATCATATCACAGCAAAATATATTAAATTATTAGTTTAAGAGTAAAAATAACAATTTACAATTCTTTATTAATGACACTTGCTTGACACGTGTATTGAAATAATGAAAGGGATAAAACATTGCTTCAATCACTAGTGTGACAAAGCTAGCGTACACTGTGTTCAAAGATTATCATGTAGATACGATTATTTAAAATAGAACGGTTATTTTATTAATTTCGATTTGGGTAAATACATTTAAATCCACACAGTGCATATAATTAACAAATATATCTATTTATTATATACAATGAAATCGTGATGGCAAAAATGTTTGTTTGCAAAAATGATGTTGAATATACGTATACATTGAAGAAAAGATTATCGCTACTGACGAAAAAGGCTATTTGCTTTTCTGTAAATAGCTATTGAACATAAATTTTATTTGTGTTTTAGATAAAAAAGGCTTATACTTCATCCTTTCTTTTATTTCATCCTTTTTTTTTCATCTAGGCACCACTATTATTATAATTATTATCCTACAAGTTGGAGTGATGACCTTGTACGGGTTTCGGGAACTGCCTTGAAATGAATAGCGTAAGATCGGTCCTTATGGAGTTCTATAAGGAGGACTATATGCAGTATGCTCAGCAGTGGGTGATTATCGGGTGAAATGATGATGACCGAAAACGAACACCACAGCTAGTAATAAATACTTTAATACAGTTATATCTCCAAAAAAGTTTTTTATTATTTTTTTTTTCATTTTAATACGACATCATAATAATCATAAAATAGTAAATGAAATTGTCACATTTATTTACTTGTGCAGGAAACCTAACATCTATAACATTGAACCACAGACATAGATAGACTACGCAAGTACCGCGATCTGTATGAAAACCAAGCGTGTCATATTTTTTGTACTGACCTTGACGCGTTATGACGTCACGAGCGCTTTTTAGTGATGGTTATTTCATTTTACGCTAAATCGATTAGGACGCCACTCGCGCGGCGATTCTAGTATCGTCCTATCCCATCGAAGTAAATCGAAAGAAATCAGATCAAACTAGATCTATGTCTAAGAGGTAATTAAATAAATGAATCGTAATCGATTACTAAATCGATTCAAGACAGAAAAATGATAATTACCATAGACAGAGGAATGATAAAATAAATTTATAAACCTTTTAATATTCTAACAAGTAAACTAATGTGTTTTAGCTTTTTCTTACATATGCCCATTGAGTTACCGTGTACTACGTACTAGAGAGGCCATCGAAAGAAAGTAATGAAACTGTCAATCAATCAATCTTTATGTCCCGTTGCATCAATCCATTTTTCTTTTATGTTCGGGTTACTTGGAAAACTGAAAAAACAAACATAGTCTAAGCAATAAGGAGTTTTGACAAAAAAAATCTATGCCTTTTTTTCTGAAAAATTGCTCCTTCAAATTATCATTTTTCTGTTCGATTATAAAATCGATTAGAATCGAGAACTGTTGCATCAAATGAACATCACTAACCACAAAATTGGACAGAAAAATGAGAACAGAAAAATGAGAAGACGCTATACATTGCTTGTTATCATACGACTCGATCTTTACCGTGCCAAGTAAAAGCCGCAATGTATTCCGAATCATTTCGTATGATTTGGTATCCGTGTTTGTCACGATCGTTTTCCACAGATATTCTTTATTTGATTTTAAAATAAATAGTGCATATTCTGATTAGAAAATTACTTACCGGTGGAAGGAAACATCTCTGCTAACTCGGCCACTCACAGCTGTGGAGTTTCTACAGTTTATAACGGCGTAATTCGGCATTTTACTTTATTCAGCTTCACGTCTTTCCTTAGCGAACTGCAAGCGCGGACTGAGTGTAGGCCAGCGTCAAGTAAGTTTCATAATCTTAGTTTGGACACGGGAAGTACATACACTCGCTTAGTCTATCTTGATACATGTCCGTGCATTGAACCTTCTGTGTCGTTAGTCTATGCCAATTACCATGGCAACTATTTGTTTATTTATATTTAATTGGTGAATTCTTATGACTTTTGCTTACACCTGCGCGGAAGTGACAAACTATCTTTGTCTTTTTTATTTATATCATTTTATTAGAGCCATCTCTCTTATACAGTCTGTCAATGTAATAAATTAAGTAAAATGAAAATTGTATTTGTGTGTGCCTGACACTGCTTAAGGAAGCATTTTTTTTTGGATATATTGTGAGTATATAACGTATCTATACATAAAATATCATTGCTGTTTAATGCAGATATTATGAAGTTGGTAGTGTAACAGGAAAATAGTCAACTCATTTGTAAAATAGACCAATTTAACAAGTAGAAAAAAATGATGTGATTTCGACGACGACGACGAGGAGGTCTGTCCTTTGATTTTCTTTGTAATAACGTTGATGAATTTTTATTCCATAAAAATGGTAAGGTGTTGAATCTGAATAAGTAGAAGATACGCTGATAGAGCCTTAACCCAGATGTTACTGAAACAATTTTTGTAATCATATTAAGGTGAAATTTATATATTGTGTCCATATTGCAAAAAGTTTAACTGGAAAAATAGTATAAAAATTTTATCTATCGTGGAAATCTCGGAAAATGGTGTCCTTTTAAAAGGACGGTAGTAATATGTACTACTAAGTAAGTAGACTATGATATTAAAATGACAACATACATTTCACATATATATTTATGTAGCAATATGAAAGTTTTCAAAACATGATTTAGGATGCAAGGTTCCATTACATTTAGAACAATAGAAATTCTTTCTTGTGACATTCTATACACCGAAGCTGCTTGTCTCTGTACCTAATGATGTGATCTTTTCCATCAAATCCAGAGGTTTCACGGAAACTCTAGCACCTTTACGTTCCTCATTCTTATAAGTTTCGAGCAGATCAGTTCCAACACTTCTACGAATGTGGAGATAATCATAATGGCCCCCTTTTACTTATATATTTGCCAAGAATTATGTATTGCCATATCAAGTCCATGACAAGTCAAAGAAAAATACCACTTCTTGCCTCTGATAGATGTCTTATACAAACCGATGCTCTGGTCGGATCTGTCCACCCCTCCCATTTTCTCGTACTTTTTTTACGACAAGTATATTTTTCTTCTGTTGTTGTGAAAATCTCTTTACCGTTGTAGACACAGGCTGAATCGTATCAAAGTTTGATGCAACAGTCACAACACTGTTATCATTCCATTTGCAAAATAAATTTGTTCTGCTCTGGTCGATTGATGCTTGAATGTACCTCGTGGTGTCTTTTTCAATTCTCAAAGGCAGTAGGCAAAGGGCATTTCGCAACGCGATTTTCACGTACTGTGCCAGTAGTCTTTATTCCTCGTACTCGAAGTTCATCAATGAGATGAATGGACGTAAAAAAGTTGTTAAAAAATAAATGGAATGCAGCTTTGCCCTATATTTTTCGCAGTACATCGGCATACTGTAATACAACGCTTGCACCCAATCCCAGAGGCTTTTGGTATTTGTTTTGATTACCAACATCATTCGATTGTCCTTGGTATGGATCACACCAAACTATACAACCTAACCGTGTCGCTCCGACCCAAAATTCATACCCCCATCTTATTGGTTACCCTCTTATAAATTGCTTGCATGAATGGCCGCCATAGTAGGGCACCATGGCTTCGCTGATGCTGTGATGCTCTTCAAAGAGTGCATGCGCAAAAAAGTACTCTGTAGTAGTACATATTACTACTGGCCTTTTAAAAGAACGGCAATTAAAACTGCATAAATATCACAAATAAAATGTGATCTAATAGTAGGTAATATATATTTCTGATAAAACACGTTTCAAATTACGTGTATTTAAAATAAATCAAGTAATTTGTTGTAATTTATTGATAATACATTTAACTTGATTTATCAATGGAAAATGGCAGAAATTCTAAAATAATTTAAAAATATACCACTGTTATAAAACGACACAACACTTTAATTTTCCAATTCCTACAACCGTGAGGTGCCAAATGAATATAAACATTTTTTTCAAAAATGCCCTCATTGTTAATAATAATTTTATTTATGGTGCGTCCTTTTAAAAGAACGATAGTAACAACTGGGTTAATGACGTAAGTGTTACGTAAATCTTGTAACCGAAATTAATGCAGGCATTATCAAGGGAGTGCTAAATTATTCGAGTCTTGTGTACATTATTACATACAAGTACTATGTATTAGTTAACGAAGGGTACTCGAGGTTAAATTGGATCACCCCAAGAAAAACATGGATTCAGTATAATCAAAAACGCTAATGTTTTTGTATATCTTGTAAGGGGTATTCAGGGCGTTAATTTTATTTAACTTCATAATGATATATGAAGATTCTGAATGTTAAACAGGCATCGCTGGGAATATGTTTGGGTTTGAATTTAAATAATAAGTTTTATTGAGGGAATTAGGTTAATAAAATGTTAAAAACGTGACTGTTTGAAATTATAATCCTATAGGGTAAAAGTGGGATAGATGCCCCACTTTTTGAAATAGCCTCATAATTTTAAAAACATGAATCTTATACGAACACTTTGTATGAATATAGCTAGGTTAATTATCTGTTTTGAATTACTATATATATTTTTTTATCCTATCATTTATAGATAATGTGTAATAAATATTTTTGTAGAACACCTTTTTTGAGGATAGATGCCTAACTAGTTGGATAGTTGCCCCACCATGAAAATACTAAGGAGGATAGATGCCTGCAGAGTGGGATAGATGCCTTACATACTCTATAAACGCGAAATCTAATAAAATTTATATGATAAACCAGCAAATGTCATGTTCACATAGTTGTTCTGTTGTCCAAGAATATACTTGCGCTCTCCTACATTTCGTTTGTATTTTCGTGGTGTGGTTCTCCTACAATCAGTATAAGGGCAGATCATTAATAAGTAAGTAAACATAACAAAAAAAGCAAATTAAACGAGTAAAATCGGTTAACATAGAGAAAACCTCTGACGCAATCAGGTAAAAATATAAACAGTACCTGTGATTATCGATAATAACATGTACATATGTATTGAGGGATAGATGCCCTTATTTTTTTTTATTAAATAAAAACAAAAGAGCCACTATTTTTACTTAGATTTGTACTTAATGAACCAGTGTATAGACATAATAAGAAATATAGTGAAATTTATTAATACTTATAAAGTTATGCAAAGGCAAATATCAACCTTTTTAAATTTTAACGTGTTCGTGAAGTTCGCCGCCGATATTATAACACGCACTAGCGAAACACGTCTTCACCAAACAACAGCTCATGCGTATACGAGGTTCGGGGTGATATAAGCTCCTATTTAAATCATTAATTCGTAGTCAGGACTCTGGGAAGTGAGGTTTTTTGAAAATGGGGCATCTATCCTAGTGCGGCATCTATCCCACTTTTACCCTACGATGAATTGGATTATTTATATCATACAAAATCAACCTTTATATAGACAAAATACACAATAAATTGTTCTTTATTTATTTTCAATGCGATACGAGTAAATTTTTTCATAAATATTTAATCCATATTATAAATCTAAAAATGAATATTCGTTTACGTGAAGTGTTTACATACATGTTAACCTATTTAGGTGCCCTATTTTCACCTTACGCTTGAACTAATTTCTTCAAAATCAAATGCTGTTAAATAACATGACTTACACCGAACAGAATACTATTTTATGTATTATTCTATTTATTGTTTGCTAGGTACTACAAAAAAGTACATTTATCGTTGTTAACATCACTTTTTATTTAAATTATATCTTTAATTTTTTGTAATCATATATTGTAACTCTACTCAAATGAATACACAAATTTACTCATACTTTAAAAATAAACTCAATAGCTACAGTCGAGTACTAAAAGTATGAAATAGTAAATCTTCCCCCGCTTATAGCTTGGAAACTTTAAAAGCACTGCTAGTATGCAATGTGTCCCTTGGCAATTACTTAGGAATTTACGAATAACACCTACACGGTGTTCACATTATCAAGAGTAGTTTACATGAATGAGTATAGTTTTAAATTTAATTTGTTATTACCTTTTTATATTTTATCTGGAGAGGGTATTCCATAGTGGACGTAGTTTTTTCTTAAGTTCTACAGTAATTCAGTCATTTTTATTCAAATTATTAAAAAGACGTGCAATTGAAAGTATAAAAAAATTGAATATTCAATAATGTTCAATAACATTTTTAGCCGATGGTAAGCGAATCGCCTATTTAGCTTCTATACTTTCAAAATATTCCGCCGATTGATTATTTGAAGATGACGACGACAAAACGACATGCATTTTTAATGACAAGAAATAAATAGAATTCTATAAATGTTATGATTTAATTGTATTATCTTTAAGGTATTTAAAGTATCGTTAACAGGCTTGTTTCATGTTAACAATGAACAGTAACGAAAAACGGAAGAGTCAAATTCATCATTGTCGGAATAATCAACGAATAGGCCGTGCTTTATGCAAATTTTTGTCGGTATGTTTCGAGATTTACGCTTAATAACAAGCTGGGGAAGTGTTGAAACATTCATAAACTAATTTTAACCTATTGTAACATATTCACGATATCAAATGGAACTAATTAATTTGTTTAATTCAACAAAGGGAACTGTATAAATAAATTTGTACAGATAGTTCTCTAGAGCTCTCTAGAGGTTGTTATTTCGTGAAGAAAATTTTATTCATAATATATTTAATTGTGTAAGGAACGCATCCTTACCTTTTTTTAAATTCAAATTGTATAAAACTATGATATAAACATAATTTACAGAAGTACTTATTTATTTTGTGTCGGTATGAGATAATGCATGATAACTAATTTTAGCCAAAATAGACAAGTAATTGAAACAGGGCATTATTTGTCTATTTCGAGGTAAACTTCATATTTATATAACGTTAATGAACTCAACCAAAATTCAGTTTAGTTTGCGTTATAAAGTCAAAGCTTAATGATGTTTATGTTGTCCCGGTCTGCAATTGAATGAAATAAGTATGTAAATGAGACCGTGATATTTACAACTTGTGAAAAATTATATTAAAGTTAGCTACCAGTACTTATCTGTATGCCTTAGATAATAAATAAAATAAAATCCACATATTAAACTTATTTCATAAACCAGAAAAACGCATAAGAAATTATAGTACACATTACGTCTGTGACCTAACTCCGGGCATACTTAACTATAGCTTTTATGTTGAACCTTGTTCATTGTTGTAGCGAAAAATAAAAGCTAAATAAATGCAAGGCTATAAAGATCCTTAATGCTAATGCAAAAAGGGTAATATGCGTTCCATAAAATAGCTTTTAAACAACATTGTTCACTACGTTATCAATTTCTCGGATGTAAAAATGTACATAAAGTTCTACGAAACATAATCAAAGTGTTCGCTACCAAGTTGCAAGTTAGCCGTAAATCAAATATTTGTTAGTGACATACCAAAAGATTCTCTAGATACACAATCAGCTTTAGCTGTGTTTACTTTATTTAAAAAGTTAGTTAGACTTATGATGTAAGTTGATTAATGTACCCTTTCGAAAAGTTCATTCCAATTTTTTGATCAAGAAAAACTTTTAATTTTCTAGACATTGTAATTAAATAGTAAATGTAATGTTAAAATAACGAAAATAAAAGTTTATTGCACCCACTTAGTGTATTAATAGATATATGTATTCCTAAATAATTTAAAATCAGTCTGGGACTCTTCATTCTTTCTTTCGCATATTGAAAACATATTTTTCTTGTATCAATTTTTATTCCGACTAATTCATACTTTTTTATTGGTGTTAAATAATTAAATCAGGAAAATGAAAATATCCAAGAAAAGGTGTTTCGACATAAAACGGATGGTTTTCTATTTTTAAATTCAGCGATATACAAAAATTGTAATCCATTTCGGTCCCAAAGGAAGTAATGAAGGTCACGACAAGAAAGAAACCTTCAGGGAAAAGCAAATATAGGACTAGAATAAACTGACGAAGAGTTTTATTAGATTTGCCGTAACATTTTGCTGATTTAAAATCTCATGCTTGTTATTCCTCAAGTGGTCTACAGTCACAGAAAGTGGTCTAGTGCCGTCAATGAACTGAGGTTTATTTATAAATATTATATTAGCTACCTTTTATTTAAAAACGAAACCAGCTAGACAAGAACTATCTGTTTAGTCCACCGGGAGGACATTTATCTAAATTTAATATAAAGGGAAACCAGGAAAAATATAGAAATATTTAAAAACATTTTTAATTTTTATTTTCTACAAAAATACTTGTATGCAAAATGTTGCAACACTGCTTTTATTTAGAAAGTGACGTGACACTCGCCACTAATAAAAAAATAAAACATCATTCCACGAAAAAACTCGTTCTATTTTTGAAATTCGTGATTCGTGAATCTAAACTAGATTAGCGTTTTTAACGTTTTTGCATCAAACAATTTTCGACTCAGTGTAGAATTACTAATTAAATATAAGAATAATAGAACGGAAAAAGTTAACATTTGTATAATATTTTGTTCAGTGCACAGATATGAAACTCAAAATGTTAAAGGGTCCAAATTGAATAGCTTTAAAGAACTAACTCGTTACATTCAAATGTTGGCGAAATATTATTGTCACGTCACGAAAATGATTTAAATTTCAACCGCCGGCCAATGGGAAAGACGTGAGTAAATTTTGATTAACCGATGAATAGAAGATTGGTTAGGTTAACTGGTATCCATTATACGACGCAGACCTCGTGAATCCATAATGCGGCTATATCAGACGATTGACTAGTTAATCTATTTTAACGATGAAATTATAAACTTGTATATACATATATACGGATACTATGTAGGGGACTCTCCATTGAAACGAAAATTGATGTTATATAACATGTTATATAACATTTTACCCATAGTTATTTATTGTTTTTCGCATACTTAATAACTCAGGCCCCGGAATCACAGACACAATAGAAAACCTATTGTGTCGTGGACCGATCGGGCCGTTCGGGGCTCAATGGGTTAAATCGCTGTTAGAAAATAGCTCATTGAATGATGTACCTATTCAAAGCTGGCTCACGGTATTTTTGTGGAAACTTAAAAAAATAGCTTAGAAGCAAGACTGACCTATTTGAGGAACATCATACGGTCGGCCAGAGCGCGCGGCGCGCAGCATCATCTGGCTGGCCAGCTCGCCGGGCAGCCGCGGCGCGCGCTTGTTGGTGCGCGCGCGGCGCCGCTCCTTGTGCAGCTGCGGCGGCGGGTACTCGCGCTGCGGCTCCGGAGCCGTCGCGTCCGACTCGAACAGCTCGTGCAGCGGCCGGGAGCGTATCTGCAGCTCGCGGCCGGCGCGCCATTCCGCGGGGTAGCGGCGAGGTGTCGGGTCTGCGGCCGAGCGCAGCGCCAGCGCCGCGATCACGGTGGTGACGCACACCCGCATGTTCACCGCCGCCCGCGCCCTGCGCATCCCTGTACTAAGTGCACGGCCCTGCGCGCTCACTCCCCGGGCGCTTGCCCGACCGCATTATTTGATCTTGACCACCAGGGTGAAAGGGTTGCGCGGCTTCTCGTCGGCTATGCTATGCTCTGCTCTTGGGGATACTTTAGTGTTACCTGCAACAAAGAGCAAAATATTTTAATGTATCTTTTATATGTGTAATCTGTAGGTATTGAAAAAAATATAAAGGTTAAGTACCTTTATATTTTTTTCAAGTTCGATTTAGCTTCATTGAGTTTTGACCAAAGGCATTTCGTGGAATCGGCCTCCGGATCGTTTAAAAGCTACCTATTGTTTTAAAAAATATCGTTTACTTCATTCCTTTGAAGAAATTTTGCGTTCATTTTCTTTTGTTTTCAGTTTTCTTTTGAGGCTGTATCTACATTGTTTTGACGTGACCACTAATTGATATCGAGCATCAAGTCTCGTATAAACCTCATGTTTGTTCTAAAATTTGGCTAATTCTGGCGTATGTTGTGTTAAACAGTGTTGTATTGTGGAGCTAGACTAATGAGGTACAGAGTTGTGTTAAAAATAACTTCAGCGTTAACAACGGAGAAGAAACTAAAAAATATCACGAGCGAAGTTTGTTTGCAAACGACACACTGACAGCAATTTGACAGGTGACTGATGTTACAGATTATAGAAAGAGAAATGTGTTTGGGCAAAGGCTTAACCTTTATTGTGCCATTACTGACGTCCCGTTAATTAAAGTGTTATAAATCTAAGAAATGTAATAAGATAACATTAAAAGTAATAAAATCATACAAGTAGGTAAGATTTCATTTTATTATAAATATAATTAAAGTGATTTACGAAGCTATAATTTGTAGAAGATAATAAATTGTTACCAGCAGCAAATTCAATTAACAAACTAACTGAATCCTTGGTTTGCGGATAGAATTAATATGTATCAACTTATATCGAAACTTAAAGGACAGTGAAATATTTAGAAGGTCGACATCTTCAAAGGCCATTCACACTATACAAGGGATTCTATGTCAAAGGTCCTACAAAGTGATGCCTGCGCGTGATATAAAAATAGTATTAAATTATATTGAAACGAAGAGTAGTGTGAAATATTCAGAAGGTTGAGTTTTTCAAGGGCCATTCACGTTTCATTTCATCGCAAAGGTTATAGCAAGTCTAGCTTGATAAAAGTCGGGTGTACGTACTGTATGGATGGCAAATTGCTGTGGCAGTAATTGATAGGTAGCTCCACTGACAATTTATTGAACTCGCTTTTCCTTTGAGAAATCGGTTCACTGACATAATTTGAACGTGAATGGACAGTATTAAAGGAACCTTGAATTTCCTCGAAGGAAAAATTAAATTTAGATTAAACAAAATTGTACAGGTATTTGTGTTCGGTTTTATATGAGAAATCACAGATAATAATATAAATCTGTATTAGTAACATTACCTTGAGATATTAATGATTTCTAACGACCTAAAGAGCGATTTATTCGTATGTTTTTATTCTGATCTTTCATATCATGTAAGTGTTTTTATCAAGCTTACACAATCGTGTATATTTAAAAAAAAAAAAAACGAATTGGGGTGTATTTTTATGCAATTTCAAAAGGAAAACAGAATGTGACAAGGTGTGCATATTCTCTTTTGTTATTAGTCCATTTCATTGTCGGTTACACGCGACAACGACACTAATATGAAAGCTCACGCATAACAAAAAGTAAAACATTCGTAGGAAAATAAAACGTATATTAACGTCAATCTGTTTGTAGCGAAACCTGTGCGCTATTGCTATTATGAGAAGCAATAAAACTCCACTTTAAAAAGTTATTTTTATGATAAGCTAAAATAAGACACTGTGGAACTTATTGTTTTATAAGCAGTTCTTTAATGGTAATGATTTATTTACGTGAGACAAACAATCTTCTATTTTTGGAAACAAACATGGTCGTCAAATTTCGCAATTTGTTAGTACGCACGCGAACCAGTCTTATACTGAAGGTACTTGTTCCTAATATGTGCCTAACAGTAGAAAAGAATCGCAAAATCCATGCATATTTTTTCAAGAGCCTTTGGATCGAGATATTTTCTCAATTTTTAAATATACACACTTAAGATAGTAAGAAAACTATTTTTTATAAATTTCATTTGTAGATATGGAGGATAGATCTACTTTTACGTCAAAGAAAAAACCTGAAAGTAGCAGGAAATTAGTTTTCAAACAGTTCTCTGAAGTCATAAGGAAAAACCTCAGAAACACCTCAATATTTTAACTACTCTTAACACAACTAACCTTTCCTAGAGATGTGTGTTTTATGGCTCATGACATATTTTGTGCACGGAGTCGTCGAAGTGGATGCTTATGCTAGCGTTGTATAAGATTAAGATAACCTAGCTCGTTATCCCGACCTCGATTCTATTGTATATGCGAGACGATGAATGTGTGAGTATTTGTCAATACAACGTAAAACACGTGTTCACTTTAGGTACCTATATAATTTGAGGTATGATTTGCAGTTCATATATTATGATAAATTATTCTTGCGGTATGAAAAAACGAAAGTATCCCAATAATAAAAATAACAATAAGATAACAATTTTCAATGCTTAAATAGAAAAAATGTAAGCTAGGGCGTTGAATTTAATGTCATCCTTTCGCTTTTATATACCTCGGAGAATAGCAGTTTTATGTTCTCAAAACCTTTTTTCATATTAACCGGAGCTGAGGTTGTCTTGAGAAGCTTCTTAATTTTTACCTGAAGGTACTTATGGTATATTTGAACACATAGTGCGTCATTACTGACGTAAATGTATGTAAGGTGGAACAAGTAATTGCTTACTTGTTTTGGAAAATGACCTCTATTGTGGTAAGATAAAATACATTATATGTTTACGGTCGACCTCAATGCAGTACTAAAAATCTCGGAACTCCGTAAGTTTGTTAATAAATCTAGCTAAAAGTAGATCTCTGCGTGCACTAACATTTAACATTTGACGTGTATTGAGAATTATTTCTATCCAGTGGACGATTCCGTTGACTTCACTGATAATGTGGAAACTTTCACAATAAAATCAAATTAGCTGCTCTAAGTACGCACGTTCGCAACTTCTCTTTAACTTTTACGAAGTTTGTTCTTTATTATTTTTCTTGCTTAAATTATTACGTCAGATGTAGGAACCTCGTAATCCTATTTTGGGATGTGTGTTTTATCTGTTATGTTTTTTCAAGAGTCACCTACAAAATATTTTTTAAGCTCTACCAAGGAACATTATAATCATATCTCAATTCTTAATTTAACGTTTATAACTAGATGATTTCAAGAATCGTAGTGCAAAATGTTGATTTTGAGGATTGTATATTTTCATAAGAATTGATCAAATAAACATAATAATAATAGTTGTTCTTTAAAAAATTAACGCAAAACTTATTATTCCGATGTAAAAATATGTACTCGTAGAAGGTGTTCAAATATAAAATAAGAAATGATGTTTGTACAAGGTGATTACAATAACCGTTAGTTGAGTATAAAGTATGAATATTGGAGCAATATCGAGAAACACTTTTTCTTGCTTCTCGTATTTTCTATGAGTAATTGAAAATATACTGGTAACTGAATTAAAACATACTTTTTTAATATCAGAATTAATTTGATAAGACACAATGAAATAGAAGATAAAACTAAATGTACCGGATACCCACAACAATATTATAACAAGATGCTTTATAAATGAATGTAATAATCGATATTACATTAATTATGTATTCCCGAATTCCTATACAAATATGTATCGATTTCAGTCGAGTCATTTGTTTATCTTTTTGTGTACCCACGCAATGAATTGAGATTTTGGACCGCGATGTAAATTGTACAGGTTCATTTGGTTAAAACGTCTATCCATCAGCTTTTATTACCATTTCTGAGAAGACGAATGATTCGTCAGTTTTCATTGCTCTATCTATTGGAGTATAAATCATGAGTCTTAATTACAGGCATTTACTTAGAGGTTGTAATTACGGCAATCCTGTTACTTTTTCTGGTTAATTCAGTTACGCTTTAATTTGATGTATCGGGGAGAGTTCAAGGCTGTATTTTTATATGTGCTTTCATGAAATGATAAAGCACTCGTAAATTGCTAATTTAAATATGCTGATTAAAGGGTGTGGTAAATATTAATATTCACTTATTTGTTTTTAAAATACCGAATATAAAGTAATAAATAATAGTGCACAAGTGTTGTGAAACGTCACAAAATATTTCGTGTGCATTGCGGATTGCCGCACTTAAGCTAGTTAAAGTTTATTCGACATAGGTACGATCGATACAGATTCTTGAAGTCGTTGCTATAAACCACTAAAAGTATTTCTATAAGTAAGACTTGGATAATATACTAGGTGTGGCTATAAAGTAGGTAATATAGGTGACTGAACCCGGCATTAAGTTCCATCGATCATATAAATAGAGTCTTAAAAATATATTTACTTAAAATAAAGAGCCAAAACCTGTGGCGTGCTATCGTCGCTGTATTTATAGCCAGGCGAGCGGTGGGCCGTTGACGTCATCGCAGTTGAGTCGAGGCGCGGGGAGGCCGCGGGAGGGAGGCGGGCGCGCCCTCTACGCACTTGCAAATTCGCACCTCCATGAATGAAAGAATCGAATTATCCCCTGAGACTGAATGTACGCGACTAGATCACTGATTAAGCCTTTACATGCTGAATACGTTGATACTCCATGGGGTTACGTAATTGTTAAGGAAGTCGGGTTTATTCTTGGCTATTTGGAGCGTGTTTATTTACTCTTAAGCTTGATAAAACCATTGATGTAATTGATATAGGAATATTTTTGTTACTTATATTCATAAAATTGAAATTAATTAAATAAGTCGAATATTCTCCGCTAAATGATGCTTAAATATTTCAATCGTTTTGACACATAACTATTTTGTGTTTAAAGGAATTTTTCTGTAAGCATGCTTCTGCAGTATTTGACCGTAACAATTATTTAATTCTGTGAATTTTTCACTTTGTTCAAGTATATACTTATTCACCGTGGCGCTATTTACAAAATTAGAATAATCATAGTATGTTTCACAATACCTATACTTTAGTCATTAAAATTAGATTAAGGCTGTACGATTCGATATCTACTGTTATTTTCTATCGTACTTACTGTCGATACTCATTCTTTATGGTTAAAGGTTAGATTTGGTTAAATGATAGGGAAGACAAGCCCATTTTCATGTTAAGCGTCGATCATATTATTTATTTACTGAATTATAATTTCATGTATCAGTAGCTCTCACAATTTTGAGGAATATATAAAAAGTATACTTTTAGTAATAAGTGTTTATAAACATAATATTTCATCAATTTAAAAAATGCGATAGTAAAAGAAAAAATATACTCCTCGCATCGTATATAATTAATTGTGTTTTAACTGTTGTTATAAAAATGTTCCGCATGAGCCGAAAAATGATTTCAGAAAACAACACATTCTGCCTAAGCAAACTAATCGTTTTAATTAATACTAAACAAGTAGTAAATTGGAAAAAATCTATACATATAATAAAATCGTAGGAAAGTCAAAACTGTACATTGAATATTTTTTTAAAAGAATACATAATCCATGATCTATAATCGATATAGAAGCCAAAAACATAGTTTTTAGAATTTTTGTCTGTTTGTCTGTTTGTCTGTTTGTCTGTTTGTCTGTTTGTCTGTATGTTTGTCCAGGCTAATCTCGAAAAGTACTGCATAGATTGACTTCAAATTTTGCATGAATATTACTAACAGGTCGAGTGAGGCTTTTTTAAACATATTATCATGCTATCACCTCCGGAGGAGGAGCTGTGAACCTTTTTTTTTTCTTACGTATTCCGTGTACTACGACAGCGTACAATCTAAAGACTCATGTTTAAATGTTGGTTTCGGGTAAGCCATGCTATTATCTAGCTTTACACAATAAAAACTATGTCATTTACGTAATTTGGGCAGAGAATCAGTTTAATGAATTTATTAGTATACAAATTTGAAACAGCGCCATCTATGAGATTTCGTAAAAATCAAATCAATTTACATGTTAACACTACTGGACACAATGTTAAAAATTAATAATTTAAATATAATTATGTTATTTATTTATTTAACTCTTTAACCCATATCTTCCCTTCCCTGGTGCGCTTATAATTCGTGTGAATATACTACATTTTTAAAAGTGAGGGTAGATGTTTATTATTTTAAGTCAAACTAGACACCATTACAGTTAATCTAATATTGATTGTGTTCATTGGTTACATTTTTAAAAATCTTCGTGTTTTAAAAATTCGATAACGAGGCGGGACTCGAACCAGCATTCTTTAGTGGTCGAATTTTTTCTATTCTTTATAAATTTATTGTTTATGAATTTATATTTATAAACAATAATACAAAAAGGTTAGTTCGTTGATAATTATTATTCCTTCATCATTTACATGTTGTAAGTAAAAATATACTTTGACTGTTAATACTTTTGTTCAGTAAGTATTTACCTGTATGATTATTGCTTGGTAATTAATATATTTTCATGTCGTATACCTAATTAAAAACATAAGTTTGGTGTGAAACTAGCTGGATTTATTTTTACACACTCACAGTCTTATATTTTGTGTTAATGTTAAAATAGTATTAATAGTGTACAAATCATAATATTTTTTCACAATTAAAAATATTTCCTTTTTTTTGATGGTGTTGGCATCGAATTAAACCGCGCTGTCGTTTCGTTCACTAAAAGTGATGTTATGAGGACCGAATATGTAGCCGCCTCAACTTACGGAAACGAGAGTAACCTGCGTTGTCTGTTAGTTATTGTATAGTCGAATTTAACGTTACATGGAAATTGGAATCTAATTATATGTATACTTATATACTTATATTAAATCTGTAGAGGTCAATTCTGTACATGAAATATATTTCCTAAATAACTATCACGAGGTGATTAGGGATCGACACTGACGCCAAAAATTTTTCCGTCTGTCTGTCTGTATAACCGTTATAGAAACAAAAACTACTCGACGGATTTAAACGAAACTTGGTACAATTATTTTTCATATTCGTGAGCAGAGCAGTAACTCCATTTTTAAGCTTTCGTCGCGTGTGCAACCTACGGGTTAAAGCTACACAGAAATCAAGTATGAAAGAAATGTTCTCCATATTATATAAAAAATATCTCCCGACATCATAAATGTCTATCTTTTATGGTTGAGCTTAGGAGTTCAAAGCTTTCTGATTATATTTGTCTACTAGCTGTGCCCGCGACTTCGTCCGCGTGGAATAGTGACTATGGGACCTATGACCATGGGCTCAGGGTGGGGCAAGAATAATTGTTTTTATTTTCATGCTTCCACTCCCACGCCTACTCCCAGGCCCACGCCAACGCCCACGCCCACTCTTCCTACACTTCACAATTGGTACCTACCAGATCAAAGCCAGGGTAAGCGCCCCACCCAGCCCCACCGTGGCTACGCCCATGCTGAATTACTACTTAACATACAATTATTGAGTAAATACGTACTACCATAAATAATTAAAAGAATTGTTATTAAAGTTTCTTACTAAACTGAGCTAAAAAACTTACGTACCAACTTATTAAAGAAAATCAAGAAATGAAATGCCTAACCTATTCCAAATAGTTACTACATAATATTGTAATTAAAAATTATGATTAGTATATAATATCGAAAATCAAAAAAGAAATGCCTAACTAATTCTACGTAAAATTTATTTTAAATTATGTCATATTATTTTTTAGGAACCAGGGGGGGAGAGGAGCAAATTCTATTTCCTTCCTTTCTTAAATGGATGTTTTTAATAATGTATGGTGTAGCCACTGATCAGCTTAATCGATACTCAATTTTTATCAAATCCAGCAACAAATCCAAATTAGATGTTTCCTGTCTCACGCACGTAACTAAAGGCTGAAGAGAGAGAGAGGGAGCACGTAACTAAACCGTTTAATCGAAGAAAAGTGTATAGAAAAAGGAATAAATAATTTCATAAACTTCCCGACGATCTTTAAAAATAAATTATTATATCATTTTTTTCATTCCCACTTTTACCCCTATGTAGGTATAATAAGTGGATGAACCGATTTTGATACAATTTATCTAAGAACCAGCGTCGGAAAATATGCTGCCTAACAAAAAAAAAAGCCGCATCTAATTCGGTTTACCTGTTAGCCAGCTACGGTGCCATAGACAGACACACACACACACACACACACACAGAAATACATAGCAGTCAAACACATAACACCCGTCTTTTTGCGTCGGGGGTTAAAAATATAATACGACATAATTTAAAGGACATTTTATGTGGAAAATTTACCTATTAGAAGTAACCATAATGTTAATTTGACCCCGCCCCCCCCCCCCTACTACCTCAGCTTACCCCCAAACCCTTGGGGAATTTTGATATGATCATCTGGACATGTAAAGGAATAACTGTAGCGTATAACAGATAAATTACGTTTTATCGTACACTGTACAGTGTACAATAGAATGCCTTAGCAAATGTTCGCCGTGATTACTTATAAATTGTCATAACTTTTTTATTTATGAACCGATTGACATGAATTAAACACTAAATGTTAAATGAAGATTACCACAATACATTAGTGAAAACCGCATCCAAATCGGATAAGCCGTTTCTGAGATTAGCGTGCACAAACATACATACAAACAGACAAAAAAAATTTTAACTACAGTTTTGGGTTCAAGATCGATTTAATAATAACACCTGCTAATTTTTTTCTACATATTTTCATTGTACAGACATCGCTTTTCCACAATTTTATTATATGTATTGATGATGATGATGATTGATGATTATAACACTCTCAGTCCGTTTCAACTTAATTTTTATTCACTCGCATCAGTGCCACCTAAAAAATCTTTATATCGAAATTCGAGCAAAGCTAAGAAAATGAGAAATAAGAGTTCTCAAGGATCGTTAGAGGTAAGAGGCTTACTATTGACCGAAAACAACATGTGTTATGCCGAGAACCTGAAACCGCTTCACAACGAGAATTGCGGCTCACAGCTGACCGCGAACGGCATATTTTATCTCGATAATCTGAAACTTTTACTCAATATGAAGACCGTTTGACAAATGATAGAGTGCACCATAATATTATTCGATCTCTTGAAGATGAACATGAGCATAAGCAATGACTAGAGTAGGGACGCGAATATTACCATTATTTGAGACAAGATTATTTGAGACAAGTACGATTAATAAGTTTGTTTAATGAAAGATTAAGAATTGAAACTATTTGGTCTCTTGAAACGGACGAATAGCGACGAATAGCTTAATGACTTAGAGGTATACATAGAAGATCAATCTACGAATTCGGTGGTGTGGTCCGACAAATATAAAAGTGGGTTTGCTTATAACCTCACAATTGATTACAGATCATCTTCTGTATAGGCGATATTAACGTAGTATGTTCTTTTTGTAATGCTTTAAAGAGGAGTAAGGAGTCGGCTTTCGTTTGAAGATACACCAGAACCTTTGAAATCACTACTTTTAGAGGAACATGTGCAATCTAAACAGTTCTTAGACAATATTCGCTCTTATAGTAGTGCGTTTTAAATGATCCTTTGGTGCTCAACAATTATCAGAGGATCCTTTCATGCTTACTTTTAAGATACAAGGTCAAGTTTATCATTTGATAGGATCCCTTTTGCCTGAAGGCCAACCTAAGTTTCTTCAAATATATTTTGTATTCGACTACAACGAATAGTCGAATACAAGAAATCAATATTTCTCGAATTTAAAATATTACAATTTTTCCTACGGTAGGGCGACGAATGTATTTTCGCATAGTAACGGAGGGGAACTCACGGGGGGTCGAGTGACGCGGGCCACGTACCACAAACATGCTTAGTTTGTTGTACCGAGCGCGAAAGAAAGTAATCGTGTTTTTAGTAAAATTACTATGTAAACTAACGTAATTTAATACTTAGGTACATATTATATAATGATGCGCTCAAACTGTTAATCTACATTTAATTTAGATTATTATTTGAATTACTAAGTAATGTAGAATTTAAATCAAATTCACTCATGTTTTCCTCAGATTTTCGATGTCCTCCGATTTTAAGATTTTCTTATCAGAGTATTCAATTTTAATGTAGTTAATTTTTATAAGAGACAATTAAGAACATTCAAAAATGAAGTGTCACGTATTTTTTTTAAACGACGAATGACGAAAAACGACGTAATCGCGGACGAAGTCGCGGGCAACAGCTAGTAAGGAGAATATGTCGTGAAGACTTAGAACTAAAATAACCATTTTTGTTTTTATTAAGAATCGATCTAAATAATTGTTATAACGCAAATTCAACAAACAAAAACAGTAAAAATACGTCACTCTTTTCACGTAAACAAGTGACGTATGTGAATGAAATAATCGAAAACAAATTGTTTTCGATTCTCGACGTTTTTATAAAAACAAAAGAAAAATATGTTCATAGCTGTATTGACGTCTCACTGCCAAGACTATCTCCAACGAGTTGTATTGTATTCCAAAACATGAATTGCTGCATTAAAATCATTGTAGGAACAATAGGTATAACGTACATATTAATATAATAATTGCATCTTGCAATACTAAATGGGCAATAAGAAAAATTGTAAAATCTTTTGCTTATTGTACAGAAAAGCAATTCAGAGGTTATTTTATGAAGCGCAAATAAAGAAACAAAATAACTTTCTATTTTCTTACATTGTTTCCCGATATTTTGTTGTAAATAAGAAAATCGTATGCAAATACCAGAGAACACGAAACATCGACACAAAGTACGAGAACATTTTGTTAAACTTTTACATCTTACTTATCGGAGAAAGGTTCGTTCAATGTATGAGGATTTTTAAAGCTGAATAGACAAGAACTAGCCTTATCTCAGCTCTAGGTGATAAGCATGGAAGCTACTCCATCCTTACACCTACTCTTATGCCCACCATGAACTTAAGAAGGCTTTGGTGATAGTTATCCAGATTGATCGTAACGAGCCTACGAGGTGACATTAAGGGTGACATACAAAAAACGTATAAGAAAAGAAGAACAAAATAATATCGATATGAAGGTGGAGGAATTACGAAAGATAAGAATTTTGAACGAATGAATAAATACCCAAAATAGAACAGTTGTTAAAAGAAACAGAACTAACGTTAAAGAATATGTAAAATTACATTTTGTAATTAGAACGAATAGTTTCGCTCCGGTGAATAAAATATTTCTTAATTAAATCAATTATGTATTTAATGTCTGGCACCGTCACCAAAGTCAATACGTGTATATCGATTGATTAATAATACAGCTATAAATAGTTATCGGAATTGCACAAGTTTTGTACCTAGTCAAGTATTGCTTTATATTTTGAAAGTACTATCTGAGACGGAACAGTCTGTAGCCAAACATTGTTTCCGCGGGGCTGCGTGTACGGTGCATGGCGTATGCAAATGGTTCTGTAAATTCCATTCTTTGTTGCACACATGTAGCGTTCGCTCAATATGGGCACAAAGTTCAGCACTTTGAAAGGAACACAATATTCCCCGCTCCGAGCAGCGTTTGTTGCATTTTGTAGCGAGACATGAGTTTCATCGACTGGATTAAAGCGATGTAACTTATAGCTCTGAATATAATACGGTATTGTTCTCTGAAATGTCATGAATGAAAATTAATGTTGATTATAATGTTCGTTCGTGGCAGTACATTCTCTTCTCAGTTGTTAATATCGATATTCAGAATAGAACCAACATACATATCTAAGTAATATAATTGATGCATAAATATTTTTACATTAAATATGCTAACGCAGCATCAGCGTCTTACCATCAAACTCAATATTAGATATAAGATTCAGCGGAAATGAAATGTCTACGATTGAAATTAGTTGTTGATTGAAATCAAATCGATGTTTAAATTTAGTCTTGTGATACTCTACTAAGATTGCAGTATAAGCTGAATTAAAGTCAGTTTTAAATCATGCGAGATAGTTTAAGTTTTGAAATAAATCAATGTTTTTTTTTATAAATTACTGTGTTATTTTTGAAATGAACGTGGGTGTGTGATGATTTTATTAAAATGTTTAAAAAGTGTTCGGTATATACGCTACAATAATCCTGCCTTATTTATATTCTAAATATTCACAAATCTTCACCGTCTTTGGCATTTAAAAGGCACAAGTTTTAAATGTTTTACTAAGAATATATTTAAAGGAGAAATTCTTAGACTTTAGGGTTTCTTGGAAGTTATTTCACGGTTTTTAAACTGACACATTTTTTTTTGTTTACGTTACGTGACTCATTTTGTGTAAATTAAGTGAATTTTGTTTATGCTAAAAAAACGCTTTTGATTCTATTTTCATTTACATAGATTATCTTATCACACATATTCGAAATATCATATTTCTTAACGTAAGAAATCTCAGAAAACAATTCCTACTTTACCGTTATGATTGAATAATAATATGAAACCCAGGAAATTTATTTTGTCTAAAAAAAGCACCTGTAAAAAGTAGAACTTTTTACAGGTGCTTTTTAACATTCTTAAATATAAACAAGGTGAATAATTGCAGTGTGTAATGTTTATTGCATTAATCTTATAAATGAGTATTAAGATTAATTGAACCGATAAAACCATTAACCAGCTCGACATGCTATTGTAATCAATAAAGTATAGTGAGGTTTCCTTTCATAAAAATACTGTTTCATTTGCAGCTTTAGTTGGATAAATATATATTTCTGTAATTTACGTAAATATAAGATTTAAATAAAGACATTTTATTAATCCTTTTTAACTCTTTTTAGGTTATACAGTGGAGTGGAGATCTTCTTCAATCACTTTTATTCAGGAACGTGATTTGCATTGCATGACGTGAGCCAACTGTCAATTTACAACAATGAATTCCTAAAATTGTTGAAATGGACGTCTAGGAAACATAAAGTGGATATAAATGGGACTATTGTTGAGCGACTCTCGGTGCAATCGGCTGGCTATCATAACGAAGAGGACTTTTATGCCCATACTAAACCTCGATATGGCGACGATAAGTGACGGCTTTATTTCGCGTTCCGTTTTATTATTTTCATTAGTTTTTAATGCACTCACAGTGGCGAGTTAACAAAGCTTTGGATTTTACGCCCAGTGAACTGAAAGGCGGGTTGTGAATACGTATCGCTGTATTTCAGAAAATAATGAGTATTATATTACTCGCTTTTGACATGATAACGGTCAAACCAAATACCCGTTTTTAATGGAAATTGGCAGTTAGCGGTGATCGATATTCTCCGATGTTAGTGTTTACATTCTTCGATAGAGCGTGAAAACAATTATTCTAGAGTCACTTCATCGATTTTTTAGTTAACCCATTTAATATGCGCTTTGTGTAATATAATATTTGCAATCACTTTCATTACAATTCATACTAAAGAGTATTGTGTTATTTAATATCGCTGATCTTGTAGAAAAATAAGAGAATAATAATATTTAAAAGAAACACAATATGTCGCGACGATGCGAATGTAAATGTGGCGAGCAATGCCAGCTCTTTTGTGGACTAACCCACTTGGCTACACGCTTTGCTTATGCAAAATTTGAAAGCTCTAAGTGCTACCTCCTTATTTTGTTATTATATTCCACTCATAATAACTTGCAAAATCATTATTATGTTGACTATTTTGAATTTCATCTCAATGTTTAACCGCTTATGAGTTTCTGTATAAGTTGCGAACCCGTTTGGAATTTGTAATATGGAATACAAATAGCTTCGAAAATTCAGGTCTTTAAAAATTGGGTTATTTGTCGTATGTGACGAAAATTTTAAACCAATCCTGCTTTCTTCTCCTTTAGCTTTTTACTTTTATATATTTTTATTTGTTCCATAATTCAATATCTTCTTTCAAAACAAAACACCTGAATAACCATGTCCATTTGGCTATTACATTTCAATGTATATTCGCCCGGGCTATTTCCATCTGATGTATGCGCTATGCATAACAAACATATTACGTAGTGTCAGATTTCTCATGCATTTATTATCAAAGTAATCTCTTTCATTCACATCCAATTGGCCGGTATCAATATTGCATATTGAAACTTGAATACGTGTGCTCAATATGTAAATAGCGCCGTAGCAGACACGCCGGCGGCTCGGCCGCTCAGACTGTGCCGTTAACCTAATTGGCGTCAATTCCTTGGATAATGCTAATTTTATGAGATGTCTCCACATTTATGTAATTTATTGTTAGGTACAGATTGATTTCGACGTGTTGTGGTGAGATTAAGGTGGTTTATTGAGCGTCCTTAATTTTTTTTGCAATGGAGCGCGTAGTGAATTTCTTTGAAAGCACTGTGGCGTCCCACGTATGAAAAAGGTAATTAATGTAGTATGTTCATAGAATTTTATCGAGGTTCATAACTTCATGGAAATGCTAAATACGTCAAATAGTGAATATAAGGGTGTAACAAATAGCGCTTAATTTATTTACTCACTTAGCATCTGGTATAGAGTTATATTTATTCATGTAAAATTAAAAATATGATCATGAGAAATCCATTTAAAAGACTAAGATAAATAATATAGGAATGTAGTATCCTTTTACAACGTTGTGCCTACACTTAAAATATGATAGAAAAGTTGCAGTTTACCAGCCCTACGACTTTATTATTTAGTTATCTTCTATGATGCAATAAATTAAAACACTCCCACGTAAGGGTGTGCAATTAAACTTTTATTAGGCCTATAAAATAAACATAAAAAATAAATAAGGTAAGGCAAGGAAGTTAACGCGTAAGATATACAAGCTGGTGAAAATTAATTAGTATCTAAATTCTCATTGGGATCTGGTAAACGATACTTTTACGGGCTTGGAGGAAAATTTTAGTACACCATTACACATTACTTAGAAATATGAATTTGAATTGTGCCTAATTATGCAGCTTACACCAATTTTTATTTGTGAAAACGCTGTAAAATTATTAACTATACTTAATTTCTCACTTGAATTAAGACATGCTTTTTTTATTGATGAAAGATAAAATACGATACATATTTGTTAAAAACATTCTTATTTTCATAAATATTGTATATAGAAAAAACTCAATAAAAAGATTATACCAAAGTAACGAATATCATACAAGTTTTGTCAGTTTGTTCTTATATAATAGAAAGATGGCATTCTTCAAGACAACCTAAAGGTTTGTTTTCTTTTTACATTGAAATAAAATTCCAATAGCTTCTCGAAGCTGAGATCGTTATTTTGAGACTTTATAAAATCTTATTATACGAACTCATAGTATTACGCTTCTTATTATTATGAATTTACACCAAGAAATTATATTTAAATTGCCAACTACTCTTTTATAATTACTTTCGTGGGGTTTTTGACATTTAAGTTGTTGGAAAATCTTGAGTGATTTTTAATTTAGTTTCATTATGAAGCGCCCCTCGTTCTATATAAGGAGGTTAGTGAAAAATATCTGTGTATGTCATTTTATCTTCTTATTGAGTTTCTTCTTAAAATACATCTTTTTTTCAAAACAAAATGTTTTAATTTACTTTGAAAACATGTATTATAAAGTAAAATAAATTTGGATCGGTTCTATAAATAGATTCACCAATATCTCTTCTCTACGAACTATCCATTAGTTAAACTACACTGTTTGCACACAGAAGTTTAGAACGTTGGTTCAGATTCCTAAATTGTATGAAAACTACAATATATGCAAAATCGATAGGTCGGCGGTTCCCTCGTTTGTTAGCCTTTGGTTTTAAACCACAAATCAAACGTACTGGCCCCGGATTAACTTTTCCTGAGTGCCTTTGACACGTTAAGCGTGTAACTTTTTTGAGTTAGCTTCCAACTACATTGCAAGGGGTATTTTTCTATAATATTTAAAGATAATTCTATTTTTTCTATCTGTAATTATTAAACTTTAATGCTTCTTATACCAATTACTGACTGAATAATGTACGCGTGTATTAGATAGGGAAGTAGGCTTTCATTGATAATAATTAGAAAAACTTTTCATCGTTAATCCGAATTGTTTAGTACCAATCAAAATGATTGCCGATGCAGGAATTAAACTCGTGTTGATGAACAAAGTGAATTCTGGTTGCTAGTATTATCGGGTGTTCGGACGGTTGGCTCAATTAATTGCAGATCAGATGCAGTGAAATAAGCTTATCCTCAAACAGCTTTAGTGGGAGATTCTCCTTTTACTTAACTTTTGAATTGTACATAATCTGTTGAATACTAAAGATGTTAGTATTAATTATAAATAATAAATAGTAATGTGGTTTGTTTTATTGAGATGAAAATATGAAAAATTTAACAATATGTTAGAAGAAAATACATACTTTCATAAATATTTAGAACCTCTTCTATTTATATCTGTTCTCAATTTCGGAAGTATCACATAAATTATGTACATAATATGAAATATGGATAAGAGGACCGGGGTTTACATACTTTAAATTATACATAATAGCATCTTGAAAAGGAAATATGAACTAATTTAGTTAATTTTGGTAGACACACCCGTCCTGGGTGGCTAAAAGGGCCCAATAAATTAAAACAGGTGGGCGTGCTCTATACTACCAAGGTATGCGTAGAGACGAAGGTATTACGTAAAATATTACGTCTTTCTACGATTCCTCTGGGACCCTTGATTTCCTTATCAGTGTAACTCTACGCTACATTGGCTGTATTAAAACAAGAATAAATAAACATCCCTGAAGAAATGCGACATACTTTCTTTAGACTGGTATTATAATTGTTTGAATTCAAAGAAAATCGTTATTTTATTTACATCGCATACCAATCATCAACGTAATTATAGGCCCATCGAAGTCTAGAACTTTGTATTTATTTTTAGACACTAACAAAAATAAAGACATGGCGTCTATTTTAGAAATCATTAAATAATGTACGATATGATACACACATTAATATTTCATGCGTTCATATTTGTAATTGAATTGTAGCTTTGAAAAATATTTTTCCACGCTGCTACATAATTCCGAAGCTAGCAAGAGTAAGTTTCTACTAGTTTATGTCTTCAGGCAACTACCACTGAGTCTTGAAACTTCGGCGAGTTTATTTTTGGGCACAAGCTATACGATAAACGAAGTCACTAAGTCAGAATGTGTTCGGTTCGTAATTTTATTATGGAATTTTCTCTGCTGAGCTTGTTTCGTATAACCCTTTGAATGTATAAATAATTTCGCATGCATTTGTTTGCATAATGCTATTTTTAGTTTGCGGCAAAAATAGAAATTGATGTGAGTGTTTTGTAGTTTTCATAAATACGTTTAAAGTGATGGTTAAGATATTATCACAAAACAATAGGAGTGGAAAATATGTATGAAGTCATATTTTTCTTTCGAATGACGACTCATATAATGTGATTTAATATAAAATTCCATTTTTTTGGTTGGTCAAAATGAAATATATTCCGGAATATTAACAAAGCTCCGTCGTTTGTCTAGTACATTCAATAGAGCCAATAAGGGTGAAAAATCTATCCAGAGAGATTCCATATATATCCAACTAGCTGCTCCCCGCGGTTTCACCCCCGTGGCTCCGCTCTTGTTGGTCGTAGCGTGATGATATATAGCCTATAACCTTCCTCGATAAATGAGCTTTCTAACACCGAAAGAATTTTTTAAATCGGACCAGTAGTTCCCGAGATTAGCGCGTTCAAACAAACAAACAAACAAACTCTTCAGCTTTATAATATGATGAGTATAGATAGGTGATAAACAGCCCATGAAATTTAGTTAACAGGCATCCACTTGTTTCTAGATGGGCACTTCGCCAGACGTAGTTGAAAGTTTGCCTTTAAAATTAATTAAGACCGTTATCTTTTACTATACGTCAGTTCAGTCTACACCGTGGTTATGATGAGCTCCACTTAACAAGCTTGAATTAATGGCGCGAAAATAAATTAATCTTACATAATTTTGTATAAAATAATCTCCATGACTCCTAGACATGACACTTGTGTTTAATAGGTTTCAGAATTTAATAAAGTTGAGCAATAAATATGTTTTGCCAGAAAAAAGTCAAATTTTTTTCTAAATAATAATAAATGTGAATAATGTGCAGTCGTATTTTAAAGAAAAGGAAAATGAAGGAATCTAACAATAATGTTGCAAAAAAAAATCTTGAAGAAACGCGAGATAGTTAAGCGGTATCAAACTCAACCTTTAAAGTTAATTGAGACTTTTAACCTTTGCTGCACGTGTGATGCTTTCTTTTTAATTATGTGGGCTGTAATAACATTATACTCGTTTTAACAGGCAATGCAGGGCGGTATTACAGTCACAGGTTACGATCTTGCAAACATTAGATAATTCAGCTAGCTCAATCCTCGAGTTTAGATGAGCCATGATACGAAAGATCCTCGCAACTAATCCTTTCTAATTAATTAATACGTTAACCTTTACTGCATGTGGTATCACGCTATAAAGTTATAAATGTGGGTTGTAACGACCTCATGTTCTTGCACATAACAAGACAGTAGGAGGTCAAACTAACAAGTGAACTAATTTTAAGATAAGCCCGTTTTATTCCACTCGGCTCTTCCTACGGATTCCAGAAAAGCATAATTAATTTACTGTTGCCGTTTTAATTAACCGACGTTGTGCGAGTTTTACATTCAATTGTATCCCTTCGTGACTATAACGAGTTTTATGTTAATATACTTTTCAGTTACAATATCTTTCGGCGAAATCGAGCGTATTAAATAACGTTACCGGAAATACTATGTGTCTATGTAAATATTGCCATTAATCATGGCGATTAATGTTTTCTTAAACTGTGACATTTACCATACGTAATGATTGATTAATGGAAACGAATTGTCTTTTATTTAATATCTGTGCGTCTGAAAATATAATTATATTCAGTTATTTTAACAAAGTTTGCCGTCTTTTTTATTTAATTGATTTCCTTGAACCTCACTTTTCCTTTGAATTTTTGTACTCTCATTTCATTCAATATTGTCAGAGATTTGTTCGCAACGGATATCGTTAAAAGCTTTATGAATTCTAAAGTTCATAACCGAAATATCATGTTGATTCATTTATGTAACACGAAACCACACTAAAATGTCTTCTGATACATGTAGGTACGCCATGTTTATTTTTCGATTTATTTTACATTTTTGATTGCAGATAATTTAAAATATGAATTGTTTTAATTTAAAGAAACATTAAAATTAATAATTTCGTGTAAATAATATTTTACACGAAAATGAAAAAAGAAAAAAGTAACTCCTATAGAATACATATTCAAATTGCATACATTAGAAAATTGTTAAGTATATTGTTATATAAAGTATAAAACCAAAAACTAGGTGGACCATTGAGCTGGTACCTAATCCCTATGGCGACAATCCTTAAGCTGTAAACTACAAAGCCACAGCTTCCTCTTATAAAGTGCTGTAACTAGACTCTTCAGCCACTTAGCTGCTACATGTACCTTAAATCCTTTAAAATGAAATTTCATTAGAATTGTGGACTGTTTAAAATGGATTTCCTCGCGGCTGAAGTCATAATTCATGAGCATAGCGACCGAACAATTTGACCAGAGTTGACTAAGTTTAACATTTAGTTTGAAGTCATTTTATTCGTTCATGGAAGTATAATTTTAGGATGATATAGATTGGGTGGGACGTTAACAATTATGAGTATTTTTTAAATTAAGTTATTCATCAATAACATTTAAGTATAGAACGTTTTAATAAGTAACAAATAAAGAAAACATGATGGATAAGAGAAACTCTACATTTTAGTCAAACTATGTTAGTAAAACGTTAATTAAATGATATATTTTACTCGAAAACGAATACCCGCGCGGCTGACAATGAACAATTGTTTAGCTACCCCTGATTTATAACATTCAATTACAGAAGTATTTACTCAAGCCCAATAATTACACACAGCTTTATCTACGTAATTAGAACTACCACTGTAACAATTGAATTGCATAGTAATGATATTCAGACGCAATTAGTTTACATACAGTAACAATGTAAATACAGAACGTGGAAGTTTGTTATCTTGCTGGAAATAGGCAAGGAGTTCCGCACAATCTTAGTCTTGCAGCTTTAATAAAATTGGTTATTGATAAGGATCTTTGCACAAGCTGCTCGACTGGAAATATTGTTAGCTAGTGGATTGTTTGCACTTGCATAACGTTTGTCCACTCAGCTGAACGAGGACGCTCTGATGTAATGAATTTTAAACCTCTTATAAGTGATTATTTTCCTGCGGCAAATATGGAATAAAGAAAATTGAGAATGTTGTCTTTCGATGGAAAATTTCAGGAAAATAATTCTAAGGTAAGTATTGAATGACTGAGTAGTTTGCAAGTTTTTAAGAGTTAATTGTCACATAATTATTTAGAATTGAGTCGGTAAATTGCTTTGATTTGAACAATAGAAACATATTATGCTGTGGTTTAATGAACTAGCAGTTAAAAATACCTAATTTAAAAAATAATTATGAGAAAATTCAACACAACAATAACAAGGAAGTGGTTAACATTTACTTTGAAAGTCTTTCCAAAAATAACCCTACAGTTTGTTTCCGTCATAGCATAATTCTGTTTTTTACATAACTTTTCTTGAAGAAGTGAAGCCCTATCAAAAGTTATGTAAGATTTTAGTATAATGGTGCTATTAATAGCTTAACATCGTCAGGAATAAAGCATTTAATGAATATGAATGTATTGTTTGTTTTTGTTATACGATGGCTATTGTTGTGAATTAATCAGGCAAGTACTACACACCAGTACATTCATTTAAATTTAGGAGGTATATTACTAACCGAATAGCTCATAGTTTGAAACTACTGCGTTAGTTCCGCATCGTAGCGGTGAATTTGGTCAGCACTGCACTCTGCGTGGTTACTCATATTCCGAACAATTATTGACCTATTCGATTTGAAAATTAGCATATCAAAGCATCATGCACGAATTAAGGCGGATCATTTTTATAAAAGAGAAATTTTGAGTAATTTTTAATGTGTGAAATATGCGTAGAGTAATGGGGGAATTTTACAATATTGTTAAGAGCAATTTGGGAATTTAAGAATATTGTTAATATCACTTCAGAATATTGTATCATTAAGGTATTGTATAATAATTATAGCATGCATATTTAATTCATCACTGTTTACGTATTTATTTTGCATTATTGCATTGAGATACCCCGTTATTCGGCATTACGCAAATCCACCTTATATATTTTTAAATAGAAAAGTATCGATGTGATGGAATACGAACTCCTTAACCATAGTTTTTATGATATGCCGTATTGCATCAGTGAATATTTTAATCAAAACATCCAAGGTATGAATCATAAAGTGTCACGAAAGTGATTGGATAATTTGTTTCAACACTTATGTATCGTTCGATTTGTCCATTGTTTAAAAAATATTTATTTACGCGTTTCAGTTGAATATATTCAAAAGCTAACAAAATTTAAATAAACAATTGCAATGTTAAATGAGTAAAATGTAGAGTTTTTCATGGATGGATTTCAAATTTTAAAATAAACAAGTAAATTTTAACTTAAATCAAATGAAAGTATAACTAGTTTCAAACTAAATTGATTATATAACCAATATGGGCGGCGTTTGTTTTATTTAGCAACTGCGGAAGCGAGCAATCGTGTTTCTGTATGTAAATTGGTTTTATGCGCGCCGAAGATTTAATGAATTCGCCTTTGTTTACATGCACGACCACTATTTGTATATGCAATAGACGATTTTTTAACCATGTGGTAGATACTGTATTTTAATAAAGTAATAAAAATGGATAGCAGTTAGCACCTCTCATATTCATATGAATAACAGCTGCATATTCACTAGTACCATCAGTACTGAAAACGATATGAAAAATCTAATAGAATAAGTTCATTTAAGTTTTTCCGATGGCTTTGTGGTACTGACAATTTTTTTTAATTTACAGAATTTACCATGTTATATGAAAATTGATATACATAAATTTTATTATTCTAACAAACCTGCACTACCCTCTTGGGCATTCAAATAAAAGTAGAGTTCATTTTAGTACATTTTTATTTTTCAATATATTTAAAAATTTAGCTCTCTTTGTTTTTGTATAGTACTATACGTACGTAAGGTTTTAGCTCCTTGATTATTTTTATACATGACATATATAAGAGTTCGACGTGTTCACGAAATATTCAAATTATATTATGAGTGAATGGTGGACTTTAATACTCACAGGCTACTGGCTAGGCTTATCAACTATTAATAATAAAGAGCGCTTGACGTTACAAGGAAGGCTTATTTAAAGATTAATGTTTCATTATGAACAAACTTCTGATGATGATCTTTGTTGGACTTACAAGTAGTCTGTAATTATCTTAAATATCTTTTCTTTGACTGCCGCCTTACAAACGATGTGATTAACAAAAGTTATTAAGTATCTCCCTTTTCCTCGATAAGTTTTCCTTTAATTCCGGAAAATCGTACCATCTTAATTGTGTAACACATTACTTAATTTATAATGTTTATAATGTATCGCAAAACCAGAATGTATAAATATTAAATTCATTTGTTATGGCTGTAAACTCAGAAATCATAATAAACACAGAATATTATATTTTGAGAAAATTTCAAACGGACTTTGTTCAAGAATGAATGAAACGCTAACGAACCTTTTTAATTCATGTCACGTCATATGAAATTCATACTAAGTTGTACACACTCACGTACTTTATATTCAAAATTGTGTGATATTTTAGAGGAGTCTAGTGCGTCATAGAGTTTGTGGAAATAACGCATTAAATAATATTTAAAATACAAAGCAGATCTTGAGATTTTGATTTAACAAAATATAACAAGACGACAAAAATAAAAAGGATTATATTTTTAGCTATTTATCAACTACATTGGTGTAACAGTTTAAATGTTTTCTCTCAGACTTGTTATAAAACTAGGTAACTAACTTAAATTAGTTCACATTAGTTTCCAAACCAATATGTATGTTGTGTGACAACTGATAACTGATGATAGTCATACAGACCGCCTACCCATATCAAAGATTTCCTTTAAATGTCTTTAGGCATTCGTATCAAAATCACTCTGATAGGGTCTAATAGAATCAATTTGCTGTCCAAACGTATTTGTATCGATCATGATGTGTCTTAAATAGGTTCTGTTTGGTATAGTGTGACAATTTTGCTATATTCGATCTGATATAAGTAAATAGGACTCCATCTCAGTCGATGAACAAACTTAAATGTGAGTTGGGCAGTATTTTTATGAAAGTTATTAGCCTATTTTGGTAGAGGACGTTGTATTATTAGAATTCTTTATCTATTTTTTTATCACCCATAAAATAAGTCTTTATAAATACTATCATAAAGATTCCAATTATGAAACTTAAAATTGTCAAAGAAGTTTTGTTCTGCTCAATCGAAAGTTAATAATACGAGTAATAAAAAGCTGATGTTAATTTTGAGTTTCTAATATCGCCTACAAAGACTTCGAAAGAGCCCTTGATAAAAATTACTTCTAATTTTAAACTTGATCGGTGTCATTAAATATTCAAAATCACAACTGGAAATAACGGATAGTTGAGTTCGTTAAATGTACGGAACACGAAGTCGATCCACAAGTGGTAAGTAGATAACAGTTGAACGCTATACTGGTACATATTAAGAAGTACTACCGTCACTTAGTTCCGCGAAGTAAAACACATTAATTACTCAAACTGCTGGTGCGTTAAACGCGCCATCTTTGAACTTTATAAAGCTTTTAGTGTGGAATAACAAGTCATTTTTGTTCAACAGTTTTCTACTCACTAATTTGTAATATATATTTTTAATTCATTAAAGCTTAACGTGGATTTATATCGAAAATCAAATTACTGGCCGTGAGTTTGAATTTAATTATCTATTTTACCAGCACACAAAATTCTTATAAATTGCTTGTAAGTAGAATAATTGAGTAGGTATACATTCAAATAAAGAGATAAAGCGAAATGTAATTTCGCGTAAGAACATCCAAATCTGGATTTATTAAATAGAAAACAGTTATCATAATACAAAATGGGGAAACTTTAATTTCTCGACGATAATAACCAAGTTATAAATAGGTTACATGAAGATATAAAAAGTAATTTTTCGGAAGTTAGTAACACGAATTGCGTAATATTTGACATCTCATCTTTCTGGTATCATTGGGCTGGAAAATAATATTTGTAATTTAATATAGGTTTGTTATTCTTTGTGAATTCTCGGTCGCTACGTTTCTTACATTATAAAGCTTGCTTCAACATTTGTATAAACACCCAGTGCATAAATTAACCTATTTATAGAATCAATTTTAGGCATCGCAGAAAATGTGATCTGATTTCATATTTTTAATACCTTATTTATTAGAAATTAGTAAGTCTTAAGTATCGGAGGCAAGACGGATCTTGTACTTATTGCATTCAAATTGGCGATTGACAAAGAAATTATGTCAATGAAAAAAACAAAAAATGTTGCCGTAGTAGTGTAAAAAAAATAAGATTTCTACTATCCACGAAAATTTTTCATGATTTCGCTAAGATATTTCACAAAATATTAAACCACATATTTTCAGTGAATGATTCCCAGTTCTATAATAATGAATCATTAAATTTGAAGGAGGAAAAAGGCCGTATCGATCAATTCTATCCTTGAGGTACCCGGCACGCGGAATACAAAGTTTCAATTACTCCAATGTGCCGCCTGGAGTCTATTTTATACTGGGAAAATAAATATAGCAATTCTCTACAGTGTTGCCTTTGATCCCCTATATATATAGATTATAGCTCATTGTAACTCTACTTCGCATATGTATAATTTTATCTTCTTTTGTGTTATTGCTGGTTCATGAACGAGATCTTTGTATTAAGTAAAGCTTAACTCCTTAAAAAAGTTGTTATTCGATTGCTATATGAGTTTAATCAAGAAGAAATTACGCATTATTCACACATTGTTATCTTATTTCATACGAATATTAAAATGTGTCTTTATTTTACGAAGACGTTCAGAACAAATACAAGAATTGATTGATGGCTTCGTGTAATCCATCAATTAAATATAAAAGATAAAACAATGTTGTTTTATTTTATCATGAAGGGAGGAGCAATTTTACTATGAAGTAGGTATTACGGTAGCAATATCTTAATTTATTGAAAAGAAAGAAAAAACCTTTAAAAGAAAGAAAAAAACCGTTGTTTAATTCGAATTGATTGATTTTCGCAGAATTCTTGGGAAACTTTTTAAATTGATAATATGAGTTTGTATTAATTGATTTGATTTCAGTTTTGTCTATTTTTGGAGACAGGGTAAGGCTACATAAAATGATGCTCTGACCAGAAGATACAGAAAAATGAAATGTAGCAAAAATTAACAAAAAAATTGTTCCTATTGGGAGCCGACGAAATTACGCAGGTCAGCTAGTTTTTAGGTAAACTGTCTTCTAACTAAAAGTTCTTATTTATATTTCAGCCATTCCTAAACCTTTATATTTATTATTTATTCGCAGCTACTCATATTTTTGGGTGTCAATACCTATCATTCATTTCTTCCCTTTTACTTTCACCTTATATTTTGTTTTCACGTGTTTGACAAAAACAAAAAAAAAAACAAGTCAAGAATTCTCTTCGTAAAATATCTTAGAACATAAGAAACGTTTTAGTTTATATTTATAACATTTCGATCAAATAATTTTTATTTCATAAAATTTTCAACTTTTTGTATCCGTTTAATTTATCTGTTTCTAAAAACAAGGAATTTAGGAGAATCATTAGGCAAGGGTTGGGATTGCGCATTGATCTTATGTATTCGGTTTAAAAACAACAAGAGACAAACCAATTTCTTGAAAGGAATCTTTCAACTCTTCTTAATCTTTTCATTTCTTAGATATCCTTTAAAAGAGATCTTACTGAGGGGTACTTGAAGTTGTACATTTTCAGTTAATTTAAAGATAAATTGTTTAAATTCGGTTATTTAATTGGTTAACATCGACATTTTTTTGCCTTTTTCCAGTATTGTGAGCGCATGTGTTAACTAAATAAGTCCGCCCATAGCGCGGAAATCAACCTGCTTCCGTTTACTTCATTATGCCTTATTGCCTCGCTCTGCGAATCGTGATAAAACATCTTATATTTGTTTCCCATTAAGTATACATATACATAAGAAAACAATCGCAATTCTTAACAATGCCTTTGATACTAAATTGCCTTTATGTTGTGTATAGAATTGGGAAATGTAGTGTAGATCATTATGTATACTCTTTTTTATTCCTAAATTTAATTATTAAAAACCTGAAAATAATCTAAAGGAATCCTGATCTCTACCTACAACCTCGTTTCAACCTACTCGTACACATTTTTAAGGAAAACGTCAAAATCTCTAATTTTGCGAATTGGCCTCGTCAGTTTCTTAAGAAAAGCCCATTTAATTTAATCAGAAAAGCAAACAATACCAAAAGCTAATGAGCGAGGGAGCGAAATAAGCTTTCTTAATTTGTGATCACAATCCGTTCTTTATTCATACAATAAATTATAAATCTTTCGTTAAATACATCATCGTTCTTAAATTAATTAACGTGTAAATAATGATGACAGTTAAAAGTTTTAACAACAATTACATACAAAATGGCAGAATTACAATATTCTCTACAAATTAATGCTAATTACACATTTAATTGTGAAGAACATAAATTTCGCAATTAAAACACAACAAAAATCACGAAATTAAAAATAAAACAGTAAGCAAATAAAAATTTCAAGCCACTTAAAAAACCATCGATCATAACTTAAAAACAATCACAAAAGTCGAATAAAACGCAACCAAAGCGTTTGAAGCGGCGATAAAAGCGCGACACAGGTAAACTTACGTTGTGTACGCGACTCCGTGTGTCGAGAGGCACTACAACACCATGCGTTTTGTTATGCCGGCGCAAGGGAACGCGTGACGTCCGCACGAGCGTCGTCCACGGAGGTTGGGCAGATACTGAGAAGGCTCTGCCAGGCGGCGGCGCACGGCGCAGACCGCCCACGGCTGCCGTCATGCCTCTTACCCCACAATCACTACGAAATAATATCACGCCGAATAAATTCACGCGTTATTGCAATTCGACTTATTCAATTTGTTTGTAATCATATTTGCTTATAAATATTGTAGTATAAGGTGTTTGGTGCCTTGATCCTTGACGTGTAAAAAATTATCTTCAAATCAAATAATAGATATACTCTACATTCTACACTCTACACGCTTTATTCCTACGTAACCTGTTTGAATTTCACGTTGTTTGTACGTTATATTGCATAATATACCTACGTATTTAAGTAAAAAACATCTGTGTTAATTTTTTTATACAATATATATTATGTGTGATCATAGAGCACGTCTTAACACAGACAATATTCAGACCTTTAAAAAATCATCCTACAAAGTTTATACTTTGTAGATACACTAAATACATGAAGCATCCTTCATCATTCAAAATACCAAATATAACACAATGCATAGCAACAATAAGTAAATAAAACATTAATCATAAAATATAAGACTTCGCCGTTTAATTATCCGTGATGTCCCCGGTACTTGTATTTTCCGCCAGCCTCGCTACTCTAGCTTTGTTTTTAGTAAATAAAAAGCAAATAAGGACGTTATTGAGACTCAATTCCTAAGAAATACTTAATAATATATTATGTGGGTGGAATGAATTAAATCTGAGAGAAAAAGCTTGCTGCCAAGAAAGGCTTTGATAGCATTTTTGCGTTGATAGCTTAATACACAGTTGGCTTGAAGTGAAACCTTCATTCTTAATAAAGCATTATTCGGCATTTTATGGTTATAAGATTTATGTAATATTAATGAAAACCCTTTATTGGGTAAATAATATAAAACTACAACTAGGTATAAATACCAAAAAGTGCAAAATGTTTTTCCTATAAGTATTTACATTTCAAACAACCTTTATATTTCAACTAGACCATAGCTTAAATTTAACTGAAATCAAAAAATAATTTCCCAAAACCAGAGCAATTTCTAGAAACATTCGTAGCACGTATGAGATTTTATGTTTTAAATGACAGTAGTAATTTCATCTCCTTTCGAGATTCCTTGAATGAACCGTGACCCCGCTCGAATGTGAAATGCCAATGCTTCTTAGTAGACCGAGTATTGGATCTGGCAACCGTACAAATAAGTTACGAGTATGAGTGAATTACCAAAACTGTTAAGAATATTCGGAAAATCTAATTTATAACGCCTTTTGAACGGTTAATTCAATCATATCTTTCCAAAAGTATGAAAACATATGTAGCGGTTTGTGCACGTGGTGGTGTATGGTATGGTGCACAGAAAACTGAAAAACTCTAGTAAATAAATAAATAAATAAAAATAAATCCCATAAATAAAATGATTACGTAACAACTCGTAATGTTTTGTTTGTCGCTGTTAAAACTACCAAAATAGTGACGAATGCCCAGCATATAATTTGATGGATATCTGTGTCTATTTCACTGATTACACCTGCTTCATATTTTTATTCATTTGCAATTGAGATAATGTAAAGGGAGGAATTACTCTCTTTTCCCGTGGGGATATGGCAGGCGTATCTTCCATCTCCTGTACTGTGTTTATCATCTAAGAAATTTATTTAACTTCACATATTGTAATATGCGATTTTTCTTTACTTTTTATTACAAATTCTTGTTTGTTTATGTATGTGCGCCTTAATATCGTTTCATAATTTACTCATAATATATATTATACCAAGAAAAGTTCTCAGTTTACCGAGAACAGTTCTTCGAATTACGCCTGCATAGCAACTAAAATTTATGTGTAAATTGATTATTGATATTGGATGTAAGCAGAGAATATTTTGAGCTATAAATGAAATGGAGCAGATTGCATCGAATATAGAAATCCTTCACAGAATCTTGAATGAGATACAGCTCTGTTATGTTACCGCAGATTGGAATTGTTAAAGAGTTAAGCTATTGCATAGCTTCTATCGCGGGCCTTGAGCGCGGGGACCGAATCGAGAAATTCCGTAACGAAAAAACCTCACGCTCCCCACTCCGACGGGCTCGGAGGTGTGGCTTGAAGGCATGCTATGCAATTATAGCTTTACCGCGGCAGTCCCCTTTTTTATTAATTATAGAATAAAGGAGGATTTCTAATTCTCATTTTACGATTCCAATGAGTCACACTATTTAATTGTTTTACTTCGCACGTTAAAAGTTTTTATGACTTCTCGTATACACTAAGGCTCTATGCTCGTTAGTCACATTTTCCAACAAAAGGTTGGCACTAATTTCGTAGAATTAGATTTGTCAAGCTTTAACAAAATATCGTGACGTATACACATTGTACCCATAAAACTAAAGCAAAGTTTATTTAAAAAATCTATTAGGTCTAAGTAAAAATCAAAGTACTTTGTATGACTTTTTTCTCCAAGAAAGAAATGTATATCTGTAATCTAATTTTGTATAAAGTAACTTAAAAGTGTAGTATAAATGACTATTTTAAGTTGTTTGATTTGAAAGCAATTTAGATAGAACAAAGTTCTGGTTTTGAATTAGCGGTCTATCTGCTTTGCTTTGGTTTCACAATACTGAAAATGTAACCCCTTTGTTTGTACTGCAGTTTTACGAGTCAAACTGTACTCTTCTTATTTAATATTTCAATTCATAGTTCATACAAGCTGCTCAATTACAATACTGAAAATTTTAAGTAGTTATAAAAACTGAATTTTCATAGTTTTCGACTTAAAGCTATTCTGACATTTTTCATTGATACCTTTCTCATATTATGTATCATATTCCTTATATACTTTATTACCTTCGTTGATTAATTATTAACTATCTAATATAAAAATTATCTAATCGAATCAATAATTTCTATCATTGGCTCGTTGAATCAAGCATTATTACTACCGTATTATTATAGATTCGATTGTTTAACATCCGATAAAACCTAATTTACTTCATACATTCGACATAATTATTATAAAGTTTATCACTAAATGAAATAGATCTTCAAAAATGTTAATTCATGGGGTTTCATGATAATATCTATAAATTCCTCGTGGCATATAAAGTTCTTACTCCACTGGCCTTGACAATGCTACTGAATTGACCTAAGGCCAGTGTAAATTTCAAATGCGTAATCCAAAAATGTTGGCTCGAACTCCATTTGGCTGGCTGGTACGACTTGGTCAAGGTTCTACGCACGATCTCGTGAAATATGCTTGCAGTTTTTTACAATTATTTTTACTTTCTAGAATATTTTCATTTTTAAGATGATGCGACTCCAATGGGTTGTGTTTGTTATAAAATCACCTGACAGTTAATTTATAAATTTTGAACAAATCTCGCATTTTATTTACGTTAATCATTATAATGCTTTTATAATTGTGTTCAGAATTCAGATCCTATATCATCTGTGTGAAATGTGCGACTCTTCCTTTGATATTACACGTTTTAATAATGAAAGAGCAAAGCAAATTAGCATAATTAAACGCAAATAAAAAACATATTTGCTTTGTCGGAAATTCTCCCGCATGGTTGGACTTAACTGGATTTTTTCCGCTTGGCAACAGTGAAAGAAAAATTATATGGGATGGCTTGTAATATTTTAAACTAGCTTTTTCTTACGATATAAAGGTGGGCGATTCACCTGCGGATATTACGTCGGAAGCTAGTGGGCGATGAGCTTAAACATCGGGTCACGTCAGCTTGTTTGATAGCTTGACGCACATAAAGAAATACAGTCGTTACTGATATTTAATCATTTATGTAATTCTGCGGAATGAGGTGTTTCAGAGGGTATCAATGTGTAAGAAATTTTTTTTAAATTTCAATGTACTAAAAAATCTTGAAGATATTCAAACAATACGGTTATTTAGGCAGTTTATCCTACTTCCTAATTTATATAATTCTTAATACCTCATAAAAAGGAACGGTTTTTAAGAACGCTATAAATAGAGCCGATTTTTCAAAATGGAAGAATTTTCAAATAATATCCGTAATTTATTTTACCTTAAAATTTCATCGCGTTGATGCAATAAGCTTACAAAGAAATTAAATTGATAGCAAAAATTAACACGAGCTGGGCGTCTATTTTTCAATTTAATTTTGCAATTTTACATAGTATTAACCCTGATTAATTAAAAAATCCATGAACTAGCTAATGAATTTAAAATTTAAAGTGATGTTAATTAATTACTACAGTTCTGTAGAAAAGATTTTTATGAAAATGTTCTTACTAAACGAGTATTTTATACGTAATATAAAATAAAATAAAAGGTTTGTAATAAATTTTGAAAGCGTTCATCACACTCGCCCGTAATTCCGGGCTCAGATTGTAGATTTATGACTTATATATTGAAATTAATTAGCGCTAACATGATATTTAGTATGCGAACCTGACGGGTAAAGGTGTTGTTCTATTTGCGAAATATGAAAGTTCAAATTAGGCTATTTTCGTTCGTCATCATTCTCGAAAGTGTTTGTTTGCTATTATTTATAAGTACAACTTTGCTGCCAATTTATACAATTTCTCTAGTTTATTCTTATATTATACTTATCATTGTGATACGTTCAGTATTAAATATATTCGGATAATCCTTAAAAAAAAAGCTCGTTTTCTAATAAGCTTAATTTATTATATTATCGTAATTCAAATTAACAACATTTAAAGGTTGTACTATTTTTACAAAATGATTACTAAATGCCTACATAATACCTGAATAATCCTAGAACATTAATCTTGCTGAGAGTTAAAATAGCTTCGAACTGTTCCTAGAAAGAATACCGAAATAAATGAATTCAATGAAAAGAACAAAACGAGAGACTGTTAATAACTTTAACAATTGAAGCTCAGTATCATTGAAAGTGTGAAATGCATCCTTAATTAATATTTCAAACCAACAGTTTGTGGAATAATATCACCTTGATAATAATTAATTGGATTGCACCCGTCGACTGCGGATTCAAAGGAGCCATTTGCAACTTTATCGTTCTATATTTGTGTAGTGGACACCGCATTATTGATTCCAGTATATTAGTTTAGCTAATATTAGCCTCTGTAAACATTGTATTACGCAATCTGTTGATGCTAAGGCCTTTTCAAATAATGCTTTGATGATTTTCCTTCTTCTATACTTCTAATCAAGACGGGTGCAGTAGAGAACAATAGAAGTACTTGGACATATTTAAAACATATTTTGAAGATAAGTATAGTTCCCGGCGCGACAGGAAAAGATAAAAAACATGTGGAGATTAACTTTTTAAATCACGTACAACGAACATAGCTTCTAAACTTTATTCAAATGCACTAACATCAACTGAAATAAAATATCGGTTTTCTCTCTACAATTCTGCAATACTTTCAAAAGATTTTACATATTGTGTCTTTTACAGTGAAAGTTCATTTGATATTTTCTTCCTAAGAAAAGTATACGTAAGATACACTTATCAAAGGTTCGATCAGTTGAATAATTGAACAGCGAAATGCGAGCAAAACAAATTGGCGCGATCGACTTTTAATATATTTTATGGGCAATTTAGAAGCAGCTCTCAAACTACTTAAGCATCACATAAAACCTTAACTTCTTATCCGATGCTGGCTCATTTAATCTGCGTTTACTTTTACTAAATCGTCCTGAATTATCACCTTATACGATACTGGGTTTTATTTGTTAATGTATAAAGTTTCGAGAATATAATCGTATATTACTTACAAGATATTAGTGAGCCAAACATTTTGAATGGAATTAATTATCTTGCAAACCGACTCATTAATTTAAATAATATTTATGAGACTCGATTATAAATCATACGTAGGTTGTTTAGTTTACACTTAAACTATGATTTAGGTAATTGTTTTAACTTCCTTCGGGGATTCTGTTATTTAAAGAGTAATTTCTACATATAATAATAAAAATCTATCCATATATCTTTGGTTATAATGTTAGATATGTAGCTTATCTTCTTAGAGTGAATCTAAACTACCATACACACATTGTAACTAGCTTTCCGCCCGCGGCTTCGCCCGCGTCCTCAAAGAAAAACCCGCATAGTTCCCGTTCCCGTGGGATTTTCGGGATAAAACCTATATGTGTGCTAAATTTCATGCAAATACATCCAAGTAATAAAAAGTTTCATACAAACTTCTATCCCCTATTTTACCCCTTTAGGGGATGAATTTTCTAAAATCCTTTCTTAGGGGACGCCTACGTTATGACATCTACCTGCATGCCAAATTTCAGCCCGATACGTCCAGCGGTTTGGGCTGTGCGTTGATAGATCACTATATCAGTCACCTTTGAGTTTTATATATATAGATGAAAGTCTTTAATTCCTACTTGCAGGTATTACCATATTTTTAACGCATAATCTCCATAAAAGTTGGTATCTTGACAACAGCAGTGAAGATAAAATGAAACGGCAGCTTGTCAATTTGCGAGGATTCAAGTGTGGTATTCTTGGAAGTCGATTGCAGGAACGGCAGACCTTGACCGGCTCTCAGAGCATAAAGAATGTCCTTACTATACGGAAAACTTTATAAGAAACCTTTCCGTGGGCTATTCAAAGCTACTAGCTGTTTACTCATAGTTTGTATGACGCCTTGGTAAAGCTTCATCATTCTTTCTTTTTTAAATCATTTGCACTCGTTTATTATGGCTACCTCATAAATTAATTTCAGTTTATGTTCATGGAAATCTACATCTTAATTTATTTCCAACACTTTTAATAAGAATAATTTATCACAGACTCATAATATTAATAAAGTGAAATCAGTTAATTAACTTGATAAAACTGGAGTTTCCATCGAAATCTTCTTTAGAGATTTTGTCCTAATTTCACTCCGACACAATTTTGCGTAGTTAGGTACTCATTTGAATAACGATAATAATTGCAAAAACATAGAATAAAAAAACAAACAATTAAATTAGATAATAAAGGATAATATTCACCCATGCTTTAATCATAATTAAATTTTTTCTTTGCATTACTAAGAATTCCAAATAATATAGATCGTGCAGTACAATATAAACTTGAAGTTTTGCGTCTGTTAAAACAGAGAGTTTGTGTAAACTCTCTCCGTAGCATATCCTTTACTGTTTGGCTTATGCAACTTTGATTATATTATCTCCGAATTTCGGTTATTATCGTCTCTAAATAGCGCTTTGTGTTAGACATAAAGTCTGGTACATTATATAGATTATATAGATCAAAAAAGTCACAATCTTTATTCAAAGGTATAATTAGAATTTTCATTATACTACATCTTTGTTTCGGAGTATATATACACTATACAACGTCATGCAATTAATTCTCAAAATATTTTTTCATCGAATTCTGCAACCAATTTGTTGCCACATATATAGATTATATTCATAAGTACCATGAACATAAATCATGTGCAAATAAAAATTGATCATCTTAAACACAGACCCTGTATCGAGCATCGTGTAATGTTCCCTGAGACATGGAAGCGATATTCTCTAACTCAAAAGTCACTCCCTATGGAACGAGAATGGGATAAAATACGCGGATGACATTGCAGAGTGCACTGTGCAGCTTCTAGAGAATAAATAGAATTGAAAAGTGTACACTGACGTTCAGTTTACAAGCCATTGGACGGATAAAGCTCTCCATTCCCAACGCTTCGCGGTAAACAATTGCAGCGTATTCGTAAACAACACAATAACATAAATTACAACTTACTAACAGCTTCAAATCGATTATGTGTTCTATATTCGGTTGTTGAACATTCAATGTACGGGGAAGTTTATTGAATAGGAATGCAAACAAACATACAGGTTGGTAAAGATACACAAATACTGCACCTGTATAGCACGACGGTTCACAGTGTAAGGAAATCGCAATCTAGCGGGATTTAATTCTGATGATACGGAAATTATTTAGTTTGATTGAAATAGGTTATAATAAGTGTTTTTATAGTTAGTAAAACACTTTCAGGCGAAAAAGTTGTTTTTAACCAAATCACATTTTTTTCTAAAAAAAACGACCCCGATGACGATGGCATGTAGTCGATTTAACTTCAATTTGTTGGCATTATGCTCTCAACAAACCCTTGATTTTATTTTTATAAAATCCATAATAAGTTACACGAGGATAATACCACATAAAAAATGAAAATACTTCGTCAAATTGATTACTATTAGATGATCAAATTTCGAAAATTTGCATTTTCGTTATTTCGATAGCCATGCTGAAAATTGAAAAAAAAAATGTATGGGTGCCGCAAAAAAGCGCAAAATTTTTGAGTTGCATCAGTTAGTTTAAATCATCAGCTTTACTGTGATGGTATACACTTTGCTATATTATGCTATATAATGTGTTTTCGGGTCCAATGAATTTAAAATCTAAATAAATCGAAGTATATTTCGTGTACGAACAGAAATGGTTGGTTTTGCCTATTATTGCCTATATAAATCAAACAAAATGTGCATGTACTTACGTATTAAACACTAACACTATAATAAATAAAGTAAAAAACACTATTGACTTAATAATCGCTTCGTAATAAGTAAACGGAATTGGTACAAATTAACACTGGAAAACACGCAGTGAGTGTGACTCCGTTTTGCTGCCGATATAAACATTTTTCATATTAACGTTGACCTTCCTACATAAGAAAAAAATAAGCTGTCCTATTAAGTAGTAGCTAAGGAATAAATAGACATCAATAAATGCTAGATAAATCAAAGTTCAAATTTTGAATTAAATCCCGCTAGATAGCGATTTCCTTACACTGTGCGGTTGTCGGTTTGATAGTTGCGGTGGAAAGCAATACATTTATCTATATTGCGCTGTATGTTTTTAGGTTTGCAACAAAAAATATTGTTGCTAACAAATTTTAAATGATGCGTGGTTTAAAGGAACGGAATAAACCGTCAGTTGTTGAAAGCTAAAAAGCTTTATGTTTTGAACATTAAAAATTCATACCATTATTGACAAGTCAAACACCTCTATTAAACGAAACGATATTTTTAAAAATATCAGAAAATAGGCCTGTTAAAAACTACAAGTATTAAATGTACCAATTGAACATTAATATATTGCTAAGGCAATAAGGTACAGTTTAGAGTAGGTACTTTATTCATGCATACAGCATCTACCAATTTACACACCTAAAAATTGATGCAAACTAAATAATAATTATACACAAACACAACTTCTTCCCTTATTCTAGTATATGTTCCACGTGTTGTGTAACCAGGATAGTATAATAATAAAGAAATGCAAGGCAACACACCTAATAAAGAACTCGCGGATGTAATCTTAAAAATAAATTGCCGCGCTTATTCAATCTGGTATCTAGATTAAAAATACGGCTGCAGAGACCTGGAAAGAATCGTGCAGATTATTGAGAGAATATTTTAGATTTTATTTATTATTTACACGCTCTCTAGGCTCAATAAATTCTTTATTATACTTTCTTTACAAAAACTATTGTTTTTCATAAGTTTTTGGTGATTTGCCTCAAAAAGTGTGTGCCTACGATGCTGAATAAATGATTTATTAATTATAGCATGATTCATTATATTGATTGAACTAGTACATAATATAAATAAATAATCACATTATATTTGTGATAGCGATCGTATGTCCTTAAGTTTGATCTAGAAATAAAAAGCCCTAAGTCTATAAAACTAATATTACTTGCGGCTGAAGAATGACGATATATTATAGACCTGAAAATAAAATGAATTACATGATTTGGCGCAATCATGGTGCAATAATACAAAAAAAAAAATGTTTAAATAGATTATGTAGGAGTACTTTGAAATCGTAATAACATAGACCATTTACCACCGGTTGGGAATCAGTCTCTACAGAGCCGAGGAAGGCTCTCTCTTTTAAAATCATGTAAATATCGCATTTAAATTTTATACCAATAACATTAATAAATTGTACAAAATAAGAATAAGTATACCTAGACTAAATTGAAATTTAACATCGTAAAGCCTCATAATCTTCTACACCATGTAACCTTTTCTATTTCCAAGATCTACAGTTTACACGATGATTAATAAAATTCTGCTAACTATACCACACTATTATAACTTGTAACGTAATATGTTTCTATTATGTTTAAACCGCCTCCTCATCTCCTTTTAAGTTTAAACAGACCGCCCACTTACTTGCTTATAAAATGGAACAACTAATTATCTCAACAAATCTTATTTCATAGTTCGTTTACGTGGAATTACATTTTCCAACAGTCAGGTACAAATAAACTTGGGAATACAAAAGGGATTTCTTGTAAATACTTCTTTAATACAGTGTTCATTTTGTTCATAGTGCGAGTTACTGGACGAGATAAATGAATATTAAGATTTCATTGGTTATTCAAACTAATTGGGGGTGGTAAAGAGCACTAATTTCTTAATTATGTAATAGAATTATTCTATGCTTTCTTCTATGTAATATAAATACTTAACTCTATTTAATATTTTAAAAGATTTCTTCTCGCGTGAATTTCGAGATATTGATAGCCGTGAAAATATTAACTTTTCTTATTGACTTTTGTAAAGAAGGATTAAAAAATGAACACAATAATAGATGTTCCAAAAACACAAATTTTAATGGGTAGATATTTATTGAATAGCATAAATTTTAGGTGTATTTTTAATTACGCAATCGAAAACCTTACGTTTAATATTTGACCGTTAATAATTACGCAATCGAAAACCTTACGATTAATATTAGACGTTTTTAATGACAGTACCTAGGTACTGTCATTAAAAACTTAATAATAACTTCTATTTTTACTGGTAACCTCGACTTTATTTATCTGTTACTAGCATTCCGCCTGCGGCCTCGCCCGCGTTTTCAAAGAAAAACCCGCATAGTTCCCGTTCCCGTGGGATTTCCGGTATAAAACCTAGCCTATGTTGCTCAGTGAAGATGCAGCTAATCTAATAAGATGCATCTAATGGTGAAAGAATTTTTGAAATCGGTCCAGTAGTTTATGCGTGAAAACCATACATACATACATACATAATTACAAACCTTTCCTCTTTATAATATTAGTATAGATTATCTACAAAAGGTTTAAAGACGTACTTCTGTTCTGTATAGATGAAATCAGAATAGTTTACACTTTTATAAAAGGTTTGAAATGTAAGAGCTAAATTGTGGGCATATAATTTATTTTAAAAGCTATAATTTATCATACAACATACTTGCTTTTTCCCTGCATAATAAACTACCTTTAAATATTTTCGAGCAATCTAAATACACATAGTATTCAAAAATCTACAAATAGAACAAACTTGGCTTTATTCTAACTAACAATTAGGTGATTCCTAATTTTCTCAAATTGAATTTACTCTCCTTACGTAAAACAGCGGGAACAACAAAGCAAAAATGATCCCAAAAGTCCGTGAAATCAGATTTCTCTTAACAATTATAAAGTTTTAATTCTCTTGCTCATCCTTCATAATGGGCCGTTGGAATTTAGACCGCACTGGATTAAATAGAACATGAGCTTAAAGACATTAGCGGGGAAAGAAAAAGCATTATACTTTATAGTACATTAAAATATTATTTTTAAAATAAAAATGATTTGCTTGTACTATGTCCGACTGCAGTTGCGTGAATGTGAATGAATGCGGTTTAATAAAATGTATTTAAAATATGAAGTTTGCTGTGTATTTTTGTATACTCGAATGCGAGTATATATTATTTTTATGAGGTTTTGTTTTCAAACAGTATGTAACGTATCCTAACTAATTGTTTGTTATATGATGCCTCATTATGTATATTTTTGTTACTTACTTTGCTTCGTTACTTTAAGCGTGCTATGAACAACAACATGTTTTAGTATTTCTGAAACCTTTTATAGAGTGTTTATGAATCACTAGCTTTCCACCCGCGGCATCCCCCACGCAGAAGAAAGAAAAACCCGCATAGTTCCCGTTCCCGTGGGATTTCCGGGATAAAACCTATCCTATGTCCTTTCTCGGGTATCAAAATATCTTTATACCAAATTTCATGCAAATTGGTCCAGTAGTTAAGGCGTGATTGAGTAACAGACAGACAGACAGAGTTACTTTCGCATTTATAATATTAGTATGGATTTAGAATACGACGTTCGGGTTTAACAAGTTTATGTGAATCTGGCTATCAAGTTCTTATTCAAGAATATAATATAAACTAAACGCTTTGTGTTTTACATTCACTTCTGTAGATATAGACTTTTAAGCCGGTAGACTTTGAAAAAGTTTCTAGTGATTTCTGATAGTACTGACTTTTACATCAGTTAGTCCGATAAAATCTCTTGATCCTTACAAGTAACGTTCATCGATAAAGATCAAAAAGTTTTCGCATAATTGACACATCTTGCTAAGTATGTATGTCTTCTTCTTCTTTCAAGCCTATTCACCCATAGTCGGGTATAGGCCTCCACATGTTTTTTCCATTCTTTTCGGTCTTTGGCCAGACGCATCCAAGATTTATCCGCTGTTTTAGAAATATCGTCGGACCACGTCGACATGTATGTCTACAGTTTTTTTTTAAATTTGTGCAGGAAACTCTCTATAAATGTTAAGGTAAACTTTTAAACGAAATCAATATTTCTTGAAGTGGATCTTCAATATAGTTTCATAGTTGTATTTTGAATCAAATGAAGGAAATTATAAAGACAACCCAATATATAACCCAACTACATACCTACTCAAATAGTCCCAAATATGAAATGTCAATTCAAGAAGAAACATAAGTGTATTTTATCAATCTTATAGGTATAGCACATCATATCATATCTACAACCAGTCTTAATATATTCTCCCTTAGGCGTAAAGGTATCAGATGCCTAAAAAAACATTAGGGCCGCCGTCTTGCGGATTTCACGAAGATTGTTTGTGTATTCCAAATCTTTTGGATATAACCCAGGATAACTTCTAAAAAGCTTAAGGGCGAGTCCATACAGAGCGTGCAGCCTCGCGAAGAATTGCTGCGCGAAGCAGCTCGGTCAGCTTGGATGTGGTTTACATGTCTATATGAATTATTAAAAAAAATATCTGGTTCTTACGACTCTCACATACGTTTAATGAATGTATCTCAATGAAAAATGTACTCGTACACATTGATTGTGCAGCACTGCGTTATATGAAGGAAACATTATTATAAAATATAAAGTAAAATTAATTAATTAAATTTAAAGATTTTATTTAAAAGAAGGATAAAAATCCATGTTAAATACAATGAAAAAGCGATTTTATTAAACATCATTGTCTCTCGTTATAATCCTTTTAGAATCGGCGCTTAAATGTAATTACATAAAGAAAAACTATGGCTTTCTTGCTATTCAATTATTACGAAAGTTAAATCCGTTCAAAGCCCTATCTCAGTTTATTCTCTATTCCTAAAGGCTGTTGTTATTTCAGCCGCTTCATTAAACTTGTGCGATAAAACTTCTATTATATAGCATTGTTATAAAATATCTATAAAACAATTATTACAGATTACAACATTTTACAATGTTTTATATGTTTATTTGTTAGGAAATTTGAGGCTTAGTTTTAATTGGTGATGGTAGAGCCAGTAGAGCGTAGAGTACATACATTTGCACAAAAACTAATAATACTGCAACTTATAAATACACTTCCTATATTTATAACAGTATTAATCTGCATATTTCATCTAATTTTATAATTATAAGAAAACAACTTATCTATAAATTATGATTGAAACGTGAAAATAATACGAAAGAGTTGAAAAATATTCTACTGTTCAATGAATTAATAAGCGTTCTGAATAAAAGAACTGAGCATTTAGATTTTAAGATTTTTGTACCTTTTTTTCAGTCTATTGCCTAAAGCGAAATAAAAGTAATTGACTAAATCTACTAATTGACTATATTACAGCAAAAACGTGCCTTTATTAAGCAGCTTATAAAGCTTATTTGGGAATTTCCAATAACTTAAATCGATTTTTTATTTTAATAAATTTATAGTTAAAAAAACATAAAACCACGCTTTAATAAGTAAAACTCATCAAATTTTTGTATCGCCACTGATTCCAGATATGTGTTCAAAATTTGACTGAAATCTGTCCGTTTAAAATAGTTCAAAATTGAGTCTAACAGGCGGTTGCATACAAACTTACAGCAAGCTTAAATAAATCTAAATATCATAAGCTACCTTATTTACATTTAATCATACAAATGTAGTTGCATTTTAACTAAGACACTGACTAACTTCTGCGTATTCCATTGTATCCTCTCACTTTCGTTTCAGTTTCATACTGTTAATAACTTATTGTCACATCTTCAACAGCAGCTGTATTGTCCTGTATTGCAATTTTTAACACAACACCCACACTTTCAACGTACTCGGATAAAAATAGATAAGGTGTTGTAACTAACATACGATCCTTAAAATTAATATCAACTTCCTACAAGGATAATACGACAGAAGCGTTATTATTAATTTTATGCCTTTCATTTATTTTTTGCATTTTTTTATTTAAATAAATTTTATGTAAAACAATTATTGTCCAAGGAACATTGAAATATAATTGAAGGTTATATTAGACTTGGCATTCAACCTAACTTCTCTTGTGTTGATGATTAAAGTATCCTATGGATTATCAGGATATTAAATAATATAATATTATGTTAAGAAATCATTGATATTGTTAGATCGATAATGGAGTGTTCGAGAAACGAACAAACAAAAATAAGGTTCTTATTTTAATATCTTTATCTAATTAAAAAAAAGAATGTCACAAAGCGTCAATTAGTCCAGTCTGTGGGGAAATGTAAAAGCCTCTGCTCTACAAAAGGTGGCGTAGAAAATGTTTTGAAACAATATTGTTTAGGTATGAAAGGTTAATAAAAATCCAAGTTTTCGACCTTGACGGACCCAGGCACTAGCCGCCATCTTGAATTAAAGGTGCTAAAATTAGGTATATTTTAAATAACTTCTCAATTGTTTACTGAATCACAAAAGTGTCTATGAGGGGTTCAAAGAAGACAAAATTACCTACATTTTTTTCATACATGATTATTCTGTAAGTCTTAAAGGTAAAAAGTTACAAGCGACGGAAATAATAATATTTACAGAAATCATATAATTTTAATTTTGTTTAAAAATTGTGCAGCAATCTTTTTTTATTCTTTTTGATGGCCCGGGCTGGTTAATGGTGGCTTCTTCATTATCGTCGCTGAAATTTTCTGTTTCATTGTCTGTATTTTTAGTTTCCAACCATGAAATTTCGTCGATTAAATTTACTTTTTATTGATAACTTTATGAATCGTTCATATCGGATATCTTCTAAGGATTCCTTATCCATGTCCCCTCCGTAAAAAGTTACTAGAAAGCGTGCTCCAGCGTCTTCGATTTCTTCTGGTCATGATGACGAAATTTCATGGTTGGAAACTAAAAATACAGACAATGAAACAGAAAATTTCAGCGACGATAATGAAGAAGCCACCATTCCACCAGCCCGGGCCATCAAAGAGAATTAAAAAATGATAGCTGTACAATTTTTAAACAAAATTAAAATTATATGATTTCTGTAAATATTATTATTTCCGTCGCTTGTAACTTTTTACCTTTAAGACTTACAGAATAATCATGTATCAAAAAAATGTAGGTAATTTTGTCTTCTTTGAACCCCTCATAGACACTTTTGTGATTTAGTAAACAATTGAGAAGTTATTTAAAATATACCTAATTTTAGCACCTTTAATTCAAGATGGCGGCTAGCGCCTGGGTCCGTCAAGGTCGAAAACTTGGATTTTGATTAACCTTTCATACCTAAACAATATCATTTCAAAACATTTTCTACGCCACCTTTTGTAGAGCATAAATACCTACAGACTGGATTAAATATTTTACGAAATTTTTCATCTTCGCCAAAATGCAATAATTGTGTAAATTTCGTACTTGACAATTGAAAATAAAAGACAATGATTTTAATAGAAATTAACGAAACAATTTATTCATTTAATGGGATTAGATTACAGTTACTTTGTGGATTAAGACGGTAGTTGAATCAATGTTTGTTGAAACCCTTGGGTAATATTTTAATGCAATAACCAACTGTACTTGAAATGTTTATTTTACATCCAGAGTTCTCAGTAATTTTCTCTCTATTTTTTTAACATAATTATCTCATCCGGGAAAAACCCTCTTCACTTGGGGTATAATAATTTTATTATCTATACTAAATACCAAATTCAGACTTCTCAATACATTACGATTTTTTCAACGAGATAACTCGCTTAATTATTATTATTTAACGTAATTCTAACACTCACAAACTTATTAATTTAATTTAAACACTAAGTGAAAGTACTCACAATACACTTAATAACTACGTATGATATTGTACTCATAAATATTAATATTTATTCATTTGAATTCACAATAGTGTCATGACTATAATGCTAATAAACACCAATGATCCGTGGCCTTCTAATAGCGAATGTAACATGACGTAAGTATCGCGTGCACATTAATTGCACGAGATAATCCCCACCCACGGTTTCTCCTTTGTGGTCAGCAGACCTTTCTCTCGCAACAGACAGTGACACAGTGACCGTGTTCGCAGAGGGCCTGCCATGCACCACTTAAATTTGATTGTGCTCTTGATAGCCACGCGCTGTCTGATACTGCGCGAGGTTGCCGCGCAAACCGAGACCGATTTTAATTTCGCTGAAACCGTATATGCAAAAATATCCGGAGCATGTAAGTGACCTTCGCTCATTTTTAATACGCTCATTACGTCACATGTATCGTGTTTTTATTAATTCACAGGCAGGGCGATCATGAACCTGCAGATTGACTCGATGAATAGCCAGAACGATATATTGAAGACGATGAAGATATTCTTTCTAAACGGCGATGAGATGAGCAATTACCCCATTGACACAGCGTACAAAGCTCTCATCAAGCCGAACGTGTTCGACATAACGAAGCAAACCAAAATTATCATTCACGGATATCGGGACAGTGCTCAATCTTCAGTGTCACTAGATTTAGCTAAAGTGTACAACGAGAAGAAAATGTTCAATGTTCTTTTAGTGGATTCAGAACAAATGATGAATAAAAGATATATGTTATCTGTGCATAACGCTCGTTTAATTGGGAAGAGACTGGCTAATCTCTTGGCTAACTTGGAAGACTTCGGGGCGAGCGCTGTAGATTTTCATTTGCTCGGAATAAGTTTGGGAGCGCACACGGCGGGGTGGGCGGGGAAATATTTCCAAAAATACAAAATGCGTAAACTGGGTCGGATTACCGGTTTGGACCCCGCGGGACCGTGCTTCTCGTCCGCATATTCTGATCAGCGATTGGACAAATTGGACGCTGATTATGTTGATGTGATTCATACGAATAAATTAGTGCAAGGTATAACGGAAGCTTTGGGGCATGCGGACTTTTACGTGAACGGCGGGGGGCCGATGCAACCTGGCTGTTTGATGCCCTCCTGCAGTCACCTGCGTGCGACGAAACTTTACGTTGAAAGTGTTGAAACTCCTAAATCGTTAATCGGCGTACGGTGCAAAAGCTTGAAGCATTTTGAATCTAATGCCTGTGAAGATAAAGACTTCGCAGTTCTCGGGTACGGCTCTTCATCGTCGACGCGAGGTCTTTATTTTTTGCGGACGTCAGCGGATCCTCCGTTCGGCCTTGGTACGGATGGAACTAAAAATAATGAGAGGCCAACGAACTCTTGGGAAACTCTCATTAAGAATTTTTAGCTCAAGTTAGAACATTTTTTTCAGATGCCATAATAATCCGCTTAGAGTGATTGTACTTTCACGTGAGATTGAATAGATCAAATTAACTTTTTGTAAAATTTTGCAGTAAACAAAATTACTTTATAGTTAATATACAGTGTGAGCAATGTTCCATTATAGTAAATAAGTGTATATAATATAAGAAAACGTGATCAATATATTATTTAAATGAACTTTTTATTATAATAAGTGCACATTACGCAAATTTTTTAGCACATCTTGCACGCATTTTGAATACTCAAATGTAGCAAAAAGCCTGATACCTTTTTTTAACGCGAAACTGCCCAACGGACCGTGACTCGAATTAGTTTCGATTTAAATACCCATTTGTAAATAATTGACCGCAAAACAAATGACGCTCTTTGCTTGCGTCACAGTTTCATAACTAGTGCTTGCCGCGACGAATGCAAAGCCCCATTGACAGCGCAGCACGAAGAAATGTAAGGGCTTGTACATATTAATATTAGTGAGCTTTCGAATAAAGTGCCTCCGAAATTAATGTGCTACAAAACCATTTTTTTGGGAACAAACAATGTAAAATATCGGTGTAAGTATCTGAAATGTCTACAACACAAAAAAGCAATAAAACATTCTAAGTTTATTCTTGAATACTTCGTGATAATAAATCATTAAACTGTCCTAATGATCTAAATAATATGCTTTTACTCCAGGTATTAACTAGATATAAATTAGACGATGTCGTAGATGAAATATTTATAATATAAAATCAAATAAATAGATTTATTTTAGTTTTTAGTCTGTAGTATGAAATTGTATATCGGATAAAAAACGTGATTGTTTTGAACATAAATGTTTCAATTCGGTCGTCAAACGGCAATAGTGCATTCCACATTAGTTTTAATTAAGTGAAAACTCACTTTAGATTATTGTCCTATTGTGTTCACATATTTGCTATAGATCTGTACGACAAGTGGGGCCAACTACCTATTATCTAATCGGTGTTACTTAATCGATAATAAACTGAGAGAGGAAAGGGCCAATCGCGACTGCCGCAGCTACGGTAATTGACCACTGTAATTACAAAATTATATCAACGATTTTTAGTATTACTATGGGATACTACAGCATAATATAGAAAACTATGGGGTGCACTGCTATTCTTATTGGTCGTACTAACTCAAAAACCGTTTTGAGCTCATGCTCAATAATTTGCTGAAGATCATCAAATGCATAGTTTACGATTCTATAAAAGATATCGCATACGCTTGTATGTAGGTATATAAATGAATAAGCATTCATTTATATACATTAGTTTGGTACTTTAGTTTTATACTTTAGTTTGGTTTCTTAGGACTTTGTTCTTGTAATAGAACATCTGCTGTAGCCTGTAGCGTCCATTGACGTCAATAAAATGTTATTTAATGTATGCCGTGCTTTCCTTAACAGCGTAGGTATTCATCGATTAAAAAGGGGACATAAAGAGTTTTGTAAATTGTACTAACCGAGCGTATTATAATAGAATATGGTCTATTTTTGCTCTCAATTAACAAAATTTTATTTAGGTATGTGTATTATGTACAAATATTTACACGTTTTTGTATAGAGTAACATTTATTTTGTGGTTTTCCTAGATATTTTACACACATCGCACACATAAAATTATTGACTCACATTGCAAAATGAAAGTCTCAGTGTAATTTAAATTGCTATAGATGTAATGTTGAACATTTCCCGTGTATTTAATAATTCACCTCGCATCTAACATTAGTGCGCAAAATGTTAATTATGTAGAAATCTCGATTTGTACCCTCAACTATAAAGGCAGGTGTTCTTAGATTGCCCTGTATTATATTTCAACTGCTTGATACACATTACACACCCGTTCACTTAAGCCTTGAATAAATCTACGCAATAGTCGAGGATGGTTCTTATGGAGAGAAAAAGTAAACATGTACTACAGGCGAAGACGGGGCGGACCGAATTAAAAATTAAAAAATATGTATTAATCATGTGAACAATGCCTTACAGGAAAATCACACTGCACGCCTATTAACACGAAACACCTTATTTAATAAAGCGATGAGTAAAAAAAAGAACCACTTTATTATTACAAAGAAATCGCAATTATTCATGGTCTCTTAGAAAATTTAAAGATATTTTATCAACGATGACGAGTGGTTTTAAATTATAGTAAGTAATGTAAATAATAAATAATTTATATAATTTAGTTGTAAATAAATTGAAACTCTATGTGAATGAATAAATGTTTACAAAATAAATGGCTTGTGTTATTTTCCTATCTTCTCCTTTTAAATAAATGCTTACAATTTTTTTTAATTAGGTATAAGAAAATGTAACAGATAAATACGAATATCAGATTCATTTTTATAAAACTATAATCAAGGTAGCTTTCGTTTACAATATAGAGACTAATTTAACAGTTTTTAATAATTAATTATTCACTATTCCCTAGGTTTTTAAATAAGTAATACGAGTTTTTATTACATATGTTGAAAATAAAACTATTAGGTTTCTCGTATAACTGTTAAATAATTGTATTACTAACCACAATAAGTAGTTATAAAGTGAGGCTAAAGTATGTCAAGTACTTTAGCAATTATTTTATGATTTATATTATAATGTAAGTGTTCAAAAACACAATCGTGAGAATTTGAAAGAATTGTACATTTTTTTTTGCAAATTGAAGGGCATTGTACCTGTTTAAATTATTTTTTAAATATATCTTTTTTGTAACATCAACTGTAAGCTACTTTTTTTAATAAGCAACATTTTCTAGGGTAGTTTTTAATATTTTAGTTCTGTAATTTCTAAGAATTTCTATTTCAGCCGCTGAGAGAAAGCAATGTTAGATAATTAAAATATACGAGAATTCTTCTACTATTATAGTATTTAATCTGAGATATTATCTTGAATCGCTTTGCAAATATGATTTTTGTTTTAAATATTTCTTTTACATTGACCATTTATTTTGTTATATCCAATTGTAGCGAGGCTCTACTTGGGTGTTCATTAAAAGGAAATAAACATAAAATAATAATTATTTATGCATTTACTCATTAAGCTTAAATTCAAAGTAATAACATTTAGAAAACATGTCTGTATGTTATACATACGTAATTTTGCACATCATAAACTATGAACTGCAAGAAAGTAGAGCTTAATAAAGGTTCATTTCATTACATTTTCATAATTATAAAACCGCACACAAAGCAAACAAAAACAGCCTACTTACTCTAAAAGTCACATACAAGTCTGTTCAAATAATAAAAATGTAGTTGCGAAATTCCGCCACGGTCCGGCGAAGTTCAAACATTTTTATTTTTAATGCCTTTATTCTGTCATCGTAGTGGATTGAACGCGGAAGTTATTCGTTGTGCTTCACAACCGAATACCAGCTTAACTGCCACTGTTATAGTAATTTACGTAATTCCTTATGTTTCATTTTGAGCCTATTGATAACAAAATAGTTTAATTTCCACTGTCATTGTAATTTTATGTTATACTTGTTACGTTTTAATTTAAGCGTGTTGATAAAAACAAAATAAAATGATAGTTTAATTTACACTGTTATTGTAATTTACGTCAGTTGTTACGTTTCATTTTAAGCCTTTTAATCAAAAATGCACTCAATTTTCCTTATTTATAACTTTTTATATAAGATTATAAATGCGTCACATTATGGTTGAAATTTAAAACAGTTATATGACGAGTTAAGTACAATAAAGACGGTGAAGTTAAATATTTTTTATCATAAAGCATTTGTAAAACATTATGTCCAAAAATGCCTCTATAATATTTAATTTTGTTTTATAATAAGAGATCTCAAATTCAAATATTATGAGATACGTACCAATATTAATAAGAAAATCTAATTAATAGATCTTTTCGTGTCAAGACTTTATATGATAAATAAATATATAATCTTTGATTGAAATTAATTAAATTATTGTATAAATACAGTTATGAGAACTTTGCGATTGTTACCCCACAATTACCTTGACCCACTGACAGCGTGCGAAATATTTTGGGATTTTAAAGAGCTGGTCCATTGATATTTGTTATCTTAAAGTATGTATTTTATATATATAATAATATTTTTTTTATATTAAAGTATGCATTAAAATAATCATAATTATTTTTTTCAAATAGGTATTATTAACTAATTATTTTATTAATTGATTTATAATATTAAATCATGATTAAAAATATATTTTACGATTATGAAATAAATAAAATAAGAAAAAGATAGAAAGGTAAACAATCAGTTTTGTGAATAATAATGTATGAGTCATGAGATGAATCTAGCTGGCCTCTATTAGTAACAAAATATTTAAGTTTAATTTTATTTAAAATATGCATATTTTTCAGCCAACTTACGAAAAAGCTTTAACGATTTTGGTGAAACTAAACGAATGTGGATTGTTAATAAATAAAAAAACTCAATAATGCAAGATTAGATAAAAAGCTTCGTATAATTTATTTATATTTAAGTATTTGTGTTTTCCTTACTCTGTTCTTTTTTTATTTTTACGACATCATTCGTCTTATCTAATAGTTAGATTGAATCTTGTTTTCTCGTAAGTTATCGGTTTCTTAGTCCTAATGTTATTATTTTATTGCCATAAACCACACATAAACTGACCACTCTCCATCTGAAAAGCCAATAAAAAATAATAAAAATGACATTACGTCATTTGAAAGTAAACATCAGCCCCAAAGGATGGTTCTGTACATAACGGGTTATTCTATTGAATACTGAGCTTTATTTCTACGACTATTTGGTTTAAATTATTTTCGCAAGCAAACCATCATAAACAACATAGTATTTTCAATAGGCTTCAATAAACAAGCCGCGTCATCTGTATTTGTATCTTTTAATTCCCGTCGGTAAGTCCCCACATAAACATGGATCATGCCGGGTGAAATGGTATAACCGCTATAAGTGTAAAAATAAATGTTTGAGCGATTTAACACCTGTGGCCGTATCGCACGGCTACACCGCAAACCCTCCGCTTTATTCTTGTCTCGACACCACACACAGTATTTTCAACTCGATATTGGTGATCGTAGTTATTACGGGTACCAGATTTGTAAAGATTTTTATACTTACTTTTTATATGAGACAAGTGCTTTGTGAAATAGGGAATTCCAAATACTGATCTGAAAATTACAAGCATTTTATATTGATGGTGTAGAAATAAAGTTGATTACGTAACATAATTAACTTGAAACATGTTCATAATGTTTACAATCATTTTTTCGTGACGTCCTATAATGCAAAGAAATTATATAAAATGTTGGATAAAATTAGGTTGATTGTCGAGCCCTCTTCCATTATATGAAAAGTTTACATAAGTATACACCGTTGTAACGCCTACGACATGAAAATGCGTAGCTTTTGCCATCGCATGACGTCACTGTTCTAATGAAAAAATTAGTTAATACGAAAACAAAACAATGTTTAAGTTTCCTACGAGTCGATTTGTTGATCGCACCTCGCCGATTCGATTTGACACCTCCTATAGGATTACGTAGTGACCCGCATCCTATGTAAACTTTGCAATATTACGTTAATCCCCCTGATTACATAATATAGGCGCTTGTGATTTAAGTGATTCAAAGGGCAAAGTTCGGGCAAACTATCTTGTTTTAATACAGATTAATTTTCTTATCCCGTTCTTGGCCGAACTTTCTATTACAATCGCTGAAGAGGGCGGACTTTTTAACACAAATATCGTTTCCTGGAAATGATAATGCCAAGTCAGGGTTAACAGAATATTCTGAATGCTAAATATTATTATAGCTGTTTTTGCTTATAGCTATTGTTTATCATATTATTATGTCAGGATAATAACATTGAATTTTCTCGCATTACATTCATCTAGTTTTATATCCACATTAATAATAATATATAAGCGTCGTTGCTTCTTTGAAAGGAAGAAACAAATTTTCGCCGCGTCTAAATGTGAAAATCATGTAATCGTAACCGTATAATAGGAGCTTCTTCCTTATCTCATAAGTTGCGATATCTTTTATGTTGATATAAAGCTTAGACCTTAAATCTATGATACTTTGAATTGCTATAACGAATACGTCTTTATGGAATCAATTTTTAATCTTCTTAAAGGTTAACTAATTTTTTAACTAACTAATCCTATATATTACAAAAAAAATGTATCTATGTATTAACTATGCCTATTAATTAAATAGGTTTTTTGAGTCCACTATTGCTAATGCATGTTTTGTTTCAAAATGCCTTAAGATTGGGCGGTGATTATTTGTATGATAACTTCAAAAGCTCTTTTAAAGGAAGTCTGTTTGTTGTCAATTTTATAGAGTTTTGTTTTGAGCCGGACGTTATTTTTTAGGATTCCACTCAAAGTAAAAAATAATTTTGCCGATCACAAATAGGGTAGAATTATCTGTTTATAAATCCATGTTCGTGTTAAATTTGATAATGCTGGACAAGGAACAACAAACAATTATTTTAGTTCAAACTTTTTTGTTTCGACACACGTATAAATAATTAAAACAGCAGGTTCACGCCATTAAAATATTAACCGAAGCTATCATTAATTTCGATCAAAGCTAAATATTTTATCTGGGCAAGGGTGAACGGTAAACTGGCGCTGGCCTTCGGACATAATTTAATTATGAATTATATTCAGCGCTTTTCAGCAATTTCCTTAACTAAAATATTTACGAAGAAAACCGAACTGCTTAGGAAATCAAATTCATTTTCGTAATTACATTTTTATCTTGGAGCGGGTCAAAAATGTGAAAGGAAGTTTTTAATCGATGTCAAAAGAATCTATGTGTTTTCAAGATGTTAAAGTTTTTATGGTAAGCATAAGCTTTTCGCGCCCAGATTCGCCCACGTTGTCAAAGAATAATCCGTATAGTTCACGTTCCCGTGGGATTTTCGGAATAAATACTATCCTATGTGTTAATCAAACCAACCCTCCTTGTGCGTGCTGCATTTCATGAAAATCGGTTTTACAGTTTTTGCGTGAAGTAGTAAGAAACAATTATACAAACTTTCGCATTCATAATTAAACGGGAGTGCCAGTAACAATGAAAACATTGATTGCGATGGTGAAACAACTGGTTTATGTTTTAATTTTGTTTAGTTGTGAACATAAATTCAATCTCTCCTTACTTATCTTGAAGCTCTATAAAACGCCATGTTATGTAACAATTTGGTAGCACTAGTTTAGAAAGCAGTATATCTACCGAGGGTGAACGCAAGAATTACTGTATTCTCTAGTACTTATAATATTAATTATTTTAATTGCTATATTTAAAACAAAATTAAATATTAGAAAGAAAACATAAAAGAAAAATATACCTAGATAAAGCTAATCTATGTTAAACAATTAAAACTTTCTCGCTTCTCGAATGTCTAAAGAATAATCTAAGTTACATTAAATGAAATTAATTATTTTATCCAAATTAATGTGAGATGAAATTATCTGATGCCTACTAGGATTAGAAAGGTAATAAATACGAAATTTTATTACTCCAAATGTTGTGGGTTTTTAGAGTAGGCGTAACGAAATAATTCAAGTTTTACTTAACATTATAATTAAGCATACCTCAGACATTTATTTTCACGAAACTTAATATTACCGAAACAATGAAACCGTAGGCTAATTGTTGGTAACACGGATGGTTACAAAAATTTACTAGAATTAATACAAAAGGTTTGCGGTTTTTTCTAAGAATATAATTAAACTTTCCTGGAGATCCTGAAAATAAAACGCCTTATCAAATTTTTTGGCAAAAACTGTATATTTAAAAATTTCCACGACACAATTTACATTTAATCGTTTTTTAGGCTTGCAATTTGTGTAACACTAAATGAATATGATACTCAAAAAAAATTTTAGCCCCTAATGCTTTAAAGATATGTTTGTTTAAATCTGCTTCGAAAAGACAACAGTATTTCTTTTGGTTGATAGTGACGACATTAAATAAAAATTGCTTCGAATATTTTAACTCTACTACTTGACATTCGTCAGTGATGGTAGCCCAACATGCAAATCAAGGCTCTAGATAAGACCCAAGAAATCAGTGATTCAATTTTGTTAAAGGTTTCGTTCAATAATAATCATAAAGTATATGCAGGAATGGAAATATGTAACGCCCAATAACGCCAAGCCTTTGACATGTGAACCTAAAAATAAATCTATCATTAGAACACATTTATAAATAAAATTCATACCAAAGGAAGTTAATCAAAACGACAAAGAAAGTAATTCAAAGAAAGTTGCAGCGTAGTGCGCAATCTGGAGCCGCGAGTATAAAAGTGGTTTTACGAAACCCGACGAAGTACACTCGAGTTCAAATCCAATTTGAAACCGTAAAGTGGATAACAGACGACGACTAAACTATTTTTAGATTTTAGCTAAGGGCGTGTTAGATGAACGGAGGTGATAGTATTTTTTTCTCCGCAAAGAAATGCACTTTTAAACATGCTAGACACGTCAGATTGTCATGCAAAAGAACGCTAGACGCTAGTTTATAGTTTGACAGACGGAGTTTTTCAAGGAATTTGGGGGAAAAGTGAACAATGCAGACTTGAACAATTTGTATAATTTAAGAACTGGCTGATGCGAGAGACATTGTCCCGTCTTCGCGCGAATTAGCGATTAATCGCGTGAAGTTTAAAAGCTCTTAACGTTGCATTTTTTAATTATTATAATATATTGGCGCAAATTAGGTTACACTGTCGTTCATGTAGGGATCACATGAAAGACAATATAAACTAATTTGATAATATCATTCTGACAATAACAAACAACAATAAAAAAATGTGACATCGAAATTAAGTACGTGTAGCTTAATTATTTTTTAGTAAATCGTTTCAAAAGTTAAGTACAAAAAAAAACATTTATATGCATCAAACACTATCCTTATTTAATTTCCTATGCATAACTCGGTTTCCGTTAATTTCTGGTTACCTAGACACGCATACCTACTAACTATTAAGTTAGCGAGTTACCAACCATCTTCAACAACCAAACTTGGAACTTAATGGATATCCAAACTTTAATGTATTATTTGAATTTTGAACCGCTACGTCGTTACAAATAGACCTGGATTATGAGTTATTTTTAAAGAATTAAAAAATTAACAATATATAGAAATTATATGTATGTAGAAAATTGTGTAATAATTATGAAAATATAGGGATGAATTTTGTTTGCATTTGTAGGTTCAATGCACCGCATGCTATACATAAAAATCTTATATTAATATAATAACCGTAATATGAGCGATACGAAAAATTATATCGGAAATTGATATAATTTGAATTTGAGCTTCCTACTAAAGAGTAACTAGGGAAGTTAAAAACGGAAGGTTAAAATATTGGAAATATCCACAGACAAACAGAAACATGTATTAAATATATACCACTGCTCATTTGCCTCGAGGGTTAAGGCAATAAAAGGAAATCTTACATTGTATTAATAACATAAGGAACCACATCATATTTGCGTATTAGAATTTTATATGAATCCAAGGAGGATTTTATAAGGAGGGAAGAAAATCCAATCTTTTTAATCAAATTTTAATGATTAAATCTTTGCTTTAAGTATATATATTTTTAAGCTATTGCATAGCTTCTATCGCGAGCCTTCAGCGCGGGGACCGAATCAAGAAATTCCGTAACGAAAAAACCTCACGCTCCCTACTCCGACGGGCACGGAGGTGTGGCTTGAAGGCATGCTATGCAATAGCTTTACCGCGGCAGTCCTCGAGTGCCACACGTCTTTTTTATGTAATGCGATACTCAATCTTAAAGTAACATATAAAGGAAATCCTTGGCAGGCTGTGCTCGATAATTTTTCACTTGTTAATGAAGGAAGTTTTAATTACATTGGGAGACAACTTTTGCAGTTACAGTCGCTGTGTATCTTATTTATAGCTGAGTGTATGTACACATATTTCTACCTTGTTTGTTACATACAATAAAAGTTTAAAATGGATAGGAATATGTTATATTTTGATATATATAGAAAGTGAAAATTTTGTATGTTTGTTTTATTAAAATATATTTTTTCATAACTGTGTTTTTATGTGTAACCGTATTACATTTATAATTTTTTATTTTATTTAGATTAGGTACAATAGAGCCTAGAGGTTAGTGTTTCTACAGGTATGTATGAGTATGAGTATGAGTTAGAAATATGTTGTGATACAGTGAGATAAAAACAGAGCTTTTTTAGTGACTTTTATTCTTATAAGGCTTTATTTTAATATTACTTTAATACTGGTTACTAGTTATAATATATTATTTCATTCATTAACCGAAGTTTATTTACTCAATAGGTTTACGGTAAATGTTATCTAGTACTATATATAAACTGTATTTACCTTAGGACTGAATTGTTGGTTCAAATGTCTGAAGATTGTTTATATACTAGGAACTCGCTTATTTATTCACGATAAAGAAAAATGGATCGCTGTTTAAACGTATTCAAAAACGGGTGGATAATAAAAAAGATCATACAAGTACAGGAACGAAACAGATAATAGGACTCTTTGTGTTCCGTCTGAGTGCCGTCCTCTCGGCCTTTTCAGCGCCAAACAAGAGCGTGTTCCGATCTATTTAGTTTGAAAAGTATCCTAAAATTCTGCTGTGAAATAATGATCGGAATTTCAAATATGCAAACGTTTGGAGTGTAATAAACTCAGCAAAATTACAGATACTACCATCATTTATCTGAATTTAATGTAACGATTGTTATTATTTTCTATTTTCGGAATTTCCCCTAAATGTTTCATCATTTATGCAAAAAACGATCTAAATAAACCAATGATGGTATGCAATCGTAATAATATAGAGTCAATAAGAATCACCAGTTTCGCAATCCAATTGCTGTAATTTTAAATTTATATACTCGGGGCTATTATTTCTTAAAGGTAATAAAATGTTGATTACACCATTAACCAACATTTTTTTTGTCATTTAATTAGGATTTCAAATTTAAAACTAAATAAACTATAACTAAACAAAACTAAAATATTGCAATGATATAAAGCAAAAAAGCTTATAATGTGTCATTTTATTTTAACTACAAACTACAAAAATACAGTTTTCACATCATGCCTTTCTATTTACTGTTGTATATTTTGTAAATTATATTAATTGAGTACCTATAATAAGAATGTTGTATGGCTTATTCCAACTTATCGTTTTCATTTATTATCACAGGCTTTATAAATGCGCTCCGAGATTATTATCATGACGTCGCACCTCTGAATTCTGAGAGTTTATCATTTTCCTGACGTAAATAAAAGTGTTTTGTATGAACCAGGATTTTATCAAGATAGAGTGCAACGAAATCCTACTAATATTATAAACGCGATAATTTTGTAAGTATGGATGGATGGATGGATCGATGTTTGTTATTCTTTCACGTAACAACTACTGAACTGATTATATTGGTATGTCGGTAGCTGAAGACCCAGAATAAGACATAGGCTTTTTATCCCGGAAATGCCACAGAAACGGGAACAGTGCCGGTTCTTTGAAAACGCGGCAGAAAACGGGCGAAGCCGAGGGCAGAAATCTAGTAATCTATAAATAGAAATGGGTTTATTGGTTTTTAAATCATCGATATGTACCTAAACCTATAAGTGGTTTATATGCATCCAACTGGAATGTAGACCAAAAAAATATAACGATACAATAAATAGATATTCAGAGAATACAACTTAAATACATATAAGCCAACAAAATAATATTTATACCATTAATTTCGCGCTCGATATTTTCAGTCGTCGATCTGGAAAAGTTTTATACCTTCCAACTTTTAGTACGTTTGATGGAAACCACAGCAATGAAATATTGATTTTCTTCGGAACTGCAAATAAAAATAAGTCATTTCTTAAGCGGTTATGGAAGTACTAGAGCGGCTGCATTTTGTTGTTTGAAAATTTACTACATTTATAGCTGCACTGTTTTTGTTTTTTTTCTTAAAAACGTGAAAAGAAAAGAGAAAACACTTTTATTCTGAGTGAAGAATGATTTAGTCTCGAAGTATAGTTTTTCATTTCTGAAATCGATATTCTATGTTTTAAATAGAAAGCATTAGTTTGATACTACTAATGAGCAATATTATTGCTAATTTTACATTTAATGATCCACATTTATGACGTTAAGATAGCAAGTGCATAGCGATAGGAACGAGAATTATTTTGGTAGGTAGCCTGGCATGGATTCAATCGGGAAATAAGGTTGCCAGTCAATTTAATTATTTGTTTTTCTATATAGAAACAAATGTTGCAAGTTGATTTCACCAAATATAAGGTAAAAAATGGGATTTTGAAATGATACGTATTCTAAGGCATAATCATAAACCTATATCTCTTTTTTTAGAGATTATAATTTAACCTATGGTATATATATCATACTTCATTTTCTAAAAGGACCAGTAAAATTATTCAAACTATTGCCAAAGGATAACAGAAATTTGAATTAAATTAGAGCTACACGCGATTATTGAATGTGACTATAATTCTTGTCAATATGAAAGTAAAATCCATTTGAATTCGCTTTCTCTCCTCATGATCCGATAAACAAGAACTTAAAAAACCTATATCACTCAAAGAATTTGAAAGCTGCTCTATCAATTTTCAATTTATCTAATACGAACCAAAATTAAACTTTCCTATTTATACATAATACTTACTTGTTTATATTGAAGTAGCAGCCCTATCAATGATGTTCAGTGTTGCTGAGCCAGTCGGCATACTTACTATAAAAAAACATTATGCTCGTGAAATGTTGACGCTGGATTTTTATAAATTCCCGTGACAATTGCTGGTAATAACCCCCTTTTGACTTTTGCATACACATCAAACGTAGTTTGGATGCTATTCTCTCGTGTCATTGTCCTAGAAGAATTAATTCGGATCCTATTATAGTTTTGTGCATCCGTAGCTGATTCGTCAAGCAATATTTCGCCAGAACAGACTTTTCATCGAAGAAGGACTACAACACTTGACAAGAGATTTTTATATACGTATGATTATGATTTGTATAAAAATGAAACAATTACCAATATATTAGTTATTTTGATTCAAAAGTATGTCTTTGTCTTTCTTGTTATTGATTCCACGTCTATTTCACTTGGCTATTTTTATTAGGTGTTCTTTCTGTATCGAATATCAAACTAGCTACCTGTCGTTTATACCCTCAATACATATCACCAAGAGAAAAATCTAGGCTAGTCTTGAATCATAACATAATTCAAAAGACAATTTCATATTGGAAACGTGCTTGACCATAAAAAGGACATTTTAATTAATTTATAAGGTCGCATAATGGTCCATACCCGTTTTTATCTAGAGCTCAGTTCTATCCAATACTGTGGGCGGTGTTTATCGCACGCCATTAAATACGCTTTTACCTTTGGCCTTATATTTCAATTAAAACGCTATATACATAGTCCACACGCTGTGTATTGCTTCGTTTATTTGGCAAAACGTAGCTACATAAATAACAATTCGCCGCTCAATAGGTATAATAAAATATGCATGCAATTTAAAACATGTTGCGTTGATTAATTTTAACGTTTCATTCGCGAATCAATCAAACGGCATTCACAGAGACAATGCTGTGTCAAATATATCACAATTTAAATAAACCAAACCATACTGCCACACTATTGCCTACCTTTCATCTATTGTTAACGAAAACGGCACAAATTTACGTATACTAGATATTGTTCCATGGCACTTTTACACCTATACTGATTAATGTAGAGTTGCTTTTCCTGTGGACTATTTAAAGCTCGTAAATTTGTATAGGACTTGTATGTTCTCCGTAGTGAGAACACTAACATCACAGTAAAGTGCTTTTATGGAGTACGATTTTAATCCGAATACGGAAAAACATTGCACCTCTGTCTATTGTGTATGATACAAAATACTAAGTAATAGTATCGCTATTTCAAAGCACGGCTACATACATAGTACGTTATAAACAGGATAATGTTTTATGACTACCATTATTGACGATAATAGGAAGGGAGCTTAGGAAGTAGATTTGTGGTCTCCGTCTACAAGGATGTTTTATTTTTAACTAGCGACCCGCCCCGGCTTCGCACGGGTGCAACGCTGATACTAAATACACTACAGAAAAACTGTGAACGTTGTATATTATATAAAAATTAAAAGCATAGCCGCCCGCTCCGGCTTCGCACGGGTATAAAATACCTATAGTATAGCCGGGCGGCCGGGCCGGCCGGTACCGCCGCAATCGCTACGTCCCGCAATTTTTAAATCTGTAATATCTTCGAAAATATTCACTTAAATCATACGGTGTAAAGGGCCATATAGATCTATATTAAATGAACAATGTATTCAAGGTATTTAATTGGTTAAGGATTAATGCCGTATTGGTTAAAAGCGCTTCGAAAATTAGCCATTATTTGTCGTAAAAAGTAAATGACAAAAAAAAGTTATTGTGGGTTATAATAAGAGATAGACATATACCATCGCGGACTCTTCTGTAGACCTTTTTAATGTGTATAATACTTAGTACATTATTTTGATAAAACTCGTAGGGTTCAGTCAGCGTTTGCAATGTAAGCGGAAAAAATGTAATTTTTTACTACATCACATTAGAAATCTCGAAAATAACAGTACTTCTGCACTATTTAATGGATGTTATTATACATATAAACCTTCCTCTTGAATCACTCTATCTATTCAAAAAAACCGCATCAAAATCCGTTGCATAGTTTTAAAGATTTAAGCGTACAAAGGGACATAGGGACATAGGGACAGGGAAAGCGACTTTGTTTTATACTATGTAGTGATAAGTAACCAAATAAAAGGTGATAATAGCTAAATAAGCATGATGAAAAAAGTTCAACAACAGTTAAAGTTCAGTTATACATATTGCACTTATCACGTTTCTAAAGGAGAGAAAAACCTAGCTCCAGACAGAGCGACTAAAAGTTTATAATGCAGCATTAGAATATTTATTTGGATGTCCTTAAGGGAGTTAAGATAGTATCAATTCCACATCTATTACTTAGGAAGCTGTGGTCTCTAGAGCCTGAATGTTTGTAACATGTGTCAACCAGTGAATTTATCCCTGGAAATTGTTACGCAAATATGAATTCTGATATTCGTACAAATATTGCAACTCGGGCTATTTCTGGAACTTGTGCAAAACTGTAGAGTTTATGTTTTATGAACAAATTGTATGCGTAAAATATTGGTTTATATGTACTTTACACAAATAACTATATAATTGATTGACTCGTACAATTAAATTAATTCCGCGAAATCTCTTTTTTTTTCTGTTTTCATTTTTGTTGTTTTAAAAAATCTTTCTTCTTATCCTCTAAGAAGAAAACATAAAAACACAAATAAGTGGTAACCAACCAACGACTAATAGAAGAATATTCTTTATACAATTATTAATCGTTAAATTTTCCAGACACATCCACAATAACTAATTAGTTTTATTGAATAACTGGATATATCCAGTTCGCTTTAACACGTTAATATGGTTGTGTAATTACGTTTTCATATTGTGTTCAAGCTGCGTGAATATGCTAGTGATCATTGTTGATTTTAACAAAATTAAAAGCGGTTAGGGTTGTCAGTTGATGAACAATTTAGTTTATTCTTCTTTATTATTTCTTTTTAGAGTTTATACTTCACAGTTTATTTATTTTAAACAATTGCACTGTACATTTTGAGTCTACAGATTAAATAATAAATAATAATTATTACTTTACACTTTAATGTATAACCTATATTTATTTGGAATCATTACAACAATTCTAAACGCAAGTATAATACACTTTTATTCACTCGCAAAACACAGCATCACACACGACATAACTATGTTATCTTTGTAAAAATTCAATATCGTAACATTCGTCAAGCGCGCATGTCATCGATTATTTCGAATTTATAGCTGCTTCGTGGACCGCAACCTTGCTGAAACCATCTATTTTTGCAGTTCCTGCGTGATTGCATCCTGTGTACTGTGTAGTATAGTGATTATGGCAGACAATTTCCTATCCCAGGCTTATCTCATAAGCTTACAAATAAGATATAAAGTGCACTTTGTAGAGTAACTTTGCGTTTGACGTTTAAGTTTAATTCGAACTCCCACGACGAGACAGTTGCGGGATTTTAATATCTTATTGCCTTTTTTATTTTATATAACTCCTTTTGAAATAGAATAAAGAAGATATTAATAAGGATACGGGCACTTACAGACCTCTACGGAGTTAACCTTTTCATAATTAAATCCTGTCGATTAATTGATAAAAAAATTGTAAAAATATACTATGATACAATTTAAAAAAAGTTATAAATAAACGTTGTTAATGAACATAAAACATTTAGTCGTATTCCAGTAAGAACTTTTAATGGTACGATAGTTCAAACGACAAATGGGAAGAAAAACATAGCTTTTTAGTAGAATTATGCTTTATACTCGTAGTGATAAATACACAGACAGTTTGAATTCACAAATTTCTCGTATATATACAAAGGCTAGTTATATTTCCGGCACAATATTGTTTATACAAAAATTGTTATTTTTAACTGCATTATGAAGTATTGTTGTGTAAATTCAATCCGAGCGATTCACTTTTAACCTTTATAAATGACGTGATAAAAAATTATCATAAAATTGTACAGCACGATGAGAAAATTTCTGTGATATTTTGTTCAGTAAAAAAGGAATATGGCGGACAATGCGACCGGCAGCAAGCAACAGGCTGATTAAATCAGTTCAGTTATTCTTTAGACTTTAAATACATTTAATATCGCTTCTATGCGTCTCTTCGAATTAATAAGAACAATTTTCCTATAAAGAAAATGTGTATTATTTCAGTATTTATAGGTAGAGTTATTTAAAAAAGTTTTATAGTATTTTTAAAACCTTTAAATGAAAAAGATTAACATTTCTTAAGCCGGCTTTAAACATTTATACTCTTTTCATATAATAAATAATGCTTGCATTGCATGTTCCAGGAAAATCTTGTTTAAACTATTTCTTAAAGAATTTTGAATTATGCGTTAAAGGTTATTAATAATATTATCTTACTATTTAAATATAGTAATAATTTTCGAAGATTTCTCTCTATCTTGCCTTCGGGAATGCGCTTCAATTTCCTAACATTTATGTAAGCATAGTCCTACCTACGCCCCCCACGCTCAACTATGTCGTTCCATTACCTCGGGCATTAGGAACATTCCTTATATATCCCATCTATAAGGGCATCTATTAAACTCAAAGGCCTTACAAAGCCTGGCATACATATAAATCTGAGTTGCGCTGCATAAGGTTATATTTGAATTGCAAATGCAAATTAAGCCTTTACAGAGCTGGCTCGGGCTGAGTCTGAATGACCTACTAACTAAAAGTGAATTAGAAGCTCCCCTTATGTCGTTGATCACACAGGAATTGGACACAAGTGTGTTTAAATACCACATTAAACTAGTGGAGCCACGGCGCTTCCAACTTTCAATCGTTTAGGGTAGAATTTTCGTGAAGATTTATCAGCCAAAACAAATAAGATATTTACTCAAAAACATTGAATATATTACAGCCTGACAACGCACCTGTGACGTGTACTCACGGGTTTTCAGACGTAATCACTATAATACAAATATCATGAAGGTCGTTGATTGCTCATAAGAAACTCCCTGCCACTCAGGAGTATATTACTTTTAAATTTTAATTCAACAACGTACTTGTACCAATTGTTTACAATCCAACTTGCGTTATTGATGTCAGAAAGTAAATACAATTGTGAAATATTATACAGTTCCCAAGGAAATAAACATAATAAATCAATAAGTTTTTGTACCCATTTTCTAAGATTATTTGATTAACGATTTGGTCTTTCAAATGAAATATACCTACTTTTATATTTAGTATAAATCTTTATTGGTGGGAATTAATAATCTATTAATTCAGTTGAAGTACATTTAACGGATAAATAGGATGTTTTTCAGCAGAAATTAACGAATCATTAGAGCAGATATCCTTCAGCTACGCCCGTTGATTTCCTGTTTTCCTGTGGGAGTTTCAAAAAACCCCTTTCTTAGCGGATTGAAATAGCAGTTACCCTGGAATTCGCAGCGTAGGAGTTAAATAAATTGCATATTTTTGTATTCTTCCTCGGACCTTTTTCATTTCTATCCACGGCGTTCTCGGCAATTTTATAACACGCTTCTCACTGTTCTACCTTATTGAATTTATTATTACATCACACGACATATGTTAATATCATAGATCTCTTATAAATATTTAATAATATTGGGTCTTTTTCGGACTTTTTTCCACGGGTTGACTTCCACTGAATATGTAAACCAGCGCTTGGTTTTGAATATTCACAATATAGCTAATTGTACATATATACAAAATTACATAGTTTAAAAATATATCATAAAAGGATTTTATACTCTTAAGGCCAATATCACGATTTTGTGCTGAAATAATTACATTATTTAATAACTATTTTATAACTAATTACATTATTTTATATTTTAACTGGCTGATAAGCTAAACAGGACTTATCCAGAAGTAAAACCGACATTTAATATAATCGAGTCAAACAACACGATACAATAAACTCTATAAAAGTGACTCGACGCAATTGTGGCTGTGAACCTAATATCTGTTTAATATTAAAACGACTCCGCATAAACCGACAAAGGCACCAGAATGGGCTCAATTCAATATCCAAGTTAAGTCATAAGCCATCGCCAGTCTAATATAAAAATGTCTGAGTATTGTGATAAACGCGCTTTATCTAAGAAATAGTTCGCGTCAGATTACACCCACCTATAATCCGACTGAAAACAGAGCCATAAACTTCTCCCTTTTATCTTATGGCCTGGCTTGTTCCTGTGACGTCATGGGAACTGATAATGTATTAAATTTGAAGATAAATCTCACGTGTATTTATCCAATTTAGAATAGAAATGAAAGTCTTAACAACGGTTTCTATTGCACGGTTATAATACCAGTAGATGCTTTCTTATTAGTGTAAAAGTTTTATTGCGATTAAGGGAATAGAGATGGCTTGTGTTGGAGTGTCCATGGGTTTCTTCGTTCATACCGTTTATCCTACTTTCTGTTACTTAAATGGAACAAAAATTACATAAAGCTTTCAATGAAAAGCTACAGTGAACATGAGTGCTCAGAAAAATCAGCAATCTAATTTAGTCAGCAGATTAAGAAACGATGTCGCTTTGTAAACTGATTTTATCACGCTCTCTAATCAATTTTCGTGCTGAAAAACAGCTAATTCTCGTATGTTGAACTGGAATACCAAATAGAGACACATAAAGTGCGCTCGGGAAAGTCAATAGATTTAGTTCTGACGTCGTCGGATTTTGGTCGAAATGGCGCGTCTATTTTTCGTGTGTTTGCGCCCAATACTTTTACATCGGTAGCCTTGGTGGGTAATAAAGTTTAGTGGTCCCGCGTAACGCTATAAACATTCACGACGTGGCACATACTAAAATGCGTAAATATTCGTTTCCATATGATTTATAGTCGCGATAAATTGAATTTCCATTTCTATTTACGAAAGTGTATGGAGCTTATGTGAACTTTTATTTGATGGATTCATTCAGGATAAACAACTGTTCAAGACAACGTAAATTTTTGTTTTCAATAAATAGATGTTATATTTTTTAAGATCCTTCTAACGATTTATTAGTCTGTTATTTACATTGCATGTATAAAACAGACAACGTATACTAACAAATAGCTTCTTATGGTTTATTCTATATTTATAATCTCACGTGGACTGAACATTTTCACGGAGTAGCCGATCTCCGTAAACATTACCATTCCTTATTTATTTTCGCGACAAAAGCTTTTCCAACGTCCCATCTCTATACCAGAATTCGTTGAAGTTATTCCATCGACTGTGGCTAGTAAACTTAACAGACAAATAGTAAAATTTAAATCAACTAGATTTATTTTTAGTAGATGTAAAGTTTACCTCTTGTTATTTAAATTAAAGTTTATCACTACATAGTATAAAACAAAGTCGCTTTCTCTGTCCCTATGTATGCTTAAATCTTTAAAACTACGAAACGGATTTTGATGTGGATTTGATTTTTAATCGATAGAGTGATTCAAAAGGAAGGGTTAATTTATGAGGATTTAGACAAAGCGGGCAAAGCCGCGTGTGGAAAGCTAGTATAAACTAACTCTACAAATATAGAGTAACATCAAATGTAACATAATAACACGCAGAGATACACAGAGGTGCAAAATTTCGTGAAACTAATGATATCAACCTATTTAGGGAGTTAGTTACCTTAAAATAACCAACATTAAGCGGTCACTAAACTTTGGGTGTCGGGGAAATATTCATAAAGTAAGCGCAATAAAAGTTTTGTATTATAGTATAATTTCATACTAAGGCTATTTACCTTTCTCGTGGTTATTTGTTTTATTAATCATACAATAATACTAAAACAAAATATAGAGACTACCTTTGTAAACTCTTTGACCAAAAAAATATGAAAAGCTCTGGTCAAAGAGTCTTCTCGATATAATGATAAACACACATTCAAACATCTGAATTTTCATACTTTATACTGCATTACATACCAAATTAGATTTTGTAGTTGATCTAGCAAGCAAAGCAAAATACTAAGTAAATATCTCAAAAATACATTAAGTTTTAATGAGAATTGTACATTTAAATTATACCGTTCATTATAAATCTAGTACAAAAAAGAGATTCCGATTACATGTGCCACGATGTATAGCACGAGGATATATTAGTGGACAACTATAATTTACTCTTGTGTCATATAAACAGCACAACAAAAATAAAGATTACAGAATATATTTCCAGCGTATAAATCTGTAAAAATATAATTAATTAACATTCATCTTGTAGTCTCGTTTTTCCTCTAACATTGAAATTCACGAAAATAATGAACTGGCATGAGATCTTGCTTGTGGGCGATTTGAGCCAAATTTTTCATGTCATATCTAACATTTAAATAAATTAGATAATTATAATATGTCCTACAGCATTGTGCAAGAAGACGCTCGGATATTAATTTCATGCTTGTGAAAGATTGTTAATAGAATATCACGTTTATTTCCTAATTTATTTATGTCAATTTGAGAAGAAATACATATGATGTTTTATTGAAAGAACTCTGTGATATTTTATTCAAACTCGCTCATAAACATTTGATAAGTTTGGTGAACTGTACATTTTAGCATAATAGAAACAAATCCGATCGATACATAAATAAAATGTATCTAAAAACCATAATGATTATGGCTTGCCAAAATTCATGAGCAGTCAAAAAGCATTTATAAACTCGGCGTGAGAGTAAATGTAGTTGATAATAAATAATATAGTTTAATTTTAAACAGGTCGGGCGCAGTGGCTCCTCGCGATCCGAACGTGCCGGTCGGGCAAACCCACGCGCCTGCGCATAGTGCAATAATGTATGTCACTGGTTATGTAACTGTGGTGTTCATTTGTGGTGGAAATATCCGATTGTTTTATGATTTTGTGTGATATGATGGTCATGGACCTGATGGGGATACTCGTATTTCTTTGATATATTGTAGAGCAATTATATTTTTTTTTTGAGTTTAAAAAATAAATTACGAGTAGTGAAAACAAACGAGTATTTACGATTTCAAAGATTTTATGATTTTCTTAACGTTTCTAATATAATATAACATAAAACTAAATACATTTTTACACGCTTTATATTAGCTTCACCTGTATGTTTGTAACCGACTTCTTTGGGCGCGATTTTGACCCACTTTAAACGGCCAGATTTCGTTCAAACTTTGTAGATTTATTGAGGACCGATGACAATACACTAATTTGATAAAAAATTTCTATTTTTTAGTTCGGTTTTCTATAAAAAGCGTGTTTTTTAGTTTTTTTTAAACTATTATTATTATTATTGAATACAATATGCCATCGTGTCATTATATCTACATAACCCTCTGCATCCGGTCTTATACCTTTACAATTTGGCCATAATACAAAAATATATTTAGCAAAGAAATAAATAATTAAAGTGACATAGAATAAAACATCTAGTATAAAGAACACCATTAAAGAGTAATAATTAGAACTTTTCCAGTAACAATATGGTTGTATTTATAGAAATCGTATCTTCACAGGTGGTTTATGTTACTTCCCGGAAGGAAAGCCTTTGCCTAATTACTAAGGATCTATTCCTTCGATCAAGCACAGGTTTCCGAGTAGTTAATTGTGTAAATAATGTTTCTGAAGTGCCAATCAATGCTTGATTACAGGCCTCCTAGAAATCTGTTGCTTTACATGTGTGGCAATACGTAGAAATTAAACGACATATAATCAATATCGACATTAATTAGGAATAAGTATATAATATATTATATAGTTAGAGCGTATAATTTATAAACATTTTTATTACTCCAAAAATCTCGTATAAAATATCATGAGGCAAACTTTCAGTTCATTGCGTGTAAAATATTGAATAAAGTTTTATGTATTGGTACTTCAATAGGAATACGAAATATGGTAAAATATTTAAAAATACACAAGATAAAATATAATAAGCGAATTTATTTCGCTAGTATACTAAGGACGAATCGGGTTTTCTAATAAATTATTAATTTTCGTCGACTCTGGCCAGTTATTTATTTCTGTTATTGCTTTCTTCGCTATTGTTGAATTGCTTTGCGAAATCTTTGACAATACTCAAGATGTTCATTTTGTTAGACTACCTACTTAACTTATAAATAATACATTACCTTAAATCATTCCACGTTTGATAAAGTCAGCAAAAATAAATATGTTTAAAAGCAATATTTAAAAACCACCCTATTATTTTAAACTTTATTTTATTTTATTATTTTGATTTTATCGTGTAAAAAATATAATTTTATCGAATCATTTACAGGTTCTAATTTGTTCAAAATGTTCAAAAGATTGATAAGGCTCCCAATAACTCAAAAATGAGCAAACAACCAAAATATTTGATTTTATTTACATTGATAGTTTAAAGCTAGACCAAAATATATTTGTTATTCGTCCACGTGGGCTGAATTTTTCTTAATTACAAATAAATTTTTAAACCCTAAATTCTACATATTATTTATTAAAAATAAAAATTAACTATTTTATTGATAGATTAAAAGAAAATGTTTCAGTTTAATGTTTTAGTTATAAATACTATAGACAAATGTGTTTAAAAAATACATCTGTAATTGTTGTATTTTACAATAACCATTTCAATTTTCCATCGCAGTAATAAGCGAGTTATAGTGACATATCCCTATACATTCAATTCTGTTAAAAGAATATGAAAAACAATAAAAACTATGCACCTGATCCTATAACCTATTCCATATTATCGATATCCATAAAACTTTAAATTTCATAGCTCGTAACACAATATGCTTGACAGGATAAGTACGTGACATGATAGTATAATCAAACACTATAACGTCGCGTAGATGTTACTGAAAATATTTAAATATTAATTCTACAGCACTTCTAGTACTATTTGCTTAAACTGAGGACATAGAAACAGCTTCAAGTTCTCTCAACACACATTGAATGAGATTGTTTCAAGTTCTTCGGGCTAAATCGAGGAAGCACTGCTGGTCAGGAATAACTGAGAAAACTTGTACGTAATCAATATAAATGTGTACAAAGCAAATGTCAGTTACAAATTAAGAATCGAGACTTGCCTTAATACCTTCATTTGAACTCGAGTCTGTTAAGGAATCCTCAAAAGGAAATGTTAATTAGGTTTTGACTTTTTTGCGGCATGTACTTTTATAGTTTCTTACAAACTTTGTAACTTTGTCCAGCGTCGTTTGCTCAAGAAATATCTTATTTACTTACTGATTTATATTTACGAAGTTGAACGGTAAGTTTGTATAATTGCAATGCATATTTTTAATTCGTATTCCACGCAATTGGGCGTTTCAAATTATTATTTAAAACTCGTTCGTGGAAATAAATACACGATTCAGTAGTTCATAATTTATGTGGGGATTTCGAGCCAATATTAATGTGTTCCATGAAAATTAATCGCTCTCTCAAGTATGTAGTATACAATTATATCAAATAGCAGACTTTATGTTTCCTATATTCGAAGATACATCGCCCTGAGTGTATGAATATTGTATTAAACACGTCATATATACCTGGCAACAAAACGTAATGGTCTAAATTGCAATTTGACGCAAAACATATCCCGCATCAATATGTAAATCGAGTTAATCCATTAATTATATTGAAGTTACGTAACATCTGTATAATATATTGTAGGAAAATCGTTTTCTTGCATTTGGGATTTAGTCATTTACTTATATATGTGCAGAAACAGAAGGGAATAGAACATAGCGCTACTTTTTATATAAAGATGAGGCTTTGGAAGTTCTACGTCTTACAATACAATAATTTTCAAACATTACCTAGCACATGCCCAAATTGTAGATAAATATCTCACGAATCCAACGAGCCACTTTTCATAAAATATTAGCAAACATCCATCAGACCTTCCACAATTATTTAATCTTACCACATTACCAGTATTCTATGAAACAGTTACAAGATTACGTTTTTAAACAATATATTTCGGTTAAAAAACTGAGCCACATATTCACGAAACTCGTATTGTGGCAATAGATCTTTTACAACAATCCAACACGAAAACAACTCGTAACATTCGCTTCAACGAATTGTAGAATCGATTATCCGTTTGTCATTTGAATGAAGCCTTTAAAGCGACATCAATACGAGTATCGGGATATTCTGAACTCTGACCTTTGCCGCGAATTCTGTGAATTTGAGAGCTTATGGCTTTGATCGCTTGCCATATACCTTGAGTTTTTATTATATATTGGAGAGGCATTGAAAATGTGAATGCAATTTTAAATTAGCTATTTATTGCACGCCTCATAAGCGAAGCGTTGAGGTGGGTACTACTGTCACTTCGCGCAAAACATCTGATTTTTCAAACTTAAAATGTCTTTATGTATCATACATTGCACTTGTAAGATAATACATACACACACATATTAAGAAAAAACACTATTTTTAACGTTCATGATATTTTTGATGTCATATTTGTTATTTAAACTAGTTAAAAAACAGTTTAAAAAAGTTCTGTCTTGGACGTCCGTGTGTCTGTATGTGCGGATCCTTTTTCTTGTTAACACGATAGCGACCGAAATACTTTACTAATCGAGTCTTTTTTTTTTCTCTTACGCTTGAGTATGCTCAGGAATAGAACCCTTTCATTTTTCAGGGTCTGATTCGATGTGGTTTAATTGTTATTAAATAAACAAAAATAATAATGAATAAATATTTATTAAAAAAAAATTATGAGGCGTGCACTTTTGGATTTTCCAAATTATTTCGCTACTTTATAAGGAAAAGCTCAACCGACGGGTATTTTATACATATAGAGCCATTATAAATATATCCACGATTAGTTTTACATTGAAATTTATAACGACAGAAAATCGATGTTAAAAGTAAATGTAGTTAATGTTGAATTAGTTTAGATTTAGCATGCTTACCTATTGCTTATTTACCAGATCCTTTTTATATAGGTATATCAAATATTTCATTTTTAGTAGAGTAGGTTCTTACATATTTAAGTAATTACCAATAGTATAAATCATGTGACATACAACTCTTGTCAATTTATTAAAAAAAACAACGCCCATCTCATAAATAGATATAAAGTATTCCATTCTGTTCTACCGCGTTAAGATAATTACGTTACTCCTGTTACGCAAAAGGTCAAAGCATCAGATACCTGCTTATACACGAAGCTTTTCAGCGCTGTCCTGAATAAATATTGCCGTAAGTGATATATTATAAAAAGAAAACAAAAAACATTCTTTTCGAAGATACAATCTTCCATCGGGATGGAAACGTGGGTTAAAAATGATGGTTGTGTATAGCATTATGTTTTGTATTAAAAAAGCTTTATTCTTGATACTCGCTTTAAACTTCAACCCTATTTGAAATTGTTTTGAAATTATTTTCCTTCATTTTTTTCGTTGTAAACTAAATTACTCAGTATTATTTAAATATACATATATATACTGACATCTAGTATCATTACTGCAGTAGGCAAATATATATTTTTCTATTCAGATAGAAATGTAATTATTCTAACACCACATTATATTCGATAAGATCCTTCACGATCCGTCACGTATGCAAATGCTATGTAGATTCCTTTCGTAAATTTTTTCTACAATTTATAACCTTAATTTATATTCTTAAACGAGCTTAATATCAGTATTCATCAAAATTGACAAACAAAAGGTATAAAAATGATGCTGTAATTGTTAAATCAAACACAAACTAATACAAAACGTCCACATATATTATTCGTTTTTAAAATAATAATTAATAAAAACATCGTTCGCGTGTATACAGCCTTAATCCCACACTGAGTCAACAAACGCCGGCCACGTAAAAATACACATTCAAGTAATTCATTTGTGACATTTACATATTGCACATCTATACAAACAGAGTAAAACATTCTTGAGAGATTTATAGCACCGCGTTAATTCGTGTTTTAATTTAAATCGAGATTTATTGGCACTATTGCATTCAATACTATGACTGTTATTACGGATAGAGAATATCAAATTGATTTATTTAACAAGGGATATTTACACACGTTGTTTATTTATCTAGTTCCTTCTTACTACCTGGAAAAACAAAATATGAATCACGTAAATCTGTTAAGATCCGATTGTTTTGATCCGAATCCGATTGTTTGAAAAACTTTAATGTAGTCCACATAAATGCCCAAAGTATTCCGGCCCACTATCCAGATCTCTTATCTTCTTTTAATAACAAGAACCTTGGCGCCATTCTTGTCTCTGAGTCTTGGCTGAAACCGATTTTACCGAGTGCCTCCTACTCATTACCTGGATTTAACTTAATCCGGAACGACCGAATTGGAAGAGGAGGAGGTGGAGTGGCTATTTATTTGCGCTCCGACATTCCTTTTACGATACTGAGTCAGTCTCTCCAGCCTCCCCCGCCGAACACACCTGAATATTTACTCATTGAAATATCCTTAAATTGCACAAAGCTTCTGCTTGGAGTAGTATACAGTCCTTCTCTTCATGTCAATTACTTTTCTTCTTTTGAGACTCTTCTTGAAAACTTTCTTCCACTCTTTAAGCATGTTATTATAATGGGAGATTTTAATACATGCCTTTTAAAAGACGATCACCGCAGCAAAAAACTTATTTCCTTAGTAAATGCATGCAATATACACATACTTCCACTCTCCGCTACTCATAAAATTCCAAATTGTTCCCCTTCCCTTCTAGACCTTATCCTTGTTTCTTCCCTAGATCATGTCTCGAAGCACGGTCAATGCCCTGCAGATTCTTTCTCGTGTCATGATCTAATCTACCTCTCTTACAAAACCCGTCCCCCTAAATTCAAACACAAAATCCTCATGCAGCGAAATTTTGGTGGTATGGATGTAGAACGTCTCCGGCAAGACGCTAAAAATACAGATTGGACCCTACTTATGTCAGCTGATTCAGTGGATCAAAAAATTGAAAAGTTTAATGCTGAGATCTTAAACTTATTTGATAAACATGCTCCTGTAAGACCAATTAAAGTAAGACACCTTCCTGCCCCTTGGCTCTCTAGTGAAATAAAAATCCAGATTGATGCCAAAAACAAAGCAAAAGCTAAATATAAGCATACACAGTCTGATTCTGACTGGGAAACTTTCAAAAGAGCAAGGAATCGTTGCAATGTGGTATGTAGAGACGCTCAGCGACGACACATCCATCAATCTGTTGAAAATGGGGACAGTTCAAAAATTTGGAAATTTCTCAAAACTCTAGGCATAGGTAAAAATAATGACTCTCCTTTAAATAATAACATTTGCATAGACGCTTTAAATAAACATTTCTCTTCTTCTGCACCTACTTTTAAAGACGGCAATAAACACTCAACAATATCTCATATTATTTCAAACACATCATCTTTTAGCTTCCCGCCGTTCGTTTTTAAGCAAATCGCTAGCAGTGATGTTGAGAAGAATATTTTATCGATTACCTCTAAAGCAGTCGGAGATGATGGTGTCAGTCGTAGTATGATCGTTCCCATCCTTGATATTATTGTCCCTGTCATAACTCATATCCTAAACTGTTCCCACGATACTGGAGTATTTCCTAATATCTGGAAAAAGGCTAGTATCATTCCCATTCCTAAGAAAAGAAATCCTTCATCCCTATCCGATTTTCGTCCTATCTCAATTTTACCCTTCCTGTCAAAGCTCCTTGAACGTCTTATCCACCAACAACTATCCCAGTTTCTTCATGCCAATTGTCTCCTTGATCCCTATCAATCTGGTTTCCGCCCCGGTCATAGTACGACTACAGCCCTTCTGAAAATTACTGATGACATACGTAGAGGAATGGATAACAAAGAGCTTACAATTTTGACACTGTTGGATTTTAGCAATGCGTTCAATACAGTTGATTATGATGTATTGTTGAGTGTACTGCTTTCCGTCAATATATCCCCTGTGGCAATAGAATGGTTTCGTTCCTACTTGCACGGCCGTCGACAACGCGTTAAGGTTGAAAATACTTTTTCTTCCTGGTGTGACGTAAGTGCTGGTGTACCACAAGGGGGCGTTCTATCACCTCTCTTATTTGCGATTTTTATAAATTGTGTTACCACAAGACTGACCTCACATTATCACCTATACGCTGATGATCTCCAAATTTATTCACAAGCCACTTTGACTGATTTACCTGAAGCTGTGTACTGTATAAATCGTAACCTCTCACACATATCCGATTGGAGTAAATCTTTTGGACTGAGTTTAAATCCTTTAAAATCTCAAGCAATTATATTTGGCAGTCAAAGTCTCCTTTCTAGGATTAATTGGACGACTCTGCCACCGATTGCACTCGATGGTACTACTGTTCCTTACAGTAAATTTGTTAAAGATCTCGGTATCATACTAGATGAAACTTTGTCATGGTCTCATCAGATTAAAAACATAAGTTCCAAAGTATTTGCTGCAGCCTCTAGTTTGCGTAGAATGCGTAATTTGCTTCCCATTCCCACCAAAATTTTGCTGGCCCAATCCTTACTTCTGCCAATCCTTGACTACGCTGACGTATGTCTTACTAATCTAACTCAAGAACAACTTAATAAACTTGAGCGGTTACAAAATTTTGCTGTGCGGTTCATTTATGGTCTGCGCAAGTATGACCATGTTTCGGAATTTCGGTCAAGACTTCAGTGGCTCCCCATCCGCCTCCGCCGGAATACACATATCCTTGCCTCTCTTTATTCCATTATCTTTAATCCCACATCACCTTCCTACTTAAAAGCTAATTTTGAATTCCTCGGCACTAGGAATACGAACTTACGATCAGCTGAAAATCTTACCCTTCATATACCTTCCCATTCTTCCAATTTCTTTCATTCTTCCTTTTCCGTTCAAGCAATCCGGTTGTGGAACTCCTTACCAGTCACGATAAGAAAAGCACAGACCCTTCACTCCTTTAAAAGTCAATTGAAGAACTACTACCTTCGCACGATCACTGACAAATCGTTAAAATAAATCTAAATTTAAGTTTTTCCTTCTTTATAATTTTAATCTTATTGTAATATTAATGTATCAACTTATGTGTCCTTCATTATGTATAATACTTTTCTATGTTTATTCTTTCTTCTTTCCTTGTCTTACTCTACTCTTTAATTCTTGCTCACTGTATCTTTATCTACATCGAGTTGCTTGGAAGAAATCGCTCACGAGCGATAAAGCCGCTCTTTGTACATCTCTACTATAAGCTATCTTAACTATGTAACTTTATCACTGTGTATATGTACAATAAAGAGTATTTCATTCATTCATTAAGAAACCTCGGCGAAATCGGTGTGCATACATAAAAAAAATATACCGGCCGGATTGAGAGCCTCCTCCTATTTTAAGTCGGTTAAGAACATTGCTGAATTGTTTATGAGTGAAAACTGAAACCTAGTATAGTATGATATTATTTTGTCGTGAAATAAACTGGATGTGCTTTTAGAGATGACATCGTAAGACATGCAAATTATCGATAAATCAGTCAATTGTTTTAATAGGTCTTAGGGTGCACTCACACACATCAGTCACCGTCACGGCACGTCACCGGACAGGATTAAAAAAAAATATGTATCAATAGTTCTAGTATGACTCTGTTCCCACACGACAGTCGCCGGCACGAAATCTATCAGTGACGTCCCCGGTCAGGCACGTCAAATAATCTTTCCATACATGTATCATACTTTTATCCCCACTCACCCGGTGCCGTCACGTCTCAGTTCAGTCAGCGTCGTGCTACCGTCAATTGACATGATTGTTCTCTAGCGTGACACACGTCTAATCACTGACTAACCTGATGTATGTGTTCAATGATTCAGTCAAACCGGCGACGTGACTGACGGACAACATGACGGTGACTGGTGTTTGTGGATACGTACACAAACCGTCACCGATCAGTCATCGGTGACTTGACGGTGACTGATGTGTGTGAGTGCACCCTTAATGAAACCTCATATTAATTGTCTTTACAAATGGTCGTTGTGTTGTTGTTTTGTAGTTGTTGTTTAAATTTTGATTATTAATTTGTCTCGTGCAATAAATTAATTTGTGTATCTTGCTGGCTATAACGCTTTATTAAGCTATTGCGTAGGTTCTATCGCGGGCCTTGAGCGCGGGGACCGAATCGAGAAATTCCGTAAAGAAAAAGCCTCACGCTCCCCACTCCGTAGGACACGGAGGTGTGGCTTGAAGGCATGCTATGCAATAGCTTAACCGCGGCAGTACCCGAGTGCCACACGTCTTTTTTTAATAAATTTTCTGCTTTTTGAAATATCAATTTTTTTGTATTATTTTTTTTTATTACGTAAATTGAATGGCGATAGCCGATATAGACTAGAGTAGACAATTTTTGAAACAAAAAAAAATCGCAGTCGGATGAAACCCATTAGAAAAGGAGGGGAATATGATAAAAATGTAAGGAAAAATAAATTACGGTCAATCCGAGTTCGGGAAGAGGGAGGGGGGAGCTTTTAAGAGAAAAAAATGGTCTCTCTCGATTTCCGACAAAACTACAAGTCCTAAGGAAAAAAGTTCAATGGCAAAGTTGTAGGTAATAAAAGGATCTACAACTTTTGTATTAACAATTTTTACACATAACCTCAAAATTTAGGTGAAAAATTCAAAAAACCAAGATTTTGGTTTTTTATTTTTATCTACTTCAAAATTTATTGTTTTTGTACGAAATTTGGTGAAAACTTACTTTATTATGTCCCAAATACACTGTAATTTATTTGTTTGAAAATATTTATTTTTTCGCCTTATTTTGAATTAATTCCAAAAAAACAAACTAATTTTCAATCGAAAAGTCACCCGTCAAAATATCAGCTTTTTTCAAAAACTTGGGGTGCCTTTTATTTATTGAAATCTCTACTTTCATATGGTGTAAAAAAAATAAACACCACCATAGTAAATGTTCTCAGGAAATGCATTCAAACAGTGTGAAAATTAGCTTTTACTAAATCAGGCACACTTCTCGAACTACCTGAAATGTTTTTATCAACATCATTTTGCTTTTGAATATGCTGTAAAATATTAAACTTAGAACAGATAATTATTTTTCTTTTGAAATATTACCGAAAAGCCGATACAAGAGAAGATATAGAGTTCGAGAAGTGTGCCTGATTTAGTAAAAGCTCATTATCACACTGTTTGTATGCATTTCCTGAGAACATTTACTATAGTGGTGTTTATTTTTTTACACCATATGAAAGTAGAGATTTCAATGAATAAAAGGCACTCCCAGTTTTTGAAAAAAGCTGATATTTTGACGGGTGACTTTTCGATTGAAAATTAGGTTGTTTTTTTGGTATTAATTCAAAATAAGGCGAAAAAATAAATATTTTCAATCAAATAAATTACAGTGTATTTGGGACATAATAAAGTAAGTTTCCACCAAATTTCGTAGAGAAACAATAAATTTTGAAGTAGATAGAAATAAAAGACCAAAAACTTTGTTTTTTGAATTTTTCACCTAAATTTTGAGGTTATGTGAAAAAATTGTGAATACAAAAGTTGTAGAACTTTTAATTACCTACAACTTTGCCATTGAACTTTTTTCTGTAGGACTTGGAGAAACCATTTTTTTCTCTTAAAAGCTCCCCCCTCCCACTTCCCGAACTCGGATTGACCGTAATTTATTTTTCCTTTTATTTTCATCATGTTCCCCTCCTTTTCTAATGGGTTTCATCCGACTGCGATTTTTTTTATCTTTTCATTATTTTTAAAGGCTTCTACCCCAGTCTAATAAGTGAAAAGATTCGGTTGTCACAAAAATAAAAACAATGCAATATAATAAATAATTATTAATTTATTATCAGCACTTTATGACAAGTGACAACACATTTGACAACAATTCACACTTGAACTTTTACTTCTGACGCATTGGACACGCACGCCCACCGTCCCAGCTCAATCTGTATATAAATCTAGTATTTTAGGTCAAATCGTCGTGGAAATAACCGACTGCACCCGCTGAGCGACACTCCAAACTATTTATATAATACTATGAACTATTCAAAGCATGTCTGAGGAGATAAATGGATAACACGATACAGTTAAGATGTTTAAGTTTTACTTTCATGGGTAGTCAGTTATATAGAGACGACAATATAGTACTTTTATAGAGACATGTTTTTAAGTCATCCAGTAAGGGTAGTGCTCGTATTAAAAACTTTAGAAGATCATGGAAGTAAAATAGATAAATCAATTTATTATGTGTAAAACATAGAAAAATAACTTTTAGAATCATACATACGTAGTTCTGTCCCTAACAACAACGTCAACCAGCCGTATACATTATGCAAAGTTGTTCTACATACAGAGCATAGTTTTTGACGTTACACATAATTTTCCTCGCATGCTACTAGGAATGTAACAGACACTAAACAACTTCCGTCTGCATTACCTACCTGAGATAATTAACTGTTCAAAATGTTAATTATTCACTCGGAAATGAAACCCTTTATCGTTTGTAATACGACGCGTGATTGGTCTATGGATATTGATTTATCTCATAAAGGGAAAACAAGCCAGGCATTATATCAGTAAAGGGTTGAAAGAATTAAGCTCGGTAATGTAGTAGTCCCGGGGTTAGCAAACACAACCTTAATAAATATGTAACCTGGATGAGAAATCTCAGATTGTAGTGTATTAACAATAACATTATTTTCTTAACCTTTTACCAAAGCGGTTGTTACTAAATGCCCGAACCTCTATTTGTATTGTGATTGTAATCTTGAGACAAAAATTCAATTAAGAGCGAGCTCGAATCACATACTGAGAGTTCCGTATGAAGTTTTCTTAAGTTTCTACTTTCAACAATTTATTTTTAATTTCAGAACTGATCTAATTGTATTTCTATTTTCAGTTTGAAAATGAAATTATATGCGAAGTTAACGTAACACATTGCTTCTACAGGATGATAATTAATAATAATTGTTATCACGTAGATATGTCGTGGCCATATCGTACGTATCGAAATGGTCGCATTTCGTGAAATGCCCAAATTAGTTTGGCCACATTATGATGTGGTTTGAGCAGATCAATGATAAGAAATCGTTTCACGTTTCACGCCAACTAAACGCGCGGTTTTTTCATGAAATGATCAAAATTATTTGATCATATCGTAAAATAGTTACATTAATCATTGGTAGAGGCGCTGCAAGCTCTGTGTTTATGTGATAAGATGGCGGCCGCTGGCGAAAATTTAATTATTCGCAGTTAAAAACTTCATAATTCGTTTAATAACAATATGAAGAAAGTCATAGCAAAGAATTTTCGACGAAGAGGTTCGAGTACTATGGAAAATGTTGATATCTTATATGTATTGAAGAAAAAATGCGTCTTAAATAAAATAATTTAAGACGCATTTTTTCTTTTAGGATATATATTTATATATCCTACTATATTATTATAATTGTTTGTTTTTTAAAAACCGATCCGCTTCTGGCACTCGCCGGCCGCTGCCGCGGCACGCTCGCTTTGCTCGCTCGGCTCGTGCGTTGTTTATCAAAGTATTTGCAATAGAAAACAGTTGGGTTAGGTTAGGTTAGTAACCTAACCTAACTGTTTTCTATTGCAAAAACGATTTGCATCTGGCATTCGTCGGCCGCTGCCGCGGCACTAACTTAAATGACATTAAACAAGTTTTTAGAATATTATGATTTTTTTTTAATATTTTATGGACTCTTTATATTTTATACGATCTGGCCAAATGTGGATGACCAAATCGTGAAACGTTGACGATTTAACGATCTGATCAAACTATGTTGGCCATTTCATGAAATGCGACCATTTCGTGAAATGATCGATCATATCATGAAATGAGCAAATCTACGATATGGCCACGACAGATACATCGCAAATGATAATGAGTAAGCTACGCTATGATCAAAACCTCGAAATTCGTCTCTTGACTAGTGTATATCCATAACTTTTGAACATTAATAAACCTAGTATAATTTTAGGGCGCAAATTAAATTTTAACACATCACCCAAAATCCAGAACATGGTTCGTTAAAATATAGTTAATTCCTGTTAATTCTCATGAACATAAGCCACAATATACTTGCGTTAGCTAACGACTGCGATTGTTATTTTGTTCGCTTAATAGCAGTTGCGAACAAAGTTGTTCGGACAAAATGTGGAATAAATTTGTGGTTTTGTTTGCGTTGTAATGAAAGAATCTGTAGCTCAGAATCTTATTCTGATAATGCAATTTGATAAAGAATTACGTGTTCGATATTTGTAGGATTAATATATGCATATTGCTTGAATTGGATTACGCTGGCATCGAGGGAGTTTCCGTATTGTTAGAGATTGGTAGAATTCGCAAAATAGAATGTTATCGTCATACTATTATGAACCAGATACGTTAAATTGTGCTTTTATTGAAAATCCTAACTGAAATTGAAACCCGTTTTAATCGTTTATAATAGAACAGGGTAAAAAAATAGGTACAGGTAATAAATAGAATTCATATCTACATCAAGCCTAAGATATTTCTATAAAATATCAAATTGACCTCAAAATATATTAAGTCAAAGCATTGTCTGAATCTTAAGCCCAGAAAGACTTTTACTGCTTTTCCTAACATAATTCACTTTCTTGAAATAATAGGCCGTCAAAAGATGTTTTTCTTTATGTCGATGCTTTAAGACAAAAAATATTAACACTTTAGGAACGGAAATCATAGCGAAAGTTAAGATTCGCCGCCCCCACATTTCATTGAAGGTGCGGTATTTGACGTCAGCGCGGGCAACAAAAAAAACTTTATATTTTCGGAATTTCTGAGGAAAATCAAATTTTGCATTACAACATAACTACTAATTTCAATTTCGGAAGCAAACAAATCACTCGATATGTTATTTTAAGAATTAACTCCTCCAAACTGGGTTACTTGCAAAACTTTAAAAACACAGTGCAATAAAGAGATTGCGTAATGGATAACGTAAACACGTCACTCAAAATTGAAAAATTAGTGTGAATAAAAGGAGTAGCAATGTATGACTTGAAAGACATGAACCAAACCATTCTATGTAATTTTCCTACATAAGTATTAGTCTACAAATTCAATAAATACGTGTATTTACATAACAGTAGTCATAGGAATTTACGTATCTCCCTGTTGTATAGAAACGTACGTGACGTAGCTCCGTAAGGGATAACTTTAGATCTTCGAATAGAATCTCTATGTAATGGAAGTCTTTGTATGTGTACGAAAGAATGAAGTTATTTTACGTATCTACAATAGAAGATCATAATAACTTCATAAAAAGTAAAATATCATAATTTAAAGAATATAGCGTTAGTTTAAAGAAATATATTAGTATATGAATACGGCATCTAATTTCATTTTAAATATCAGAAGAAGCACATACTTTTAATGACACACACACAATAATTTAATTAAAAAATCAAATGCATACAACAAAGCTTAATAATTAATAACCCTAAGGGACAGTTTACGTGACATTTTAATATTATCGTGTAATACTTTATTGGACGGATAAGTTTTATCCAAGCATTGAAAAATCGGCCCTAAAAGACACATTTCTAAACTAATGAAATAATGCCACCCACATTATATTTACTTACGAAACTTAATTACAGTTATTATCTACGTGAAAAAGCCGTTACAGTTAATGTGGCATTATAAAATTTCTTTTATATTCGTAATAAAACCTACGGTATCTTTATTAATAAAACTATTATTACTGACCAGCACCATGGCCTTTTCTTGCGTCAAGGGCCAAACTTAATTCGCTACTGAGTTAAATGTTTAGATTTTTACAGAATTACGTAGTTGGAACGAATTAATCCTATTTTCTAGATTATTTCAGGAAAAAGCTTCCAAACTTTTTTTCAAGTGTTGTTCTGTAATCTTAAAAATATATTGACGTCAATCGGATCATATAGACTGGGGTAGAAGCCTTTAAAAATAATGAAAAGATAAAAAAAATCGCAGTCGGATGAAACCCATTAGAAAAGGAGGGTAATATGATAAAAATGTAAGGAAAAATAAATTACGGTCAATCCGAGTTCGGGAAGCGGGAGGGGGGAGCTTTTAAGAGAAAAAAATGGTTTCTCTCGATTTCCGACAAAACTACAAGTCCTATATAAAAAAGTTCAATGGCAAAGTTGTAGGTAATTAAAAGTTCTACAACTTTTGTATTCACAATTTTTTCACATAACCTCAAAATTTAGGTGAAAAATTCAAAAAACCAAGTTTTTGGTCTTTTATTTTTATCTACTTCAAAATTTATTTTTTTTCTACGAAATTTGGTGGAAACTTACTTTATTATGTCCCAAATACACTGTAATTTATTTGATTGAAAATATTTATTTTTTCGCCTTATTTTGAATTAATACCAAAAAAACAACCTAATTTTCAATCGAAAAGTCACCCGTCAAAATATCAGCTTTTTTCAAAAACTTGGGGTGCCTTTTATTCATTGAAATCTCTACTTTCATATGGTGTAAAAAAAATAAACACCACCATAGTAAATGTTCTCAGGAAATGCATACAAACAGTGTGAAAATTAGCTTTTACTAAATCAGGCACACTTCTCGAACTACCTGAAATGTTTTATCGACATCATTTTGCTTTTGAATATGCTGTAAAATATTAAACTTAGAACAGATAATTATTTTTCTTTTGAAATATTACCGAAAAGCCGATACAAGAGAAGATATAGAGTTCAAGAAGTGTGCCTGATTTAGTAAAAGCTAATTTTCAGACTGTTTGTATGCATTTCCTGAGAACATTTACTATGGTGGTGTTTATTTTTTTTACACCATATGAAAGTAGAGATTTCAATGAATAAAAGGCACCCCAAGTTTTTGAAAAAAGCTGATATTTTGACGGGTGACTTTTCGATTGAAAATTAGGTTGTTTTTTTAGTATTAATTCAAAATAAGGCGAAAAAATAAATATTTTCAATCAAATAAATTACAGTGTATTTGGGACATAATAAAGTAAGTTTCCACCAAATTTCGTAGAAAAAAAATAAATTTTGAAGTAGATAAAAATAAAAGACCAAAAACTTGGTTTTTTGAATTTTTCACCTAAATTTTGAGGTTATGTGAAAAAATTGTGAATACAAAAGTTGTAGAACTTTTAATTACCTACAACTTTGCCATTGAACTTTTTTCTATAGGACTTGTAGTTTTGTCGGAAATCGAGAGAAACCATTTTTTTCTCTTAAAAGCTCCCCCCTCCCGCTTCCCGAACTCGGATTGACCGTAATTTATTTTTCCTTACATTTTTATCATATTCCCCTCCTTTTCTAATGGGTTTCGTCCGACTGCGATTTTCTTTTGTCTCAAAAATTATCTACTCTAGTCTAATAAGGAATACTAATCACAAAATTTTCCATGAAATATTTCAATGTTTCATATGGCTATATGGAAAATTTTCCAGTAAAGTGAATTTCGAGTAAATTGAGTAAAGCCCGTATATTATTCGGAAACATGTTGAATTTCCACTTACTTGTCTATGTTTATCTACAATGAAGTGTATTTAACTCACTCAAATATTATTTTAATTAAATCATCACGATTTATGTCGTTTATTTTACAGTTTTCCGATTATGTGACATGAGTTGACACTTAAAAAACATGGAAACCTTTAAATTATGGGGTGTTAATACTCTACAAGTCTACAACACTCAGCCCCCCTAGTCAACGTCAATCTCATACATTCGTTGTCTATTCTATTGAACGCTACGCTAACAGAAAGCCACTTGACTAGAGGGGCCGATTTATTTAGATCACACATTCCTGTTATTAGCTTCATAGAAAATGAAAAGTTTATGCATATTAATAAATTGAATTGTATGTAAATACAATGTCTACCTATTAGTAGAAGTAGAAGAAATGATAGGATATAAACAATAAATAATTTATAAATAAGACATACATATAAATCGAAACGCAAAATTAACATCTTCATTTGAAAACAACGGAATTGTTCACTGTTTGTTTATTCCTGTGTATTATTAGAACGATTCAACTAAAATTAGCCCAAAATTTAAGCGCCCCTATATCATTAAAAGTTATGGTTTATGTTCTAATAATAAACAATAGGTTTGGCAATATGTATGACATGATAAGTGTGTGTTTGTTTGCATATGATAAAGTGTAAACAAATATACATTCAATTAATCACAAAAAGTTTATTTTTATCGAAACTAAAATCTGAACCTCGCGCTACAAAATATCATTTCAATTTTAATTTCGGATAGACGTTTAAAAGCAATTGTAAAATACATTGAATTGAAATCGTCTAGAATTAACAAACGACATGCAATCGGATATTTCTACTGGGTGTGACTCGATGAGTTTAACCTTTCAATTTTGTACATCATTGAATTGCAACTAAAACTTCCCATTCTTATTGTGATCTCTGTAAAATATGTATTTTAAACTTTACAATGTTTTCAACTTTTTACCTCTGTGTGCATTAACAATATATCTGCTGCACGATCTCGGTTTGATTCCTACACTCAAAATGGACATGTAAGCGGAAGTACCGTTACAGTGATTTCAAAAATATCCTTTGTCCATACATCATAGTGTAGAATGTATTTATTACTTCATACAATATGTATGAAATCCTCCTAGTTCACAAATGGATCTAAACAATATAAACACATGTTCTGTTTTTTTATATTTATTTCCACTGATAACAAACTGATCTGAAATATTCAAACTTTTGTAGACATAAACCAAGATGGCGGCAGGGGATGTGACCCGGCGCGCCTCCATCACGGCGCCCTCCATGCACCGGCGCCCTTCTGCACGCCGCGGCTCCCTTATTAAGAACCCGCAGACGCCCTCCCAGGTATTCTACAAAATATATTATTATACCAGTCGTTATCCACGACGTCTCGTAAATTAGTTAGGATTTGAATTTCACAATCCATTTGTTTCCACTTGCCTTTGTCTAGGAATCCACTTGAGACTGAAAGAAAATGTATAAATAGTTATTGCTAGCATGAAGCATGATACATGTAATAATGCAATTAAAGAACTGTCTATCTAGTAATATTAAGGTAGGTATGCCAACAAATTGGATATTTTTAATGAACGACTCATAGAAGTAGAAAAATGTTGGCATCTTGTCACATAACCTGGATAATTACGATACGTACAAAAAAATCAAAATATAATCTATAAGTACAGAAACATACAAAAATATACTTCTAACATTTCATGAAAATCTATTCTATTCAGTAGGTACCTACCTAATGCAACAGATACTATTATAACAGATTATTTTAATAACGAAAATTAGTTAAAATTTGAAATCACTTTTGTTTAGCTAATTATTACTTTTGTTTTATGCAATCAAAATTCAATAATTGTTAAAATCCCATAACTTCGTCTGAAAATAACATTGTTATACAATTCATTATAATATGTTACATTTTATTAGCTCAACTACACAGAAGTTTTGATGAATCAGTAGGTACATGAACGTCGCTCAAACGAATTCATGCTATTAAAAGGTTCCCAACATAGAGTCGTAAAACATTTGATGCATTGACAATAATATTTATTGTGCTTTAGTATTTACACTAAAACTAGAACAATTTTACACATGGTCACGGGCAAACGAAAATAAACTTATGTTTCCTGATTGCTCACTCGATTTACGAGTTCAGAAAATGGCAAAGATAAGAATCATGCCATTTGACTGTGATGTCTGATCGTTATTAATGTTGATGTTAGGCGATGTAAAAAACCTTTTCAGATGATGTTGTTTTCACAGAAAGAATCTCTTCGATAAGCTCAGAAGGTGAATTAGTAAGTGTTTATTGAACGAATGTCGTAACTATTTGCAGTAGGTATTAGAAAATATAGTTTAGACCGTGTGACATGAATATCTAATTGACAAAAAAATTAAACCTATTTCTAGTTTATAAGAGAACACTTGGAAAAGGTTGTGTATTTTTTTTTCTATAGTAAAAAAAGAAAATTGGATATTTCCTCTTATCTTATGCCAACTGATCCAAAATTATATTTCGTGTCATGATGGGAAAGAATCGAAGGTATATGCTAATGAATAAAAGTAGTTCCCTGAAACAGATTAATACGCTGATATATTAATTTTTGCGTAGGTTTTTTGTTTTTCAAACATTTGACTATAAACACATAACAACTATTAGCCTTTCTACATCAGAAAAGACAATGGTAAATATTGTAGTTGATCCTAAAAATACAACGTTAAATGCCTGTATTTATACAGCTTCTGACCGGCTGGATTTGTTTATTTGAGAATTCCATTGAAATTTACTTAGTTACGTCGAAGTTTTAGTAACTATAAATCTTTGATTTACGTGAATGAAGAGGTATATTCAAGCATGTTATATTTTATAATCTATCTATATAATATCTTATATTTTAATAATTGTTTGTCATAATCTTAGTTTAATTGGTTTTATGTATTGTTCGTTAAATATTGAAATACGCATTGCAAACAGTTTAATTTATTCAACAGTGAATATTCGTAGATATTATGCATATAAATTGCTGTTAACGTGAGTGCAGTAAAACCACAGGTTAAACTACATACTCGTAATCTGCAGATTATCTCACTGAGCATATTCAAATGTGAAACATGGTTTATATTCTGAACATTAGTAAGCTAATTGATACGCTTTTCTATTATAATATTATCCGTGTATATTTCTATTCTATTTCATTCACGATGGTTATAACGTGGAATGGAACAAGTAAAACATAAAATTTTACCTCATAATAAAATATTGAAAATGCTTTTACAATCATTATACAGCTTGCCATTTCCATATGATATAGGTAAATGCAATAAATCCCCTCTTATATCGATACTGACCTTTAAAACTTTATACGATATAAAATCTTATTTATCATAGGTTTCCTGAACAACAATAAGTATTGTATTTCACGTATTTCAACAGAAAGCTATTATTTTTTTTATATTAAGCTATAATTTTAAGAATTTGCTTATCCATTCCGTTTATAATATAGAGATAATATAAAAATTACAATATCATATTATAAGCTACATAATTTGAGGCATTAATTATAATTCTTGTATGTTTTTGTACTGTATAATTATTACAATTAAATGAATATATCATGGTCTAAGTAAACGCTATGTGATTGTGTCTAAAGGAATGTGTCGTAAATCTTGAGATTATCCGTCCCTTGTTCCGATTGCCTAATCTTCCTAATAGATTAGATGCAACTTACTTATAGTGGAGTCCCTAATTACATTTTAATTGGGTTTCATGGCTAAGCAATATTTTTTCTATTAACTTGAGATGAAACAATACATTATAATTCTAATAATATAAATGCGAACAAAGTTATTTCGAAAACAATTTTAAAGAAAAATCTTAGTATTCTGAAATGTACAGTACAAAATGAATGAAATGTACAAAATACTTCATTTTCCCTTTTTCTTTCTATAGAAAGTAATGTTAACATTTTTACAAATCTTTTACAGTGCATTGCCTCTAATTCGTTTTTAGCTCACTTCTTTTTAATTTAGAAGTAGAAGTTATTTCCTTGTCCCTAATTCGTATAAAGTTCGTATAAAGTTGCAATTTGTAGAAGTATTACTAGTAGAGTATTATAATGTCTGTGGTATTATTTCCTTCATTAATTAAACGTTTCTTTTCTAGGAAGTGCCATGGGACATAATCGACAGATGTGCGTTGCCCGTAGTGCTATGCCATGCTCTAGCCGTGGTGCTGTCAGCTCTTCTAAATGCCCTGCATATCAGCCAAGTGTCCGTGTTCACCCTGTTTCTGTGGTTCGCCATTTCTGTTACCGGATCCTTGTGGTTCTACCATAACTTGCAGGTATGTAGTTAGACTATAAAATTATTATTTTTTACGTTTGCAATAAAAAAATCTGCAGATTACAAAGGTAATACAGAAATAAATACTTAAAAGTTTAAAATATATTTTATAAAATTAACCTGTTGTGCTTATGTTATTCACACATTTGATAGAATTGAGGGGTAAAACGTCATGGTTATCCTTACTTGAAGAATGTACGATCTAGAAACATCATTATATTTGATAGGGTCACAGTGTATAGTATAAACTTACTTGATAAAACACCTAACGTAGGCGTTCATATGACGACATTTTGATTGATAGGTGTATTTCTTCGATAATATTCAATTTGGTTAAATTGTTATTATTATTTTCTTGTATGGACGCCCACATCACGAAGGGCCATAGCCATTCGTTGGGAGGATATAAAAGGGTAAAGAAAAAATTATATACTGACCATAGACCGAATAAAGATCCTATAGCAAAAACTCTCCCCCCGCGCTCTTCACGTCTTGACGTCACCGATGTTAGAAAAATCAAGGAAAATGTTGAAAATTACAACCAGCCAGTATTTTTTTTAGTTTCTACATGTATGTACAAGCAAAACAAAAACAATCCCGACTTTTTGTCTCTTTTTAAACACCTACGATTTTTTGTGAAATTTAATTAAAAATATTACTCACTATGAGCCTAATTTTATCGAAGCATGCTTGACATTTACGACTAAAATTACTTTCCTATTAAGCGAACAAATAAAGATAACACGTTATCCTCAGTTTTAATATTCTTCTTTTTTATTTATATAAGCTCATGTTTACGTAATTGAGTCATAACTAGAATTGATTTTATGATAAACTAAAATTCTTTTAATAAAGTTCGGGTGAAATAAAAGTAATCTACTCTCACAGTGATGTAAATATAGATTTGTGTGGGTGTCAACTTGGAAGATATACCAAGTTTCTTTAAATGCTTGGCGTAATAAAAAGTTATATCCATATTAATAGATCATCCCCCTGTGTGGGCGTGACAGTAAAAGTTTGTTATCTTGCCCAAATTATATGTTATGCAGTGCACTGCGCATGGTAGATAGTAAAAGTTCACTACTTTACGACTCGTCATATTTTAGGAGCTATTTAATCAAGCTAGATGAAATGATATCTTCAATATTTGTACAATCCATTATACATATACTTTTACTTCTTATGGATATTGGTTTATTTCTTCCACACATATAGCAACTGAAGTTTGTCACAACATATTTCTATGCTTTGCCCGTCACGAAATATTTCCTTCCTCGCTTGATCTTCCTCTTAATCAAGCCTTAATCTTCGTCTCTATTATTTTTCATTATATGACTCAATTGATCATATTTCTTCCATCTACACAACAATTATATTAAAAACATTAATATTCAACAGTTATTTCAATTGCAACTGAGCTCGATAGTCTCATGTATAGTTTTATCTCTCTTGGGCACAAATCTATAATGTCGCGGTCAGAATAGTTTCTGATAACTAAAAAAGATTAGCAAAACAGATGCGTCTGGACGCTCTATTGGGATTACGGATACTCTATTCGAACGAGAATAGCATTAAAAATAACTAGACGTATAAATTTACAATAATTCTACAGAACAATTGTAGAGTCCTATAATTTCTTTATAAAATTGAAAATTGTATGATTATATGTTGTAGATAGGTGTCGATGTAAAGTCTATTTGGTACGGGAGCTATTAAAAAAAGTCATTTTAGTATAGTTGGGTTTTTGATATACTGTTTCTCTTGCTATTTCGGTTAGAGTCCGGGCTGTCTGGCTGGCGGTAGTGGTTGCGTTTATTAGTGCGCACAGGAAAATATCCGTAATTTAAAGTCATTTATTAACGCGTAATTTTTAGATAGATCCATCAGACATCAATTTTTTATTGCAAGACGTTTTTTTCGTTGTTAAATAGGTGCCATATGCAATTTTTTATTTCAAAATAATTAAAATGTCATCGAAATAAGTGAAATTACATCATCACATAAGTGAAAATACAGATAAGATGCGCACTAATAAACGCAACCACTACGGCCAGCCAGACAGCCCGGACTCTAACCGAAATAGGAAGAGAAACGGTATATCAAAGAACCAACTATACTAAAATTCTTCTTGTTAACGTTGGTAGCTCCTATACGAATTGTTATGATGTTGTTAATGTCTTTGAATAGTCAAAATAAAACGTCGTTACATAATGATAATATGACTTGATTAATGAAAGCTATACACAATGTCACACGATTGTCTAAAGAAAGAAATGTTATTTTTAGCGCGATTAACAAAGAACGCTTCAAATGTTTTTCTTATAATGTAAGCTCTAAATATAATTTGTATAAAAGTAATAAATGTAACGTCATCAACTTGTTTAACTTGTTTAATGGTAAATAGGTTGATTGTTGGACACATAATGTAAACACGTCAGACGAGCAAATAATTCTCGTGGTGTCAAATAATATGATGTGCCTGTTTGTGTGATTTTATGTTATGATAACATGCCAGATAAATAATTTGCTGGTGAATTTTTATTTTTTACAGTGATCTATTTTAATAAAATTACGAAATACATTACCTAGTTATAATAAGTAAATGGTTTGTAGGTTTTAACATAATATTTCATGATAGAGAAAGTTATCAGAGTTGTCATTTGATAACATATTAATTCTACTGTAAAATGTAAAAGCAACAAAAAAAAAAGTAAAAGCAAAAAAAGTAAAATGTAAAAACATGTATACGCATGTTTTGTTTTCCTGTAAGTACTGAATTTAAAAACTCTCCTAAATTTACATAACGCCTTTCGTAAAGAAAAAAGAGGTTAAAATTTTGTTAAAGAAACAATAAAACACATTGTATCACATATCACGTTTTGCAGCGGTTTAGACAGTACAAGTCAAACAAAGGCCTTACCTTGGCGACATTTCTTTGCATGAAAAGAGCTTTTTGTTAAAATTTCCTAGTAACCATTGTTTCGGTGCCAATTGTAATTTTCACAGTGCCAGATTCCAGAAAATACTTGTTTATTCAAAAACAATAATTAAAATTGTTTGAGAGTTTTTAAAACAAACAAAAGATAAGGGTGCTACGAAGCCTTAAAACTTTTGTGGGTGGAAACATGCTACTATACATTCAAATATAAAATTTGAACGAGTTACATAAACCTTTACTCTTAGTGCATTATGAAATTTATAAAAATCAATAAATTACACTACACGTTTATTAAAATCATAACAAACTCTTTTTTTATTTATATCATATTTAAAAAAAATGGATTATTAGAAATATAGAACAAAATATCATATAAATTATTGAAGATGTTCCAAAAATCCGTATCGCGATAAAACACCAAGTCTCATAGAACATCCGATAGATCTTTTAATTCCCGCCCACGGACTACGCAGCTCACATTCGGCAATGACGTCAGATGCCCATACTGTACTTTCTAACGTACGTGATATCTTCGGTTGGTATTGGCTATCATTTTAACTTAGTCCTACAGAATTACAATTAAGAAGACTTGTCTTGGTTAATAATTTAGTCTACTAAAGCTATATTTTAGAGTAATAAGTATTTTTCAGTTAAGATTCTTATATATTAAATAGGTATTATATAGATATTTCAAGACACTTATTTCATAAAGGTTTGACAAAGCAAAAAAAATTACGAGCAATAGTGTGCAATACTCAATTAAGAAACAGGCCTTATAGTCTGTGATTAAACGATAGTTAGTTCTTGACCAATCTTAGTAATTAGAAAATCTAGCTCACCTTTTTCAATTCATAACAAATTTAACAGTCCGCTACACGCTTCGCCCATACGCCCATCGTACGCCCACGTACGATGAAAATTTTAGGCTGATGACAAATCACGATCTATACAATTTTCATCTCAAAAGAATGTGGGCGTTACTCTAGTCGTGATTATACCACGGTTTCCTGTGGAACGAGTAATTCCGGGTAATCCTAGTAGAACCTGTACACGTGTTGAATTTGTGAACATTGTCGTTGAACTAAAAACTAACAAATGTGAATATTAAATGAGAAAGCTCTAGTATTGTTGCACATCATGCTTTTGGTGTTATTGTTCTTGTAATGTTTGTGCGTGTATATGTGCGTATGTGAAAATGGTTTAAAAACTAGATAAAAATATCATAAAAAGTTAATACTTGAAGTACAAAGAGAACGTTAATGTACTAAAAATAATTTTCTCGTAATACCCATATCAAATGCTCAAGCACAATAAAATGTGACAAAAATTCCCTACAAATATACGTAGCGAAAGTTTTAACGTCAATATTACGCATGTTATTCTCAGAAAGTAACCTAGATTTTTGAACAATAAAAACAACTTAAAACTGGCAAGCGTCCTGAAGCGAAACGTAGGCGTTCTATGTCTCATAGCCATGGTGCCGCTGATATCTTCACTTAAAAGGTCATGCAATAACGTGGGATGAACAAAAGCATTAACGATTTCCATAATACTCACTCGCACTTAGCTACAATTTCCCAGTTTTATTTGCGGCGGATTTCTAAACCAATAATACTATCCATTCATAAAGATGAGTCACACGGCGTCGGCAACTCCCAACATTGTACTAACTTAACTATGATCAGAAAACTGATTCAAAAACTTGCAAATCACGTCTCAGTCGTGACTCACGTCGAAGAACATTATGACTCCTACGCGTAGCGCGTATATCGAATTTAATCCCTTTTTCCATGGCTGTAACTGCATATGAAACCATACTTGTATAATTATATGGATTTCATTCGAATTTGATAACTTAATAACAATTGTTATTTTCCACAACGCACTTTTCTGTAACAGATATCTTTATAATTTATTAAACCTACGCTCGTTTTATTTCATTTCAAATTTCGAATTCAACATTTATTTTTTTATGCCGATAATTTATAAGTGGCCAGTGCTAAGCTATTGCAATGAGGTTGTATATTATATGCTTATTTTCTTTTGTTTTTCTTAATTTTAATAACATAATAACAATACGTAAACTATAATAAAAGCAAATCTAAAAATAAGTCAAGCGAAAATCCTGTGGGAAATCCCTCTCCCAAGAATAATACGAATGAATGGAATAAGGTAAACTAGGGTCAGTGTTATTACAGTACATTATGAATGGGGTCGTAGGTAATAATAGTAACAAGCCAGGAGGTTTTCAGCATACGCGCGGTACAGTGTACTCAACGACACATGTTTGCACATTTCAACGAGTTTATCTAATTTTAGATCGAGCCAATATTGTGGAGCACTTTACCGTCATATTACACTATAATTCGATACTTATCGTAATTTATATTAACGTACAAAATTATGTTCGCTTCAATGTATGTTTTAGCTCAAAGGGAAAATTCTGACAGATATTAATTCGCCCACTATTAAAATTGTGATAGCGGTTAATGTTCATTTTATTAGTAACATTATAACTAGTTATTAGTAACTTAATTCCCTACACTTCACAAGTAACATAAATTAAGGGAAAAGTACATTGAACATATTACTGTCCACTCTTCAAGATAAGAATTATATTATAAATTGAAAACAATTGAAAAATATTTTCATATTTTAACTTCCCTATGCGCGTCTCGTCTCCCTTTTTTTTGACCTTTAACCGACTAGCCGGATCAATGAAGTAGGATATTATGTTAAGTAGTAAATAAACTATGAAATTGAGTCATATCAGCGGATATATTCGTATTAAAACGATAAATAACCACCTACGCTGTTTCCCGGTTAGAACGATAGTGAATCTACATAAAATGAAAGAAAGACGATATTTTCCTAGACAAGACTTTTCCCGTTGCTTTCAATAGCGCCGACGTGTCTTTTCCATGAATTATTACTGAGGAGATAAATTGTTTAACCTTTTTGCTAGATTACAATGAAACATATATTTAACAGAAAAAAAATGATGTTTTAATACATGATTATCAGTTATGTAATTGGACAAAGACACTCACATAGAACATAAAACCGAAAATCGTACTTTTGAGCTCTATTTTCAATACATCATTCTTCCAAAAAAAAAAGGGAAAGCTTTTATACAATACCATAAAGATGTATTCACAATTTTTATTCAATTTTGTGAATGTGAATCACATAATTTTTTCTAAATAACATAAACAAACATTCACACGTATTGAAATTCTTAAATTATCTGCACACTTTCAGAATTTACGTGATACCTAGTAGACCGGACTCTCAGTGGAGTTTCGCTTGCAAAAATAGCGGACCTCAATCTGACTTCTGATATATATTGTATAGATCCCAGACATCCTATAGACAGATGTTGCCAACCAGTTTTGTGGTCCCCCTCTCCCCACCCCGGTAATTAAATATGGCATACAAAGATAAAAATAAAAATTTCCAAAACATGCCGTGTGGGGTATCAAATGAAAGAGCTTATTGAGTAGATCACGAACATATAGCATACTATAACATTTCTTACACTTTCTCTAAGATTTTTTAGAAAATTTACGAAAATGCTTCATTTTTGAGTTAACTTTAAACCACTATAGATTGAAAACTCATGAATATATTTTTTTAATTATTATTTTAAATAATTAACAATAGTCCATTGTTTACGATTCAATAGTTCGTACAGTGAAATAGTTGCATGGGGGAGTGGGGGGAGCATTCAAAGATGGCGAATATATTTTCAAGTTTATGCCAGAAATAAAGGCCTAATACAAAAATATCGGTGTCAGGGCTTAGAATAATTATCCCTGCACTGTCGTTGTGTTTGAGAGAATGAAAAATATGGCAGAACATTCTTGAATCAGCTTGAATTCAGTGAAAGTTGCGCCTTGCAATTTAAAACATTTTGTGGGGTCATCAAATCCACCACATACATATAGCTCACTTATATTATATTACGAACTATTGAATCGTAAACAATGGACTATTGTTAATTATTTAAAATAATAATTTAAAAAATATATTCATGAGTTTTCAATCTATAGTGGTTTAAAGTTAACTCAAAAATGGAGCATTTTCGTAAATTTTCTAAAAAATCTTAGAGAAAGTGTAAGAAATGTTATAGTATGCTATATATTCGTGATCTACTCAATAAGCTCTTTCATTTGATACCCCACACGGCATGTTTTGAAAATTTTTATTTTTATCTTTGTATGCCATATTTAATTAACGGGGTGGGGAGAGGGGGACCACAAAACTGGTTGGCAACATCTGTCTATAGGATGTCTGGGATCTATACAATATATATCAGAAGTCAGATTTAGGTCCGCTATTTTTGCAAACGAACATCTCCTTGGAGCCTGCTCTATAGTAAATATTTTATAGTAGAGACCATTAAGTTCAGTCAGATTTATCGCTCATTATAAATTCATAAACAATTAGTTCCACAAACTAGTTTTAAACATTTAAACAAAGCTTGAAACAATAATTTGGGTTGGAAAGTTTTTGTAGTATTTTAAGGCAAACAATTCGCTTTTATTTAATTGCAATTTTAGACGCCGACGCTATTTATTGTATAAAGTGTTTTATATCTTATTATTATTTGCTAAATGATTTTAAGATATTTCGTTACTTTAACAATCAAATTATTCATCTATCCCTTTATCTGAATTCCTCCCTCCAAATGTTATCATAAACATCTATTGGCTATGAAAATAAATGTAATTTCGTTTTATTGGTGGTATTAATAATTTCTGCAACAAAGAAATCTAAACCCTTAAACCTTTATCCTGAATTATGAACGTAGTGCGTGTTACTGAATTTATTGAAATGTCCTCTAAAAATGGAATGCTATTTTTTATAATCCTCCTAAATTGATTTGTCTGCTCAGTTCTCGTGATTTTAGTTCAAGTTTTTGTAAACAAATGTCATTGATTAGTTGCAGTGATGGAATTTCTAGTTTATTACTCTATTGTAATAAGTAGTTGTTGTTATAAGTATAGTTATTATAGATATACACATGTGTATTAAAAAGTTTTAGTATAGGAAACTGAAAGTATTTCATTATTATCCATACTAATATTAATGCGAAAGTAACTCTGTTTGTCTGTCTGTTACTCAATCACGCCTAAACTACTGAACCAATTTTCATGAATTTGGTATGGAGATATTTTGATACCCGAGACCTTTCTAGCCTATGTCCTGACATAAGCTACTTTTTATCCCGGGAAAATGACGCAATCCCTGAAATCCCACGGGAACGGGAACTATGCGGGTTTTTCTTTGACTGCGCGGGCGAAGCCGCGGGCGGAAACCTAGTTCTGATATATATAGACGTACACTATGTAGTTATATTATTTGAAAGTATTATTATTAATCTGAACATGCCTATTTACTACACCGTAACATGGTTATTTTAGAGATATTGTTATACTTTTGTAATCATAGTTTATCGCGGATTAGGTTGTATTAACTAATGTCTGAATGAATGCTTCAGTGTTATTTAGCGCCCAGTTGTTTTGTCGCAACTGTCTGCGGTATTCAGGACAGTTCGTTACCATTTGTAATTGTATAAATATTTATAAATGTGAATAATTATACATTTAACATTATTGTATAATATTAACTGACACCATTGGTGTGTCTCTTATACTAAATCTCAATTTCGTTTTCATTTTGACCTGTACTTCAGTATTGAGTTATGAAATAAAAATCGTTCATGCTATTTCATACTAATTTTCAGGCCTACTTTTTATTTATAAATGAATCAAAAGTATTAAACGAAAAATCATACATCTGAAATTCCATACGAATTCTTTTTACATCGTGCCCGTGTGTGTCGCCAACCATCAAAGGACGCTTGTTTGTTATTTGTATTATAATGAGGTCATTATAAGCCATAAAAATAGTGAAAATAAATATTGACTACGTTCAACAGATGTTGCAGTATAAATAAATATACACGACATTTAAGCTGCTATCTGAGCCTATTTATCTTGGCTACATCGGAAATAGAAATAGGTATAGATGAGATTTGCATCTATTAATATTCTGGATTAGTTAAGGTTATAAATAGAATTCCAAATTAAATTATAAATAATTGTGATGAAATAAGTGAGGTTTGAGTTGATTCGTGCGTACTTAGATGACGCGGGCGCTGTTAAAGAAATACAATTATTAAATACTAGGTTTCCACCCGCGGCTTCGCCCGCGCAGTCAAAGAAAAACCCGCAAAGTTCCCGTTCCCGTGGGATTTCCGGGATTGCGTCATTTTCCCGGGATAAAAAGTAGCCTATGTCCTTTCTCGGGTATCAAAATATCTCCATACCAAATTTCATGAAAATTGGTTCAGTAGTTTAGGCGTGATTGAGTAACAGACAGACAGAGTTACTTTCGCATTTATAATATTAGTATGGATTAAAAAGATGAAGTAGGTATTCATGTCGATTTTCATTTTTAAGACAAAGAGATTAGAAAAGAGGTAAAAAACATTGCATCTATTTTAATCAATACAAAAAAATAATTAACAACAGTTCTTTAAACTAAAAACACAAATCGAGCTAAATGCCCGTTAAAGATTACACCAGTACCCAAAAACGCTAAGTCAATCATATTTCCAGAAATTTCTCCAGAGGTGTAACAATAATTCATTGTCACAGTCCATTGAAATTATTCATTTTATTACAAGTAATTTTCCACAAGTAATTACAAGCCACAGGTATTTGGGTGAAGGCCACGACTGCCCATAGGGAATACACTCTATAAACTCTGCTAATGGAATAAAATGGATCCAGGCCAAATTTAAATGGATATTTCGGTTCGCGAATTCCTTTTTTCTAAGAAACGTTTATTTCGTTATTTTGCCGAATTGTAGTAATTAAATAACTGTGAAATACCAATGCACTCGTTTGACCTTTGGGAAACTTTTGAATAAATTTAAGAATATTCTACGCATTGGTGTCTATATAAAATACATTATTCAATAAAATAATTTAGCACTTAATGCCTTTATTCATATAAAAAATTAAGCATAAAATCTTCAAAGGATTATCCAACTCTCAATGTAGGGAGCAATGTTATATTATCAACTAGCTTTCCGCCTGCGGCTTCGCCCGCGTTTTCAAAAAAAAACCCGCATAGTTCCCGTTCCCGTGGGATTTCCGGGATAAAACCTAGCCTATGTCACTCAGAAATGATGTAGCTTTCCAACAGTGAAAGAATTTTTCAAATCTGCCAAGTAGTTTCGGAGCCTATTCAATTCATAGAGGAAAGTAACCAAATATGGAATACCATTTTGTTTTTGGGATATAAAAATAAAACTTTGCATAAATTAAATCAGTTTATTGTTTTTACTGGTCAGTCATACATCTATAAGTAATAATTAACAGCATTTAACGAAATATATCAGTAATCAAATTAAAATCTTACACAAAAAACAAAATCCCAAATGAGTAACCAAATATGGAATAGGTACCCATATATGGAATATAAGCATAAATCAACATAACAATAACAAAAATGTAATGAATATCTTTGAGATCAATTAAATGAATGTAACATATTGTGATAAATGGAAGAAGTTACGTAATTACTTGCAAAAGTCGCAAATCCAGATCCATCTGGACCAGCACATCATAATGTGTTCAGAGCCCATACGTCAAGCATTTAATTCAACTTTCTCCACTTTCATCCATGGAAAAAAGTCTTGAAAAAAACCTCCTGACTCTGCTGATGCATGTATGTTACATTCTGCATCTGCAGAGTCAGAAGGCACTTGGTCCATCGACTCATCATGTTCCACTACCTTCATCAAACTGGATAGCGTCTAGTTCCTCAGAGTCTTTCTTCTTCACTATCATCCTTATTTTTCTTCGATTGTTTGTTTCTCTTAATAAAGTTAATAACGTTGAAAGAAGAAATAGAAATATAATGATGAAATAAAGTTGTCCTAGGGACTTGGAAATCCTGTGCCGCTTTCAAATACCCCATTTTCTTTTCTCGGACGAATTTTATAGATTGTGCCGTTTTTTCTTCATCCCAGATTTTTCGTTAGGTTGATTGTGAACCGGACATTCTAAAAACAAACATTACATACAGTTTTTAAAAAAATAATAGCAAGTTTATAGTATTCTATAATTAGACACCGACGACTGTCCATATTTGGATTTTTATACTCGTTCAAACTCTTCTAAATATTTTTTCAATTCACAATATTTTAAAGACAAAAGATCACAAAATGGTGAAATAAACATAATACCGATATACTAAATAGTATAACACTTATGTAAACAAACATAATAGCCGGTAAATACTCATTTATTACTTACCTTAAAAAATTTCTGCATGGCAACAAAACAAAACACCCCTGCCACACGGAAACCGTCCACGCAACTAACTCGATGGTGTTAGTGCGATAATTAGTACACCAAATGAAACAGAAGATGGTCGAATGTTGCGATTCATACTTATAGTCTTAGAGAAATGAAGGAATTCCATATTAGGATACTATTCCATATTTAGTGACTTTCCTCTACAAACAAACAAACAAACAAAAAATCAAACCTTTCCTCTTTATAATATTTTTTGTATAGATGTATAGATATTTAATAGCAAATAGACTTTGTTTCGTCTAATATAATGAATTTGTTCAAAAAATCGAATTGAATTAGCCAACTATGAATTTTATTATAATACTAACACTTTAGCGCCGTAATTAGCAATTATCTTTTGTTTATTTGTATTATAATTGTCTTAATATAATAATCATCCGAAGTTAGAGCTTTTTATTGAAATTCACTGTTCAGAATGTGAATGATATGAAGCAATAAATATTTTTTAGATATGAAGCAATAAATATTTTTTAAATATTTATTGCTTCATATCTACTCTCTGACTAAAACCAAAAGAATTTCTAAAAATACGAAAAGCATCACTTCAATTTTGGTTTATGAGATGACACATACCACAAAATTTATGCACAAAATACATATCTGAGAAGACATTAAACGCTTCCAGAAGTTTATACCTCTAAATATCCATAAATCTGAAACTACATTTTAAAAAGATTTTAAACACCTGAGGCGAAGACGTGAGTTATTATTTACAGAGTAAAACCATTTGTTTATGAAGCTTTTACGATAAGTATTCGAATAAACAGTTGCATCAGGCTTATTTCACACTTTATATATTATGACATATGCTGCTTATATATTATGCATGCGGTATACGACGATGTGGGGATTTTCTTCAAACTTCCCTTTTAAATTCAGTAGACATATATTACCTGGATGATAGAATATTTGCAATTTATTTCATTGTATAAGAATTGATAAATAATATAATTATATTTAGGTGTAATTAAATATGTACCTTGATTTAAGAAAATATAATAAAGTAGATATGTATTAATCGTAAGAAAATGTAGAATCCTATGTCAATATCTTAATATATGTAAATCTCGTGTCACAATGTTTGTCCTCAATGGACTCCTAAACCACTTAACCGATTATAATAAAATTCGCACACCATGTGCAGTTCGATCCAACTTGAGAGATAGGATAGTTTAAACATGTAGGTACCACAGGCGAAGCCGGGGCGGACCGCTAGTATGAAATAAAATGTAATTATACCTATCAGTAATTTCCGCGATAATCTACAAATGAACTGATAAATTGAAACTTCTCTTAATATTAGTCTAAATATTAACGGCAAGAAACTTAACGGCTTAAAGTGCAAAATAGATGAAGGTATATCATGGCCTACATGAAAATAGCTTCAAGACAAAGAGCAGGCTGGATCATAATAACAATAAATTTTCATTGATGAATATAGCCTTAATATAGCTTATAAACCTTTGGACCCTTTGAAGCTTAGTAAATTTAATTTACAAGTTTATTATGGGATATCCTTTAAGTACGGATCAAATCGAATTAAAGAAAGAACGGTGTGTGGTGCCAACCTCAAAGATACACGGTCTTGCGTCATCAGTGCCATTCGAAAGTCCAATATAAAAATAGGCTAACGACCGTATGCACAAAATAGATCGAACTATATTATAATGTACTTAGACTGCTTTCTTTTCTAGTTTCGAACTTATCGCTGGCCTACAAATTGTAAACTTCTATGTTTGCAGATGATTCACAACTTAATTTTATCTAATCTAGCGGAAGGCAAGCTACGTCCATCATTTATTTTTTCATGAAAGAATGTTAAACTAATGAACATCAGCATACGGATGTGTCAATAACTCGATATTTATGAAACGAGAGCACAAATAGCAAGCTTTTATTTCAACCTTGTGTCGCGGTTTTACAAAACGCTCACTACTACAGAACAAAATCGAAATGCAGACATAATTTGATTCTCTATTCATAGGATGAGGGCTGAATGAAGATTGTTATATCATAATAGGGCTGGCGACGAAATGAAGTTTTCGTTGGAAATAGAGCGACAGCTTGATTGATGTCGGTTATAATGACGGCTAAGTGAATATTTTATTCCTTTAGAAAGTATTGTAGCATGTGTGCCGTGACGTTTGAGGTTAAATATTTTCGGGTTGGCAGTTAATTCTTAATCTTACGGCTCTCAATGGCTCTAGTCACGCACTAATCAGTGCTATAAGCCATTCGCATGTAATAAAACGCGATGACAATTGCGTGAAAAACATTTATAAATGGTGTGCGATGTTATTTTTTCTTATATTTTTTTAATGTCTCAATATTGTGTCCAAAACCAAATCAGTTTGCACTATGATACATTGATAACGAATGTATCAATAACTTGCACTAGGTACATATTTGGATAACATTTTCATTCACTTTCTCTTCTACTGGCAAGAATAACCATCTTCGTTTAACATCTTATAAAATAATAAAAATTGGCATTATCTAAATAATAGTGAAGAATACTCCCTGTATAGGTAAGATATATCTATGTCATATGATAATATCCGCATAATATGAAAGTTTGTATGGATATGAAGATATTTTTAGCTCATTCATAGAATATCTATCTTACCGAAAGATTCGGATTTCTTATTTTTTATAATCATTGATAGTTTGTAAAAATCCACCTAGTTTAATAGGACGAGGTCGGATGGCTTGTAGAGATTTAAACATAAACCTTATGTTTTACAATTTCCAACATTCAGATTATTCGGTTCCAATTCAGCATCTCAAAAATTAAATAAAACGAAAACATACTGTGACGTCGTACTTTAAAATAGCATTATTTTTAATCCAGCAAAACAAAATTACACGTCCGCAAACGACATTGCACCGGCTTTAAAAATAATCCTGTTTATTTCGAACACTTATCCAGACGTAAACAATTTTATACGTGATGACGTAGGTATTACGATATATACGATTATAAACAATTTGTTGTTGTTGACAGGTGACCGCAGCTGGTAAGGCTGTACTTGTGACCGGCTGTGACAATGTCCTAGGTAACGCGTTAGCCAGAAGGTTGGATGATTTGGGGTACCACGTGTTCGCGGGCTTCCAGAGCAAGGCTGGCAACATTGACGCGGACATGCTGAAGGAAGATTGTTCTGGAAGGTTGCACACCCTGCAATTGGATGTGACGTCTGAAACACAGGTTTGAAATTATAAAATTTATTAAAATATAGATACACAAGCAATGACGTAACTTTAACCTTACGTTGCGATTAAAAATGTTTGCATTAATATTTCAAATAAAATATTTGAAAACCAAATGGATAACTAACATGATTTTAAATATTGAATACGGCCTGGAGATAAACAGTCGTCAACAGATTTTAAGATTACAAGGATTAATTTGTTAATTGATTCAATATTCATTACTTTAAATACTTCTTACATAATAAATACACATTTTAAGGAACATAAAACCGACATTAAGTAAATTTCTTCAACCTTTATGACGATGTACTGAGAATAGTCGCGTCATAAATTTTGTGTTATATCGCTTCATCTTATTACAAAAAAGTCTTTGAAGTTCCAAAAGTAATTAAACTTTAGGAGGGATTTCTACGTAAATTATCTTCAAATTTTATGTAATATTACTTAGTTATTAAATCTTAATAGTGTTTTATGATATTTCATAGCATTGCGCTATGTGGATCAAGAGATCCATATTTAAACATACATATTATAATATCAAAACATAACTTTATTATAAATATATGTATAAACCGTAATATTTACCAAAAAACAATTCATTATGTTGCTCCTTTTTTTATCTGTGTATAAATTCTTGAGTTCTCTCAGCTGGCCATCAATAAATTTAAATTTAGAATAATGTTATTCCAAAAGAAAAGATTGACCTTTTGCAATATGTAGTTAAATAAAGCGGGAAAATGAGACTTCACTTAAAATGCAAAGGATCGTAATCCTTTCGATTTGAAATAAAATATAGTTAACGTGCTACGAGTAAAATGCAACGATTGAATTTATTGCTACAATATCGCTTCCCAATATTTCTAACCGAAAGTAGTGAAAAGTGTATAAATGACGTCAGTATGACGTCAGTACATTTAGAGTTATATAATTTTAGTTTTTTAATGCTTCTTTTTAATTAGTACTAAACAAATTTTGACTCGACATTTTAATATGTATAGGTAATTTGTTTTTAATTGATTGCTTCAGTTCATTTATGTTTTCTTTAAGTACTAAAGAAACATACATCGGATATTCTTAGCACAGTGCATGGTTTATATTGAACTTTATGTCAGCAATATTGTATGTAATTTATACGGTCCAATAATAACTAATGAGAAATGTTTGTAAATTATATTTAGGTGGCTACGTGTTTCGAATTTTGAAGATCAATGAGTTCAATTTTTTTTATTTAAATTATTTTCCGCAGATTCAAAACAAGTTTAATGCAAAATTCATTATAACTTATCATGTCTAGAGTTTTAGTTTACGCGATTAATTTACAAAACTGAAATCTAATTCTATAGAAAAACACACTTAAATACAAAGGTTATTGATATTGGAGTTGAGTCTTGGTGGAATATTCAAATTCTTAGAAAAATATTACCACGTAACCACCAAAATGTTGTGAAAAATAATAATACGTACGTCATAGAGCTTACGATTTCCATCTAATACCTTTATTGCCATCTAGCGTCAAAAAATGGAACCACTTCAATTCCTTATTTCAGATTCTGTCAGCGTCTCTATACATCGTGGACCACCTACCAGAGGGCGCGCAAGGCTTGTGGGCGATCGTCAACTGTGAATCTTGGTGCGCTCTTGGCGAACTAGAGTGGGTGCCGTTTTCAGTCATTCGACGAGCTATGGAAGTCAATCTTTTGGGTTCGTATCTAGGTGTAAACTTCAAAATAGTTTCGCTGAAAATCGCTAGATGGAGCTAGTTGTTCGAAAGTAATTTCTTTAGACACTGAATTATTAAATTACTGTTTGTAGGCTTTATGGGAAATTAATGGCGTAGTATTCCCTTCTGTATTGTATGGTTACAGGGTAACGGTCACCTGAAATATCAGGCATTATTTATTTGACTGAAAATTTTAACGCGATAAATGTGAAAGGCGCTGCGTTAAATATTTCAGAGAGTTTCTATATAAGTTCCATATAAATATTTTAATAATTGCCCGTCGCGATGTATCCTTGAATAATATAATGTTCACGAGAGAGCACATTCATATTCGCTTTTAATCTCTTATATGTATAATATACATGAAATTTATTCAGTTTGAATAAAAAGGAATAAATTGGCCTTCATTTTAAATAAAGAGGAAAGTAATTCACATTTATTTTAATCAAAGAAGGTGAAAATGTTTTATAGTTGAATACGATCGTGTGAGTAAAAATTTTCGCATAGAAAGTTTTTCATAAAATTTAATTCACACTTAAAATAACTTTTAATGCGCATAACAGTAGGGCAGTAGGTACGAAATAATCTTCTATTTATATGAAATAGTATCGATTTATAAAAGCATTACTTTAATATACGATACCTTTTTATCTCTACGACTTTTGCCTTGTTCTAGGCTGCAATTTGCAAAATAATATCATCTTTTGCTACTAGAAATATCCGGTAACTCACTTTCTCCTGAAATTTCACCCTCCGTTCCTTCAATTAATGTTGTGGCAAACCGTAATAGCCAATTACTTAATACCATTGCGAAGGGACTGCGCAAATATTTTGTCGTTTGAATTTATCGTTTTACTCGTAAGTGTTGTAAGCAACGTTAGATTATAATCCTGTGGTGTAGATTCTACAGTCAAATAATCATAGTAATCCTAATAAGAGCGTGATAATATTTTATATTATGTAAATGATAATATGATTAGTGATTGTGTTACATTCAAACGTGATTTATATTAATACGTGCTCTATCATCACTACATAAGTCATAACATTTAATAAAAACACTAAAGTAAGAGTAACAATAAAGCTAATAAAGTAATAGACATAAATTATATTAATCCTCGTTTGGATTTATTACTTAGATTTTAACATTTATTTTAATAAATATACTTACTCATGTATCTGCCAAGTAACGGACGGATTAATTGAGCATGCAAGACTACATGCGATTATAATAATATCCTCTATTGAGAATGTAACAATTAATGGTGAATAACTAATCCATCTTCGTCAAACGCTAGTAAGCCTGTCGCTGCATTGAACTATGGAACTTCCTAGAGTTAATAAGGCGGAATATACACTTGCGTACTGAACTATGTTAGGAGAGACAACTCCTGTAGACTAATAGTTGAGAAATTCGAAACTTGTCTCTTGTGTTTGTTTTATAGCAAGTATTATCTTTTGAAAGTTAAGAAAATAACTTCGGTGTAATGTTAAATGACATTAATTCGTCGTGTTTAAAATAAGATTAAATGCTATTATGGTCTGGGAGCCAGCAGCAGATTTTATGACCAAGTTCCTCTCAAGCGGTAATTTGTAAAATGCATCAAAGTATAGTATTATGAAGCCTCGTGAACGTCAGCTGGAGCTCGGTTGGGGGGATGAGCGGCTGTAGCCTCCCACGCACGTAGGAAAAAAAAATATATTCAGTCATTTCCTCTCAGCTAAAAATTTGTCAAATTGTAGCTAACCCAATATCTCAACGAAAAAAAATAATCAGCTGGTTACAACGTGGTGTATTGTACGTCAGCTGGTGTCTCGAACATGAAAAAAGAACAATTATTTTCCGTGATTTCCTCTCAAACAAAAATTTACCTGATGATAGCTTATATGTAACTGTGGATAAATATATAAGTCAGCTGGCTGTATCTTGGTGGAAAAACCGTCAGCTGATACTTTGAAAGTTATTACATAGGAGTTAGACAGAAACATCTATTGCCAATTTATATGCATCAGCTGACTAGGTTTTCCTCAACTTATTGCTAGCTGATTTTTTTTATTTATCGCATCAGTATATTAACAATCAGCTCACAAATTTTCATCTGAGAGGAAATGACGTATCTTTCATTATTCGACATTGCGCTTCAATATAAGAGTTAAGTTGAAATAAACATTCAGTATCAATATTTTTGAAACGAATAAGTATGTAATCAAATAATTTTATATATTTAAATAATTAAATAATCAATTAGCAATAAATGAACTAGTTACTCGATAAATAATATTTATTATATAAACTTGATAAAAAATGATAATGAGAACAATATGATTTATTCGTTTTCGCTCTGGCTTGAGTCACTTTCCTCTCTTTCCGATTCATTATCAGAGTCGTTATATACCAACGATGTAAGTTTTGCAGGACGTCAACATAAAGTCAGATTGAAATAATTTCTCGTAAATGTTAATAAATGTTAAATGAAGAGTTTGTTTGCCATATGTACGGATTTAATCGTCTAAAAAAGATCAATGATTAACGTAGTTATTTTTATTTAATACTTTTTAGTGTATTTTTCAACACGAATCCAACGAGCCCAAACTCGATACCTAAAGTTGAGTCAATATATTACCGAGTTCCTATGGCCACCTTCCGATTCCATCATCAAATCAGCTCTATATCATGATAATGTTTCATCGCTATCCAATTTACATACGTATACAAAATTTCAGCTCAATCGGTTACCAGGAAGTGAATCAACTTTACTTGCTTCATTTCAATTAAGTCATCGAGATTAGACAAAAATGCTCATAAAATAAAAACTACTGGGCCTATCCGAATAAATCCGAATCCAAATTTTTATGGGACCAATTCGACACCATTCCGCATCAAACAAAAAAAAAAAGAATCACGTCAATCGTTTCAGAAACCTCGGAGTAATCGGTGAACATACATAAAAAAACATACCGGCCGAATTGATAACCTCCTCCTTTTTTTTGAAGTCAGTTAAAAAAACAGCTAGCAATAAGTTGAGGAAAACCTAGTCAGCTGATGCATATAAATTGGCAATAGATGCTTCTGTCTAACTCCTATGTAATAACTTTCAAAGTATCAGCTGACGGTTTTTCCACCAAGATACAGCCAGCTGACTTATATATTTATCCACAGTTACATATAAGCTATCATCAGGTAAATTTTTGTTTGAGAGGAAATCACGGAAAATAATTGTTCTTTTTTCATGTTCGAGACACCAGCTGACGTACAATACACCACGTTGTAACCAGCTGATTATTTTTTTTCGTTGAGATATTGGGTTAGCTACAATTTGACAAATTTTTAGCTGAGAGGAAATGAATGAATGTATTTTTTTTTCCTGCGTGCGTGGGAGGCTACAACCGCTCACCCCCCCAACCGAGCGCCAGCTGACGTTCACGAGGCTTTATAATACTATACTCTGATGCTTCTGACGAATTATCTCTTGAGAGGAAATAATGAACCCAATTTGCACCTGGCTCCCTAACCATTACGTTTTACCATTCAAAAAATTAATTTAATATGACATAGCAAAGTGAAATCTCTACTATGTTCACGCCCATCTTAAGCCTTATATCCACTTGAGCATGCTCAGGCGAATGAGCGGCTCATTTGGCCGAGCCGCTCAAGTGGAGACGCCTGAGCACGCGCGGCCCGAGCATGCTCAGGCGTCTCCACTAGAGCGGCTCGGCCAAATGAGCCGCTCATTCGCCTGAGCATGCTCAAGTGGATATAAGGCTTAAGCGTACACATATAGCGTGCAATTCTGAATATGTGCTAAACTGGTTTTATCTGCATTTAATTCAAAAGTGACTTAAGTATAAAATAAAAGATATCTCTGAAAGTCAACCATTAAGCATGACAGTGAGCTCAAAAGTTTAAGCGGACAAGCAGTTGAACAGAAGCAAATAAATATTTTTACTAATTGGGGTGCTTAAAATGTTTTTGCCAACAGAAATAATGTTATATTCTGATAGCTGCGTTTATACTGCGATGTATTCGCTCGAAAGTAATGAACCTAATAAAACATAATCACTGTGAAAGCTTACATGACGCAATGGAATTTACGCTACCTAATTGTCTTGGGAATTCAGCCATAGAATAGACACATTCTTATGGACATACCTCAATGCGTATACCTACGTATAACAATAATATTAACAATAAATTGCTTAAGTAACAGATAACATCGTTTAACAAGTGCAATTTTGCCCGTCGGCATCTAATATGTACAAGAAAAAAGTATAAAACGATTTTTATTGTTAGAAAAATATACCTAGCCTCTAAAAATAAAGTATAAAATATTCAGCACACATAACAATTATGTACTGGAAAAAATAGTTCGTACTTTTGTAAAAACTTCACGGTTTGTTGTTTCAAGAATTTCCAGGAGGTTGAATGAAAGCAACGTTTAACTCAACCGGGTCAGGAATATATTTAAACTCCTGTCAGGAATATATTTAAACACTAATTTCCGAACCGAATATTCGACCGAAATATTTGTTTGTAAAAATTTATAATAGCTGCTATAATTTAATATATATATAATGTTAATGGGATCTAGTGTTGTGTAATATAAAATTGTTTATTGTAATTTATAATATATTTGCATGCTCAATTAAGAGCCAGAATGTTTAAGAGCCTATGTAATATGTATCTACCTAACATCTTTGTAAATCTACATTCTGCAAATAAAGAAATTTGAATTTGAATTTGAATTTGAATTCTGTTAACCCGCTGGCTTAATTACTATAAGTGTTTTTGCCGATAAGGCTGTTCCGCTAAACTTTTTGTATCTAGCAGTACGTGAATTAAATGAAATGAATTAATTTGGCACAAACTTGATAAGCCTAAGCTTAAAGTATGATATGATCAACACAATTCGCTTGTAGCAGTAGTAAATAATACTGAAAGTGTATAAAATTTGAATGAAAAGTTTTTAATCTTGTTATGAACGTTAAGTTGGGGAGAGTGGTAGGGATCTGTGTGATCATGTGGATGTTTGGATGATGTTTATACTAAACTAGCGGTCCGCCCCGGCTTCGCCCGTGGTACATGTTTACGTTTTCTCTCCATAAGAACCATCCTCGTACTTCAAGGAATATAATAAAAAAAGAATTATCGAAATCGGTTCAGCCGTTCTCAAGTTATGCGCTTACCAACACATTTTGCGATTCATTTTTATATTATAAGATTAACATTTTTTAGCCGCTACACAAAAACGTAGTCGCGGACTTCAGCTTATTAATTACAATATATAATAAATTGTAAGACATAATGATATAAATTATACGGTGAAAAGACAAGAGAAAAAAATACCTCGTGCTTAGATAGACTGTAGACACCAGAAGATACTAAATTTTCCACGCATTTAATGTTGAGCTTAGACTACGTGCGGGTAAGATTAATGAGGTCCGAGCATAACCCAATCTGAAAGAAAATGTTCTAATAATGATTCCTAATTTTCTTCTTGTAAAAGATAAAGGTTATATTGACTGGCCCGTTGGCTTGGTTGGTAGTGGCCCTGTCTTCCAAGCCAGAGGTCGTGGGTTCGATTCCCACCCGGGGCAAATATTTGTGTGATGAACATAGATGTTTGCGCTGTGTCTGGGTGTTAATTATCTATATAAGTATTTATTTAAAATTATATATGTTAAAATTATTTATCAGCCATCTGGTTTCCATAACACAAGCGGAAGCTTAGTATGGGATCAGATCGTGCCGTGTGTGAAAATTGTCCCGAAATATTTATTTATTTATTTATATAGATAGGGATTTAGTTTATCACAAATACTAGACTTTTCTTCGTACTGCGACAGTCGTTTAATTAAATATTTGCTTCTTTAAAATTTTATTATATATGAATAATTAATAAAATTTCATAAAAAGCAATCCAGATATTCAGGCGTGAATCGGCAGTTTCTTTCGCGTTTTTAACTTCAACTTAAGTAGTTCTGTACCCAACAAAAGCCAACAAACAAAGGAATATGGCTTACAATATGTATATTACTGTATGTTACATATTCCATATTATTTGTATCGATTTCTTAACATCTCATATAAGCCAATATTTCAATTTTTATACCCACATTCTCAATTTAGCATAGTTTTGAAATGAATAGACGGAATTTGGCATTTTGCCGAAACGAAGTATTTGGCTGGCTGAATATTATTACGGCTTTTTAAATAATATTAAAGCGCGAATTTTTAGTAAGGTCTATGCCGACGTATTTATTGTAGAAGAATTTAAAATACTTGGAAATATGTATACGAATCTTACTTACTCTTATCCTTTAGTACTAAATCCTTTCTTACGTTTATCGCATTGAAACGTCGTCTACATTTACCCTTTTATCTCGTCTAGGCCGCAATGGCCTCAATTTTCTTTGGAGTTGAGATTCTTGTGCCTTATTGCAAATATTTTAGGTCGTTATCTTTTTACGATAAAAAGTTTAAATTACCCATAAACTGTTTCATACTACGATCAATATTCAATATACAAGATGCTGCAGATAATGAGATTCAAATATAAATAAAATAATTTATATTCTTCCTTTCACGCTTCGATGTACATATAGGTAATAACGTTACATATTTTTTCAACGGAAATAATATCGTGAAATATATTATTTATCCGATTGGAAGGTTCGAACGGAAGCTAGTAAAATGATAATATAAACCAATTTTCTCAACATCAGATTTTGCCGGCTAGATTATTTGAAATATTATTTTAGTTTATTTCATAACATCCTAAGCGTAATGTAGAGCCTTCTTCGATAAATAGGCTATATAACACCGAAAAATCAAATCGGACCAATAGTTCCAAAGATTAGCGCGTTCAAACAAACAAACTCTTCAGCTTTATAATATACTTGTACCTATAGATCTTAAGAACCTACAAATTATTATAAGTGAAAATAAACCTAGTACCTATGTAAATGAATAATAAAAATTCAGTGTAACATTAAAGTTTTATTCAGGGATTTACACTATTCAGTATTCTTATACAGATTACACTATTACATATTGCTATTTTATAAAAAATGTGCTCATATTGTGAGTTGAGGTTAATTAAACGTGTTAATTCAGATCTGGGCTAACTTTTTAATAAGCAGCGAGCAGCTGAAGTCTGAAAGTTTGGAAGTTGGAAATTAAAAATTTCTGCTTATGTTGCTCGTATGAGTATTTTATTTTTTTGTGATGATACGTAACATCGTATCATATTTTTGTCAAAATGTTATAATATAATTTATGACTACAATATGACTTTACATTCTATAATGTTTTTCTAACCATTCTTTTTCAGATTAAAAGTACATATTTGAGATTAAATTAAATTTAAAGAAAATTGTTTACTTTACCGAAATATTTAAAAGCAGATAGGTATACCTATCTATATTATCAAGTTCAACCCAAGGCTCTATATTCCACTTATTAATTTGAAAAGTTTTTCCTTGTAGATGAGCTGAATGCTACACCCCAGCCCATCGAGTGATTGTCAAATAATACTGAAAGTTTCAAACGAGAAGGATAATAATTCTATTATCCTTCTCGTCGTAATTACTTAGACTTTTAACTTTTAGATTAAAATTTCATACCATTGTAATTTTGAAATAGCTCATTAAGGATTCTCCTAAAATATTAATGTAGTTATTTATGTAAAATTTCCTAAATGTTATCAACATGTAATGTACCGAACACTTAATTTTCCTGCCAGGCAAAATATGAAGCTATACAGTATACATATTTAATTTCGTGTAGGCTTTAATTACGTTAAATATTAACTAATGAGATATTTTCCGAGTTCACATTGTTCTATTTATCTGTAACAATGAAATCTTGACATTTCCTTTAAAACATTTGCAAGAATTAGAAGTCTCATTACTCTTTGTCTCAGCTATTACTTTGTTTCCAGCAACTTACTATAATTTTATGTCAGACTCATTTTACTGGACGTATTATATTCAAGCTAAGTAAGCGGATAATTGCAATAAGTTCCTTATGGAAACAGTAAATTAAGTTACATGACCTGGAACAGCTTTTTAAATATAGGTACACTGTTCAGAGCACTTCATATTGGTATTGATTTCAGAAATAATAGGAAAGAAAGATTGAATTGATAGAAAATTCTTGCATGGGAAGAAAGGTCGGCCTTTAGACTTAAAAATTGCGAAAGAGCTTTAATGAACTCTGATCTACTACTACTGCCATTTAGTAATATAAAAATGTTTCATCGCAATAATTTTCGATTCATGATTTAAGTATACGCAATGTAAATTTATTAAATAATTGCAATTAATCAAATTGTCTCTGTTATCTCAAAATTGTACCTATGTGATTAATGAAATAAAATCGCTTGAGTATTTTTTTAATTTTATGTTCGATGACATGTAACATCGGCCAATCCCACAGCCCCACTGGCGACCTAAACTTATATGCAGTGGGATCAAATATGGGCTAATATGCATATGATCGTCGACTAAAGTTTGCCTGGAAGTGATCGCTGCTTTAGCGATAAGGCCGCCTTTTTGTACGTGTTTGTTTGTATGTGTTTTTTTCGTATTGTTTCCTTGTTTTGGTGCAAATAAAGTATTTTCATTCATTCATTCATTCAATCATATTTCTTATGTACACTGTACAGGCCCAGCTCGCCTCGTCCAAGTGATGCTACCGCTCGTACGCAGAGCGCGCGGACGTGTGGTGCTCGCATCGTCCATCCTGACGCACGTGGCGGCGCCGGTGCGCGGCGTGCACGCGGCGTCGCTGGCCGCGCTCGACGCGATGGCGGCGTGCCTGCGCAGGGAGCTGAAGCCGCGCGGTGTTGATGTGGTGAGTATATAGTAGCGCGTGTGTTAAACAGGGGCCGTATTATGAGTTCCTGACTGGCAAATTCATATAATGATCGCAATAACCAGCCATGGTTAATTATGGTATTTAATGAATTTGCCAGTCAGTTCAATTCACGGCGTAAACTGTCTGGAAAGAGTTCATAATACGGCCCTTGTAGTGATTCGTGACGCACGTGGCAGCGCTGGTGCACGGCGTCACTGGCCGCGGCTATATTATAATACAAACTTTGCAACCTAACCCACTAATTTCTGAAATAAAACCTTTCCTTTCTCAGGTTTCAAACTATTTTTATTAACTAATTTCAACCAAATCGGCTCATTATTTCAGGCGTGAAAAAAAGACAGTCAGGTAAACAAACAAACAGATATAAATATAATCCAATAAATACTGTATCTAACCACATTTTTATATTATACTGATTCAGGTAAGATAATGTTAAATATGTATGAAATCCCTTTTCCTTTATAAGGTATGCATCACGTCTATCTCATGATATCAGGCACTTAGGCGAAACACGTTTCAGGCCTTTTAAAAAGTTCTTACGGCCCCAAAATCATCTAATTATTTAATTTTTATAATAAAAGGTACATAAATCTTCGTTTCTCGTTCTTTCCAAAATTAAGGCAGCTTATAATCTAGTAACAGTGTAAAATAATGAGAAATCATAAGGATATCATCTTGTTCATACATCCTTCCTGGCGAAAGATGCAGGACCCGTGGGATTATAAAGAAAAATTACTTTATGTCTTGAAAAATTACTATCATAAAACATAAAGCATTGATAAATTGTATCCCTTATATAAAATTATAATGTTAATATTCAAAGAGTACCAAATTAGGTATGTGTTTTCGACTTTGACCGTTAACCCCTTGGTACCCTGAAGCGTACGTTACATAAAGTTTAATAATGAAGACTTATGTTGCAAATAATCTGTGTTATAGGTAACTTTGTGGGTCGCACACGTAATGGGTTAACCTCGTTACAAGCACTATCGGGAAGAATTTTAGACGAAACTAATGAGCGTCTTGCACCTAAACCAAATTTATACCGCGAACGAAGTTCCGACTCAATTAATGGTACAAATTCGATTAGAAAACTTCGTAAATTACGTTCCCTTGAATAGCTCGTTCCTTTTCATTATGAAAGAGGTTTGTAGTGTTTGCTTTCATTAGAATTAATCCAGATACGATTACCTATTCATCTCTTTTATACTGACTTCAGACTAATTTTATGACCGCTTCTTGATTTTTTTTTTTCAGTTATCATTGGCGATCGTCGTCTATTCAAATGATTCATTTATATTCTTTTGACGCGTTATATTCGCTTCTTTTATACATTCTTTATTACGTGTATAGTGTATACAGTTATCTATACATATTATTAACTACCTATAAATATGTTAGAAATTACTGATTTAGATTTAACAATAATCTTCTTATATATAAAATTCTCGTGTCACAATGTTAGTCTGCATACTCCTCCGAAACGGGTGGACCGATTGTCATGAAATTTTCTGTGCATATCGGGTAAGTCTGAGAATCGGCCAACATCTATTTTTCATATGTACCACGGGCGAAGCCGGGGCGGACCGCTAGTATGTTTATATTAAATGCATTCATAACTACAATTTTATCGCTTAACTGAATCTATTTTATGTGCATTGTGCATTACGCTGTTCTAGAATAATGCACGCTAAAAAATATAAATCAATAGAAATATGCCGAATAAATAAATTGCAAACGAGGCATAAATCATGGATTGGCTCTCGTGCATTTATGAGAAAAGCGAGAGGCAATCTAAGGCATATCTACGAGTGACCGAGCTTTAGCAATTTCATTACTGTTCAACCGATAGAACTACAAAAAGAAAGTCTAAACTTTATCACACATTCAATAAATCATATTTCTCTTTGATATAGATAACTTTTGATATCACGACTGTTTATCCTGTATTTATTATTCACTTTCAAAATAACATCAAAAGCAGTATAATTAGGTGCTTTCGTCATTTGTATTTCACACAGATGAAATACAAATGACTACTTAATTTAGTAATAAATATGTAACATTATAACGCTCGATCCGGCTGCATTATCTTGTAACTAGGTTAAGTCTAGTTCTAATGAGAGGCATATTAAAAGTTTAATGTCCCTACTTGGTATCAAGTTCGCGACTTATATTTAGAGCGCCCTCATTTTGAGAATGGTTAAATTATTAAAAATTAATTCTTTTAGCAGGATTTCTTGCGTGGTAGAATAGAAATTTTTAATTATATAACTACATGTAATCGTAAGATTGGTGGTTGGTTCAGAAATTTGATGTCAATGAGGAGGCTTCGATGCAAGATCATGTTAATAATTAAATAATTTTAACTTGTGTCTTACGCAAATTAGTGTAAAATTAGTGTAAAAAGCAACGTAGAATTTCAAAGCACAAATAGATAGAATCGAAATGGTTTGGGGATTATGAATAATTTTTCGTTTATAAGTCAGATAGAGTCAGATAAGTAAAAGTTTAGAGAAGTTAAATCTGTAAAATATTTTATCGGTTACATTTTTAAAAAGCCTTTTTCTAAGTGGTTCCCTTGAAGTTGCTATTTAAATAATAAATGTATAAACGGTCTTAAATACTGCTTGGTTTGGTAAAATCTATCTCTTATTTTAAAGTTACGTTCTAGTTTAAAGTATCCTTGACTTTGTCTAGGATAATAGCTATTTTGAGGTCATTTCAAATTTCTCTCTAACTTTAGGTATTGTGATCAATAACAAAAAGCTTTCTAAGCTTCAATGCTCCTATAATTTATTTTGATCATGACAAGCATATTCTCGTCTTAAATATAAAAATTGTTATGAAAACTATCGCTTTGTGATGAACATTAACAAAGCAAAAACCTGGTTTCAAATATAATTAATCTCATTAAGAGGAACAGATAGTTATTTAACGTATAAGTAACTGAATACGATAAGTGACACAAATATTGGATTTTATTTTCGTAAATTATATTAATACTATTATTTTAATAAAATAAATTATAATAAATAAAATAAATTATATTATTTTAATTCGGTTTCCTTTATAACAAAGCAATGTAAATAACTGAATTTTATTTAACGAAGGTGTGGTTTGCTCGAAGCAGAAACGCATAAAATGATCAAATTATTCGCAAAATTAATTAATACGCTTTGAAGTTGTTATTTCTGTAAACAGTATACTGTAAATGATATTCGTGTGTAATATTATGGCTCATATAATTTGACATGTATTCAAAGTATGAACTTCACTGGACTGGCTTGGAAAATGTAATTTATTTAATGTGTGCATGTCAAGTGGATAAATAAATTTTGTGTATATGGTGACTTAGCAAAGACTTTGTTCTTTGATATCCTCCATCTTTAAGAAAGTTAGATATTATTCAGAATATCAAAGCGTTTCAGCTGACATCAAAAGCTGTCTGGAATTCTAATTTGTGTCGCGAACGAAGCCTTGAGCATAGCTTTTACATGTAATTTAAACTATGTAAAGCAATAACAACTTGGATAATTAGCTATTCTTATATACCTACTTAATAGTAATTTTTGGGTGGGCTAATTAATAACAATATGGTTGATAAATTAATTAAATTTTCATGATCATTCATCACTCAAACATAACGTTTGATATGCGACATAAATTCACGTATAAATAAATATTTTGATAAAAACCATTTTAGCGTTGATTCTTAAAATAACGTCACAGTTCTCGAAGCAATAGCGCTACGTTCAGTATAGTACATATATATAGATATGTACTTAATTAAGTCTGAAAATAATATCTTTCTAACAAGGTACCAAGCACTTGTAAAGAAAATCAAAGGCATATTATATTGTGTACGCCTGTCCTCTTATTGTATTTGTATTCATTTAACATAGCGAAAGATACTTATTTCTTTCATTTTTAAGATAAGCCTAATTGGTACAGTGGTTGTGTTCCTTTCGCGTTGAAAACTTAAAAAGAATAGAATAGAATAGAATAGAATAGAAACACATTTATTCCCAAAAAATGATACAGTACATTAAAATATTACAGACGACACTTATAACTAAAAAAAAAAGTATAACATTACATGTAGACTTAATAATATTATATTATATCTGTATCACCTCAGGGAAAGGGATTACTGACTCAGCATAAATGTTATAGCTGAGGCTGTAACGCTGTTATTCTGTCAGCACCATATTAAATAAAGAGTCGAGTGACTGTAAAGAGTATTCTAATTTTAATGTAGCGATTACGGACTAAATTATTATGGTATAAATTTATATATAATAAAGTATTATTTCGCTTATGGTGTACAATAAAGAATTTATTTATTCATTTTTATTTATTTATTATATAAAACCATTCCTACCATTACAGTTTACCCAATGCGATAGGGAGGTCAAATTTACAATACAATTTATTCATTAATACAAAAAAAAAATATTACATTAATTAAGATTATAAAATACAACCGCTACAATTATGTTTGATACTCTAGTCAAATATTATAATGTTTATTCATTTCATGTAATTGTTTATTCATTTCATTCATTCAATAGGTGGTAGTAGCAGCGGGCGAGTATACGACGGGCAGCGCGTGGCTCAACGAAGAGAAGCTTCTGGAACAAGCGCGCGACATGTGGAAGCGGCTGAGTGACGAACAGAAGGGCGCGTATGGAGAGGACTACTTCGAGCAAGCGCTGCGGAGCTTGGAGAAGTATACGAAGAATGCGGTAAGTAGATCATTAGGGAATTCTGTAAAAAAAAAGACGTGTGGCACTCGGGGACTGCCGCGGTAAAGCTATTGCATCACAGACATTCTTGACATGTCTGTGTATTGCATGATATGCCTTCAAGCCACACCTCCGTGTCCGTCGGATTGGGGAGCGTGAGGTTTTTTCGTTACGGAATTTCTGGATTCGGTCCCCGCGCTCAAGGCCCGCGATAGAAGCTATGCAATATCTTAAAAAACATATATTGTAATCCCGTTAATTATGATAGTTTTGGAAAGTATACCAAGAATAAGTATATGAGTAAGCAATAGTTGGAAAATAATGGTACGAACGAAAAATCTTGACTGTGTGAAAAATTGTAAGTTTAATCTATAAATGGTAATTGTTATTCCAATATCTATTTAGCTACCCCACTTCAAGCTATTAAAAATAGGTGTGTTTCGTGTTCCAAACAGTTAAGTATGGAGAGCATAACTGTGGAACACTGTTTTTGTTGTAACAACTGTTTTGAACAATTGTCTGTACACATAAATTACTCTCATACGCACATGTTAATCTACTACTAGTTTTTCCCCGCGGTTTTACACGCATACGCTTGTTATTATGTAGCTTATAGACTCTATCTTCCAGTGAAATAATTTATCTAGTCGGACCCGTGGTTCCAAACAAACAAACTCTTTATAATATTAGTATAGATACATACTTTAGAATTCCATTGAATTCCGAAATGTCTGGCATTAAGGCGCGATATCTTGAGAAGTAAAGGAATGCAATATGAGGAACGTGTAAAGGTCGGAAAGGTAAAATTCTAAAACTTCGCCGATCAAGGGAGCGGTACGAAAAGGTCAAATAGTTTCATAAATTTTTCTTACGATTCTTAAAGTAAAATTCTAGTTATCTATATACATAGTATATATGTAGTATATAATATAATATTATAAAGCTGATGAATTTGTTTGTTTCTTTGAACGCGCTCATCTCAGGATCTACAGGTCCGATTTGGTGGAAAAAATTCTTTCGGTGACTTGTTAGGTAGCCTATTTATCGAGGAAAGCTATAGGCTATAATATATTATCAACACGCTAAGACTAAGAGGAGCGGAGCACTGCGCGTAAAACCGCAGGGCACAGCTAATATAAATATGAATATCATGTAATAGATGAACGACACTACACATCGTTAAACATTTCGTAAGGTACAGACAAAAATATTTCCTTTAAAATAAGAAAAAATATTTATAACCGCTGTTTATTTTTTTTAATAAACCTTATCCGTAAATAAAATTGAAATAGTGCAATGGGCTTTTAGTTATCTAATAAACTTCTTTGAGCTAAAGTACGTGTCCAGAGATGGTTCGAATAACAAACGAGTTTATGTTGAAATGCGTTGGAAAACTGTGCACCTTTTAGCACTTTTTCCTTTGATAATAATTATTTTACAAAAAAATCTACTGTCATTATATATTTGCAGTCATTAAATGAAACTTAATTGAGTGTTTTTCTTCCGTAAAGTTCAAACGAATAGTCCGAAATTATTGAAATCAGGGTTCATCTTTAAAGTTTAGAATTAAAGCTGGATATTTTTTATTTACAACTAGCGGTCCGCCCCGGCTTCGCCCGTGGTACATATTTCGCAATAAAAGGTAGCCTATGTTCTTTCTCAGGGTCTAAAGATTGTCTGTGCCAAATTTCATCAAAATCGGTCCAGTAGTTTATGCGTGAAAACCATACATACATACATACATACATACATAATTACAAACCTTTCCTCTTTATAATATTAGTATAGATTTAAATGTCCAGAATACCCAATGGAAAAACAACCAGACTATGACAGAAGACGAGAAATAAATAGTTTCACAAAAAGCTCTTTACGAAGGTAAATGAATGCAAAACTGCACTTGTATGCCGTCTAATGTAAAGTGGACTTTGAATTTTAAGTAAGCTTTGCCAAAATTAGCAAAATTTGAAACCTATGTATGTATAAAGTTGATATTGAAAAAGGTATTCACATTTTGATATACATTTCTGTACCTACCGCGTTTGATGAAAATAGTCTTTCAGAAAGTATAAAATAAACTAACTCTACATTAAAAATATTAGACGTTTGTGCAAGATGCGCGTTTAAAACAGAATTATGCATTATATTATACTAGCAGTGCTCCGCGGTTTCACCCGCATTGCTCCGCTCCTGTTAGTCTTAGCGTGATGATATATAGCTTATAGCCTTCCTCAATAAATGGGCTATTAAACACCGAAAGAATTTTTCAAATCGGACGAGTAGTTCCTGAGAATAGCGCGTTCAAACAAACAAACTCTTCAGCTATATAATATTAGTATAGATTTTATAGTAGTACAACGTGTGATATAAATTTTGTTAAATTATAGAAATTTGTTATTCAGTTTGAAATGTGACAACAAGTACCATAATTCCTTACTGCATTTCAAATCAACATACAAAACCGCTTCTCTCTCAGACTCTCTTAAGACGTCTTAATGATGCAATTAAAGAACTGCATAGACAGATTGTCACATATATGACCTAAAATAGAAGTGAGAATAGCAGTTCAAAAACAAAGCGACATGTGGAAACGAGTGAAAGGGCCATATCACACCCACTTGGGGCTCGTTGAGGATTCTCGAGACACAACTAAGACGTTGAGAGCCGTAAACTAGGCTACAGTTTGTAACTGAGGAAATTACATTTTGATCTATACGCGCTTAGACCACTACGCTCGGTTGCACCGTACATTGTTGTGATTTAATTAAAAACGGCTGTAAATTTTGAATCTTGTTTGTTTTGTGATTAATGTATTCGGAAATGTTTGAATTATTCGTAAATACACTGCGATGTTGAACATGTTTATATTATGCGCAAAACGTGTATATTTTAATCGAATATTTATTTTTATTGTATTGTCCAATTACAAATTTTATAATATTATTCTCGGTAAGAGAACAAAAATCGTTGTCTACGTTCTAAAAACTTTTCTATTCATAAATCTTTTCAATTGATTTTAATGAAAGTTTCCAAATTACAATGAATCAACATTCACAGAAAAGAAAAAAATTTATCTAAATGAATAAATCTATTCTTCATTGTTGTACCGTGATTTGTGTATAAATAAAACGCAATAAATATTTTAATCTCTAGTGCTTTTAATATCAAGAAAGCTGCATTCAAATCAGTGACAACGAGGATTTCTTTTCCGTCGCACCAAGATAAAAACTGTCCTAGTAATCAATTAATCTGACTTTTAATAAGAGTGAGAATTTACAGCGTTCATCATTTTTTGCATTTAAGTTGCTGTAAAATGTTACATTTAGTATTTTCTTTGCCAGACTATTTTCGTAAAGAGGATACTTGAACCTACATGAAAATAAATAAAATAAATATTTATTTAGCTCGCAAAATACAGAATTTACGTTTCTCTTAGCGTCAGTGGAAATGAAATTAAATATAGTTCTAAATACTAAATAATCTGTTTGAACCATTGAGCTAGCTACATTTTGGAAACCACGAGTGACGCTTTACCAATAACCGCTTAATTATGCATTCCATTACGATCAAACAGAAAACTAACCTAATTAATAAGTTATTATTTACATTTCAATTAAGCGTTTATAATTTCGGTATCCAGTTACAACATCAATTAAATTTTTAACGAGCATATTGATTTAGTACTGTAAATAATGATTACAATGTTATTTAATACATGTTTTTTTATCTCATTTGTCTTTTCACAAAACCGTGTACTTTAAACGAGTTTCTTGTTTAAACTCATTGTGCATCTTTATAATTTGGGTCAACCAGATCTAAACCACGCGAGGCAAATGCAGTCGTGTCTTAGTTTTTTGGTTACATAACGTATTACATGCACATCTCTCTACACAGTTTTTGTTGTCAGCTTATGAAGAACTGCATTCTATACGAAGTGACTTGTCGGAACTTACAGTTGCACAAAACATACAATAGTGCAAGCTTTTCAAATGTGTTTCATTCCCGTGTAAATGCTAACGCTATATGTATGGCCTGATTAAAAGGCTTAATGCGAGATATAGTTACGTTTTTATTACTTGCACTTTTAAATGTGTGCACAAAATAGCACGGCATAAAATTTGTATTTTTATTTGCATGAAAACTTATTCAACATGATAGCATTATAAATTTGTAAGCTCAGTATATAGTGAGAGATATAAAAGTATTTTAGCACACGCTACATGTTTTGCATTTATGGGAAGGTTCTGTAAATGTCTTTACGTATTCCCTAAGCATACTTACAAGTTGCAATCTAAAGATCCATATAACAGCTTGACTTTAAAGGAATTCTCTTTCGCTAAAGCACTAATGATCAAACATATTACAGTAGCATAGTAATTAAAGCTTTGATCTTCTGAAGCGGAAAATTGCTTTTCATCGTTTCACCTTGATTTATAAATCATCAAACGAAGCGATTTTAACACTGCAATTTTGATACTTATGTAGGTATGTATGGAATATTTCCAACACTCTGCAGTGCTGTTTAGAATTCAGCCTTTAGAAGCGGCTTTCAATCAGATTAAAATCTAACACGTACTCTATCTAGCCAGTTGTTGCGAAGATTTTATCTATCAATTAGTATTATCACGTATTGCACTTAATACTATGTACAGACCGTTTGCTTAAGACATTTGGTTATATACCTTGCATAATACATAACATTTTTTTATAAAAGTATTAGGTATATACTAAGTTTTAATTAATGGTCAAATAGTTTACTCCTTCAATGCAATTAAAAACCATCATAAAGATATAGATGTTAATTTTAAAGAACAATTTATTATCAACCAACAATACATCATATTTTGTTAGTATGAACATTTTACACACACAAATATACTCTATGTTAGTGACACATGACACTTACAGTAAAGCTGTAATTAATTTAGAATGTTACGTTGTTTTTATAAGGATGGTTTAGCTTTAGGTTAAGCTTTATTTTGTTTGAATAAACCATTATAATATTTAATAATTAACGTGTAGTTTAAGCATAATATTGAATATTTACTTTTTAATATATCTAGAGCACAGAATACTTAATATTACCTACTAACGTACCAAGAGTATAATTTTTTTATATTCTTTATAAAATGTAGACGCAAATTTGCAGTGCATAGTTTCATTGATAAATATTTACTGAACAACAGCCATAATACTAAATGCAAACTTCATAACTCTATGATAATGCTTTTGTTAAATTTGCTCAATGCTAGTTAAGAGTTAAGACTCCCTCTGCACTACTTTCATTTATAAATGAAAGCACATATTGTCAGGTATTCTATGTATTCTTAATTAAGAATAAAGTACCTTTAAAACATTAAGGCGCGGGACATATACAAGCGGGCGCGCTGCCGGCGTGCATCGGGTGCGCTATTGGCATTTTGTATGAAATAATTTTGGAAAGGCGGCACAACCTTGGCACAACCGTGGCGTGCCGTCTCGACGCCTGTCCAAAATTCTTTCATACAAAATGTATAAGAAGGACGTGGTGCAAAACAGATTCAAGAGGTGCGCTTATGGCACGCCCGCGCCCGCGCCGCTTGTGTTTGACCCGCGCCTAACTTGGAACATTATGTGAAGGCAGTTTTCCATGTTACATTACATTATAATTTATGTGATTAGAAAGTTTTATGATTAACATTTATTTATAAAAGAAGTCGATCATTTAAGTTGCCATATTGCCCTAGATAAATCAGTGGCAAACAATAAATGATATAAACACATTTTACGTACACATTCCAGATTTTTTTTTAATTAAGAACCAATTCAACTTTGTTTTGATGGGATGAAACGCTCGCTGGGTGAAACGCACATTCCCTGTCGCACTAGACCCAGGGGTCTGATTTTTCAGTTCAAACCAGTTCCTGAAATTAGCACATTAAACTTATTAGTTATTACTAAATAAAACGTATAACTTATCATATTCATTACTTCAATATTATATTTTTCTTGTTTATCTCACAGGGCGCCGACTTAACAGCAATGACGCGCAGTAAAGGTGTAATTTAGCGTCTAAATCTTATAATAATCAAACCTATATATATATAATAATAACAATTTTTTATAATTTTCTTGTTTATCCCACAGGACGCCGACCTAACAGCAGTAACTCGCGCGCTAAGTGACGGAGTGACCCGCACGTTCCCTCTGTCGCGCTACACACCGGTCTCTCCGAGAGAAAAGCTCAAGTCCATCCTCGCTGAACACATGCCACGATCGCTGTACGAAGGATTGTATGCTGATTAAATAAATAAAACGAATTTGTTTTTTATTAAAACAGTTTTTGGATTGGTGAAAAATAAAAATGACGTCTCAAATTGAAACTTGTAAAACTGAAAGATACTCGAAGTTAGATTTTGATTATCAATTGTATTTATAGAAATTTGTAATTGTCAGAAATAAAATGAAATTGATATGTATATTGTAAAAAATAAACAGTAAGGGTTGGCGCAAACGGGCCACCGACCACATACCCTGGTGGCCAGCGACACAGCCACTTGACACTTTTTTCACAATTTTCATATTTTATTTTGCATAGACCACACACATGTAGCCGATGGCAACCACTCGCTACAGAAGCGTTCGAAATATGTGAAAAAAATGTGGCCAATAATATAGAGTAAGTATTGTATAGAGCACGTTTCTCTATCCAACGTTGCAATGAAAATAAATAACATAATAAGCCATATTTATACGAGTCTTAAGTGGTCACGGCATCGTAATATATTTATTAAATTCTTCAATGCTGCTGCATTAGAAAATTCTCGCATTGACTTCTAAATAGTCTTTCATGAACATAAATAGATACATTGAAATAAACATTCTAGATCTAAAGCAAATTTATTTTTCTATATAGTTTTGCTATAACTGTTAAAAAGAACTCATTATCTTCAGACATTAGTATAATTTGCCTAGCCAGATAACTAGCAGTTGGGCGGACTGAATTAGTGTTACCTATTAATTCAGGCAATTAAATTGTTCTTGTAGCAAATGAGGGCACGCCACTGCGGCCAAACTCGTACTACGTATGCATTATTTACACGAAACAGAGTTATTTTGCGGATAATTTAATTTCGTATGTACAAGCCGGTTAATTGGTCGTTGATGCGGTTTTGTTTGATTTAATTATTTAATTAACGAACCGCGAATCGTTTGGAATACATCAATTGTTATTCAAACTACCATACATTCAAAATAGTAACACAAATACTTAATTGGGCATTAATTTTTATTTATTTTATTATACTTCTTTAATGCTACTTGTACATGTTAATAAAAATACATCGTATATGACAACATTCGTTAATTTTCGAGCGAAATTTAAAAGCACTTAAACGATACCCTAACAGGCTATCATCACAGTACCGTAAATTTTCATTTAACGGTTTTTATCGACCTCAAAGCGTCCAGTTTATATTATTTATCACCCTTTTTACTTAAGTATCTGTATCGATTTGCTTTTGTTTAAAGTGTATCACGAGAACGATTAGATTATATTCATATACTATTTATTACTTCAACAATATTTTTTCATGTATGTAAAAATGCTCCCTTCTTTTTTATGATTATAATTTTACCATATACTAACACATACTTGTATATTTTAACAGACTATTACTGTTTTAGAAAGATATATCACCATTTTTAATATTGGATACTTGATGGCTGCCAATCGCACTTGGCTCTACGGTCCCGTTAAATTAATGAACGCAATTTTTTCTTCTTTCATAGTGACTGGCGAAATAGTACATTAAAAATTTGAGTGCTAACGATACGTTATGTAACCTAGAATTTTAGCCAGCCAGAAAATATGGTGTGTATGTATTTATTTATGTTTTTAGGTTGATATGTATTTACTTATATGGTTGGTTACTGTACTGAATTTGAAATGAAGTTTTGCTAAAACATTGTTCATTGAAACTAACAAAATATTTCCATATAATTGTATACACTTTCATTTATTTTACGAAATTTTTTTATTCAATATAGAAACCAGCCAATAAATCCAAATATAAATTGGAAAGATTGATAGAAGAGTTATTTAAAGAATCTCTTTTTCATTAGTTAAGTAAATGATTTATATTCCGTACCAATATGTAAAGAAACACAAAAAAATCTATGAAATGCTTGATTCCGAGCCTTCTGGTTTTAAAACATTCTTAAAGTTCTCCTAAGCAAAAAGAAAGTTACTGAAATATGACGTCATGAGAGAGATTGTTCGGATTTTCTGTAAAAAGTATTGGAACGGAATTTAAATGTTCTTTAATATTTTTTGTTAAGCTTAGTTTTTTCTTTATAATAATAGATAATATTGTAAAATCTAGTCAACTTAGAAACTAGAAAAGTTTAACGTTTGTTCTATTTTATAGTTGATAATTTATTGTAAGTAGATGTAGATCGTAACTGTGTTTTAGCGCGTCCATGACCCTTGTTATAAATAATAAAGTGTACGTATTTATGATAAATGAAATATCATCTAAGGTTCAAAATAAACTTATAAATATTCAGTTCGCTTAATGTATTTTGAAGTCGGAATCTATCCCGAAGCGAAAGTAAAATTCAATATTTATTAAAAGCAAACAGCCGTAAGATGGAAAAACTTCTAACACTAATATATTATATCCTCTTTGGTCATGGACATCTATGTATTGTAAGCTTTGCAATATAAGACGTTGAAACCTTAATACCAAGTAAGAAAGTAATTTAAAAAATGCAGCCTTTCACCTAAGTTATAGGATGACCTACTTGCAGATCGCTACATTTAAAAAATGCATTTAAACTTGTATCCGACACCAACCCGCATTAATAATTGAAATTTGTTTGAAATAATCTTGTATTATTTTTTAATAAACGTTATAAAACTGTGATATACTGTGTTTTATTTATATTGGTATGTTTTTAACTTGCAATTGGAAATTATTTTTGGTGATTTACTATATTGATGATGCTGAAGAACTAAAAAATATTTGAAATACAGAGCAACATCCAGTTCATCCAATTTTCAATATTTAAATGGATATAATAAGAGATACAAAATAACATCATGTTTATAATTTATAATTAATACTTACATTACGTTGAACCATCATATATTTTAAATTGTTAATACATTATTAATTACAACTATTCGATTTAATATGCATAAAACACCACTTATATTATAATGCAACATCAAAGAACTAATTTCAAGCGCTAATTATTATTATATGAAATTTCTAGCTTAGAATATGATGTCAGTGCTTTTCTATATTACATTGCTTGTTTTAATAGCAAATACTACACCAACTGATTGCAGTTTAATCTGTATATAGCGCCTTTTGAAAATTAAGTTATGATTACAAACTCCATCTCAGCCCTCTTTCGCGTAGATTAGAAGCCAGCCCTAAAACATAAAGACCTTACAAAAACAAATTAATACAACAAAAGACAATGTTTTCTTTAGCGATAGGAATAAAGGCGCCCTGAGATTAAGATTGATATTTTTAAAAGCACGAAATAATGGACAAATTATTGATGTATCATGCTAGTCGATTATGTTCCAGTAACTCTTTAGTTGTGGTACGAACATTTTCCAAAAATACTAGAATAATTTCGATCACGTTTTAGATTGAGTTGGGTTCATGATTGATGTTGTATTCGATAAAGTAAAAAATATATAAATTTTCCTAAGACATTTTAATATTAAAAGTATATTAATATTATCTCTTGAAATTCTTGGTTGAAATGTTTGGAAATGTTCGCCGTCGAAAATTTAGTAACTGCATAAATAAAGTGGCCTTTGGGAACGCGACTGTAGAGTTGGAATGGAATAAAATATCTAGGGCTCATCTTACATTTAACGGTGCATTCTTGAGACGTCAACATAAATAACCGCAAAGTGATGCCAGGGTCTTGATGCTATCTCCTGGGCATTAGTGAAGTTTGGTTATAGATCTAAGTTATATTCTAAGTAAGGAACACTTTGTGAATTTATTCAAGTATCTATCGGGGCAAATCTAATAATGAAAATTTTACACGTAGTGACAATATGAAGACAATGCTATTTGTATTATTCAAATCAGGCAAGTATTTTCATATTATGCCTACACGATACTTCCAATGAAACAATCCTCTGAAATCGTTGTCACTAATTTCAAGACCTTCATCCTATGTCAGAGTGTCGTTTTACAATATTCTGTTCGTATGATCTTTCGATTTTTCACGAAAAAGCTAAAGAAATATATCAAACTTAACATTTTTGGGCGCATAATATTACAAGTATGAATATTTACATAAAACAAATGGTATAAATTATAGTGCAACATTCTTTTTAGGGTTCCGTACCTCAAAAGGAAAAAACGGAACCCTTATAGGATCACTTTGTTGTCCGTCTGTCCGTCCGTCCGTCCGTCTGTCAAGACCCTTTTTCTCAGGAACGCGTGGAGGTATGAAGCTGAAATTTATATCAATTACTCAAGTCTACTGTCCCTTGAAGCTGTGAAAAAATCAAACTTCTAAGCCAACGCAATCAAAAGATACAGCCGTTTATGCCGCAAATTTTCGACACTTGCAAGGGAATCAAAACCTACAGGGTGCTTCCCGTGAACTCAGAATCTTGAAATTTGGTACGAAGCAACGTCTTATAGCATAGATAAAGGAAAAATTACGAAAACCATAAATTTTTAGTTACATCACATAATATATTTTTTTTTTAATAATTTTAAACTTACTACCCATTTCCTCATAAACGCGTAGAGGTATTAAATTGAAATTCATACCAAATACTCAGGTCTATAATACCTTTAAGCTGTAACAAAATCAAACTTCTATGTCAACGCAATCAAAAGAAACAGCAATGTACGGAACCCTCGGTGCGCGAGTCCGACTCGCACTTGGCCGGTTTTTTTATAGGTACAGCATCTTATATTCTATAATACCCTTTGTTTACCGTCCGGTAATTTCTTGTGAACGTTTATTCCCCTCGTAAACTTTATCTTGCTTAAACTTTGTTATCTAGTTCGTAGTCTTGTAATAAAACAACAAACAACCAGTTTTGTAATACATTAGCGGATACAACTTTAGTGTCACAAACAAGGCTTAGAAGCTTCTAAAGTATAGTGTCGACTTAGTTCCACCGCCTACTCGTTGACCCATTTCTACTTTAGGCAATTATTAAACTAATATTATATTATATCACTAACAGCTATATCGATTTTCGCAATCTGCGTTTAGGTTTTATAATTTGTATGTTAAAAGGTTATGAATATATTGATTTAGACGCAGATAAATAGGCTGTACAAAGTTTATTATCTACCTACTTACTAGTTTACACGCGTCCTTTGAAGAGCTATTTGAGTTAATAAACATTAAATGATTAGAAATGGCCTTAAAATATCTACCTATTAGTAGGTAGTTCACAAATTATTATTTTTTTTATTTCATTATGAATGTAAGACACGATTTGCATGCATTACAATGTAGATCAGATGCAATGTAAAATGTACCTACATACGAGAATGAATTACTTTTATTTTCTCATTTGTATTAAAAAGAACATTCTTTTTCGCTTATAAAATGCGAACAACTTTCAACGTTATGTAATCTGTATTAAAGAATACAGCATTACGCACATTGAATAGTTCCTGCAATGCTCATGTTATTATGTTTCTAAACGATTTAATTATTACAATAATGTAGGGAAATAATTTTATCTCTTGCTACTGTATTTCCAACAAATGAAGAAAATTTTCATCCCTATAATTCTAACACGCTAATTAAAACACAAGTTTTCACTTAATGTTACTTTATTCATAAACATAATATACCTGCACATCTGTACTAATATTATAAAGCTGAAGAGTTTGTTTGTTTGAACGCGCTAATAACAGGAAGTACTGGCCCGATTTTAAATATTACTAGATTTCCGCCCGCGGCTTCGCCCGCGTTTTCAAAGGAAAACCCGCATAGTTCCCGTTCCCGTGGGATTTCCGGGATAAAACCTATCCTATGTGTTAATCCAAGTTACCCTCTATATGTGTGCTAAATTTCATTGTAATCGGTTCAGTAGTTTTTACGTGAAAGAGTAACAAACATCCATACATCCATACATCCATACATCCTTACAAACTTTCGCCTTTATAATAGTACTAGCAATGCCCTGCGGTTTCACCCGCATAGATAGCGATATCGTTACAGTGAAAAGTCTACTATAGGTCGGACTATAGGTTTAATTTTTAATCACATGAAAATCACCTTTACCCCGTCCCGCACTACGGCCTTTTTTTTTTTTTTTGTTTTAGTGGGGAAATCTTTCATAGATACCCACGGCCTCCGGGGGAGGGGCCGTGGGTTATGTCGGATTCCTACCGACCAAAACCCCACTGTGTTCCGTCAAGACGCATATTGGTAGAATTCCTCCGTGTCCCCCGCACTACGGCCTGCTCGAACAGTATACCTACTATTTTCTGTAGATTGACACTTTTAAAAATTCGTTATATCTTTTGAATGGAATATCCAATTCTTTTCATTTAAAAAGTATTTTGCTGGTATTGAAACAGTCTATAATAAAACATCATTTAATGGGATAAGGATTAATATATGTGTATGGATAACATGGTTTGATTACTGTCGGCACTTCTATTTACTTTGAAAACGTAAAAAAGTTGTTGTAGTAACATAACTACTGAAGATGGACATATGGTATCGCGGACTTTCTTGTAGATATTGATCCATTCTATAATACCGTAGAACATTTTTTTGTTCTATCTTCAATAGATTCCGCAGCGCACGCGATGACAGAAGTTTTATTGAAGAATTTTTTACACCTTGGGTTACATTATTGCATTTTTGGTAAGGATCTCTAATTTTTTTGAAAATGCAATATAGCCTATGTTGCTCAGTAAAGATGCAGCTTTCTAATGGTGAAAGAATTTTTGAAATCGGTCCAGTAGTTTATGCGTGAAAACCATACATACATACATACATACATACTTACAAACTTTTCCTCTTTATAATATTAGTAAGTATAGATTAAGATTAAGATTTTCTTTCGGTGTTATATATAGCCCATTTATCGAGGAAGGTTATAGGCTATCACTCTAAGTCCAACAGGAGCGGAGCAGTGCAGGTGAAACCGTGGGGCACAGTTAGGTTACGTAATATATACGGTTACGTCTATCGGTTTTTTACCGGATACACTTTGGAGAGTGCGCTGCGGAATTGCACGACCTTATTCCGCCATCCCCGTTTTTCCATCGTTCATCGAGGCGCACAGATTCTAGGCATCGCCACATGGTTGACGTTCCATGTACCCGGACTAAGCGGTTCGGATCGACATTCTTTATTCGAACCGCTAGGGACTGGAACATGCTTCCTGAATCTATGTTCCCCGATGAGTACAATATGGGGGTCTTCAAGAGGAGAGTGAACAGGTACATTCTAGGGAAGCACGCTCCATCTTAGGCCACATCTCAGCTTACCATCAGGCGAGATCGTGGCCAAGTGCTCCCCTATCGCAGCATAAAAAAAAAATATATATAAATTTCACTGGCAAATTATTGTATGATTTTAAAATATTAACTTTATTTAAGCGCCGGAACACCAAACCATTACGTAGGCTATCTGAAAAATCTCTTAATTGCCTCAGCCAATTAAAGCTTTCAGAGATCGTATAAAATGAATTCCAATTTCGAAAAATGATTTAAAATGTTACGTTAACGCACTAGGGGATTGTTAATTTTTTTTCTCATAGAATCAATAGTAAAACTATGTTTTAATTAACTATGTAATTCGAATTCAGTCTATACATTACATATCTATGCAGGTTTAATATATTAATAATACTCCATACAATCTCTTTAATATGTACCTATCACACCCTATTGTGGTTTGTACTGATATAAATAGTTATTCGCTTGAATAAAAAAAAGCATTTATTATTAGCTATACTATGTACATCCATACTAATATTATAAATGCGAAAGTAACCCTGTCTGTCTGTCTGTTACTCAATCACGCCTAAACTACTGAACCAATTTGCATGAAATTTGGTATGGAGATATTTTGATACCCGAGAAAGGACATAGGCTACCTTTTATTGCGAAATATGTATCACGGGCGAAGCCGGGGCGGACCTCTAGTACCTACCTTATAATGAAGACTAGGAGCTGGGTGTAGTCACGACGGGGCGGCAATCTAGAAAGTTCTCTAGATGCTAGCATGAATACTTATTCTCGGCTTTTATCTCAATTTAATTAAGGCGACAAATTGTTACTGTTATTTATGGAAGACGTGCTTCGCAAATTGAGGTGAAACGTTTGTAACTTACAAATGCAATTACATTGCAGGCGAACTCACAAAGCTGCATACAACGTAAAATTTACTAATGAAAAAAAGAGCGTGTGTGCTGAGCACACGTGGCAAGATTAAAAGATATATCAAAACGTCGCCTTACTCCATGAGGCGACCTTGAAATTTTACTCTCAACGCGCCTAAAGAAGTGTCACTTCAAAATATTTTGTAGAATCATAGTTGTGATATCTACCAATAATAAATACCATGACGAGATAATCAATAGTAAACAGATTTATTATTTTCAACTACATCTCCGGGTCTATAGTTCGTAGATTTGTATGTAAAGAAAGAATAATGTTGTAAAGGATTGTAAGATCAAGGCGTCAAGGAATCCGCTGATTTGATGTTTATCCTGATCTCAGAATCCCATCTTGTCGTATTCCAATCTATTCTAGCAGAATTATATATTATAGTTACGAAAAAAGGTGCCCCGCGTGTGATTGATGGGACAATAATTGTAGGTACTAATTATCGTTTCGTGGATTCAATTGGTCGTGGTCGTTGGTAGTGTGACCGAACCATTACAAAAAATGTCATGAGCTAAGGTCAATAATTAGAATTAGCGATAGCCGTTTCTATTCCATGGCGTCTCTGACATTTGTCTCGGCCCCCAAGAAATAATATTATCTTTGAATGCGTATGTTGCATTTGAGAGCCAATAAAAAGGTTATAAACCCAATAACAGATAAATAAATTTTATGCAAAAGCGATAAGTAAGGTGTTAGCTAAGAGATATATTTTACGAGTTTTATTTTATGCCTCGTTTGGATACACCATACGAGAATGCTATAGTTATCGTGATGATAAGTGCAATTTATGCATGCTCATACCAGGCTTAGGGAGGACGATTATGTGCCTTATCTGCTTTATAAAATGTATGGAGTGAAGCGAGAAAATAACAATATCAGTTAAGAATAAACGGCAAAGAACAGCACTTTTAAAATAGTTAAAACATCAGGTTTAGTATTATTTTATAATGTAACTCTATGTTAGAATGTAAATGAATCTAACATCTCTATGAGTTATAATATCTCTGTATCTTTTTTCATGGACCGTGGTATATTTATTTATGCTTGAGAAATTATGGTTTATTGAAAGGGTTGTTTACTTATAAATTATTTTGAATTTCCCTGTGAAAATTTAACCCGTTTACAGAATCCAACACCGTCCCATTGGGATGCTTTTGTCTTGAACTTTATTTTAATATTATTATGATAAACAAGTACCTACCTACTTAATAACGTCGATTTCGATACCAAATTCACACAAAGACAACTCTGTAATTTGCCCTTTCATAGGGCATTTCTATATGCTTTGATAAATTAGTTTAAGGAAAATCTAATTTATCAAAGCTTATAGAAATGCCCTAAATTATAAATTAGTTTAAGGAAATATCTTTAAAATGAATTAACTTGACTTTTATCAGTGACTGTACTTTGAATATAAAAGGTAACCTTCAGAATTTGGAGACTAAAAGCATTAAAAGTCTAAAGGTCAATTTTTATCAAAAGGGAAATTGAGTTATCCTTTCTTAACATTGTTATCCATCGCGTTCCGGAATTTACTTTCTTTTACTAGGATGTTATTTTGAAATTGATTCATATTTAACCACAGAACTATATGTCACGTATTTAAGTAGTTTTTTCAACAATTTTTTTAGTATGCCACGTATATGAATGTAATATATTAGGGAAAATATTTAATTAAACACAATTAATGATTTATAAATACTGACAATTATACATAAGAAAATCTACAATCTACACAGCTCAGTAACCAATATACATACTAAAAGCTTCGGTCATTAATTAACAAAAAGAAGGTGTACCTTAATACTGTTTACTCAACAACTTAATTAACTTACACAATTTCAGTAGGTAAACCATTTTGTGCAGAGACCTTACATTCTATAAGACCCTAGCCAAAAGGCAAAAGCCATTACGCCGACCACACAGTTTATTTTACGATCTACCTACACAAGTCAATATTTAAAGGACTTACCAAAGCGACTTCTTCAACGAAGATTTCAAACCATCTCCATTAATGATAAATATTTTTTCTATAAATCTTCTATATTATCTATAAAAATACTGAAACATGCAATTGTAGACACATTTAACATAATAATAAGCATGTCTCACAAACATTTCATCGTACGAAATATGATATATAATTTGGAAATTGAAATTGAATTGGAATCTACGACGTTGGAAGATATACGCACCACATGACAAAGATCTATTGTGAGGTTGTAAGCTGCTCTGCATATGCTAAAATTAATCGTCTACAATTGCAAATTTAATTCATATATAAGTATAAATTATAATACTGAATATGCATGCTATAAAACATAAAATAACAGTCAAGTAAATCGCTATTGGTTTTCAAAGGTTTTTCAACATATTTTGTCTTTGAAAGTGCAGCCAAGCGAGGTGGAGCGCTGGTAAGTTTTATATATTGTCATTTTTTTAATAAAAGACGACCTCTAAAACGTGAAAATCGAATGAAATATTCCGTATTGTGTGTCTATGAATAGATATTTTTATTGAACGTGAGAACAATAGGGATGGATCAATTGTTAACTTGAAGATGGCGATGAATGACGAACAACTTTGTAATTACCTATCATTGTTTACGAGATGCAGACAGAGAAAAGGGAGTTTATCTCTACATTATACTATAGATATCTTTTCTATTACTTAGCTACTTTTAATTCTGTAAATGGATTTTGAATGATTTATTTAAATGTGTCTCAATTATTACATTACTAGATTTCCGCCCGCGGCTTCGCCCGCGTTTGCAAAGGAAAACCCGCATAGTTCCCGTTCCCGTGGGATTTCCGGGATAAAAACTATCCTATGTGTTAATCCAAGTTACCCTCTATATGTGTGCTAAATTTCATTGTAATCGGTTCAGTAGTTTTTACGTGAAAGAGTAACAAACATCCATACATCCATACATCCTTACAAACTTTCGCCATTACATTGTTGATGAAACGCTTCAACAAGCTTATTATACACAATTTATTCATTAATATCACAGTTCATGCTCACCAATATATTTCATCTAACAAGAAAAACTTGGACAAATTGGTTGACGCAATTACGCGAAGTTTTGAAGCCGACAAAATAGCAGGCTCGGCAGAACATCTGCCTAACTCTAGATTGCTCTAGTTGTTTTCATATCATCTGCCGAAAATATTTAGATTCGTATAATATTGGTTTCAGTAAGTGGTTATGAAGAGGTAAGTTATTTTGGTAAGTATCGAAAAAATTTTATGCATTTCTTTTTTTAATTCTTAGTGATTTATTTTAATTTAATTATTAAGCAATTTTCAAGTAAATATTTATTTTAAGTGAAGTTTAAAATGTTATATTAAATATCATTCAAAATATGTATCTGCATTTGACGAGATAAACATTAAAAGCTCTTTTCGCGTATACATCAACTTATATTTTTGTATTAAATAAAATTGCACATTTTATGTAATTATATCACAGTGAAATATTTCTCTTAAGTACGACAATATTTAATAAAGCAAGCATGATGTTTTTGCGTAACTAATTGAAATTACTCGGAACATCCAGCTTATTATGAAATCCCGAACGAATACACAATATAATTTATCTAATTAACTCGATAAGCTAGAATCATAATGGATAGATTATACAGTTATATAATATCGTATTATAGGGAAATATTGGAATCCGATGCAATTCCCGCGGGAGTCATCGATCTAGTTTTAGAATAAAAGCATATGATGTATTGGCAATTTGAAAGCTTTGTGATGTTTGAAATTCTAAAAAATAGCTCTTAAATATCCTGTATTTTCTATCATATCAATGTTTGTTGTTTTCTCAATTATTATTTACTAGCTTTCCGCCCGCGGCTTCGCCCGCGTTTTCAGAGAAAAACCCGTTCCCGTAGGATTTCCGGGATAAAACCTATCCTATGTCCTTTCTCGGGTATCAAAATATCTCCATACCAAATTTCATGAAAATTGGTTCAGTAGTTTAGGCGTGATTGAGTAACAGACAGACAGACAGAGTTACTTTCGCATTTATAATATTAGTATGGATTATACCAATATCAAGGTACACAATATCCTAAAATTGACTGTAAAACAGGTTTATCTTAGAAATCGGTGTTCAGCCGAATCGCTCTAGACATAATAAAAGCGCTACAGTCAAAAGTGCAAACGACTACTTAGAAAAGCTAAATTAGTAAAATGCTACTTTACAGGTTGCAATTTTGAAACATTCATCGTTATATTTTACAAGACAAAAAAGAACCTGGCTACATACATAAATCTAAATAAACTATTTATAAAACTCTAAGCTAGAACATGTGACATCACTTAAACACTCAGCCACCGCGTAAAAATGTTTAAAGTAAAAACATTCCTGGCTCATTGCATTTGCCTGCTGCATAATAGCATGCTAAGTATCATATTCTCGCGAGTATCATAGAAAACACTTCGCTGGAAATGTAGCTAGATGATATTAGCACAAACATGAAACAAGTGACATTGTAGCCCCCTGGCGAATTGACACCGCTGCTGCGCGACCTTTGCCTATGTTTTCAGGTCGAGGTCACCGTTTGAACACGGCTTAGTTATATGTAGTTTAATTCAATCATGACGCAATCGTTATCTCGTGAGAAGCTTGTTTTTGAAATATCTTTTATTTTTAGATCACAGCCTATTTAATGTTCTTGAGGTAATTAAGTCCCCATTTATATTATACCTACTGGCTGTGCCGCACGATTTCACCCACGAGCAAAAGCAAGTATTTCTAGCTATGTGTTATTCCGGCTCATAAGCTACATCACTGCTAGGTATCATCCAAAACCGATCAGTGGATATCCTGTGATCCTGTGAAAGAGTAACAATCATACATACATCCATCGTTGCAAGCTTTCACTTTGATTATATTATAAAGATGGGATAAAATGTGAAAATAGAGCAGTGTGATTAAAAGGAAGAATCATTGTTTTGAGCATGATTATTACCTCCATTTATGAACAGAAGACTTTATGAAGACTTAAGCCCTTAGTGAAATTCTGCTCCATTGCATACCTTTGTTGGTAACACAGCTGAGCTTAATGATAAACAATAAAACCATTTCTTCTTTGAAGTATACTATATACTTATATACAACGAGCGGTCCGCCCCGGCTTCGCCCGTGGTACCTACATGTTTAAACTATCCTATCCCTCAAGTTGGATCGAACTGTACATGGTGTGCGAATTTTATTATAATCGGTTAAGTTGTTTAGGAGTCCATTGAGGACAAACATTGTGACATGAGATTTATATATATTAAGATAAAATATTCATATTAAAAATAATCTTCTCAAGCTTATGCTTTACACGTCGCTTTATTAAATTAAAAACAGTTGATATAATCCACAAAAATTCCGTACCTCATTTGAACACGAACCTCGATATTGAATACTAGCTGTTGCCCGCGACTTCGTCCACGATTCGGTCGTTTTTCGTCATTCGTCGTTTAAAAAAAATACGTGACACTTTATTTTTGAATGTTCTTAATTGTCTCTTATAAAATTTAACTACATTAAAATTGAATACTCTGATAAGAAAATCTTAAAATCATCGAAAATCATAGACATCGAATATCTGAGGAAAACATGAATGAATGTGATTTAAATTCTACATTTCTTAGTAATTAAAATAATAATCTAAATTAAATGTAGATTAACAGTTTGAGCGCACCATTATAGAATATGTACCTAAGTAATAAATTACGTTAGTTTACATTGTAACTTTACTAAAAACACGATGACTTTCTTTCGCGCTCGGTACCACAAACTAAACATGTTTGTGGTACGTGGCCCGCGTCACTTTACCCCCCACGAGTTCCCCTCCCTTGCTATGCGAAAATACATTCGTCGCCCTACTGTAGGAAAAATTGTAATACTGCGGCCTGGGCGTTATAACACGCTCAGGGAATTCCTGAGTGCTGATAGACTTCCGTCTATCGGCATTTATACCAATTTTATATTAATATCACCATCTTGAGGAAAAGCTTCTAATGTCGATTTAAAACGCATATATACGGATTAACCTGATGAATTAACATGTTCTAAAATTGTGAAATGAGTTCAGTTTTAAATTCGAGAAATATTGATTTATTGTATTCGATTATTCGTCGTAGTCGAATACAAAATATATTTAAAGAAACTTAGGTTGGCCTTCAGGCAAAAGGGATCCTATCAAATGATAAACTTGACCTAGTATCTTAAAAGTAAGAATGAAAGGAGCATCTAATAATTGTTGAGCACCAAAGGATCATTTAAAACGCAATACTATAAGAGCTAATATTGTCTAAGAACTGTTTAGATTGCACATGTTCCTCTAAAACTTAAAAGTAGTGATTTCAAAGGTTCCGGCGTATCTTCAAACGAAAGCCGACTCCTTACTCCACTTTAAAGCATTACAAAAAGAACATACTACGTTAATATCGCCTATACAGAAGATGATCTGTAATCAATTGTGAGGTTATAAGCAAACCCACTTTTATATTATTTTGTCGGACCACACCACCGAATTTGTAGATTGATCTTCTATGTTTACCTCTAAGTCATTAAGACTATGTCGAAATCTGTTTGCAATAAGACGGGCCTCTCGCTATTCGTCCGTTTAAAGAGACCAATAGTTTCAATTCTTAATCTTTCATTAAACAAACTTATTAATCGTTCTTGTCTCAAATAATGGTAATATTCGCGTCCCTACTCTAGTCATTGCTTATGCTCATGTTCATCTTCGAGAGATCGAATAATATTATGGTGCACCCTATTATTTGTCAAACGGTCTTCATATTGAGTAAAAGTTTCAGAATTCTCGAGATAAAATATGACGATCGTGATCAGCTGTGAGACGTAATTCCCTCTCAGTGAGGGTTTCGGTCTCACGGGATAGTACAATATGCCATTTGCGATCAGCTGTGAGACGTTATATATACCCTCAGTGAAGGTTTCGGTCTCACAGGATAGTACATGCCGTTCGCGGTCAGCTGTGAGCCGCAATTCTCGTTGTGAAGCGGTTTCAGGTTCGGCATAACACATGTTGTTTTCGGTCAATAGTAAGCCTCTTATCTCTAACGATCCTTGAGAACTCTTATTTCTCATTTTCTTAACTTTGCTCGAATTTCGATATATAAAGATTTTTTAGGTGGCACTGATGCGGGTGAATAAAAATTAAAACGGACTAAGAGTGTTATAATCTCAATCATCATCATCAATACATATAATAAAATTGTGGAAAAGTGATGTCTGTACAATTAAAATATGTAGAAAAAAATTAGCAGGTGTTATTATTATCGAGAAATCGAGAGAAACCATTTTTTTCTCTTAAAAGCTCCCCCCCTCCCACTTCCCGAACTCCGATTGACCGTAATTTATTTTTCCTTACATTTTTATCATATCCTTTTCTAATGGGTTTCATCCTACTGCGATTTTTTTTTGTTTCAAAAATTATCTACCCTGGTGTATAGGTAAATTTTCCACATAAAATGTCCTTTAAATTATGTCGTATTATATTTTTAACCCCCGACGCAAAAAGACTGGTGTTATGTGTTTGACCGCTATGTATTTCTGTGTGTGTGTGTGTGTCTGTCTATGGCACCGTAGCTGGCTAACAGGTAAACCGAATTAGATGCGGTTTTTTTTGTTAGGCAGAATATTTTCCGACGCTGGTTCTTAGATAAAGTGTATCAAAATTGGTTCATCCACTTATTATACCTACATAGGGGTAAAAGTGGGAATGAAAAAAATGAAAGTTATAATTTATTTTTAAAGATCGTCGGGAAGTTTATGAAATTATTTATTCCTTTTTCTATACACTTTTCTTCGTCTAAACGGTTTAGTTACGTGCTCTCTCTCTCTTCAGCCTTTAGTTACGTGCGTGAGACAGGAAAGATCTAATTTGGATTTGTTTCTGGATTTGATAAAAACTGAGTATCGATTAAGCTGATCAGTGGCTACTGGCTACACCATAGATTATTAAAAACATCCGTTTAAGAAAGGAAGGAAATAGAATTTGCTCCTCTCCCCCCCCCCTGGTTCCTAAAAAATAATATGACATAATTTAAAAGAAATTTTACGTAGAATTAGTTAGGCATTTCTTTTTTGATTTTCGATATTATATACTAATCATAATTTTTAATTACAATATGTAGTAACTATTTGGTATAGGTTAGGCATTTCATTTCTTGATTTTCTTTAATAATTTGGTACGTAAGTTTTTTAGCTCAGTTTAGTAAGAAATTTTAATAACAATTCTTTTAATTATTTATGGTAGTACAACAGTACAGTATGGTTGTACGTATTTACTCAATAATTGTATGTTAAGTAGTAATTCAGCATGGGCGTAGCCACGGTGGGGCTGGGTGGGGCGCTTACCCTGGCTTTGATCTGGTAGGTACTAATTGTGAAGGGGAGTGGGCGTGGGCGTGGGATTGGGACTGAACGTGGCATATGGCGTGGGAGTGCGAGTGGGCGCGGGAGTGGGAGCATGAAAATAAAAATGATTTTTTATTGTTGCCCCACCCTGAGCCCATGGTCATAGGTCCCATAGTCACTATTCCACGCGAACGAAGTCGCGGGGACAGCTAGTAGACAAATATAATCAGAAAGCTTTGAACTCCTAAGCTCAACCATAAAAGATAGACATTTATGATGTCGGGAGATATTTTTTATATAATATGGAGAACATTTCTTTCATACTTGATTTCTGTGTAGCTTTAACCATTAAGATACACGCATTAAGAACGCACACGCGACGAAAGCTTAAAAATGGAGTTGCTGCTCTGCTCACGAATATGAAAAATAATTGTACCAAGTTTCGTTTAAATCCGTCGAGTAGTTTTTGTTTCTATAACGGTTATACAGACAGACAGACGGACAAACATTTTTGACGTCCGCGTCGATGTCGGTCTCTAATCACCTCGTGATAGTTATTTAGGAAATATATTTCATGTGCAGAATTGACCTCTACAGATTTAATATAAGTAGGTATACATATATTTAGATTCCAATTTCCATGTAACGTTAAATTCGACTATATAATAACTAACAGACAACGCAGGTTACTCTCGTTTCCGTAAGTTGAGGCGGCTACATATTCGGTCCTAATAACATGACTTTTTGTGAACGAAACGACAGCGCGGTTTAATTCGATGGCAACACCATCAGAAAAAAGGAAATATTTTTAACTTTGAAAAAATATTATGATTTACACTATTAATACTATTTTAACATTAACACAAAATATAAGACTGTGAGTGTGTAAAAATAAATCCAGCTAGTTTCACATCACACTTATGTTTATAATTAGGTATACGACATGAAAATATATTAATTATTACCAAGCAATAATCATACAGATAAATACTGAACAAAAGTATTAACAGTCAAAGTATATTTTTACTAACAACATGTAAATGATGAAGGAATAATAATTATCAACGAACTAACCTTTTTGTATTAGAGTCCCGCCTCGTGATCGAATTATTAAAACACGAAGATTTTTAAAAATGTAACCAATGAACACAATCAATATTAGATTAACTGTAATGGTGTCTAGTTTGACTTAAAATAATATACATCTACCCTCACTTTTAAAAATGTAGTATATTCACACGAATTATATAAGCGCACTTTATAGGGAAGGGAAGATTTATTATGGGTTAAAGAGTTAAATAAATAAATAACATAATTATATTTAAATTATTAATTTTTAACATTGTGTTCAGTAGTGTTAACATGTAAATTGATTTGATTTTTACGAAATCTCATAGATGGCGCTGAATCAAATTTGTCTTTATAGTACTAAGATTCATTAAACAGTTTCTCTGCCCAAATAACGTAAATGACGTAGTTTTTATAGTGTAAAGCTAGATAATAGCATGGCTTACTCAAAAACAACATTTAAACATGAGTCTTTAGATTGTACGCTGTCGTAGTTCACGGAATACGTAAGAAAAGTAAAGGTTCACAGCTCCTCCCCTGGAGGTGATAGCATGATAATATGTTTAAAAAAACCTCACACGACCTGTTAGTAATATTCATGCAAAATTTGAAGTCAATCTATGCAGTACTTTTCGAGATTAGCTCGGACAAACATACAGACAAACAGACAAACAGACAAACAGACAAACAGACAAAAATTCTAAAAACTATATTTTTGGCTTCTATATCGATTATAGATCATGGATTATGTATTCTTTTAAAAAAATATTCAATGTACAGTTTTGACTTTCCTACGATTTTATTATATGTATAGATAAATATAGAAATTGAATAGAAAAATTAAGAGCTAATTAGCCCGACTGTTCTGTAATAAACCGAAATATCGTATTCTGTAAGGCCTCGTTAATTGGAACTTTTGTTACCAAGTTCTACGGAGTAGACAAGTGGGTATTGCGATATTTACTTAACGCAAATTGGGTTTAATGCTTATTCATATTTAACGTTTATTAATTAGTATTATATTGAATTTTGCGACCCGTCCGTTTCAAAGTGGCAAAGAGAGAAAACTGTCCTTGAATGTGCTTGACTTTTGTATTGTTAGGGGCTTTGATTTTTATTATTATTATTTTTTTTCATTATACAAATAAAATAATCAATTAAATATGTAGACGCGTATGTATAACGCGGCGTTAAGTTTTAGCATCATTTTCAGCTTTCCGCCCGCGGCTTCGCCCGTTTTGTCTAAAACATAATAAATTATATACTAAAATCTTCCTCTTGAATCACTCTATCTATTAAAAAAAGCACATCAAAATCCGTTGCGTAGTTTTAAAGATTTAAGCATACATAGGGACAGAGATAGCGACTTTGTTTTATACTATGTAGTGATTAATATTTTATATATATTTAACGAGTACTCACCATTGATTTTAGTTATGCTTCTTTTTATTAGTTATTTTTAATTTAAATGTACTATGTACTTACTATTAGCAAGTTTTATTTCAGTTTTTAACATTGAATGTATATCGACCAAAACTGCAAAACCACCTAAGTAGTTTTTATAACAAAATGAAAATATTTAAAAAATATTTAAAACTATCTGTGATCTCCAGAATAAGCAGGCTTTTCAAACAAACGTCACGAACAGATTTTAAACTATAAACAAAACTTTATAACGTTGTTGAGGGTATATTTAAAAATAAATGTAACCTGAAAAACTCTAATAACTGGCAGTCTGAATAATATATTGGATGCTATAATAATTTTCAACGCTACGCTACCAAATTTATTTTACTGAGATATAATTTGAAAAAATTTCTTTATGAAGTTTTAATAATTAATTAATTAATTTAAGTGACCTACATTAATTCTCGCTTGTTCAAGCCAAGTATTTATCAATGTTTATACGATATTTGAGATGTTTATCTTTCGTATACTACTGAAATAGAAAATAACATTATGTTACAAAACATCGCTGTTATGTAATGTGTCTAAACTTATAAGTGAACCTTAACTTTTTCTTTTACACTTGCCTTTATCACAAAATGTCACACATACTAAGAATGAATATAAAAAAATCACATGATGGAACAAAAATTTGTAACTAGGTAGCATGTAGGTAGGTAGTATTTATTCCCTATTCGCATCATATATGAATACCCTCCTTTATGTAACCTATCTCTATTCGTATAGATATCGGTAAGCTATTCAGGCATGTTCTTTATTACAGCACGTGTAGGCAATCAGTGCTATAAATATGTCATTTCAATTTACTGTTTATTAACAAACGATCGTTCGAGACTCTTCTATGGAGAGCGGGGAAATAGGCGTTTGCTTTCATGGATCGTTTCTCTATTAGAATTTAAAATAGTAGAATTTTTATTAAAATGCACTGAGTCATCATTTTTATATTTATGATAAAAACGTTCAGCAATTTCTTTTTAACTTATACCTATTATGTATTATATTTGTTGTATAACGTTTAAACTATACCACATTGTATTTGCATTATACAGGGTTACTAGTAAAACACCAGCAACCTCTCAGGACAAGATAGCTAGATAACATCATAAGTAACAACATTTGTTCTACGACTTTTGGCATAACGCAATACATTATTTTTAAATGATTTTTTTTAAGTTTTTATTGTACTCTCCTAACATTTGTAAGTCTATGTTAGAAAGAAAGAAGAAGAAAGAAAGAAAGTCTATGTTCTATTCATTATCGAAAGGACGACGCGACGCCTCCTTTCTCCTCTCGTTCGCTTCTTGTTTACGTAATTTTTGGGATGCGCGTAGAGTTTATAATATTCAAACGGAAAATTAAATGAATATTTTATATTTATTTTTGTATGAAAATAAAATCTAACAAATTATCAAAAGTCGTAGAACAAATGTTGTTACTTATGATGTTAGCTATCTTGTCCTGCGAGGTTGCTGCAGGTGTTTTACAAGTAACTCTGTATATTACACGTTTTCATTTCGCTCTGTAAAACATTCGGATAGTTTAATTGGCATGCAAGATTTGTATTTCATGTTCCAAATTTGCCGTTATCTTTTGTCCATAATATTGCATATTATTGTATTGCACCCAGTTGCATGTTGGTAGCACCTCAAAATATGAAAAGTACGAAATAATTTGATTGCGATGAAACCTCGATGAAACTTAATTAAAACGAAATATCAACCATCGGATTATTAAAATCTTCTGTCTCTGTATCCATAGTTACGCTGGCATAAAATAAGCTTCAAAACGAAAGAAAAAATTAATTAATTATATCACAGAGATCATTAACTCGAGGAAGTCCAATATTTGATGGGTGAAGACGACCGGAAAACTAAATTGGATTCCTCACACCTTCAAGTAGACGATCGGAAATCAATAAACATAGCAATTTCCATTTGGTATTTTATTTACTTTAATAATTCATGAAAGGTTCTCTGCGGGTGAGATGGGAATAAATTATTTAGAGCTAAACTTGAATACGTAACGGGTGCGATATCCCAAAATACACGTTACATCTATTTTATTTGGCAAAGTATTTCATTTACTTTTGTATCATTGAACAATCGATATGTTTAGAAAATCCAGTGCTAATCTTAGAAATCCCAATACCCAAAAAGAATATGCGTAATAATAGTAAAATATCAAAAATCTCAAGAATGATGCCATAGAGTTAAAATTAAATTGTATAATCTCGATACACTTGAATAAAGAAAAATTTGTAGTCGTAATAATAAGATTTATTCGTAGACTCGTAAAGTGGCACGTAGGCGAAGAAAGGGAAAGCTACGATACGGGCACGCAAGGTGCTACGAATGTGCTACGAAGCTGCTACGTCATTTTATTTTAGAAGGAGAGTAACAGTTTCGTTCTGCCAACCTTAACAGCTGTACTCTCTGTAACACTTATAATCCTCAAAATTATTTTTAAATTAACACGTTTATACATTTTAAAAACGATCTCTTTTAATGGTGTATGCACATGCGGCACGCCCTAAGATAAGGCAGCATCACGGTTTTGCTATTTTAATAGCTTGTAAGAAAAAATATTTATTTTACCTGTGGACTAAGTGTAGAAGTAACATGTTTTATGCATGAACATATAAGCTAGAAATTGGACAAATAAAATTTCCTTTGTTACTACCAGTTGACCTAAAAATAGTTCTTGCTTGATTGGATCTCCAGTTGAACAATATCGTTATCTTGCCAAACATAGTATTTAACTCTTTGAGAACCAGAGTTTTAATTTATAAAAATATCATTTCATACTCTTTTTATTGTAAAAAATTTCTCTAACGCGAAATTTTGCTCAAATCAAGCAGATAACAACGCGCTGGATTTTATTTTCAGCACGAATACGCTTGATGCAAACAGTTGCATGCTTATGCAAGCAACATCTTTGTAAAATACGAAATTTGTCAGCTTTGTATATGTATAGAATTTTAATGTGTTGTGTTAACTGTAAGGCTGGTTCACTTAGCTAATGATATTTCCCAATAAAGGCTGATAAACGATGCTCTCCTCTGTATTTTTTTATTTAAGATCGAGGATGCCTTTATAGCGTAGGGGTAGAGTCACGGTTCACACTCACATATTGTCTTTTCAATACCATTAGGGCAACACAAAACATTACCAGCTCTTACGAACTTCTGTTATAGTGATAGATTCAATAGAAGTCTCAAAATTAAAAAAAGAACTTATAATGACAAAAGAGTCTTAAATTTGATCTTTAATATATCCTAAATGGTATTATAACTTATCACTTTATCATACTAAATGAATTTAAGCAACGTCTCCAAGTTTCCCGCCCTCGCAAATTCTTTTCAATTAACTTTCCTTGCCGGGGAAAATGAAATTTTGATAAACATTATCCAGCGGATGACTGCGCAAAATGGCCGTTTATATTATAGCTGTGACCGCTAACGTAAAACAGCTTGTTGCATTATAATAAATAATAGGCAAGTGAGAACGCTAAATAATGGCTTGACTAGAGAGCAGGTGGAGGTAAGCGCTGCAAAATGCATTCTGGAAGAACATTAGGGAGACAAGAAGGGAGGCGGGTGTCTTATTGATCCCCGCCCGTCGCGCCACGCTTTGACCGAATGTGACCCCCGGCATTACCTGCCCTTCACTGATCTTTCCATCTTCATCAATAAACTGCCATACAAGCGAAGAAAATTGCAATCAATATTAATGGGAAAACCGCAATTGAACGGCAATTTAAAAGATAGCTCGTTCAGAAATGATTATTGTTTTTTTTTTATTTTATTCCCTTTTGGTTTACAGTATAAACACAGTTTAAACATTGAACAATATACATATACCCTTTATAATATTATGGTCACTGTTTAAATATTATAGTTTTTGGCACTTTTTCTATGTTTTTTACATTCATGGTACCTAAACTAAGTACCTTACCTTCAAAAAAAATATCAGGCCTTATGGGAATTGCGATTTTTATCTAAATTACTTAACTGCTAGTTTATTTATTTTTACCCTTCTTTGTTAAAATCAATAAAATCATTAACAGACAAAAATATGAAGATAACATTTTCATAAAAATGCTCGATGCTCAATTAAAATAATTAAAATTTGCCTCCTGTTTTGTTTAACCTCCGTCTGTAACGCTAAACCTTGTTAACGTCCTAGCATGACCTATGGTATCATTATATGTACGTGCCCTTAGTAAAGTAACATTCAGCGACTCGCAGTTAGACGAGACAGTCGTTTGATCTGCATCACGAACGTTTCAATATCACGTACTATATTTTTGTAATCTTTTATTTATTTTATTAATGTGTTAATATAAAATCGAATACTGCATGAACCATTTTTTAATAGTGATCATTATTTTCTTATTTTTAAAATTCTGTGTGTGTTTTAAAATTAACCGATTCTGGCAATTATTTCAATTACGTCAAACATAAAAACTGTCAATCTTGAATCTACCCATTATTTCTTTCAGTTCATTTTCAAGCCGTAAAGAGAACAGTGTTGTGGTTAAAATTAGAATGTACATCGGAGTAAATACACTTTGTTAAACAAAAGAGTGCTCGTTTTTTATCCTGGGCGTTAAGAGTGTAATAACATAATGGAAAACGGTATAAACAAACCGTACAAGATATGTGATGTGAATCGTGAGAAGAAGAAAGGAATTGTGGCTTCGTCATTAGAAGATTTGTTAACAAAAGTGCCAGAGAAACTAGGATTGCCGACAGAGAATTTAACAGTGGTGCTTGAGTGTGACGGTACAGAAGTGGATGATGAGGAATATTTTTCAACGCTCGATCCAGACACATCCTTAATGATTTTACATGGCACCGAAAAATGGGCACCAAATATGCCGAAATGCCAAGTTTCACTGGATCAAACGGACGACGTGACTTTAGGTGATAAGAGTCAAGTTGCGAATCTCGTTGGTCGGCTCCAACACAATTTATGTCATATTTCTTTGCTAGGTGGTCAGGACCTGGAACTATTGTCAGACATGGATCCCGACAGCCTTGCTGATATCGTTACAGACAGGGACAACAGAATAATTCTAGAACACATCAAGGAAGCTTCTGGAAGGTAAACAAACATTACTAAACTTGATAACACTGCCATTCCCTTTAGGAAACTTTTCTTATATTTTCAATAATTTTTAATTTGAAGGCTCTTTCAATGTATAAATTAAATTAAAAAAATTGCTTAAGACAATCTACTATATAAAAATAAGTCGGGTTTTCCTTCCTGATGCTATAACTCCAGAATGCACGAACTGATTTCCACGGTTTAGCATTCATTGGAGAGGTCTCGGGCTCCGTGAGGTTTATAGCAAAGAAAAGGTGTCTCTGGTGGCGAAACTGAGTTCGCCCGGTTGGCTAGTATGGTATAAAATTATTTCTTGGAATTATTTTAATTAATCATGAGTAAATGTAAGTGTAATATGAATTTACTTTTCATAAGTGGATGCTTTGGATTGTAACAATAATAACAATATTTTTTATCAGCCTCAAAACAACATGTCAATAACACAAAGCAATGTCTTTATATCTCTAAAATAATAACTTTCACTAGTTGAAAAAATGTTGTGTGGTTTTATGAAACCACGGTAAAAGTGAAACTTAGGCACAAAATTATCGTATTTGTACGCGTACGTTTCGACCGTCACGCAACATGCGCTACACAGACCAAAAAGTTTGAGACGATGTAATAAAAGTTTCACTTTAAAAGCATTCATAATTTAAATATTGTGTGTAACAAATTCCAGGATACTCCTAGAGAAGCGTCAAGCTCAAGATGCCATGGAATTACTAAAGCTGTACCATCAGAGTGTAGCAAATGGAACAGAAGACGTCTCTCCCCCAAGCCAAGAGCGAGTTTAAACTTTGGCATATATATTGTATACCCTTAGCATAACCCTTAATTTTTTATTTTATGGGATGGTGTATCTCAAAAGTTTACAAAGAACTTGCCATTATTATTTAAAAAAGTACTTATTAAAAAAAATAACATACTCCATCTCCATAGCTGTAACCTAAATAGTAACACCAAATAAAGGAGGCCTTGTTTTAAATGCTATATTTACATAACATTATTTACCAGTATTTTTTTTAATTAAGATTATACATTATACAAATTAATTTTAATTAATATATACTTATCAGGATTTGCATTCTTTGTGCTAGCTGTAAGGGCGAGTATGTAGTATTAGTGTAAGAAGCTAATCTTATGATCAAGAGCTGTAATCAAATGTATGGTAACATTCTAAATGTTATTTGATAGGTAGATATAAAATTCCATTTTACACCTTTGTATAATTCGTAAATGTCTCTGTATTGGATGTATACCTTGTTTGAAGGGGCCTAGATACTTTAGTTTGGAAGAACACTAGATGAACGTTTTTCAGCATTGAAATAACGGTATGGATTAAACTTGTCATGTAAATAAACAGCTATAAGTTGAACATTTTCTATATGAACTATTAAAATGTTCTTGTAAATTGTTTCTAAAAGTAAATATAAATATTGCGGCAGTTTTGTATATTTTGTTTTAAATTGGATGTTTTTCTTTGATTTCATAACATTGTCATTACATTTAAAGATAAAATTATAAAACTAGATATAAATATTAAAGTTAAAATCTGACAATAGATGCTAGTCAATAGGCATGTTTAAATTTCATTACTTCACTCTTTTTGTAAACTTTTGAGAGTAAAATTGCGACAAGGTTGGTAATCAACATCAATTTTAAAGACTGATAGTTGGTAAATTTCATTTTTTATATAGTTTTACCCCTAGAATAAGGTTTATTCATTGAATTCCAAATTTGCTCAAACAATTTACAAATATTACATAAGTTTTACCTATGTTTAAATCCACTGCCGTATCAAATATTTACCTTTGCATAGCTCAATAATGTATAAAAGGAATTGTATCATTGGAGGATAGATCTTACTTTACTGTTGCTTGCATTGTCCAAAGAATAAATTATTTGTTTCATAAATAGGTAGTTAGATCAGGCAAAGAAAGCTTTTGCTGTTTGTATTATGTATACCATCTATTAAAAGCACATTTATGAAAAAATCTATTGTATCCACAATTATTATCAAATCTGTCGTGTAAATTTTTCTATGTCCATTAATATTTATAATGCACAAAACGTCAGTAGATGTTTTAAGTGTGGACTAAGAATATTATACTTTATATCACGGAAAATTATATGCATTCCGGAAAACACTACTCAATAGTTATGTATAAGGATTGTCTACTATTTTATTAAATATTAGTTCTAATTTTGGCAGTAAGCATCCATGTGTAGATTTACCCCCCATATAATAATTTTCATTACATTTTAGATAAGACATAGATTAGAATGCAAAATGCTCAAGCCTTTACAGAAATGTTTGTGTATAAAAAACTGTATCATTGTAGTAAAATTGTAGAGTTGAGAAACAAATTAAAAATCAATCCTATCAGTTATTTTTCATTTCCTGTTTACTTACCTTAATTTAAAAGTTATATATATTGTAATTTATTTTGGAATATTTTGTTTTGTGCACAAATAAAATATTAGACACTAAAATTCTAATTTATTTTTAAATATAACCTCTGTTAGGTATGCATTTCTAATAAAATAACTCTATTGTGCATAAAATGGTAATTTGATAAAGTACCTATCTGACTGAAGCACCCATTGAAACAAATTCATACTTCGATTAAATCATTTATTGAATATTACAGATCATTTATTATGCTTAAGAAACAATAATGTGATAGTTAAAATATATTTGAAATTAACAGATTCTCTTCAATTCCTGTCGTAATCAATTATCGAAAAATAAATAAAACCAAGTTTGTAAGGAACACCAAGTTTAGCAAACACACATTACCATTGATTAGTGACACAACAATTTACAATACAGTGCAAGAACTTTTTTCACGGAAGGGGTTGACTTTCTGACTGGTAAAGCCAACTAAAAGACAGTCTTCCTGTTCGTGTTCACTTATGAATCGAACAATGTCCGATACAGCAGCGGATACGGGGATGCGTTTGATTGCTGCCTCCCGCCGCAGCTGATCTGTAACAGCACGTTGCTGTTGCAAAGTCGACACCATCATATCCATGACGGCAGTATCCGAGAGGCCTATGTTGATAGCAAAAATAAACAACGCAGTTGTACAAAAGGGCGTAGTCTTTAACTACAGCCTTGGATCTGTAAGTAAATGGTTTATGTTAATATATTATTCCGGTGTTATCACACACACAATAGTATACAAAAAAGCTTACAGTGTTTTGTGGGAGGATTTCGAGGTCTCTTGTAGGTAAATTCCTCAAAATTATTTTTCTGGGTAAATCGTACAGCAAGCAGATAATAAATGTCAAAATGACGTTTGAAGTTCGAACCATAGAGTAAAGTTATAACCACGAATATATTATACACTTCGAAAAATCATGAAATAATTAAACAATATTTACGTCCTGAGAATTGAATTTGTTATTCTTCAATTTTTTTTTCGATAGGACGTACAAAAATCTGTATTGAAGACATCATTATCACATATTTTATTAATTTCTGACATAATAATTCAAGTTCTGTTCTTTCAACATAGTCTGTGGAGCAGATTTGGGCATAGATCAGAGATTCAAAGCCGAATGTCATAATTCTATACTTTTTGGTGTTAGGAGAAAAAAATTCAAAACTCAAAAGGCATAAAAATGGAAGGAGACGGTACTGAAAATTCAGAAAAGAAGTCTTTTTCAGGAATACCAGAAGCAATATTCGTGGTAAGATTTTTCAAGTAAAAATTAAAACAATGATCTTAGCTCAAAATAATTATTAGCCCAAAACGACAAAGTTAGGTTAGGTTCCAAATGCCATTAAACATCTGCTATAAATAATCCCTTTATTTAGTTATGTACTCAGAATATCTGAGTAAAACTAGTGTTTTTCAAAAGAGTATATCCTTATATGATATAAATTTAGTTATTTAATTTGTATATACATATCATTAAATTTAAAATTTTCAGGACAATGTAGACGAGTTTATGAATTTACCGGAAAATTCTGAAGGTGTTGAAAAAGTCCTCAGAAAACTGGATGAACAACATGGAAAGTATAAATTTATGGAATACACATTAAGCGCTAAAAGGAGGCGGCTCCGACAGCAAATCCCCGATTTAGGTAGATCGCTCGAAATGATTGAGAAACTGAGAGCCCAAAAAGAGAACGTCGAAACACAGTTTTTACTCAGTGATCAAGTTTTTGTTAAGGTAAGGATGTGGCATTGGTGCTATTATATTACCTATGTCTTTTTACAGTTTTTCTGAACATTTTGATACTTAGTAGTAACTGGCCAAAGTTTGGTAGGTACTAATCAAGATTAAATAAACATATTTCCAACTAGAGGTCCGCCCCGGCTTCGCCCGTGGTACATATTTCGCAATAAATTTGTCCTTTGTCCTTTCTCGGGTATCAAAATATCTCCATACCAAATTTCATGCAAATTGGTTCAGTAGTTTAGGCGTGATTGAGTTACAGACAGACAGACAGAGTTACTTTCGCATTTATAATATTAGTATGGATATTTGTTTCAAACAGGATTGCTTGATATTTCTCAATTATTTATATTGAATCTAATGAAACATTGAATATTTCAGGCTGATATACCACCCACAGAAAATGTATGTTTGTGGCTTGGTGCTAATGTCATGCTGGAGTATACATTAGAAGATGCAGAAAACCTACTCACAACAAATATGGCCACTGCAAAGAAAAATCTTGAATGTGTTGAGCATGATTTGGACTTTTTGAGGTATTTACTCTCCTACAAACTCAAAATGCTAAAAGTAAAATATATATAACGTAATGCATTAATTGTAACATACCTGCACATTTACAAAGTACCTATGCTGTGACTTTTGACTGTGTAGTTTCATCCCTAAATCTACTACATAAAAATAAGTCGGGTTTTCCTTCCTGACGCTATAACTCCAGAACGCACGAACCGATTTCCACGGTTTTGCATTCGTTGGAAAGGTCTCGAGCTCTGTGAGGTTTATAGCAAAGAAAAGGTGTCTCTGGTGGCGAAACGGAGTTCGCCCGGTTTGCTAGTTTTCCATATATTTCGCTCTTAATTTTTAGTCCATTTTAAAATCTGGGCCACAGTTTACGATATTAAAGATAATATACATTTTCTATGCCAGATACATCCTAAACTTATGAAATATTTTTAAAAACTCATACTTTGTATGAATTTCCAAGTTCTTTTTTGAAGTGAAAACTTCTTTAGCGGCGTTGAGCACTTTTTCTGTAATGGGTATAAAATCTTAAACTCGTGTCAGGACACGTGACCTGATCGAAAAAGCGTAAGACGGATGGATATCAAACATGCTCAACGTTAATAATCAAGTTTTCACTTCTGCCGGCACTCCTTGAGTGCAGCATTTTTTTTTTCTATTTTGTTTATTTTCATTATTTTAAATGTATGTGATATCTTCACAGAGACCAATGGACTACAACAGAAGTGAACATGGCTAGAGTTTACAACTGGGATGTGAAAAGACGGCAAGCTGCAAAAGCATCCAGCTAATAAACCAGATAAACAATAACGGTCTTACTAATAAAATGTCACCCATTCGCTATTCAATGGATTAGTTATTGCAATAACCTGTCTTGTTTTTATGATTGACGTTTCATGTGAGCAAGAGCAGGACACAGCTATGGTAGAAAATGGTAGAAATTTATCCATTGTTTAACATTTTATTAGTAAGGCCGTGTCTATACTGGACTGCCAATACATAGCTTCAATATCTTTGCAAATGTTTTCAAATTAATTGTCTTAAGTTTCTAAATTTGTATTATTAACATAATAAATGTTCGTAAAATGACATCTATTTTAAAAGCCTGTGTCACAAGTTAAATGATTAAATATTTAGCATTTTTTATGTTTTATAAAGTTGGCTCTTGTGGGCTTCAAGCTTGTATTGATGATCATATATTTTGTCTTTGTTCCGAAATTGAGGCACATATATATATATATATATATAAATATATATATTATGTTAAATTGTAAATGCATGAAAGGCTATATTGTATTAATATAATGAAACAATAAACTTCACTGCTTTATACTCATGTATTCTGAAGTACTGGAAATATAGCAATAATATATTAGAAGAAAATAAAAACTACTTTTTTAGCAATCAATTAGCTTTTCTAGGCAATAAACGGAGAAGAAAATAATTGTTAGAACAATATAGAAATATTAATAATGCATAAGTAGCAACACATTTTTTTAAAAATATGTTATCTAATTTCAGTTATGTTTCACTTTATATTTAGCCAAGCTTATACTCACTAAAATAGAGAATGTATACATCATGGACGTATAAAAAAAGACGGACGCCGTATTACGAACAAACAACGTGAAGCCACCATAGTAAGCTAGCGACCGTGTAAAGACAATAAACACGCACACACTCTCACCATAGTAAGCTAGTCGGCCGCCATTACGTTGTGAACTACCGACTGATTAACTGCGTCACTGTTTCACAAAAAATATTTAAAATGCCGTCTTGCGTGGTTAAATGGTGTCGCAACAGTACAATTTTAAATAACAAAACACAAGGGATCACATTCCACAGGGAAGCAAGTTATTTCTTTTATGTTTTAATGACAAAATTATTACGGCAAAATTTATAGAAAAAAATACAGCCGCCATTGTCATCAACACAGCTGTTGCCATGGCAACATGGCACACACACATGGATGTTTCGCCGCCATTACTAGGCTTCACTCAATGTTTAGGCGATATACCGTCCGTCTTTTTTTATACGTCCATGGTATACATATTTTGTATTTTAATTCATTATTGAACACTAAAATATTAACAAAAACAATGTGGCTTCTCAATTGAGTAATGCTATAAATGCATTTTTTAATTTTTATGTGGTATTCATTTTACTTCCCAAATAATATAAAAACCAAACACAAATTGTTTGTTTTATTTATAAAAATTTGGTTATAAAGAATTATTTCGACGACGCGGTTGGCGCAGTGGTAAAGTAACTGCCTACTGAGCCGACGGTCCCGGGTTCGATCCCCGGTCAGGGCAAATATTTGTGTGATGAACTCAATTATTTGTTCTTGGGTCTGGGTGTTATTATCTATATATGTATTTATTAAATATTATATTTATCGTCGCCTAGTACCCACAACACAAGCCTTAATTGAGCTTACTGTGGGACTAGGTCGATTTGTGTAATAATGTCCTATAATATTTATATTTATTTCCTTGTATGCAGTACAAGTAAACTATAGTAAACGCACAATTTTACTCAAAAAATATGAGATACTGAAAATTAAGAAAATATGCAATGAATTCCCTTGTAAATCCTGGCACTCGAGTCGAGTTTCGAAAGTCGAAATGTCGAACTTCTCAATACGGCCACAGACTACAAATTTAATAATCGTTTATATCAAGAAGCTTATATCTTATACACCACAGATTAAGTATTAGTTTGTTATACACTGGAGATTTCGGTATGAACATTTGACGTGTAACAAGAAAATTGTTGTGTTCTATCACTTTCACACCTAACTTGGTATTGCCACTGTCAATACGAAGTTTTCCCAAGGCTACTATGTATGCTGTAATATTCTGTGCAAAAGGTTAGTTTTTGTACATGAGTTTGTTGATAAATTGCCAACAATGTCATTCAGAAGCATTGTTGGATGAGACAATTATTATTTATGCTAAATAAAATAAGTATCTCAACCAATTATTAAAAAGCGATACTCCCTGATTATGGGTAGTTACCATAATAAAATTGTAGCAACTCTCACTTTGACAATATGGCATAAGTGGCAAAAAAATTGCGTCGCCTCGAATATTTAAGTTAATATTGTTGCGTATTTAATAAATATTTCCCGAATATTAATAATGTATTGCATTGTGAAAAATTGCAGAAGTTTTTGGACACCAAATTCTGGCCTATAATTTCACAGGCAAGTGTATATTTACGTTATTTACAATATTCCTCAATACTCATGCATTTACCTGTTAAGAATCATTTTAATGGCAAAAATCGTCAAATTTATCATCATTTTACTAAGCAATCATGTTAAATAAGTTCTTTTCCTAATACTTTCATCATTTTTCAACAAGTTTTCAACAAACAAATTTAACAAGTAAGGTAACCATGATGATGGGTTTTTACGGATAGCGACGATATTATGATGAACATTTAGAACACCATTTAAAAAAATTTTATACTAGTAATGAAACAACACACGACATCGGTATTGCACTCACATATTGTGGTTTGTTCTTTTTTACATTGAAATTTATACTTTTTAACCTAATATTTTTTTGTTTTACGTATTTCAGCTTTCCAAAAAATGAAGTAAAAAGAAATATATGTGCCTATCAAGGGTAAAATTACTGAGGATTACGACCCAGAAAAAAAATACTGCTATATAAACAGTTTTAATTTGATGTTTTTGGCTTGAAGTTGACCCGTCGAAGCAACGCGTTTAAAAAGAAGATCCGAGTAACTTACAATTTGGTAAACAGCATCTGATGCAAAACACAACTTTCCTCCATTTACAAAGGATGTTAATGATATATGAGTATATCGGTTAATATCCAAGCTTTGTAGCCAAAAGTTATCAAGCGTTATTTAAAACTATCATTCTCTACCAATTAAAATTGTATGTCGTATAAAGGTGATAATTCTTGTAAGTTGACCAGTAATTACTGGTCAACTAATAAAAATACTGTTAAAAATATATGTCGTTATTATTTATAGACCATGATTTTTAGTTTTTTCTATTTCGAAAAATCCTGAATATACAAACCAGTGTGGTCACCCACAGAAAGAGACAAAAAACAACACTGACGTCATTCAAGGTTATATTTTCTTGTGACAAGTTAATGGTCATAGTGCAATCTCCAGTGTATTAGATATAAGCTTCTTGGTTTATATACGTAATTAAGTATCTGTAGAGTGTAGACCGTCCCTTTCACTTTTTTTCCTTCAGAAAAGTGACGGCTGACGCCGTAGCTGACGTGCCATTTGGCTGTCATCTGGTTGTCATAATATTACAAGGTAGTAATGTAGTATTCGAAAATTATTATGAAAATGAATTTAAACTATTGATTTATTGAATTAATAAAACAAGAAATTTTATGAATACAATAAGGATAAAGATTCTGGTGTGTTGAATTGAAAGGTTTCTTTAGCGCCAAGTATTTAAGTAAGTTTAAATGAATATTGAATTGTGTTGAAGGTGCAGGAAGAGAATTCAGAATTGAATTCTTATTTATTGCACATATTTACCTGCTAATAGAGATGAACTAGTCCTATATAACCTATAGTCCTAATTTTTTTAGCTATATAAGTAGTTATATAAAATTTTCCTTACTATTTATACATACATACAATTTTAATTTATCCAGGTAGCAATGGCTCCTTCAACTGATTGGGATGAAATTAAAAGATTAGCTGCTGACTTTCAAAAAGCCCAGCTTAGCTCAACTTCTCAAAGGTAATTTTGTATATTTTACTACTTATGTTATGAAGTGATGAAATGTTTGAATTGACTTGATAAATATGTGTTATTCTATAAAAAAAGGATAAACTTATACAATAATTAAAACTTTCAGATTATCAGAGAGGAATTGTATAGAAATAGTGACAAAGCTACTTGAGCTTAAATTAATAGATGTAATATTTACCACTGATGGCAAAGAATACTTAACGTCACAGCAGTTAGTTAAAGAAATCAAAGATGAATTATATGTCAGAGGTGGCAGAGTTAACACTGTTGATTTAGCCAGAGAGTTGAGTGTTGATCTAAATCAAATTAACAACAATCTCCATGAGATAATCAGGGGCAAAGATGTCCAATTAATATCTGGATATCTAATATCCGATGAATACACTCATAAAATAGCGAGAGAGATAAATGAGAAGTTACAACTGCAAGGGCAAATTTCAGTTGGCGAGTTGACATTGCAGTATGATTTGCCTGCTGACTTTCTGTTGCATACCATTTTAGAAAAGAACTTGGGTACATTGATTATAGGGAAACAGGATCCCTCTGAACCCAGGACTTTCTATACTGAAGAATACATAACAAGAACAAAAGCCAAGATTAGGGGAGCCTTGATGGGCTTACTGAAACCAACTCAAATTGGAATAATTATCAGTCACTGTAATGTAGCTGAACGTCTTTTTATGAATTTATTCGATCAGATAAATGCTCCTGGTGTGTTGACAGGCAGACATTCTGGAGCTCTTTATGTACCATCTTGTTACACCAAGTCTCAAAATGAGTGGGTTATGAGCTTTTGGAAGCAAAATAACTATTTGGAGTATGATGCTTTGACTCGCTTGGGAATATCGGACCCTAAAGGCTATGTTAAAAGAGTGATACATGATGAAGAAATGATATTTTTAAGCACTTGTTTGATTGGGTCACAAATTAAGTTACAATTGGAGACAGCGTTGGAAGAATGTATTGCGTCTAAAAGCTATTTGGATGTTGTTAATTTGTTGCCATCAATCCTATCTGATATGGATATTGAAAATGTGTTAGATGTTCTGTTGAAAAATAATGCTAAGTCTACAACTGTGTTTGATAATACAGGTTATAATTGTTTTATATAATATAACTTGAGCTTACTGAAAAGAGAAATTGTATTAATATATTCTATCTTATATAATTAGTAATTACTATTCTAATATTTCTTTACAAATTTTAGTCTTCAGCAACCAATACATCGAGAACTTAAGACAAGCTTGCATGCCAATGACGAATGCGAAAGCAGAAGCCATAGTAAAATCTGGTCAATACCAACAGTTCTACTTAGAGAAACAACTGGCTAAAACCGAACAATTACAAAGTCATGTAGACCATAAAACGGAAAGACGTGAGGAGCGTAGACGCAAAGCAACTAGCGGTAAAGGCGGTGGTGGTACACAGGGCAGAGAAACTAAGACTAAAGCTGTCAAAAAACACGCTAGAACTAAACAAGCAGCGCACGATTCGGATTCTGACGAGGAAGTTACGAAGAAAGCACAAGCGCAACTCGAAATTGTTCAAGTAGAGAATGTTGAAGCGGTTATTAAAGATACGTTAGACAATGAGGGTCTGGAGGATTTGGTTACGCAAATTGCGGAGTATTTACAAGTGTAAGTGACTATGAAATTATTTACTGGTATCATTTTCTGTTAATTCACACTATTATTACAAGAATTGTTTCATTTTTTTCAATATTACACACTTACCTAGTTAGATTTGTCTACAGTGGTCATATCGTAACAATTCGGAATATTTCATCATTAAAACATGATCACGTTTCTTGCTTACAGGGGCTTAAACCAAACAGCGCTCACAATTGCAAAGGATTTGGCCGAAAAGCTCTTACAAAGTGCAAATCAAAACAAGAAACAAACACATTCATCAGCTCAAGACAGGATTAATGTCCTCGTTAATGATATGAAGTTATATGAAAAAGGATTAAAACTCCTTCCTGCTGACCAACAAGCTGCATACATTAAATATCTATTAAAAACATTTGGAGCTGATGTTCTTGGAGAATTCTGTAAATATGCAGCAAATCAGTGCAATATTTCTGTGCAAGTTGATACTTTATCGCCAGAGCAACGGAATAAAATACTTAACGATTTGCCGGAAGAATACATGAAACCGTTGCGTGCTTTGAATGTGACTCTAACTGAACAAAATATGGATTCATTTTATCAAGCTGTTGACGTGTGTCTGGCAGAATGTGGCATGATCTTGAAGAAGGTTGATAAGAAGAAGGATAAGTAAGTATAAATATACAGTGATAAAAATACTTTATGGAAATTAATATGCATATATTATAGTTTACTAGAGGTCCGCCCCGGCTTCGCCCGTGGTACATATTTGGCAATAAAAGGTAGCCTATGTCCTTTCTCGGGTATCAAAATATCTCCATACCAAATTTCATGCAAATTGGTTCTGTAGTTTAGGCGTGATTGAGTAACAGACAGACAGACAGGGTTACTTTCGCATTTATAATATAAGTACGGATATGATCATCATTAAATAAAGCAATATAAACTCTAAACCAACAGCCATAGCACTTATATTGCAATGTCTCATGAAATCCTAAAATACAAGTACTTTAATTTCCTCTCTTACAGATTGCTTGTACTAAATCATCGTGAGAAACTCATATCCGAATTGGAGAATTGCGATGATCCAGCACTAGTTTTACACCTGGCTGCGCTTGCAACTTTCACGATCTTGAACCAAAACATGCTTCATGCATCTGGTCGTCAAGTTCCCTCTATTATAGCATTCTTGAAAGGACAGCTAAAGGAAGAGGATTATGCGAAACTACAACACTATCAAGGTAAATTTTACTTATTTTCTTAAATATTTCAAAGATTTTTATAACCAAAGAATTTTTATAACCATTGCCATATTTCGGTCAAATCGGTAGCTTGATCATTTTCAGTATAGATTTTTTTCCTTTATTCTCTTATGGATGTTATCACCATCTATACTTTTAGTTTTCAAAGTTAACTATGAGTTTAATAGCATTCTTTCAACTGTCACTTAAAACTTCTGTATTTATAACCTGTGTTTTTAATATATGGGTGTTCTTAAAACAATTTTTATATTGTTTTTTACAGAATCTGTAACCAAGTTTTTAATCGCACCTGAAGAAGAAAAAAGCTCTCTAGAAGAAAATCTCAAAGAAGAGATGCCAGCTATAAAAAATTTGGTAAACGAGGTTAAGAAGTACAAATAATTGTTTGTTTTATTAAAATATATTTTATGAAGAAATATATATGTTATTTTTTGATATGGTTGTTTTACTCATTCCTTTACTTTAGTTTTGAACGAAACATAAATTACTTTGTTTTATCAATAATAGGTGTACTGTTACCTGCACAATATTCGACCTTCAAAAAGGAATAATAACGCACACACGATTAAACGCCAAGTAAGATGGCATTATTAAATTATCGTGAGCGAAAAAGAGACAACTGAAGTAAATTCTGGCTAATTAGCAACATTTCAAAGTTAAACTCGACGTTTTTACCATACTGCATTGGTATTCATGGTCTCAATAAACATAATAATATTAGACAGGTTCTCTGCATCATTATATACCCGACTCGTAACATAGACCGTAATTTAACATTAAGTGTCGCTGCACACGAGCCACAAGCGCTGCCACGAGAAGTCAGTGTCACCGCACTGGCCACTGCGCTGCACACGAGTCACTCGCGACAGCCACAAGCACTGCCACGAGAAGTAATGTATGAAAAGTACAGGAAATATGCCGGTGGCGGCGTTTTATGGTTTTGGCCGGTGGCCCATGTGCGGGAGCCCTAACTTCGATATTTCATTTTTAATACCTAAGTCTCCACAGCATTTTCAAACAATTAATAATTAGTTAAAGTTTAAACTGATACCTAATTATTAAAAGAATATTATTTTTCGCGTCCACACGTAAGTATATTATGTATAAATGTATTTTAGTCCTAATATGTATATCATATTGTATGATATGAAAATACCTAAATAGAATAAAAAAACTATTTTTGAAGCTGTGCCGAATTTATTATTAACATAATAGACTACAAGCCCGCATAGGACAAAAATATGGGTCAAATGAACCACCAGGGGACATATTTAGAACGATAGCAGAGCAAAAAATAATAAGATTCATCACCACAGTTCATCACTATGCCGTCACTTGTAAGCTGTCCAACTGAGTGCAGATGAGAATTGAAAAGTACAGGTAGACTCGGTAAATTTTGGTCATATATTTTTGTACGGCATTCTTAACCATCGATAGATCCATTAAAAATAATAAGAAACCGCTCAGTGCCGTACAAAAATGTTGGTCCACCAAGTCGGAATTTTTATTTAATTTCCGAGAGTTACCGGGGGTAAATTTGGTCATTTGACCATGTACGGCATCTGTGTCATACTATTGCTATACTGCTTTTAATCCATTATTCCGCAACGCCGTACAAAAATCATGGGGACAAGGGGAAAAAATCGAAAGTTATAATCCCCTCTCTTTCCCCACTCCAGGGGGTCATTTGACACAACACGAAATAAATTTATTTTTAAAGTATTTTATGCATAGATAATATTTTTTCATGTGCCGTACATTTTCGTTGGTTCAAAGGGGAAAAATCTGAAAAAGAAAAAAATCCATATAACGAAATGTTTGCTTTATATTTTTATAATAAAATATAAATATACATTAATATTAAGAAGCTCGAGGTGGTTAATTATCACCTTGGAAAGTCGGAGTCAGGTGGAATGGACTCCGGTAAATTGATGAACTAATAAAAAAACTATGAACGAAAAGATGTGAATTATATGCAATCACTCCATGAATACAGGTAAAGTCACAAGCAAATGCTAGTAATATATACATATTCAAAATGTACAAGTAAAGCGCTTTCAAATGATACCAAATACTGCATATTTATCTTAACTTTATTTTTTTACTCTGTATGTTTTGTCCGCTAGAGGGCGCCACATTAGATTTTGTGAAACCCCATATGGCCTTTAGCTAGCTGGTCGCTGGTTATCCAGTGAACAATTCAGACGCTTCTAATGATATGTCATTTGTCGAATTCTGATAAGTAGTTTAGAAGTTACGAGGGAATAGATGAACATACATACATGACCTGTAAACAACCATAACCCTCCTTTTGCTTTGCCGTAGTTGGGTAAAAATATGTTAATGCCGTACTGTATCAAATGGCCATAAAGCACCCTTAAAATTGTAGCTTTCGTCGCTTTCATCAGCCTAAAAGATGTGGTCTGCACAAAAATGTACGGCATCGTTTTTTCCTAATTTATCTATGTTAATACTATTTAAAACAACGGATAAAGTGTAGAAAACTATTATATTTCATTAATCTACGATGTTTAAACTTTAACAAAATTTCTGGTTTTGCATTTCTCTATAACTTTTTTTAGAACGGTTTATTTTGAACGGCAATACTATACAACAATTGAATTTTACAATATCATGTTAAAAAAAAAGTTCCCGTACAGGGTCAAATGACCTTACAGCTCTTTATATCAAGAATTCGATGAAATTAAGATGATTATTGGTATACATTTAAAAGAACAATTATTTTTTGACGGCATTGCTTTTAATAGTACTTTTGAGTGCTAGATAATGTTTTGGAACCGAAGCCGTACTTAGTCAAATGACCCCGTGGAGTGGGGAAAGAGAGGGGATTGCAACTCTCGATTTTTTCCCCTTGTCCCCATGATTTTTGTACGGCGTTGCGGAATAATGGATTAAAAGCAGTATAGCAATAGTATGACACAGATGCCGTACATGGTCAAATGACCAAATTTACCCCCGGTAACTCTCGGAAATTAAATAAAAATTCCGACTTGGTGGACCACCATTTTTGTACGGCACTGAGCGGTTTCTTATTATTTTTAATGGATCTATCGATGGTTAAGAATGCCGTACAAAAATATATGACCAAAATTTACCGAGTCTACCTGTACTTTTCAATTCTCATCTGCACTCAGTTGGACAGCTTACAAGTGACGGCATAGTGATGAATCTTATTATTTTTTGCTCTGCTATCGTTCTAGATATGTCCCCTGGTGGTTCATTTGACCCATATTTTTGTCCTATGCGGGCTTGTAGTCTATAATATTATATTATATAATTTAACAGTATGTGTGCTCCAGTGTGCTCTGTGGTTTTGAGAAATCACAATGAGTACTTATGTGTGTTCCGAGCTTTAGAAGGATTTCATTCACAAACTTCACAACTCACAAGTCAAGTCAATCAACGTACCATTCATAATTCTTCGTTCCCATTCATTATTCAGTCCTGTCTTACGTCTAGAAGTAGGTGGTGAATTAACGTGAAATGTCATCGAAATAGTAAATAATTTGTTGACTTCTTAATTTTTAGTTTTGAATAAAAATGTTTATTTACTTTAATGTAAAATAAAAGTTAATTTTTTATTAGCTTTTTCCATCAGAATTTATATATTTTTTGGCTGTAACTGTGATTGAGCCATGTGCTTTAGGCTGTAAGAATTGCGAGACATATTTAAATATTTTTATTAAATAAAAATGGATAAGAATCAAGACCAACTGGAAAGCAGTGATTTACTGTCAGGAACAGTAAGGCCAAAATCTGTAGAACCAGAAATTAATAATAGTACACCAAATGATCCACCTGATGGAGGTTTCAGAGCATACTCCATAGTAATCGGTTCTTTTTTAACAAATGGACTATTATTTGGTGTTATAAATTCCTACAGTGTTATATATACAGTGCTTCAAAAGCGATTGCGAGATGAAAATGTTCCTAATGCCGACAGTAAAGCAGGTAAGAATGTTAAATTTGTTTTTTTTTTATTCTGAGTACACTAAAATGTCGCAAAAAAAATCCATCCATATTATGATATGCCTCATAATAATTTATTACTGTAAAATTGATAAGGAAATTACAAAATATTTAAGTATAAAAATGTTTTTGTATGAAAAAAAATCAAACCAAACTGAAGTATAAAATTTATTATTTTATATTAATGAAAACACATTTATTGTATGTCATTATTAAGAAAACTAAATGTGCAGTGTAGTCAAATAATATGCCTACCACACTATTATTTACAAGCAGTTTGAATGATGAAATAGGCTCTATCGATTACAATTTACTTTCCATGTGAGTAAGCAGTTTAATCAGCAACTAATAAAATAAATAAAATTTGTTTTTGATGCTTAAATGTGTTATTACATAGCCATGTGTATTTGTATTTATATATATAAATTTTTAACTCAATATCCATTTTTAACTTTATATTTTGAATATATTTGAAAATATTGTTTGCATCAGGATATTGTAAAAAATGTAACTTTCAATTTTTTTTTATGGTATGTTTATATGCTTTTCTGTTACCTAAGCTATATCACTAGGTATCAAGTATAGTCTTAGCTCTGTTGTAAGTTACCCAATTATCAAGGTAGAGGTAAGAGTAACTAAATCTATTCAGTACTATAGAAATTAAAAAGAAGTGATTTTTATCTGTTTCTGTAAGTAAGTAATGGAAAATATCTTACACTAATGTGCTATACATTAAGTAGGTGATACAAAGTTCAGCGGGTTATCTAGTTAAATAATAAATAAAAATGCATTTGCATATTGATAAGAGAAACACAATGATCGCTATATATATGTTTTTTTTTTAAATGAATAGGCAGACGTTTGACCACGATATATGATATGTGCTATATACATGTCTCAGAATTCTAAATCTCATGACATAGACCACCATAGACAACTTTTGTCTTAATTATTATTTATAGTCTGTTTTATACTTAACTATTTTGTACTTATTTATTTTCTATAATTTTCAGTTTATAAGTTTTATAAGTTACACCATCAAATTTTTGGATACCTCTGACTTTTTCATATGTTTGAATAACAGAGTTACTTTTTGCCCATTTCATAATATGATTAACGCTGAGGTTTTACAAGCAAATTGAGAGTATGATTTCACATCAAATATTTGCAGTATTCATAATTGTTAAAAAATATATATGTATTTAGTGACAGTTTATTCTGTAGCTATTTAAAATGTGCAGGCATTTTTCATGTTAAAGTTGGTTAACATTAAATAAACTTTATTTTAATTAAAAAAAATATATTATATTTATTACTAGGTTACTAGGTTGCGCAGTCAAAGAAAAACCCGCATAGTTCCCATTCCCGTGGGATTTCCGGGATTGCGTCATTTTCCCGGGATAAAAAGTAGCCTATGTCCTTTCTCGGTTATCAAAATATCTCCATACCAAATTTCATGAAAATTAGTTCAGTAGTTTAGGCGTGATTGAGTAACAGACAGACAGACAGAGTTACTTTCGCATTTATACTATTAAAAGTATGGATTTACCAGCTGTTTCACAATGTTGTCATTTAATTGGGTCATGATTATAAGTGATTAATACTGTCAATCATTTGAAATAAAAAGCGCAATTTGCATAAAGCATTTCTACGTACATAATTATTTTCTAATAATGTGTGTTATCTTGACACTATGAACTGTAAACATTAGGGCTTGATAAGCAGTTGTGTAGATATTACGGGTTATCAGTTAAACATATACTTTGTTATTGTTTGTATTGTACTGAGGATAATGGATTTTCTTCATACTGACTGTCCGATTTTTTTGTTTAAATCTCTGGTCTCATTATCACTTGTTTGTTCTTATTATCTATGTAATTATTGGAAGAAGCTAATAAGACCAAAAATATGTTTTTGATGAATCATTCATTCAACTGGTAGATAGTGTGTTTCGTAATCGTAACTTTGCAGTTTTTCCTACAACATGTCACGAAAAAATGCAAAAGTTGGGTTTTATTCCCGGTTCTTTAGATCATGTATCAACTTAATATGGAAAGTCCAATCACACGTAAATTCACTTCCCAGCCTTATCCACCTTACTTTCTATTTGATCGTGTATGTAAGAGGACCCTCAATTTACAACGTTCCTTTGATAAATTAACGTAACGACTTAATGTAACTTGTAAGCGGTACAAGTCTTCCAAATCTATTAAATTACATTCATTGTCATTAATTAAAATGAATTCTGTCTGGATTAATAACTCCGTGGCCCACATGTATGGGTTAAACTATAATATCCTTAATTGACCGCGATTCGTGTGACCTCATAATAAATAGGTTTATTATTAAGCAATTAATAAGTTCCGATCAAATAGATGGTAACTAATTGACGGTCATGTAGACTACAATGCGGCATCTGTGTTCTTGTGACTTTTATTATGTTACAATATATAGGTACCTAGTTTCTAAATTTGGGCTAACAACTTGTGTGGTCGGCTAGTTTTGCTGAACGTGCATAGAACAGGGTACTGCTAAACACTACCTAGTGAAAAATTGCTGGGCAGCCCGAAGCTATAGCAAAATAGAGCACAGAGTTATGCTCAGATTTTGGCAATGTCCTTACACCATATAGGCACAGAATACAACGCCCACATTGTTAAACTTGTTGATGGAAACAATCATGTGGCTTACAATAGTGCTACACTTGCAACAGTGATTCGATGAGTAGCGTGATTACGCTATATTAAACGTAGGTATTATTCTATTCAATTGAAACAATCACAATAATTACACGACTGTCCGAAAAAGGAGAATAACGTTTCAGGGTATATGAATATAAATATGTATGTGAGTTTAGAAATCAATGACTTTTATGGCTTGAAACGCGATTTATCCATAACATTATTTACCTGGCATGGCTGATGGCTTTGCATGGTCACGAAAGTAGAGATACGCTTGCAGATAATTATTCTGAACGGTAGAATGGGATGATTTGCGTTTTAAAAGTGATGTAGGGAGGTAATTAAGTTTTTTTACTTAATGTTAATAGTTAATACCTACTTAGCTTACGGTATAATAATACTAGAGGTCCGCCCCGGCTTCGCCCGTGGTACATATTTCGCAATAAAAGGTAGCCTATGTCCTTTCTCGGGTATCAAAATATCTCCATACCAAATTTCATGCAAATTGGTTCAGTAGTTTAGGCGTGATTGAGTAACAGACAGACAGACAGAGTTACTTTCGCATTTATAATATTAGTATGGATAGTACTTACTTCTCTATAACCGACATAATATGTTTAAAAGTAGGTATTTACAGATCATACTTTTAAAGGAATTGTTAAAATTGTATATTTTTTTTCCTCATAACGGTTTTCACTTGAGATAATTGTTTGGTGTAATCATCGTATGTTGACTTTGATAATAATTAAACAAAAAATAATTAAATTCCACACTTAAATTGTAGCGCGTGCCTTGATTACAACATCATCCTGCTGAAATAATATTTGTCTTAATTTGTCTAGTTATTATTTAACTCCACAAAATATTAAATAATTATGTATGCGACGCAGATGGCAAATCCTTTAAGGCAAATAATATAAATTCGTTAAAAGTAAATGTGTGTGATTTTTCCTGCTAGTCTGGACCATTAACAGGATATAGATCCTGTTAATGGTCCAGACGCAATTACATATGCAAATTAATACACCCTATTATCATGAAATGGGTTGTGTATTTCTCTCCCTAAGAACTATCCTCGAACCTACTTCAAGGTATGTATATTATAAAAAATAATTACCTAAGGAAATTAGTTCAGCCGTTCTCGAGCTTTGCGCTTACCAACACAAGCGATTCATATTAATTATCATTTTGTTACCAAATCATATTGTATCTGTGCGCTCACGTGGCGTCAACAATAGGGGAATATTGGAAGCCAGACGCCATAGGCGACGCGGCGGCGCTGATTGCATCAAGATAATTCACCGTACTCATGCCATAGTATAAAGAGAACAGTAAGCTATCTTCAAATAAAGGTACATCGCGCCATTTGTATGTACGCACGCACACAACGCCGCTCGGTTCCTTTTTCATTGCTGTGCGCGGTCGGTGTTGGTTTATAGTTTATACAATTATTTAAAACATCAATATGACAAGTGACAACCATGCGCCTTCCAAGTTTAGGCCGTATTCAGAAAGAAACCTGGAAACTTATAAGCGCTTACCGGCGCTTGTCAGCGCTGGTTCGTTCTACACAAAGGAAGCAGGTTGATCCAGCTTCCTTTCTGAATACATCCTTAGGTACCGAGCGCTCCTAAACGACGGGATTTGGCCTACTTCCTTCTTTATACTATGCAGGTCATGCTCGCAATTGACACGCGTACGCTACGTTTACCTATGTATCGAGTGTCATTCATGTGCTAAATCTGCTTTTTTTAATACATATTGTTTTTCGATATGTTGTTGTTTTTGTAATATGCGCTTGCGTCTGCAGACTCTGCACTAATCTATACGTATATATAATAATAAAATCGTACGGGAACAGGAACTATGCGGATTATTCTTTGACTACGCGGGCGAAGCCGCTTGCGGGATGCTAGTCTTCTTTATATATAAAAATGAATCGCAAAATTTGTTGGTAAGCGCATAACTCGAGAACGGCTGAACCGATTTCGATAATTTTTTTTTTATTATATAATAAAGCAATGTACGAGTATGACCCTGTATATTGGCTAAATTATTCCCGCTTTGATTTACGTTGCCTAAATTATATTATCTGCTACTACACTACACTAATTTATATTTCTATACTAGATTCATAGTTCGTATGGATATAGTTTTTGCTACGAATATAGATTTTTAGTAACTTAGAGTTTTTGTTAAGTATTCGTCAATGCCTATGACAAAATTTACTTCCGATATCGTAATAAGCGTTAATTTACCAGCCTCGAAAAGACACTATTTAGCGGGTTGTGAATGAATTTAATAGCAATTACACGAAAATAATACAAATTAATAAACATATTTTTTACACGAACGAATTTCTTGAAAGCCTAATTAATTAAAATGTCAGAATTTTTTTTTAATCCATAAAACATAACACCGTAAAGTAAAAACGGATTTTCATTAGAATAAGAAAAACGTAAAAGTTAATTAATGTACATATTTGTTTTAAAAGCACATGACTGAGATAATGAAAGAACAAAAGCTACCAATTATCGTAAGGTTACTGATAATAGTCCGTTTTCTTATGGGCATGCTTGTATGGAAAGGTATACATTTTTGAGTAAAGCAATGCCATTTGGTACGAATGTTGTACTCGTCCACCTAAGCCCAAATCGCCCGGTAGCCAGTCTTTACTCCCCTGCAGAAAGCAGGGAGGGGGGGTTATAGAAAAGAGCGCCCGGCGCTCCGAAAATAAATTCTGGCGGAGCCATTTGGACCTTTGAGTCAAGTTTGGTATCGTTTTCAGGTAACTAGATGATGCCCGATTCATTCCCCATACCAGTTTTTTAGGGTTCCGTAGCAAAATATGTAGCAATCCTTAAAATAATAAACTTTTGGCAGTGGCAAAATCCAAACAAACCAGTATATTTTAATATTTTTGTATTAAACCTGGTTTATAAAAAAATACTTTCTGAAAGGCCATTTAATGCAGATTATAAAAACATTAACATGTAATATATATTTTACCATTTTCAATGTCAAATAAATTATAGGAAGTATAGTAACGCTCGTTAGCGCAGCATAGGGGACGGCTAATAGACCCGAAAAATAAGCGATACTAACAAACAAAAACCAGCCAAAAGCTAGTCTGACTTGTTCATTGAGTGTTTCGTACTTATTTGTCCCATACCATGTTAAATTGTCTGGTAGAACCTGGTTAACTGATACACACACACTTTCGTCTTTATAATATTAGTGTGATTTTAAATCATCTTTAAATTATAAATGAAGTCAGGTAACATTGTTAAAAATAAAGATATATAATAATAGAACGTTTTTGTATTAATAATAATGACAACCACCTCCACAATTACATAATTCGGTACATTTGAGCTGGCGTATTCAATCCGGAACTACAAGATTTCACGTACCAACATTTTATCAATTCAAAGCTTCTCTTTTCTTTTTATTACAGATGGGCAAGGAATATTTTGATTTTTTTTAGGCCCCCAAATATATACACTATACAGCCTGTAAAACTGCCCTTGAGGTGTGTTTTTTAAGGGCAGCTTCTGTGGGAGGCAAATTTTCGATCTGCCTATCTGTGTTTGTTTAAAATTTGTTTGCAACACTCATTTACTGTCACAGCGGGGTAAGATGTGAAAAACAAACATGTACTTATAATACTTATAAAAAAATATAAGTTCTGGATAAGAGCATCTTTAAAATATCGTGACCATCCTTACGCTATCATGCATTGTAATAACAAACTTTTCAATTTCACTGTCTGTATATTTGCTACTGTAAAGTGTTTCAAATCCTCGTGTGACATTCGGATATGTATTCCATACCTTAAATGCATGTGTATCTATAGTTCTTTTAGACCTTCTAGCTTTGGAACACACGATATTTTGTACTAGCCATATCTTTCGACTGTTCTTATAAACAATAATTCTTATTAACACTATTTTGGCTACTACTACTATATCGTGTGTTCCAAAGCTAGAAGGTCTAAAAGAACTATAGATACACATGCATTTAAGGTATGGAATACATATCCGAATGTCACACGAGGATTTGAAACACTTTACAGTGGCAAATATACAGACAGTGAAATTGAAAAGTTTGTTATTACAATGCATGATAGCGTAAGGATGGTCACGATATTTTAAAGATGCTCTTATCCAGAACTTATATTTTTTTATAAGTATTATAAGTACATGTTTGTTTTTCACATCTTACCCCGCTGTGACAGTAAATGAGTGTTGCAAACAAATTTTAAACAAACACAGATAGGCAGATCGAAAATTTGCCTCCCACAGAAGCTGCCCTTAAAAAACACACCTCAAGGGCAGTTTTACAGGCTGTATAGTGTATATATTTGGGGGCCTAAAAAAAATCAAAATATTCCTTGCCCATCTGTAATAAAAAGAAAAGAGAAGCTTTGAATTGATAAAATGTTGGTACGTGAAATCTTGTAGTTCCGGATTGAATACGCCAGCTCAAATGTACCGAATTATGTAATTGTGGAGGTGGTTGTCATTATTATTAATACAAAAACGTTCTATTATTATATATCTTTATTTTTAACAATGTTACCTGACTTCATTTATAATTTAAAGATGATTTAAAATCACACTAATATTATAAAGACGAAAGTGTGTGTGTATCAGTTAACCAGGTTCT